>NC_044302.2:54536317-55209606 GCF_004027225.2 Strigops habroptila | reverse complement strand
ATCACCCCTTGTCCTGTTGCAACAGGCCCAGATAAAAAGTCTCTCCCCATCTTTCTTCTAGGCCCCTTTTAAGAATTGCAAGGCCGCAGTAAGGTTTCCCCAGAGCCTTCTCTTCTCCAGGCTGAACAACCCCAACTCTCTCAGCCTTTCTGCATATGAGAGGTGCTCCAACCCTCTGATCATTTTTGTGGCCTCCTCTGGATCCTCTCCAACAGGTCTATATCTTTCCTGTACTGAGGACTCCAGAGCTGGACAGTACAGCAGGTAGGTTCTTACGAGGGCAGAACAGAGGCGAGAATCACCTCCCCTGACCTGCTCGCCATGTTCCTTTGGATACAGCCCAGCACGCAGTTAGCTTTCTGGACTGTGAATGCACATGTCCAATCTTTCATCCACCAGTATCCCCAAGTCCTTCTCCTCTGGAGTACTCTCAGTCCCTGATCCCCCAGCCTGTACTGATACTGGGGGTTGCCCCGACCCAGATGCAGGATCCTGAACCTGGCCCTGATGAACCTCATGGGGTTCACATGGGCCCACCTCTCAAGCACGCCCAGGTCCCTCTGGATGGCATCCCGACACTCGAGCGTGTCAACTGCACCATTCAGCCTGCTGTCATCTGCAAACTTGCTGACACTCAATCCCACTACCTAGGTCGCTGATGGAGATATTAAACAGTACTGCTCCCAATTCAGACCCCTGAGGGACGTCACTTGTCACTGGTGTCCATCCAGATACTGAGAAAATACTAAGCAGATGCTGAAAATTTTCTCATGTAAAAGGGAATGGAGTACTCCAAAAGTTATATGTAAGTATTCAGAATTCAATTTTTCAGATGCAGAAAATTCTTAGAAAGTCAGCACACTATAAAGATCCAGAATGATCTGAAATTAATGTGAGAGTACATATATGCTCATGATCATTAGGAAGAAATTTTAGTATGTAACGTATAAGGAACCAAAAAAGTAAAATGAGTGCATTACCATGGGACTCAGGCTTAAGAGTGAATAAATAATACACTTGAAAGCTGGCTCTGAAGCCCCAAACAGTTATAAGCAAACAGTCACTGGCTAAAAAACAGACCCTGCCCTTACACCTATCCAACTGGGTTGTCTCCCAGTCTTTGTATGGTTGCACAAACATACTAAGGAGGTTATGATACATTTTTCATAATTGCCTGTTAAATAACATTTCATATAAGAAACTAGTTCACAACATATGGTTATCACAAGGTTTTTAAAGCAGCAGACTTCATAATTCACCTTTCATAACTTAATTGCTCTAGTAATCATTTGCTTTATTGAACAGCAGCCATGAATCCTACTGCACACCAGTACAGACACAAATTTTTGCACACACTACCTGAACTGAGTACAAAATAAAATGTAACTTTGATAAAAAGCAAGGTGTATTCAAAATTTCAAAACAAAATGAGCAGAATGCTGGCTGCAGTCATTTTAGTCAAGGGAAAAGCAGTTTGAGATGAGGGATGCTATGTGTGTTTCTACGTAAGGAAGTAGTTAAAATGAATAAAATTACATTTTTTCATTAAATACCTTATATTCTTGAAGCTCTCTAAATGTGGATGTATGATTTTTAAAGTAAAATCTGATACTGATACTCTTCCATATAAGATTTGCTGTCATGATTTACTAGCATGGTTTGGATATCTGCACCTTTTGCACATATCCTCTCTGTGTCACAGAAAAGTTCCTGAAAATCATCAAACTATGAAGAACAAACAAAATGTCTGAAATTCCTGTATATCTGAGCCTTTGGCAGGATGCCAGTCCTGAGCATTCCCTCTGGAAAAATGGCAGTCTTGTAGCTCCACTGCTATAAGTTATCTTGTATCTTGCAATAATTTACACCCAGATCAGCAGATTCGAACCACTAGCTGCTAAATCAGTTCCCATAAATGGGTTATTTCAGAAAGTACAATTTTTGGAGATTTTTACTTTTCTTTTTTTTTTCTGTTAAGCTTTTGAATCTCAAGCTTTTCTTAAAAGGCCAAGGTGCTAATTCAGACAGTTTTCCTCCTCAAACACAGGAATCCTAAATATAAATGATCCTAATTTTATATACAAATGTTCTACAATCCCTTTTCAATGCCTATGCAAATTCAAACCAGATATAGATTAAAGTCAGCTGGCTCTTTTTCCATCCTGTCTGTCCGGCTCTAAGTTTAGAAGCACCCAGCAATATTCATCCTGTTAACCTTTTCTGCCACAATAAAGGCAGCTTATACCTCACATGCCATTCCTGAATTCACCTTCCCTTGCAGAAAGGGACAAAAAAATAATTATTATAACGGTCTTAATCTCACATCTTAGGAAAAAAAAAAAAAAAAAAAGCCAATTTTTTACCAAACACCAACCAGGTTTTTTTGTGACACTTCCATCATCCAACAGTCACTCCCTAGACCCTAGTATCCTCTTATGGAGCCAAAACATTGCATACCTATCACAACAGGGCTTCCTGCAGTTTCCCCAATGGCACATGAAAGAGACCAGTAGTGGCTGGTGGAAAGATACAAGAACAGGATAGTTACCTGTTTCCAAACAGCATGTTAAGTCAATATTAACTTTGATTCTGTGCTACACCTCACTTTTAGTGACCTATGTCAGGCTAACAGTTCAGGACTAGCAGAAGATAGGCAGATAGGAGGCATCACCCCTTGACTCTCAGAAAGATAAAAAAGGAGAAGACAGTGGTGGCAACAGTGAAGGTCACCCAGTAAGTGGCTAGGAACCACAAATACAGACCTCTAGAGTGATCAAAGCATGACAGACCTGTTCATCCCATGTTCAAACAGTCCCTCATACAACAGCCCAGCTACTTAAACATGGCAAGACCATGAGTTTCCACCTCACATCATGGTAATGATATCAGCATTTAATAAAAACAATGTGTGTGGCAATTATTACTCAACAGAGAACCTTTTTCAAAAAAAAAAAAAAAGAAAGAGTAAAGCTACTTCCTTTACCACGTGTATTTCTACTTCCACAATAAGCATTACAGACATACTTCTTTAATTCAGTCATTCTGGTAGTCTGAAAACTCAACTACCCAACTTCCTCAAATCATTTTTCATTTTCAGATTCAACCTTCACTAACAGAACTTCTATATTATGCCTATAACATGATGTGCACTTACTTTCTGGTAACGAAACATAACTGAATTCTCATACAGAATAATGAAGTTCAAACTAGACAACCATAAAAGTTTCATTTTTTTACCACACTATTTAGCTCCATGCTAATGGTGGAATCATTAATTATGATTTCTGTTTATTCTGCACCTTCCATAAGAAAATCCTCTGAAGAGATCAGCACCAGAGTTCTTAGGTTTTAAACAACTAACTCAACAGAATAAGAATGTCTGGCTATTTTAACACCACTACTACTCAAAAAATACCATTAATGTAGCACCACATCTCATTTGTATCAATTGTAACAGCTTTACCATGAGTCCGCTAGTACAAGTTGTTTGCCAGACAAGTAACACAATTTTCTTCCGTCTGATTAACAAGCAGGCATTCCTAAACTTGCTAGTGCTAAGATTCTTCAACTTTCTTCTTTAAATTAATAGTGATATTCAGGTTGAACATACTTCATAAATAGTACACTCAAAATCTTGAGCAACCTGCTGTTTATTCCACTTTGATTTCTAGTAAATTAATCAGAAAAAGACATCCTCATTCCACTACTACAGATGACTGACTCCAATCTTTTGCATATACCATATATTTAACCACTGCACATATGTCTTTTTAAATGTTAAAAGGAATTGAAAATGCTGGGTTTATCTGTTTTGATTAGTGATAATCACAAAAACAGTTAACTATCAGCACACCCAGTTTTATGATCTGTAAATAGAAAAGGAGGAAGTGTTCTAAAAAAGTGGTAAAAAAGAGAAAGTCAGAATCTCTTCTAAAGAAGTCCTAAAGTCAGTATTTAGGCATAAATCCTATTAAAGACAGGAGGAGTTCTTCCTGAGAAAAACCACAGTTAACAGTGCCAGTGGAACAGTTAAAGCAGCAGGTAAATAATACCTGTAGTATATTAAAATAAACACACCTTGTGAAGAGTATCTGTAACAATAATCATGACTCCCAGTTACAAGATGATCCTCCTTCGCATACAGCAGGCTGCAAACAAAAGTGAGGTAAGACTTGAAGTAATGGCCTTAGAAAGCGTAGATGAGGTAACTACCGAGTTTGACTGGGAACCTTTTCAAGCTATAGCAGGTGAGAAGAACAAGGACTTCTGTGGGGAAACTCTAACCTTGAAGACTTTTCTTCTCCTGTTTTAAGACCTAGAGCTCAGCTTTAGCCACTTTAAGACTATTCAGAAAGCTTTAAATCTTGAACTCAAAAACCAAAATGCATTAAAATGGCTGGCATTCCTAAACAAACATCTCTGGCTCATATTAATACTGAGCCAGCACTCAAGGCCAAAGTCTTGCCATTCCACACAGTACTTTGTGAAAGTAAGGACTAGTAAGCATTCCAGCCATGACCAGGAACATGTCTTAATTATGCTTTGTTCATACAAAAGTCAGACAGGAGAACAACAGCTGCAATTCTATTTCTCATAAGCACCGAGTAAAGCAGCTCAGAAGTACTTCCCCTTATTCCCAGTGTCCCCAAAGTGCCTCGGAAAAATAAATTAAAGTGCTTCCAAATAGCAATATTTCCCATCCATTGAGCATATTTTCAGCACCGATGTTGCAAACTCAACTCTATTTTTTAAGGACTTGTTATTTTAAAATACTTCAGAGCTATTTGATCTCTTCTATTTTTAAAAGACTGTCCAATAGACTTGTCAGCAAATTACTTCAGCAAAAGAAAGTAAAGGAAAGAAGATCCAACGCTGGAATACTACCTGCCATCTGGAGGGGCTCAGCAAATTATACATATTGATGGTACTTGAGCCTAGAGCTCAATCACTTAAAAACCATGTCCATCCACATGCAGTCAGTAAGTTCCAGCTGGTGACAGAACTCCACAAAGAAACCGTACAATACCAACAATAGCATATTTTAGACCTAAATTTCTTATATCCTACAAAACTCTGCTGTTTCACTATTAACATAAACTACAGACATCAGCTTGGAAAATACTTCGGGACATTGTCGACAACTGCATATCTGCCCTTTTTATCATTAAATAGCTCTTGGTGAACTGTCTTTTGACAGTTGAATTTTCAACTTTTGACAGTGAATTTTGACTAAAACAGGTGGGATCCTAAAACTGAGAGTCACAGCATTTCTTTTAAATTTCTTTTGGTGTAAGACAATAAAGAGTTGCCTGATCTGTATAAACAGACATATATGTATATTTATATTTATATTTATTAAAACATACATATGGGATCAGCATTTAAATAGGAAAAAAGGTAAAATTTTTACAAGGAGAAAATTATCTAAAGAAAAATTTCATAATTTCTTAATTTTTCATATTACCTGTATTACTCTTCCAAAGGAAAACATTTTGAAAAGCACAAAACAAATGTCCACTAACTGCATATAAAAAAACTAAACTACACACAAATCATACCATTTTCACTATAGCCAGATCTCCACCTTTTCCTACATCACTGCATGAACATATTGTAATTGTGAATTTTAAGCACCTCTATGCTGTATTTATGTGGATTCAGTATTTTGTTCTCCTCTAGCTTTAAAGAGCTGCAAATTCAATCTAGATGCTGGATAGCTTTTACCGCAGTAAACCTAAAACAAAGGTGTCATTGAAGGAAACCAGTGCAAGTAGCAGGCAAAGACAAGAGAAGAGAGGGTAAAAAAATATATATATAATTAATCACTGAATTTTTTCTTCATATTTGTGGCAATTAGCACACACATATATATAGTTGCATTGCGTGTTGCTCTATGGCATTTATGGAAGGAAGAAGATACGAAAGTAACTGTTGTAAATATTCTTAAGATGAAAATGCCATAGATTCATCTATGTCTAAATACTTCTGCTACATGACCATTTTATTCTTTTCAAAAGCAAGTGGAAAATAATTCTTTACCATGCAATAACTATTTTTGCCATGTGTTGCGCACATGTATTCTATTTCCAGCACACATTACCACCAAGCACATGAGATCAGATTATTTTTTGTCAGAACGTTTTCTCAGCTAAGGATATAAATGGCAAAGCAGGCTCAGCTCCCTCACCAGTAAAGAAACCAGGTGCCACAGGCACTTAGCACACCAGGGTAAAGGGTTAGTTAGCTAGCTTACCTCAGAGAACTGTAAAGAAAACCAGCAGCCTTTCTTCACAAATCAAGATGTCAAATACCCACAGATGTGACATGAATATTTCAAATGGAGGTGACTATTCAATTTGACTTAATATTTAAGGAAAAGACGTGGACCTTGGACACCACAGTGGAAAGACAAATGGTCAGACTTTAGAATAGAAGTTAAAAGGAGTTAAGTTCATCATCTAAGAACAAATGCACTTACCAATAATGCCCTGGGTAGCAGAGACCTAGCCAAAGGTTATCCTTATGAACTCAGTATTAACATGGCAAATCAATAAACTGCAGCTTTCTGTTAAACTGATCTTCACCAGGTTTTAGCCACACAGTTTTTAACCATTTCATATGAAGTATAGATGAGTTAGTCTAACTTCTGACAAAAAATGGACCCACATGCATGCCCTGAAATGGTAGCAAAAACTTTAACCAACATCTGAAACTAAGTTTGCAGCTTTTGAGATGATGTAGGAGAGTCTATGGCAGACATAGAATTTACACATAATAGGGATTTTATAGCTTTCTTTTAACCAGGATTCGAAGATGATTAGAATAGTGAGAATGACATTAACTAAAATAGCAACATTCCATCATAATCATGTTCAAATGAGTTTGGTACCATGTTGGAGTCAACCAAATTGCTCAATACCCCTACAGACCCTTTCATCATCACCAAAACATGAACAACTTGATATGACTAAAAGACGCAATTATGTCTAATAAAGTCCTCTGTTTAATGTGCAATAAATAAAATTCCATTTCAAAATATGCAAAGCTGTCTTGGTCATCTAAAATACATTTGAGAAGTACAAGCAGCTCGGAAAGACAGCTGAAGTTCCTGAATTGTCCTAATGCAGGTTAGGACACTAACCCGTCTTTCCAGAGAGCCAAAAAGAAAATAAATGTCTTCACTCTTACATACAGAGAACTTTTTCTCAATCCCAAAACTTGAAATGAAAGACATAAAACAAAAGCACATTGCTGATGCAGGCCAATACAAAAAGACAGCCAAACAGCATTCTGTAATTTAGGAATGTATCTCAAACTGGTAATCTAAAACTTAATTCCCCAAGGTACTGCAATTCGAGACTCCCATAAAAAACTGCAACTGTCCTCAGGTAAAGCAGTGAGAGTAACAATCCACATAAGGCATCTCTCAAAGTCTGCACACACTGCCAATCATGAAGGGTTAGAACTACAGAAAGAATCTTTTCCTAAAACCTATGTTTCTACCTGAAGAGTGCCAAAGATATTTTTGGATTAAGAATAGCTAAATAACACCTCCCTAAATACTGAGTTCTTAGTTAGAGTTCACCACCGCAGTCTGAAAATAGAATGGGTGAAAAGAATAACCCTCTAGGGCTGCAACACCTGTTGGAACAGGCTTAAAATTACTTCAAGCACCCCACTAGCAAAGTTAAAAAGGAGCATGGTAACATAGTAGCATTAGTATTCATTACTATACAGGACATTTTTGGAGCTCCCACAGCTAATTGATTTCATTGCTGGTGTCACACAAAACTAGAGTTGTGTACTGGGTTTGACTCTGGCTGGCAGGTAAGCCCCTACACAGTTGCCTGCTCACTCCCCACCAGCAAGAAAGAGAAGAGAAAGGGAACAGCAAAAGGAAGGGAGGTGGGGAGCCACCTCATGGGTTGAGATACAGGAAGTTTAATAAGTACGGGGGGGGGAAAGGGGTAAAACAAATTATGCAAGAGCAGTGACCCCCTATGAGCAGACCAATGCCTCGCCAGTCTTAAGCAAGGTCTACTCTGGAGAAACAGCTTCCCAGTTTTACTGCTGAACCCAATGGCATATATTATGGAATATTCCCTTGCTCAATTCCTGTCAGCTGTGCCAGCTGTGTCCCCCCCTAGCCTCTTGCCCGCCCTCAGCTGACTCACTGGCAGTGAGAAACAGCAGGGACTTCGATGCTGTGCAAGCACTGCTCCGTGGCAGCTGGTGTCTTACCAACGTTGTTTTGGTCACCAATCTAACACACAGCGCTATCTGGGCTGCTATAAAAAAAACTAACTCCATCCCGGCCATGCCCAGTACAAGTTTTAAAGATAAAACCACTAGTACCCAAAGGCTTTGTTAGCACATAGGTCAACCACAAGTGAAACAAGTCAAAATACTTATGGAGAGCTACAGGAAGCTGATATGTAGAAGGATATCAGAGGACCCACTTGAACTGCCCTGTGACTTCACAGAGCCTAAAGATACCAGTGAACTCTGCATAGATATTCCTGTAGCTTTAGATATTAAATTGATAGTTACCTAGCTCTAATACATTTGCAGGAATCGACACAGCCTATTGCTTGCTTAAAGATGACACAGGATGCCAGATTAAGGGGTTTCCTGAACAGGAGAATCTCAAGCATACTTTGATACACACAGAGATACCAGAACCAGTCTGGTGATGGTTATCCAAGTTTCCAGTTAAGTCTTTTTTACTACAGGCAAGTTCATCTGCACATCTCTATATTACACATGTAGGTAATTACAAAAATTTCTTCTATGGCGTCATGTACACTGATAGTCATCTAATTATAAGCTTCAATGATACAGGATAGTAAAAAAAAAAAAGGTGTAATGCATTTAAGCAAGTAGCTGTACACAGAGTTCAACACAACTCCTAAGCAGTGCCACAAGGACAAATTCCAAAAGTCAAATTCAACAACCATGTGAAATGCAAGAAGTCATCTACACATGTAAGCTAGAAAAAGTGTGCTTATATAAACCTGATAAAAATACTATAAAACATACTTTTTAAACCAAAATTTAATGCATTGCAGTTGCAGTAGATGCATAATATAGCAAGTGTGGATTGGAGATCTATTTCCAATCCATACAAGCTGCAATAAGCCAGTTACATCACCAAAGGCATCTACAGATCAAACCTTAAAGAAGCATATTAAAAAAAAGATGGCATATACAGACCAAAACTATTTCCAATTAGTTTCTAGACATTGAAATAAAAAATTTGGATATATTATATATCCAGAAAGCAGAGCCTCTTTATAGGAGGAACTGGAAAAACAAATTGTCCAACTACCTAAGGACATCCACTGCATAACATAGTTTTCCCAATATAAAATGTTCTGCATCCATCTGGTATCTTTTCCATTTTAATTTAGTCTATTCTGGTAAAATCCACTCCAGAAAAGACTTCGCTATTTGAAAATTCATTATAGCACTTTCAGTAAGCCCTCCATCCATGCACATTTCATTATTCTAGGTACCCAAGAGAGATGCCTTTCACTGCTTCATAATCATGTTGACAAGACGTTACTTTCATTTAAATTCTGGGACACACTTGAAGAAGTGTCTCCACAGCTTCTGCCTGTGTCAGGTTTGCAAATCAAGTCACTACAAATTTCTACTCAGGAGACTTGTGTATCATTTCTGTAACTAACCAAAAGACATTGGGCATTGTGTCAGTTTCAAACGCCTCACAAAACTGAAGAAGTTCTCCAGCTGTTAAGGATCCTATTTAATTTGCTTATTTGCGAGCTACACGGTTATACTTGTTCTCATTTAAAGAAATGACACTCAGACATCTGGTTATAGAAGTCTTAGCTTTAAAGCTAGGCTCAAATCCTCTATTTTCCTTTAAAAAAGCAAGCTGCACTTCCAGAATTTTCAATGAACTTAGTATGAACTAGTTGTAGGAAGGGAACTCAAAATGGTCAAGTGTATCACAGAATCATAGAATGGTTTGGGTTGGAAGTGACCTTAAAGATTATCTGGTTCCAACCCACCTTCCACTAGACCAGGTTGCTCAAAGACCCATGCAACCTGGCCTTGACACTTCCAGGGATGAGGCATTTGTCTCCCTAGGTTTTCTCTACAGCTACTCAGAAGAGAAGATACCCTGGAGTACAACTCTGACTGCCACATGCAGAATCCAAACAAATAAATTTATCTTTTCACCAGTATATTTATGCTTTGTGAATACTTCTCCAGAACGTAACAAAAAATCATTTCATACCTAACATTTCAATTTTTTAATTTTAGGCATGCTAATTTGATCAATTTTTTTCACATCTTAAGATAATTTAAGGGCTTTTGGAAAGTCATTCTTGTTTCCCATTACCCTCCACCAATTAAACTAAAGAACTGACCAAATGCCACTATCTCAGAAATACATCTTCTACTTAGAATTTAGTGTTTTTAATATTTTTAGGTTGTTTTCAATGAAAAAAAAATCAAAAAAAAGCCACATCTATTGTGTGCATCTATTCTAATGGGTTAAAAGCCTGAGACAATTCATTAAACTATTTAAACAGAGTAGTTAAAAAAAATTTCTTTTTTCAGCGATTAAAACTTACAACCTCGCTATGTTCTCCAATAGTCAAAGATGCACTTTAATTCTGCACTTATACTTTCCAGCTGAATGACACCAAGAACGGCATAGCCCATTGTGTCAGTCTGTATTACAAAGTCCTGCCTTAGTTAACCCTTACACTAGTAAAGCACTAGCTTGATCATTCCTATAAAGGCACTGTCCACAAAAACATTGATTCTACTTGGCAAGAATCACCATGCAACTACGGGACCAATTCAGACAGATCTGGGGTTTCAAGTAAATCTTAAGTAATAACACAAATCTCAAGTCCAAGATGGCTTCCATTCTAATGGGGAAGGAGAAAGAAGAATGCTTATGAATCCTCTATATTAACATTTTTTAAACAGTGTCACAAGCCACACAAGAGACAAAATGGTCAGATGTTCTGTTTCATCAGCTTGAAAAGGCAAATCTCAAAATTATATCAATCAAGGAAAACACTGCTAAAAAGATGGCGCTCTAGCTGGCTTTCATAATTTCACTAACGGCCTGATATTTGTTACTCATCAGCTTTGTGCTCACAAATGACAGTGAGCTACAGTCTACAGCTCATTCAAGACCAAAAAAGGAAGAAAAATTACATGAAAAGATCTAGCACTCCAGCTGAACACAACCATTTACCAGAAACTTTAAGTTTTATGCTGTGGCAATATTAGCTATGAATAAAGTTGTTTTCACTTCCACTAAAGCCTATGAAAAACACGAGAAAAGTACACAGTGGTTGAAAGTACTTTCAATTCAAGTAGTCTTCAAACAGTGAAAAACGGTCTCTTTTAGACAGAAATATAATGTTTTTATTAATTGCTCCTGGCACTGAAGAAGTAACTAAACTAAAGCTATCATTAGAGAACTTACAAACTAGAGGAAACAGACACACAATATTTCATAGACAACTGCATAGAGCACATAATATAGGAAGAGACATCTTAACAGATGTCCTACACAAGCCTGATGAAAAGAATCTTGCATCACAAGTAAGGGATGAAAAAAAGAACCAAACAGCTACAGATTTAGTTTCTTCTGCTGAAGGTAATCCACTTTAGATTCTGTAATTAGTACAGTACTAATCACACAGTACTGGTTGCTACTCACTCAACTGGAGAGAAAGCTTTCTGACTACTTTTATTTAGCCCATTTTTTAAGCAAGTTTCTCTAAGGCTTCATACGACACGTCCATCCTCAATTTCATAGTTCCTCAAGAAAAAAGGTCTTGCCTCAGTATATTTTTTTTTTTTTTTTTTTTTTTGGCAAATCCATAATAACTGGATGTGGTGGGTTAACTTTGGCTAACTGCCAGGTGCCCACCACGCCACTCTCTCAGTTCTCCTCAATAATATGGGGAATAAACAAAATTAAAAGCTTGCAGGTTGAGATAAGCACAGAGATCACTCACTAATTACCACGGTGGGCAAAACAGGCTCAACTTAGGAAAGACGGATTTAACTTACTGCCATCTGAGTTGGATAGCAAGAAACACACCAAAAAAAAAGAAATCTAAAAACATCTTCTCCCACCCTTCCTTCTTTCCTGGCTCAACTTCACTACTAACTCTTCTACCTCTTTCCCCACTGCTGAGCAGTGCCAGGAGGATGAGGAATGGGGCTTGCAGTAAGACCATAACACTTCTCTGACACTCCTTCCTCCTCAAATTTTTCCACAGCTCCAGAACACAGGGTACCTTCCATGGGATAGAGTTCTTCATGAACTGCTTTAACATGGGTTCCTACCCATGGGCCACAGCTCTTCAAGAACTGCTTCAGCATAGGCTTTCATGGGGCGCAGTCCTTCAGGACCAGACTGCTCCAGTGTGGGTCACCCCCCACTGGTCTCACCTGCCAGAAAATCTGCTCCTGCATAGGCTACTCTCCACAGGCCTGTCACAGCTTTTGCCAGGAACATGCTCCTGCAAGAGCTCTTTATGGGTTGAAGCTTACTTTAGGGCATGTCCCCCTGCTCCAGCATGGGGCTCTCCACAGGCTCCAGAAGATGATCTGCTTCACCATGGACCTCCACAGGCTACAGGGGGACAGCCTGCCTCACCATGGGCTGCAGGGGAATGAGTTCAGCATGTTCTCTGCCTCTTGTACTTGGAGCACCTCCTCCCCTTCCTGTCTGTAGAGCTGTTTCTCTCACATTTTCTTCCTCTTCTCTCTCTCACAGATGCTGCATATGGTTTTACTATTTCTTAAATATGTTAATGCAGAGGTGCTACCACCACCACTGGCAGGCTCGGCTTTGGGAAGATATGGGTTCATTCTGGAGCTGGCTGGAGCTCGTAGTGTCCAATACAGGGACAGCTTGTGGTCTCTTCTCACAGAGGCTACCCCCCTGCCACAAAAACCTTGCCATATAAACCCAATACAGTGGTTTAAAAATTCTATTCCCCACTACAGAGTAACTTTAAGAAAACTGAATATATATATAAAAAACAAAAACTTTCCTATACAAGTCATTGTTATTACCAATGAGAAGGCAGACAAGCGATTCTTAGCTGAAAGTTTTATTGCTGATGAGAGCTGATTTAAAGACTGCACTAGCACTGACAGTTTCACCCAACTTCCTACCCCACTCCATGTGCCTGTTTCCTCAACAAGAATGGATCACTCTTTTGGAGATAAAGAA
This sequence comes from Strigops habroptila, assembly GCF_004027225.2. Taxonomy (NCBI): domain Eukaryota; kingdom Metazoa; phylum Chordata; class Aves; order Psittaciformes; family Psittacidae; genus Strigops; species Strigops habroptila. Next base: position 55,196,363 of record NC_044302.2, on the reverse strand, counting down.
AACAAACACAGCTATATTCTCACATTCTTTCTGAAAAACTTCCTGGAAACCTCCCATTTGTATTTCTTCTGCAACTAGAAGGCATACATATACTTATTTATTTTTGCTGCATTAACCAGGCATGCAGCTATCTACTGTGCCACCATGTGCTGCTTTAACTACAAGCAATTTTTATTTGATCATCTTCCAGTACCTTGTTCTACAGTTAGTCACAAGGTTATGGTAAACATGGGAAGAATAACATACATGAAATAGCACTCTGAACTCATATGAAATACATTCCAATATTAGAATCATGAAAGTGATCAATTAGGAATGCAGCAGCTCTGCCATACGTAAGGCCAAGAATAAACTTTTCCTTCAGATGAGTTTTTCTAGCATTCAAAAATCCACAGTCCTTCCAATTTCTTCTGAAGTTCAGCATTCCTCCTCAAGGTAGAAGGTAGAGGAGCACTTGGAGTTATCTCAGGTATTTCCAAAATAAAGACATTTAAACCAGTTTTCACTACTGGTATTTTTTCCTGTATAGACTAGGGGATCAAACCACAATCCTAACTGCATTACTTATTGGCTCAGCTGTTGAAAATAAAAAATCATGACAGCTATTAGTTCTTTCAGAAAAACAACATTACAAACAAAATTAAGAAGTATAATAAGCAATGTTGGACAAATGCAAGCTGTAGACTCCAAACTCAAGAGATTACTGTGCACACACATACAGAAGACAGCTGTCACGTGGCCGACCAACCTGCCAGATTTCACTTAACTCATATTGTTCTAGGGGAAATGCAACTGTCATTGAGCCTAGCAGTCTACAAGCAGCTAGCATCAGTTTGAATCTGAACCTTGGTTAAAGCCTGGAACAAAAAAAGAGGAAAGAACCTAGCTATCATCTACTGCTAAAATAATTTATTTGGAGGAATGAAATGTATGTACAGCAACAAAAATACTTGGAAGACACCAAAATATTTTCATGCGTGATCTAAACACTCAGAAGGGAACAGTGGAGTAATATATGAACTCTCTTCTCAAATCCTGTGCAGGAGCTGGAATCTGGAGGACCAAAATGTGCTATGGAAAAATATACCCTCTCTCCTTGCTTGCTTAACAGAGATTGGAGAGAAAAAGAAAACTACACCCAGAGTAATAATTCCCTACTATTCATGATAGTTCTACAAAAATAAGAGTAGGTCAAGTATTTGAGAGCTATTATGAAACTCTTCTCCTCCTCCATATGAAAACCTCATGAGTGAAGAAGCCTTCAAGGTTCTGCTCTAGGAGGCTTGTCTCCTTCATAAACTTCTGCCAGAAAAACTGCACCAGTTGGAAATGGCAGCTGGGAACCACACACCACAAAGCCAGTTCAGCTGTGCTGGAAACAAAATCCTGATTTAGACAAATTATGCCAACGGGAAAAGCATTTGTGTTGGCTTTACTCACATCACAGACCCAAAGGATGAACTTTTGCTGGCGGAAAGATTACTTCTGCTTTTCCAAGAGGGAGCTTTGCTGGCCAAGCTGCAGTGACTTTTAGGTCAAAGCGGTTTGAAAAGCTCCAACACCCAAATTTTTCAAATTGTCTTGAAAGCTGATTACAACAAAAAATAAGTTAACTATCCCTATTCTGATATGTCTCTAAGATTTCTGAAATAAGATCTCCAAAGAACATTTTTTTCAAATCTGTCAACTAAAACTTGCCCCAACGCTCTCTTTTTGTGCACACACATACAAAGAAAATAATTCACCAATCTCACAACCTCTATTTCAGTTAGTGCAGTTCACTTTGGAGAAGCAATACTGAAGTGACTGTTCTTAACAATTGTACTCTAAACACAGACACCAAAACATCTCAAGAAGTAGGAGGCTCTTGCCCTTGAAAGCTCTCCTTCTAACTCTCCCATGCAAAAAGAAATCTAGAAGCGATCTGTTCCTCTAGGAAATTACAGCATTTCATTCTCTTCCCATAAAAATAGCAGAATTTTTCTGAGTATCAACAGAGGGTAGATGGGTGCAGGGAGACTCACAACAACTCACATATGGACTTTTAGGAAAGAAACTACCTCTGATTGGACAGGGGCAGACAGAGTTAAGCAAATGTCCTGGATGGCCAGTCACTGAGGAAGCAAAATAAAACTTTAACTACTCTGAACTGTATACAGTAGCATGGGATTTTACTTATTAGTATGAGCTAGCAGACCAATGGACTATGGGCCAATAAGCTACTGCCTGAGACAAACACATGAGGAATATTTTTTTTAAAACGCGTAATGATTGTTTTAAAACAAGTGCCTTCTTGACAGGACATGCAAAGAGGGCTGAAGGAACATGAAAGTCCTATGGGAAACAGCTGTAGAAGGAACAGCAGGTGAAAAGGAGGAACAAAAAGAATATAAAAGGAGTCTGTTTCTTTAATTACTGCAACCACCACCAAATAAAAATGTTTAGAAAGAATATTACCTGATCCCAAATATCCATAGTCTGCAATTGTAAAATTGATCACTATTTCATGCGACCAAACACAGAAACAAAGCGGGTAGGAGAAGACCTGGAATCATGCAGCAGGCTTCAGTTTGCCAAAACAACATTTCCAAATGCAAAATTCAACAATAACTAGAAGTTGTATAAGTATTATTTTGCCTTCTAGTCAAAGGCTTAGGAAACTGAACAACAAAAGCTTTAAGGTGCAATATTAGGTTGTTCAACTCTTTGGGCCACAAACATTACTGAACACCACCTAAAAAAAAAAAGATAGCTCTTGGACAATATATTTTATTTGTACCTTCTTTCAGACCCCACGTAGTTAAGATGAGAAGCTGCAAGATTGTCTCCAGAACACACTGCCACTCCAACACAAGGTTTTGCTACAATTGTAGACAGACCTTCCTCCCTTCCTCACAGCACTGTATCTCCCAACAGTACTATGCACATGCACTTCCAATTTTTTTTTTAAGGTGAAAAACCCTCAAAATCTACTCACAAAGCTACCTGAGCAATATCACTATTACACGTATGTTAAAATTACATTAATAACTAAAAAGGAAGCTATTCAAACTGCCTATGACCATGTAACTCAGCCCTTTGTGTTGACACAGCACAGCTCTAACTTACTTGATCACAGATTTTTTACCTATGGGACACCTGCCTTATCCTATGTAGAGACTGTACCTTCCTCAAGGATGGAACACTGCCAGGAAATAGACTACTGCACAGACTCACCTGCCTTTGCTGCAGAACTGGGCAGGTATAGCAAAGGCTTACACAGGCCAGGACTGAGTGTGTATGTTCACTCTAGAAAGGCCAATATTTTATTAATTTCATTTTAGACAGAGAAAGAAAGGAGCCAAAAAGTGACTTAGAGCCAGAGCACTTCTCATGGAAGCAGAAGGAAGGTGGCCTCACAGACATCATGCATCCTTAACCCCAGGAAGCTCTTCTTTGACTTCTGGGTGTCCTTTTCAATCAGCACTAGAGCATTCATGAGGAACCTTCTGCATCTATGGATGCATAGAGCATAAGAAAGAACAAAGAAAACAGTAGTAAAAAGATTCAAAGCAAATCTTTATGCAGAAATGAAAGGATACGACTGTTGGCACATCTCTGTTTTCTTTTGTACAATTCCTTTTTTTTTTCATCCATTTCACATGTGAAAATCCCGTAATTTGGAATCATGCTCAAATCCACAACAGACATCAGCAGTCTAAATCTTTTAATCAGCCACACTGTCATTTTGTGAAAAACAGTTGGATGTCATGTTTGGTGGAATAGCCCTTAGAAGGAAACAAGACACTTGGCTTGTGGCTTTCACAGATTTTTTTGATAGCTGAGGAATGGCAAGATTTAAGGATCTTGGATTTCATTCCACACATAAAAGGGAATTACATTCTAGGACAAAGTTTCTCAATCTGTGGTCTGCAAAACATCAGATGGTGGTCCAAAAAATCATCATAAAAATGTATTTTTAAAAACCATACATTCCCACACATGCAAGCAAGAAAACATAATTGAGGAAATACAAAAAATAAAACAAACATTCAAAGTCTATCCTAACTAAATTGCACTCTAATGCATTAGAAAATGTGATAACATTTCACAAGATGATACTTCCATTTTTTTTAAGGAAATTCAGTGTTCTTGAAACAACACATTGTCCTGTAATACTGCAGTTTGGAAACGCTTTCTTCTGTTCTACTGAATATCCTAAGTAAGTACCCTCCAGAAAATGCCTTGTCCCATCCAGTGTTCTTCCCTTCATCCTACTTCTCTAAGCTATTACCTGTTTTCTTCGTGTCCCATGTGTTTTCTCTAGTTTCATTCTGTTTACAGACACCCTTACAGTCACCTATAGAAGCAACACATCCAGCCACTGAGCTCTTTCTACCTATTTTCATTGACAAACTCTGCCTCAAGTCTTCTGGTTCACCCTGAGTTTCAGTTATCACTGTTGGAATATCCTCTATTTCATGGGTTCAGCTGCAGGAGTTTCCTTTCTTAGGATCCTTCTTTTTCCCATAACTCGTTTTTTTAAACCACAGACACCTGGCCCACACCCTATCTCTCTTCCCTGGTTTAAAATTTGGCTTTGCTATCCAGCCCTAGTCCTTCACACTCCTCTTTTCAGGGTTTATTTCCCATCCTAATAACCACACATAAACATCCTTGCATCTTGTCTACAGCCAGCTGAGCCAGCTGTCATTCTCTAAGTTGCTTTTTTTTTTTTTAGCCATACAGGCAACAATGTCTACGTTAAATCTTAATACCAAAACAGCTCTGCAAAGTCAGCCAACAAAGAATACTGGAGAAGAACTCAGAGCTCATAAATACAATATTAATAGCACAACTGAGATCCTCTCCCTCAAAATCAGTATTTCTGCCCTCATATTTCCCCTATAACACTACGATAAAATTCATGAATGTTAAATGAAAAAAGTTACATAAAAAATCCACAGTTGATAACAAATCTTAACTAATGACCACCTTTTCATATGAAGTACATAACATGTAACTTAAAACCTCATTTGAATATGTTGCTCTGATGCTGCATTCTTCATCAGTTTAAAAACCACAGCTTTTACATCTTTTTCCCTGAAGATTATTATTAATAACTGATCTTTAAAAGTTGTTGCTTTAAAAAAAGATAAAACCTTTAAATTAAATATACTGATTAAAACAAGCATATTTAACTTATTTATGTGCATTACTAAATACTGAATTGATACTTCCTTTTTTCAAGACAATGCTTTTCACAAGTCTTAGAAGTGACAAACTGTACCTGGATGAAAACAGACTCATTAAAAGCAACAAAAATAATTTAAAATTCAACTAAAAGTACTTAGGTATGTTACATACATAAAAACTGTAAAAACTATTTTGCATTTAAATCTGAATTAACTACGTTATGTGTGGCTAGCAAGTTTAACGGCTTCATAAGTGATCAGAAAAGAAAGATTTTTAGAACTGATCTTTTCTGACAGTTCTATTTGTATGTTAGAAAGAGGAAACTGACTTCTGTTTTCAGTTTCAAGCAGATTTAAATTAAGTTTGAGCAAAGTAAGAACTGGATGGGACATCTAAAAATAAGGAAACTATTCACTTGATATCCACAAAAGACAGTTGCCTCAATTGATTTTGACATGTTGACAAATTCTGTTTCCCAGTGTTTGGTAGTTGAGAGCTTTTGTTTTCCTGAGCACTTGGCAAGACACATGTACTGCTTGGTATGTGAGCTAGGGTGTGTGCTTTTTGGTTTGGTTGTTTTTTTGGTTTGGGTTTGGGTTTTTTTTACTGTATTTTTAAAACTATTCAGCCTGCAGTGACAGTTACATTCATAATACATTTTAAGTATGTTTTTTTAATTAAAAGTTAATTCCAATGTGTTTAAAATATAGTTTTGATACAGCTTCCTACACAGCCTCTTTATATGGCCTCTAGCATTATTTGGTCCTCATTCTGAAGCACACGCAAGACTTTCTAGGAGCTCAATCAAATAATTTTCCACCATCATGAATAATCTGTTACTTATTTTGAAATACTTTATGACACAGAAAGAATAAAACTGGTATTTGGTTCTTCTTAGTAACGGAGGAAAATCATACAAAGTATTTTGTTTGCTACTGAGATGAATATACACGAAAGACCTGTTTCCTTGGAATCTGGGCCTTTTTTTGCGCAATATGAGACACAGATTTTCAGCTTCTCTGGAAAATGAAGTTTGCGTACCAGCACAGAATATCCCTGGGACTTCACTCCGGAATATAACAGTTCGTACTTTCTTATCAGATTTCAAAGCATCCACAGCTTTTGATATCTACAGAGAAAAGGAGGAAGGGGAATAACCAAATAATTTTTAAAGTGCTTAATTCCAACACTTCACCTTTATACTAAAAACTATTATTTTAACTTACCATTTTTAAAAGATTTTTGCTAAGTGCATTCTTGGCATGAGATCTGTTTAATCCAAGCACCACAATTCCTGGAGGGGAAGAAAAATTGTATCATTGTTACAATGTAGTGAAATCTATATTATCTATGTAAACTATTATTTTGAAATTATAGAAAAAACATTGAGGATTGCAAAAAATGCTAGTGTAATCACTTAAATACTGAGTTCCGGAAGGAAAATAAATTGAGTTACACTTTCCAACATTAAAAAGTTCTGTGTTCAATAGAAATTACATTTATTTAAGAATGAAAGTATGGCCCTAATACCTTCATATGGAAACAGGGCTTACAAAGGCTGAATGTATAATTACACAACTGCATGCATAAATTTCATGTTAGCATGTGAAGTGCTGACATGCAATCAGGAAAAGATACTTAATTGTAAAGCACTTGGTTTCCTTTTTAGACAGCTTGCCTTCGGAGAATTCTTAAAGTAAGAAGTGCTACCACAGCTAAGACTAGCAACTCTGATACAGGTAAGTGGAAGTCACAAACACAGAAAGAACGCTACCAACGGGAAACCTGATCTTTTGTTTAAAAGGGAAAATATATGTAATAATGCTCCCCCAACACACAAAAACTGCGCTCAATGTTTGGTATACAGCTCCAATCACACATTCACAGCTCCCTTAGCCCAGTTAGAGATCACTTATCTCACTGACCTATTGCACATGCACTGGTAGGAATGTTGCAGCAGAAACACCATTTGTCTTTATTTCACCCTCCTCATCTTAACGGGCATGATTATAAAACAGGAAAATTCTGAGAAGTTTATCTTGGTAAGTTTTCCAAGCTTACAGCAATCTTTTAGACAATTACTTCCTGAACATACTACAATTCCCTGAATTCTAAACACCAGCACACAGTCCTATTATATGGATGCAGCCCAGGTAAGGCCTTATCAAGGCCTTTTCTTTTTTTTTACTTGGAGAATGCAGGGGTAAGAGAAGAAAGGCAAAAGACTAGAACAGGGATGATGAATGAAAGACAAAAGGGGGGCTCTCTACCTCAAACAAAAATGCCCACAGTATTGCCATAAATCTACAAGATATATTAAAAAAAAAAAAAAAAAAAAAAAAAAAGGTGGAAATTCCACAAACTCAGTATTTGCCTAGGTATTTGCTACTTCACCACTCAGCTTTGCACATACAATCCAGACGTCCCATCCCTGGAAACATTCAGGGTCAGGCTGGACAGGGCTCTGAGCAATTTGATCTAGTTGAAGATATCCCTGTTGATTGCAGGGGGCTTGGACTAAATGACCTGTAAAGGTCCCTTCCAACCCTAACTATTCTATGATTCTATGACTCTATGTAAAACGGCTCTCGTAGCCTCCACAGGGTGTCTGTCTTGTCATCTCAGTGCCTACTACTTCTTTTATTTCAGGGAAACCTGTCCTCCAAAAGAGCTGAACCATCAGTGCTTTAGCCCACTCCCCTTCCTTTTCTTCCTCCTGCATGTACGTGCACATGCACACACACAAGACGAGATTAAAGAGGGCTCCTGCTCCTTCTGCAGCTACCGATTTGAAACCAAAGTCCTCCATTTGCAAGCTACCACTCTCAAGATTCAAATAAAAATGGCTAAACCCAAGTAATAGAACATACATGCTTCCTGCTTGCACCCAGGGTACAATCAATCGCCATGTATAGATAGCTCCTAAAATGGGAGAGGAGCCTGGTTAATGCAAATGACCTTCATTCCCTTGTTCTGTAAACCTAAATTTCCCACCTGTTCATTCCCATGATTGGAAGTATTCATCTAGGAATGCCTGTAAGGATCCTTATTCAGCACTTATGCAGGAATCTGCTTATGTTTTGTTAAGCAAACAGGAGTAGTGCCGTAGCACTCTTCTTCTACTGTCACAATTTATCCTTCAGGAGGACTACTCCAAATTCAAAAATTCCACATGTTCAACACAAATAGACTGGACAAAAGCAGCACCACATATTAAAGCAAAAAAAAAAAGACACTTGACCTGGCTTTGATTTTAAACTGTAAGGCGCCCTGCAAATCCAAGGTTTGAATAAACTAGAGATGCTATCATCCCGAACTGCTCTTCAATTGAGAAATAAAGTCAGTTTCAGAAGCATGTTTTTTTCAACGGCAATGACAAATCTTAATTTCACTTGTATTTTAATTCTCCCCATCGGAGCCCAAAGACTGTGGCTCAATCACCAATATTACTGCATTCAGAAGGAAGTTCCATTTAATATTAAAGCACATTTAATATTTTTTTCCTATGAAGGGATGATCCTTGATGACAAATCATGCAAATTGATTCTTCTTAGCAGTGCCATATCAAGTCATAAATCTACCACTTCTGCCTCCCTCTCCTGACAAATAATAGGTAAATACAGATGACACCCACACAGCTGTTCTGTTTCTTAAACAGGAAAAAAAGATGAAGCAAGAACTGCAATGGGAAAAGCATAAAACGTTTACAAGATTACTATACATTGCAGTGATATATACAAGAAGACATTTCTTGAATTCTTGTTTGAGCCAGTTTTGTTCTAATACACCATTACTATAGTACCTGAGCATGTTAAAACAAATTCTTATGGTTTTTTAATACTGCAGTAGGATTCAGGAAGATTTCCCAATGTATTAGTCAGTAAGGAAACTACTGACACCTTAAGAACCCACTCAAAGTCACCAAAAAAAGTCATCATCCCATTCATCGACATGTATCCGTAGAAATAATAGTAATTATTATATTATATACTAAGAAATAATATACTATATACTAAGAAAGAATAAGCATTCACATAATGCCAAACTCAATATTAATTCCATCGTTTTCCCAGGAATCATCTCCACATCTCCACATTATTTCATAAGACTCTTCAGCAAATAATGTGTATCTATTAAAAATTACATACACATATTAAAAACTAACTTTTACCCTATTAACTAGGCTCTCCGAGGGACTATGATGACTCTGGATGCTGTCTAACAGAAGCAGTCATATCCCTGTGTACTACTTGCCTACCCAGCCACCAGAGGAAAAGCAGATGCAAACATACAATATGTTCTGTGCTTATAAGTTACCTCTGTCAAAAGAATAAGCTGCCTGTGATATAATTCTTAATGTTTAAGAGAAAACTATATGAAGGTCATATATAATAAAAGCAAAAATGTCTTTTAGTAAGATAAAGACATATACCTATACAAAAGGTAGCTTCAAAACACCTGTAAATTCCCAGAAACACCCTCATTTCATAGAGTACAATAAATTTGGGATTTGCATACATGCAGTTCATATTGAAAGGTTCTTGTACTTTAAGAGCGATAGCAAAAATACATGATGCTATCATTATTTAAAACTGCTGAGAGAGAAGGTCATATTTCTTTCTATATTGTACAAAACAGTGCAGACCAATTTAAGTGAAGTGTTTAGATAATGGTTTAACTACAGCTGATATCAGCACACAGGAAATCTTACTTTAAATTATGATTTTTATCTGGTTTATCTTGTACTTCTTAGTTTTTAAAAAATACTTATTTTCAATGTTTGGTGGGAACACATTTAACATTTACTTACACATAAATCCTATCTTTACACTCATTAGTAATTTTGTCTGAGTTAGAAAGACTCACTAAATCTGTATAGAAAGTACTTATGGCAATATATTTATTTGTATTAAGTATACTCACACGAATGATCTACTCAAATGTACCTTTTCATAACTAAAAAAAAACATAAAGATGCACTGAAAAATGGAGAAAGAATCAAAGAGAGCTAAGCTATTTTTAAGCTTATCTCAAGTACTGAGAGAAACCAAGGTAGACAAGTTTACTTAGACGCTTTTTATTATAGAATAGCTTTTCAAGCAAAACAAGAATCTATGGTGGGTGTATCATGTACAATTCTGGTAGTTTCCATTGATCGCCTTATCAAGAAGTATTTGAGTGCAAAATCATACAGATGTATACTACGCAGTATTTTTAAAACAAAGGCCAAAACACTTTTCGAAATCCCATAGCTGCACCTTTTTTATCTCTGAACACCACTTAAAAATCTTTCCTGCATTTCTTAAATTAGTACATCTCATCTGCTTACCCCTGCTTTATTTAAAGAGAATAAAAGAAGGGAAGTGATCAGTTTCCAACATCTGAACAAACAACTCCAACTGAGACTGCATTCATTCTGCCTATTCTATGTATGTTAAAACTGTAACTGAGGATGACAAAAAGCTGTCTTACATCCTCTGAACTAAAACCAGCCGGAAAATATAAGCACAAAGAGTCATTCTAGTGTAAAATCTGAATTTTACAAATATTTGTATCACATTCCAGCAAGTGACACTACAATACTTGAGTCAAGACTGCAGAGATTCAGAGAATCAGAATCAGAATTCAGAGAATCAGAATTCTCCTGATTCCATCTGTAACTTGAAGAGCAAAAGCCTTAAGTTCATTAAAATTTGTCATGGGATCACTAATGCAACTTGGCTAAAAGTTCTGAAATGTCAACAGCTGTAGTATATCTCAGCCCTAGAAACTCAAAAAAAGTAAAAGATATGCCTTTAATTGAAAAATACTAATTCACTGACATTCGCCTACACTCATAGAAAACTGATATGAAAAGCTATACAAGTTGCAACATGTTGTTCAGAATACACAGGCGGTTTACAATCACGTTCTTCAAAAATCTCACATCTTTTGTATTCTAGTTCAGTTCAAATTTGGAAGCTGGAGAGTGTTGAGTTTAAATTTTAATAACTGGCCCTTTCAAATATAGTCTCACTTTATGTTCAACAAGTTCCCAAAAATGTGGTATACAAATCAAGTGAAAGTGTTACGAAGCCGGACAGTTTGCTACTTTGCCTGCAGGGAAGGATCTGTCTAGAGCTACAAAATACATGCTTCTATGCGAGGCAGCTACATTCAGTTTTCCTGCCTCCCCAGCATCCTCAGCTGTAACAGCTCCTGGACAATACAACCTTCTCCATGTAGCACAGAAACACTAGGCATACCCACAGCATAAATAAGAATGTGTGCGCTATAAAAGGTAGTCACAGAGACTAGATCTGTCTCTGTGTGTGGTCAAGAAGTAGGTAATGGAAGAGTATGATGAGGCAACAGCACTGGAACCACACCTGGGAAGGTCTAGAACATGAACTGGTGAAAAAAGGAATGGTAGGTTAGAGAAGAGTGAAAAAGACCACAGGAAGTTAATATGGAGTTAATGCCCTAATGCAGCAAGGTTATTACAGGCTGTAAGCCTGTAGGATGTAAGATAAAGGCAGACAAACTTGTCACACAAGGCGAGGTGGAGGGTGAGCAGTACCAGTTATGGAGAGGAAGCAGAGACATGTTTCTTTCACAGAAACATGGTCTGCTCTTTGTGCTGCTGAAGGAGGCATAGGAAACTTATGTATCCTCCAGGCGTAACTGTAGGCCCTTGTTTTTATCCTTTATTAGCAAACAGTATTTTTTCTATGTTCTTCTCAAAGGCAAAGCCAAAGAAAATACCTTCTCCTAAAAAAAAGTAATGAATTAAAAATTGATTGATTGAATCCTTCTTTATGATAGCTACAGCTGATTTAACACTCCAAATGCTATCTCCCTGTTTTGGAGCATTTTTAATGCCACATTTAACAAAGATGTATATTCTGAGAAGGAAAGAAAAAATAACTTCATAAAGATTTTTTCAATGGAAAAAATAAAACCAGGCAGGTTATTGACATGCAAAACTTCAGCTACCTCTCTACTTTTTCTTCAAAAATCTCCTTCAGTTCTCTGCCCAACTGATCTTACAGTATCTGCCTCAAAAACACTCAGCAATGAACTTAGGATAAATACGCACAACAAAACACCTTCATAACATTACAAAAGCAATGATTCTTTGCTGATTTAACAGCTGGAACATAGTGCCTAATTCTATTGGGTTTTGTGTAATAAAAATCACCATCTTGGGTAGTACTCAAGTATCTTCTATCACTTGTTGGAAAAGTACAAAACAAACAAAAAACAGAAAACAAAATAAACCAACATTTCACAAACTCTTCTTTGCTCCTGCCTTGCCTCTTCCTCGATTTAAAATAATCTTTAAAACACAAAATTGATGTTTAAAACTAATTCCGAGTTCCACAGCTGGTTGAGAAAACAGGACTAAAAAAGTATGTCTTAAAGGAACTGAAAGAATTGGGAACAGAACAATCACTAGGACAGAAGTGGATTTCAAGATCAGACTATATCATAGAATCATAGAATGGTTAGGGTTGGAAAGGACCTTAAGATCATGTAGTTCCAACTCCCCTGACATGGGCAGGGATGCCTCACACTAGACAATGACACCCAAGGCTCTGTCCAACCTGGCCTTGAACACTGTCAGGGATGGAGCATTTACCGCTTCTTTGCGCAACCCATTCCAGTGCCTCTCCACCCTCACAGGAAAGAATTTCTTCCCTGTATCTAACCTGAACTTCCCCTGTTGAAGTTTAAACCCATTACTATCCTATCACTACAGTCCCTGATGAAGAGTCCCTCTCCAGCATCCCTGTAGGCCCCCTTCAGATACTGGAAGGCTGCTCTGAGGTCTCCACGCAGCCTTCTCTTCTCCAGGCTGAACAGCCCCAACTTTCTCAGCCTGTCTTCATACGGGAGGTGCTCCAGCCCTCTTATCATCCTCATGGCCCTCCTCTGGACTTGCTCCAACAGCTCCATGTCCTTTTTATGTTGAGAACACCAGAACTGCAAACAGTGCTCCAAGTGGGGTCTCACGAGAGCAGAGCAGAGGGGCAGGATCACCCTCTTTGACCTGCTGGTCACGCTTCTTTTGATATCAACAACTTTACTGACCCTTAACAGTGACAGAAAAACCTCTGCTTGGATGAAAGCAGAACCTCAGTTCTTTTTTGAAAGAGTCATCTTCTTCGAAAAAGAATCACACTAAAATTCAAAGTTTTAAAGTTTCCTCCCTGCATATGTGTACAAAACTATATATATGCATACTCAACTCACAGGTGCTTGCCTGAATTCGCAGCAAGTCCAAAATAACCTAGTTAACATGCTGAAAGACACAAACTGAACTGCACATCTCAATATATGGTTACTCCAAGACACAGTAGCCACATAAAGATGATGTGCTGCAGTTGAATAGAGCTCTACGCTATGGCCCTCTCCATAAAAGTAGGTATAGCATCATGGCTCTAAAAATATAATCCTCAGGAAGGGAGCTTGCACTTACTGTTTCCCCACCATTCCTAGCCCTGCTGCACCCAAATCCCTGCTTATGGCAGGGGACTTCAAACTAGATGATCTTAAGGTCCTTTCCAACCCTAACTAGTTTATGATTCTAAGTGGGAAGGAAGTGACAAACACCAAGGGAGATGAAACACCTTCAAAGGAAGAACACCTCTAAAATGTGCTGAGCACCAAATCAGAAGAGGAAGCACAAAGGGTCCATGTTGTGATGCACTGGTTCCTGATCACTCTGGAGCACGGATTCTCTTTCTTTGTCTAACCAGGTGCATTAAAACGAGACTCTTGGCATAGCTGAGCAGAGCAAGGTCAGCAGCAGTTGGCAGCACTACAAGGAGACTAAGATGGCTACTAGGAAAGCAACACGAGATGAGCAAGAGTGCTGAAGCCACACTCTCCAGAACAGAAAAGGCTGACACAACTTCTGTGTCCTTGTCTGCCCTGCACACAGACATATAACAGGTGTGGTAAGCAGCACGACTGTAGCAGTTTGCTGCTAAACTTCGTTTTCTCCCATTAAAGTGGCCAACCGATGCCCGCTCAGAAGGGGGTACACACCGAGTATGTACAGCGCGGCACACTGAAAAAGAAAAGCCAGGAGCAGAGTCCAAGCTGACCCAGCTCTGCAGCTGCCACACCGGCAACAACCCGCACCCTGCGACGAAGCCGCGGGCCACGGTGAGGAGGAGGACTCGCAGCTCCCTTCCCGCCAGCGGCTCCCCCGGGACCTCCTCTTCCCTGCCCCACCGCGGTGGCCGCCCCACAGTGCCGCGGCGGCGCGCAGGGGTCACCCCGGAGCCGGGACAGCGGGTGAGGGCCGGCCGCGCCGCCGCCACCTTCCCCTCGTTACCTTTGTGCTCGTCATCCAGGTAGCGGATCCGCAGCTCCTCCTCTTCCTTCGCCTCGGAGCCGTAGCTCCTCCCGGCCGAGGGGACAGCAGCGGCAGCGGCGCCTCCCCGCACCGGCGCCCGTTGGCCGGGCCGGCGCAGGGAGGAGGTCGCGGCGGCCGCGGCTGCCAGCCTGACTCGGCCCTGCAGCAGGCCCAGGCCGCGCAGCGCTGCCGCCATGCTGCTGCCTGCGCCGCCGCAGCTTCTCGCGACCGCCGGCCCCGGTCCCACCGCCCACGTGACCGCCGCCTCCCTCCTTCCTCCCCCCTCCCGCCGCCGAGGCGCGAGGCCCCTGCGCGCTGCTTGCGTGCCGCTGGGGTGCCGCTGGTTGCGGGTGGGCGCGCGGGAGGCGGCGGGACGGGACGGACGGCGCCGGGCCGGGCCGGGCCTGGCCTGGCCTGGCCTGGCCTGGCCTGACGGTAGTGGCCGTGGCGTCAAGCGGGCCGGGCGCAGCTCTCCCAGCCGCCGGTGGTGAGGAAAGGCTCGTTAGCTGGGAGAGATCCAGGATGTTGGACACGCAGCATGAAATCCACTGTGACATGGAAAAGTCTCACACCGCTGTTCAGTTTTAGTGAGAGTTGTTGGTGGCGGTGACAGTCACCAGCATATCCATTTGTGGTGAGCTTACCTAGACCCCACCTCATGGGCAACACACCCAGGTGCTGTGATGCCAGAGTGAGCGTGTACGGGCTCCTCTGCGCTCACTTCTGTTCAAGTACCGCAGCCGTGCCCAGGCCTGGCGACGGCGGCAGCGCTGAGCACATCAGCGACGGTCAATGGCGTAACTGTGGTGCTGAGTTACCAGCTCGGTTTAAACCACGACACCACGTAGCACCTGGTTCTGCACACTGAGATAAAAGGCCGCTGGCTTGGTTTTTCCCCCTTGCTCTATGCCCACCCTCTTCTTTCTAAGCACTCCATTGCTTTCCAAGTTAATCTGTCTCTTTGCAAAAGTAAGGGTCAAACTAATAGGGCCTGATATTCAGAGCTGAGCGTAGTGGTGTAAGCAACCCCGCCATGAGGTCTGCTTACTGTCCATGCATGCTGACAGGCATACCGACATGAAGCAAGTCAAGCAATGTAAGCAGTAAAGGTGGAGGTAAGAGATAAATGCCATCTTTATTTGCAAATTTAAATGTTACAAGACCACTATGACCTGTTGCAACAGGACGGTGGAATTTCACCTATCCATGGTCAATACCATAACATTTACATCAGCCAGAGTATATATATTAAATAGAGAAGTTCACTTGACACCTTACGCAGGACTTGGGAAAGGTTGCTACAGCTGTGGTTAATCTAGGACAGTAATGAGACTTGAAAAGCTATGAAGTTTGTCTTCTTCAAGTTTATTAACTTGGAAGAATTAGGCCTTGAGAATTGAAAACATGCCAGTTAGCCACATCCCGTCGTTTCCAAAACTGAGTGTTACTTACTCAGGAGGACAGAACTGTTCCACTTCAGAGCAGAGGGTCAGATGGAGCCATTTTGGTTGGTGTTTGGGAAAGGCAGCTACTGCATTCCTCTCCTTCATGCAGTTGCTCAGCAGGTCCTCCCCTGCTTTCCTTCTGGAGAAATGAAAGTCTAAAGATAATGACCTGTTTGTTCTTATAGAGCACCATGAAGGGCAAGTGTGGGGGGAGAAACAGGCAGACTATCACCTTGCATTTATTATATTTTACTATTTAAATAGGACTATAGCTTGTGATTAGCAGCCTGTGCCAATAGTGCCTGCAGTATGCTGAAGTCTTTGGCAGCAGAAAGGAATAAGGAATGCCTGACCTGGAAATTTTGTTCACAGTCAAAGAACATTTTATTCTATGAGAATAAATTTTGAAATGCCACACCCAATTATGTCAACAGAAACAGAGACAGCACCATTCTAAAACACACAGAATAAGGTAAATAGACATTAAAAGCAGAACTAGATTCACTACAGTACCATAACGTTCCCTTGAAACTGAGGACGGATGTGGTGTCATTTGCAGTGGTTCCCAGACTCAAGGACTAGCAAACGCTTTCCTGAGCAGAGGCCAGCATATGGAATCAAGTCCAATAGAACAGCCTCATCTGTTGTAAAAGCACCCACAGTCATGGTTAAAGCTGAAACAATTTTAGAAGTACAATTTTCTTTTACACCATCACTGTTTGGTTTTACTTTCTTAGCATAAGAAGTGAAAATTAATTTCTATTCACTTTTTCTGCAGTTTCGCACATCTACATTGCTAAGGCATGTTTACAGCTATATAAAAAGTTTCCATTTCCAATTACCTCTTTGGTGTTTTCTGAAAGCAGAATAGTTGTGAAGAGTGGTAATGTAACTATCATTGTAACATAACAAAGTTAGAACTCTTGAAGATTTTTTGCAAGCTACAGAGTAAATGTTTTTTAAAAAATGAAATTTTAAATTTTTGGCAACAAGAGATGTAAATATGCCAGCTACAGTGGGCCATTCTGTTCTTTGAATTGTGTCTCTCTGTATAAATGTTTAAAACTGCACAATACTTGTCTAAGTGTGTTTTGTTTTGGTAATTTAATACTACAGTGCATTTTGTAATACCTTGTATTTAGTTCCTCGCATTGCACTGACGTACAAGCATGAATCAGGACTTTTTGGATGCAAGTGAAGTTTTCCATATTCTCTTGCTGGTTTTTTTCACTGAGGTTTAGTTCTAACCACACAGCTTTAAAGTCAAAGTAGTACATGGAAAGCACATTTAGTTACAGAGGGAAATTATATTGACAATGCAAATTATTATTTAACCATCTATCCTAATAAGAAAAAGAAAAATAAAATGGAGCATCTGGAACAAAACTGTTAAGTAACAACCTGAATAGCATATGACATTGTTTGGTAACCTGATTCCTGCTGCACACAGAAATCCAAGTATTAATACTGGGTGATGGGTAAAATAAATTGATTTAGCACAACTGTATAAATCTTGACTCAGCCTCCCTTATGCCCGGAGAAGCAATGTGAGCATGAATGAAAGTAGAACCAGTGTAGATGGAGAAAAAGCTCAGCAGTTCTCTGCACTCGGCTCTAACTTTTGATATGGTCACTCAATCATAATCTAATCCAAGGGAAAAAACTTGAAGGTCCTTCACCGTAATTAATTTTACATTTGAAATTACCCTGAAAAACCCATTCACATCAGGTTGCAGGTTCTCACAGTGTACCCGACTGAGACTAAAGAGGGAAAAGTGCAGCCGCTTTTTTAGCTTTGCTCACAGCTTTTGTTTGAGATAAGTTGGAAGGGAGGGAAATGCGGGGGGGGAGTGGTATCCTTTTTCTGTTTTTTTGATACAGTACTGTTGCAACTTAGGCAACACAGTGTATATGTGCAGAAATGGGAAGATGGCTGCATGGTTAGTGTGGAGAAGTTTATTCAGAACATTATTCCACGTGCTTCAGTGCTGGGCACCTGCCGTGATTCACTTTCTAGAGGAACAATCTCACTCTTAGCTAAGTGTAATGGATGAGTGTTGCCTCTAAAGTTAAAGATCTAAATTAGGTACCTAAAACTAGGGAGGGTCAAAGTACTTGTGGATGTTTGGTTAGGCATCCAGTATTACTAAAAATACAAGTAAAACATTTGAAATGAGACAGAAAAATAACAGCTATCCTAATATGCTACTTTACAGTGACAATTAAAAGGTACAGACAGTATGTACAATGCAGCAGGATTAAGGATGGAAAGGAATCTCAGCTGGTTCTAAATTGCTTTGATTTTATTACCTTGTGCATGTAGATGAGGTGCAATGAATAGTTTCTTTTTTCCTGGATGAGCACATTGGTGGCAGCATCTAACCAAAGTGGAAAGGGAACACGTGCTAGGGAAAAATGAAGCACGCAATTTTGGCTTTTCAAGCTGAATCACTTGTCTTTCTTGCAAGTTGAAAATTAATTGTCTCCGTAAAGTGACTGTTGATATTTAAGAGCAAGATCCATTTAGCTACCTGCTCTCTAAGTTGGCTTATAAAGGCGGTTTCGGTTTCACACCACCCACCAGGAGCTTTTGTCTCTTTTAATTTTCACATCTTGCCTTTTTATTAATGGCACAATTTTTCTGATTATTATTTATCCGGTTAGCACACTTGCATTTCCAATCTGGATTTTTAACTTTTTTTTAAAGCCTTTTTGATCTTCTTTTAACCCTGATGCTGCTGAAGAAAAGTCCGTTGTTGTTATGTATTATTAAGCATGTAGCACGCACAGCATGTTCCTTTTCTGGCACCACGCCTATTCACTATGTTTTGCAGGCAGCTGTTTCCTTAGGTTGTCTATTTTCTTTCTGCTCAGTGCAGTGTTGAGGTTATAATGCTAAGATATATGATGATTTTAGAGCTTACTTTTTCTCTTCAGAAATTATTCTTACTAAACTCAGCCTAATTGAGTATGCTTACAAGTTTGCTTACATGGCAGTTGTTACATGGTTCCAACATGTATTGTTGAAAATGTACATGTGTGTCACTCGTGCTTTGGAGCAAAGGACAGGTTTTGCGTTCATGGCAACCCCATTTATTTGTGCATATGATCTTGCATCTTGAAAACGGAGACAACTGCAGTGGATCGATGTAGTTCATCCTGGCATATTTGAGCCAACTACACAAGGGACTTCTTACTTGCTTACTACTTACCTGCTTCCCAGACATGGAACACAGAATAAACCACATTGTCTGCCCATTCTTTGCAGATCACAACCAAGGCAGAATGCTAAAACAATTGCAGGAACATAAACGTGCTGAGCAAGGCCTCTTGCATGGGTAAGTTGGCAGTAGTTGCCACAGACCTACAAACATTCAATACTGGAAGATCAGAGCCTTAGGAGGGCCTTAGGTACTTATAACAGGAATTTGGCAGACACTCTGTAAGAAAAATATATAGAATGTTTTCTTTTGGGGCAGGGCATGTAGTTTACCCTGAAAGGGCATGAAAAAAAGGTATTTATTTCTGTGGGGTTTAGTGTAAGCAAAGATGGTGGGAATAGAGAATTGACGAACAGCGAGGATTGCTAAAAATTGAGATATTTGTGTCTAATTACAACACCAAGTCTTTGATTGCAATATAGGTCTCCTTTTGCCAAAGCTTTTAAAAAGCTTTCTTGTGTTTTTGAAGTAGCTCAACAGAACAGATATTCACCGGTTTGTTTAAATAACGATGCATTCAGGCAAACTGCCATCAAACTGCAACATCGTTGAATACTTTTCTTAAAGTGAATGTATTCTGCTCAGCTATTTATAAATGTTGTTAAAATAGTTTATTTTCTTCGTGATCAGGCTTCTAGACAAGCCTTTGTGTGAAGCAATACTCCCCTTCCATCTTTGTATCCTTTTGAAGAACTCCAGAGCCAACTTTATTGTTAACTGTATCTTAGAGGATCTTTGCTTTGACAACTGAGAAGGCGAGCTCTCATGTAGTATAGGGGAGACAGTGAAAGGTGCACAAGAAGCACAAAAACCGAGTAGAACACTGCTGCTGTAATTGGCATTTGATTTAAGAGAGTTGATATGAAATTGTAGTAGGAAATAAATTTACCAATTTTATCAGGGTGGGTGCCTGTATATGTGGTAAAAAGCTTCCTGGGCTGCTGCTAAGGGGGCAGTAAAACAATCCTGTCAAATCTATGCTATCTAGAAGAATGAAATAGAACTAGTTATTAGCCCAGAGAAGGAAGCACTTTGGAACAAAGAATTACTAATTTAATAAAAACAATATCTAAATACAGAGAGTGGGGTTTCTGTCCAGATAAGTATTTGGTTAAATAAAGGGGCAATTCATCTGGATACTGTTTTGTTTAAAAGTTTTTGAATTAAAGCAGTAAAGGATATTTCAGTAGAACTTGCAATGAAACAAAAATGACTGTCATCATTACAGTCAGGAGATGAAAAATACTTTAATGCTTCTGTCCTGGTGTAATGTGATTTCTAGTGAAAAGAACTTACAAAGAAACTCTGCACTATCTAGAGGCAATACATTTTTCATGAAATCCAGGTCCATACTAGGAGATAAGAGAAATCTGGTCTTTTTGCTCAAGCCATAAAATGTTACAGAAAAATCAACAGCACTTCATAGACTGTTTTTGTCAGATGTAATTGTTTATTACTCTTCATGAGCAAGCCAGGAGTTCAGATGTATGTTACATTTCTGAATGGCATAATTACATTTCCCTTCTGTTCAGCTAATTTCTTTTTTTCTTTTTTTTCCCCATTAGGTGGTTTATGTCTAAACACAATAACTGAGCTTACAGTGGATGTACTGTAGATAATACATGAAGTTTAAGATACTATTTACCTTTTTGTAAAAGCTGCAGCAATTTTCAAGAAAGTCATTGCATAGTTACTGGTTGAAAAATATGACACATTACGGACAAATCACTTGAAGATAAATTGTAAGCTATTATGATGTAAAGTGTATTTATGTTCTTTGCTTTTCCTTTTTAGTCTCTTATGATTAACAGTATGTCATGCAGAGATCTGCTGAATGTATTTCATTCTAAGAAATGCCTCATATTCATTTTCACCCCATATGGGGAAAATAGTGGGGGCTTTTTTGATCTTGTATTCAGTTTCATTAGACTAGGTTATATTTTACATTCTAACCTTAGCTGTATGTTCCTGCATTCTTTACCCTCTACATATTGATGCATTAAGACAGTATGATAAGCTAAATAAGCATTTTCAGTGAAAGCTTATCTGTCCTATATAAGAACTCTTCTAATATAAAAGAATCTGAGTGACCTTGTGACCCAAATTTCCAAGGCAGAACAAAAAGTTAAATACTCACAGTCTTCATATCTCACGTGGATACAAGAATGGATACAGATGGTTCAGCATCTACGTAAGCTAAGGACTCTATGTTTTGTTAAAATGGTTTTATCGTAACCCATTTTTACTTAACCACTCCATTTAAGTCATTTGTCTATGTAAGAAAACAAGATCCTTAAGATCAAGAGCAATGAACCTAGCAACTGGTATGTGAAAATAAGAGAAAAATATATACTAAGTGGCTAGTATTTTATGTGCCTAGGCACAGACTGAAAACAGAGTTATTCACCAATGCCAGTAAACAGCCGTTTCCAGCACAACAGTTTTCATATTTCTGATTCCTTAACATTCTTTAAAGACATGTTTTTGTAGTTCCTCAAAATTAGAATCTCATCTAGGAATCAGTTTTTGCAATTTGTGAAAATTAGGCATTAAAGAAAAATTATCTACAAAAATTAGCCTGTCTTCAGAGTCATGGTTAACATTTCTTTCTAGATAGTATCTTTTTGTGTATGTCACTTCCATACACTTTGTGTATGGAAGATGAAACTACTTTCCAGTTACCTTATGCCCTGTGAAGTATGGTTTATCTGCTAAGCACAGCACAGTAAACTGTGTCTTCTCAGCCCTGCTGGCAAAAAAAGGGTTTATGTATCTAATCACTTCAGTAAAGTGGAAGACTTTAAAAAACCTAAACCAGATTTCCAAGCCAGAATGTGAGGCTAATATTGTCCACAGTCTCCTACCTCAGAAATGGCCCGTAACTTTCAGAAATTTGTAGTATTTGTGCTATTTCAACACTATACCTGAAAAAAAAAACCCATAAAAAGAATATGGTTTCCTTCTTCATCGAAGTCTTTCAAGCATGCCATTTTCCTGTGGTATATGCAGTTAGCAATAGGTGGAAGAAGTAAAAATATGAACAAGAATGGGATGTTTCCATGTTCTGAAATAATATTTTAAAATTGCTTAGTGAAAGAACTTCCCAAGGTGTTCAGCAGAGCTAGTAAACTGTGAGCACTGGAATACATATTTAATACAATTGGGTATATCGGGACAGTTCTTGGTGTTTATCCATGTATTAATCTAATCTACATAAAATAAGGATTCTGTGTTGTGTTAAAATGGTTTCATCATAACTTTTTTTCTCTTTAAACACCTCGGTGTAATTAGGATTTATATTTCTTGCAACAGAGATGCAGAGTACCCTTGGCATCTTTCTTCTCCCTCATCCTGCACCCTCTGTCAGGGAAGCTTAAAGGAGGCACGCTGTTCTTCTTTGAATTCATGCATCTTTGGCAGAGCAGGACTAAAATTGACAATCCCTCTAGTTGCCACTTCACAGGAACATGCAATACTGTAAAGCTTTTGTAGTCTTGATATCACCACAGCATCTGGTTCCTCAATTATATGAGCCTTGTCAATGTAGCTTCAGTTCAGCTATGCAGTATAGGATAAGGTGGAAACAGCATGGAACATCTGAGGATATGTCACTGCTTTGACCCTGGAATGAGATTTTTAGTTAAATTTCTAATGCAACCAGTAGCTCTTTAGGCTGGAAAATGGGGAGTAGGAATCTGACCCAACAGAAATCCACATCCATGTGTATGTTTGCATTAAGTCACTTCATAGTAACACATTTTAGCTAAAGGGAATGTCATTTACAGAAAACAGGATTTTATTTTTTTTATTACATAAATTAGATTGTGCTGCATTAAAGATATTTTTAAAACAAGTAGTTATACAACTCTTCATATGTTGAACCTATGGCATTTCTTAACATAAACTTACTAAGACATATCAGTGTACAGCCATATTTCCCAGTGGTTGCCCGTGTTCCTGTTTTTCAGAGTTCAACCTGACATGTTTTAAGCATGATTTTTCAGAGGTGATGAGAGCCTGCTACCTCTAGTGAGCTTATTTACAACTGTAAGTAGTCATGAAAACCCACTGTGTCTTACATTAGATACGTAAGAACAAGCCTAATGAATATGTCTGAAACTTCTCGCAATGCCTGAGTGCCATAGATGTTACATCAGATATTGTGAACATCTGAAATAAATAAACACAATGTAGGGACCATCACGCAGAACTGTAATGTTAAAAATGGAAGTGTATTCAGCATTTATATTCTTTTCTCCACCCTTTTAACAGAACACAGTTGTGCTCTAATAAAATCTTACTTGTTTATAGTCTTGTTTTCCTTTTAATTGATCATGTGTTGAATTCATCATAATCCTATGTTTAAAGCGTCAGCCTGTTGCCATGGAAATTACTGATGTCACAAATTTAGTTAGAACTTCGTGACAGGATCAAATATAAAAAGAAAATGGGGCTAGAGAAGAAGAAAACCATTGTTCAAATAGCAAAGCTTAGGTAACAAGCTGAAAGGAGAAAGTACACAGGGATATACAAAGAGTAAGGAGATTTCTAATTTAATTCTGCTGGAGGAAAATTCCCCTTTAAAATTTTCTTTTTCAAATACAGAGTGATGTTTTTAGAGATAGATAAAAAACACCTACAAGTGTGCATCTACAAGTGTGTCATAAACCCAAGCTTCCTAAACTTCGACACCTTGAACTATTGTATATACCAAAACAGAAATTTACAAAATAGCCATGACAGTGAAAAAGAAGTGAAGGTTGGTGGGTTTTCTTAATGAAAAGAGTGAGAAGATAAGTTTTAATTAAGAGATGATACATATAATCTTTACTAATTACTGGGAAAATCAATTGAAGTACCATTTACAGATTTATTCAAATTAATTTTGACATACTCACATAGTGACATTTCTCTGAGATCAGATTTTGCATCTTTTTAGTCATTTTAACTGTATCTAAGACTTCGATGTCATGGGCTGGCTGAAAACTTCTTATTGGCTTTATTATATAGTCTTCCAGACTTGTCAGATACAGCATGTTTTGGAGAAATAATGCACTTTACAGGATGCTCAGTGGCCCCGTGTGAGCTACTTTTCCATTCCCAGTATCTAATGTAACCAGCTGTTACACTGTTATTAATAGAAAATTAACAACAAAGGTAAAAAACAGATTAATGATAACAATTTGAAGACAGAGCAATTCTTTTTTGGGGGGTGAGGGAGGGGAAGATATAAAGGAGGTGCTACAACCTTCCAAATATGTATATTGTAAATATCCCAGCAAGTGGCAAGGCAATTTATTTCATAATTATAGGACTAAGAAGCTTTATGAATAGGATAAAATTTAAAAAAATACGTTGTTTGCCTCAGTATTTCCCAGCTGGCTAGTTAGATTGTTTGCTGCTTACATTGCTTTTTGGATATCCCGCTCTGAAGCATCCGGCTTTTCTCATGGTCATGTAGGTTCCAAAAGCCTTTAGAACCCAGCAGAGCAATTAGATGTCTTGAAAGTTGGATGTTAAAATCCTCTATATCATGACATCCAGCTCAGTTTTTGAAGAATTTAGCAGTAAAATTCACCTTTTATGCCTGAGAAAACTGATGAATACACTGTGCAGATTAACAGAGGCCGCAGTGCTTACATTGAAGATGCATCATGCAGGTGGACCTCATAAAAGATGCAGGTGAAGTATACTCTATACCCTTTCTATTCTGTCTCCTTTTTAATAGAGGGACAAATATGCCCAGATCTTGCCTGACCTTGGAACCAGGAGATAGTTGGAACATGCAACTAGACCTAAATAGGTAGACAACCACCATTTACGTATGACCTGAGAGACCTAAGAAAAAGGAATAGCTATCCTCTTCTATTCTGTCTTCTGGATTAGATTCTTGTACAAGATAAATTTATAACCACTTCTTGTTACTCATTTTGTGCAGTGTTTGAATGCTTACCCTGTATTCACAACAGCTGCACATCTAAGACCCTAATCCAAAACCCATTGGAATAAATGGAGAAGTCATACTGACTTCAAAAAAGAAGTAAATTGAGCCAAGATGTTAAAAGGAAAAAGGAAAAAAAAGTGTTGTCAGTGTTACAAAGTTTGACACTGGGAGGTTGCTTATAGCTAACATGTTCCATCTTCATAATAAGGCAGAGTTTATGCTACCTAAGGTTACCTTGTTAGTATCTAACTGGAAGCCAGGCATAAACTTCTTTCAGTCAGCACTTCATTAAATTTACAAGCAGCTCCACACACGCTTGTGTGTGGGATGCAGTATAGATCAGAGATATTTAACTACTTGGAATCTCGCTTTGACACATAGCTGTTCATCCAGACCCACTGTTTTTTTCTGTATGTGAAGGGCAAAAGCAGAAAGCTATCTCATGTTATAGCAGGAACCATCTACATTTGTCCACCTGCCCACATCATAAAGCAGTTTACAATTGTAATAAATGTAGCCATTCAGACTAAGATTTGCCATGCTGAATGCCTGCCTCAGGCTTTGGCTAAATTTAAACTGGAATGGCCCAGCCATTTCTAGGATTGGCCTTGGAGGAAATTAATTGTTGTAAAAGATATGCCAGCTAGCCTTATGTATTATCTCTGTTCTTGTTACAGAGAACTACACTTTGTCAGTGACGTCACTGGAATGCCAAGGATGTGCCTTTTGCTAACTTTTCACCTTTCTGTTTAAAGTCATGCAAACTGGCTAAGTTGCAGTATTTCCATCTTGGAGGCCCTACGGTTTAGGCCCTCCATGAAACATGAAAAGACAGGATAAAAGTTCTGGATAAAAGTGGCGCCATATGGTAGTGCTGAAGCAGTGTCGTAGCAGGAGTTAAATCCATTGAAAAATCTTTTGATTTTTTTTCTACTCTGTTTGAAACCACTTTTAATGCTACATTTTGTGTACAGTGACTGTAACAATCAAACCAAATTTTGCCCTCGGTGGAGCAATGAACTGCTCTAAAGTAACAAGTTATTCATGTAGTTGTGCAAGATTGTCAAAAATAATGCGAATAGCGTTGTATGATCAGTTCAGGTAATTTCCTCACACGTAAAGAATCTAGTTTGCAAGAGCTTAAAAATAAATGTGAAAAAATCTTTTCTTTCAGGTGATATAGCTATCCGTATGGGAGACATCAAGGATGGAGGGAAAAGAATTAGGAAACTTACTCAGGCTCTTGATTTGTGGTGTTCAAACTCACTTCATAAAAGGTTTCAAGTGATAAGGTGCAAGATCAATTAATTCTTTGCAATGCTGGGCTTGTCAGTCATAAATGACTCATCAAATTTCTCAGGGAGCTTGTAGGTGACCTTGTTGTCTCCCTTAGTCTGCCTCTCTGAGAAAACCTTGTGTACAGGAATCATAGGTAACAGGGTTTCCATGGGGTCAAATGGGAAGAAGTAAATGCCATCTGATTTCAACAGCTCCCAATACCCCTGCAAGACTGTTATTACAAAGGAATGGATACTTTTTCATCCTCTTCCAGGAAAATTCCAAAAGAGCTTGTAGGACCTGCAGTTCTCCCTTCTAGTAAGTGCTAATAATACAGAAAAGGACTTTCTGTAAAATTAAACATTCACCTCTGCCCTACATATTTTTCTCTTAATGACAAATTACACAAGCAAAATGACATGCAATTGCTAATGCTTTTTTCCCTTAAATGGTTTCCTAGCATGCTCACATTCGATCCCCCAGTTATGCCTGAACGTTGCTGGGTATATTTTTTGTTATGCTGTAGTGCTACTGAATTGTTTTATTTTATACATTGAGGAGGTTCCAAAGATTTCCAAAGAAAGTAACTCTTTTTACAAGACTTGGCAGACGAGCAACAAAACAATTTTGGGGGAAAAAAAAAACAACAAAAGGCTATCTTTTAACTGGCTAAACAGAAAATAACATATCCAGTTTTTATGTAGATTGAAAATTTTTACTACAGAACACTGTAAAATTATTAATTTGGGTTTTTAAATCTAAGGAGCCAATTGGATTATTTGGGGGCAATTCATACAAGATAATATTTTTATTCATTCTGCTCTATGTCAAACTAGTAGAAAACCTCTACAGTGTCTTTAGATGAAATTAACTTTAAAAGTATTGAACGTGTTTCAAGATAAACACAGGAAAATCCTGGTACCACTGAATTCAGTGGATATATTCCTTTTAACAGCATTATGTCCAGGATTTTATTTTATCCTGAAAACAGAAGTGTTTCATTAGGTTTTTGTGATTCATTTAATCAGAATTCTGAATATTTCTTCTGCCTCCTCTGCCTTTCTGCTAGATTAGATATATTCTCTGATAAACTCTGTTACTAGAAACACACAAGGCAATTCCAATCCCCTCCTTTTGAAGGTGACTATGGATTTTAGCTGCTTTAATCTGAGCACACTAAAAGATCTTATTTTTAGAAGATTTCAGTTCCTCACTCTGAGAAAGCCATGCTCCTCAAAGGTAAGGTAACTGAAAAGCGGTGACAGATGTAAAACTGGCAAGAAAAGTAAAGGTACTGAAACTATGGCAGATCAGTTTATAGTGGTACATGGTACAGTTAGGAAGAGAAAACTTGTATTTAAACTGGATCAGGAAAATGAATTGATTCATATCAATGAGAATAGGGAATTCCTATAAGTAAAGGAACTACTACTACTAAAAATCCAACAATTTGACAATTTTTAGATTAGCCTGGAAAAATAGTGAAGAACATGTTCTTTTGCAGTGATGGTAGATGTGACTTAACTGAATTTTTCCAACTGTAGTGTCTTGATTCATTGTCTGAAATCAAAGTAAAGGCTCAGAAAAAAAAGTAGCGTCCAGTCAAAGGAATTTCAAATTCCTTAAGAATTACATTTTTCAAAATTCATACATTTTTTACTACTACAGCCTAGCTAATAAGTTTCAAAGACATCTTTGTTGGATTGAACAGCTTTTTCACCTTATAAATGCGAAATATCAAAGTTTTCTGTTTATCAGCATTTTTTGAACTAAATCAAATCCTCGTTAGATCTGTATGCAGATTTTGGGTCCAGTGAGCTAAAACTTTTTCAAGACAGCATTGAATCTTCTTACCAATATAATTCTTACTGCTATGCAATAAAATAGTAGTAGTAATAATTTGACATTTCAAAAAAGAATTGAGGTGATGAAATGTTTAATTAGATAGGAATTGGATACAGGTCAAGAGGTGATAGTGATTCTAAAAGATAATGAAAATAATTTGTAAGTGAAATAATCCCTTCAAAAAATGTGATTATAATAAACACATATTTCTGAAGTAGACCCATAATTCAAAAAGCGCTTAATGAGCAGAGACAGCTAAACTACTACCAGACATTTTCTTATATTGTCATTTTCATGTATTAGTAAGTTTTCAGTTGTGGTTGAAGTCAGATGCAGGGCAAATCATAATGGCTATATATCCATTTTTGCATGTTATAAAAAGAAAACGTGTCATCCAATTATATTAAACTTCACTTTGTAAGCTTTTATTCATAATGGCAGTGATAAGCTGCAATAAATAGAAGATTTGATGAATGGAGATGGGGAGAAGAATAAAATATCTAATGAAAGCCAGACAATAATACAACCACCTTGCCATCTCTTACTAAGGACTGATAGTATGATTCTGTATTTTGCTTCATGTTCTTCTTGAAGGTAGTGTTTGAAACTGAAAGCACCCAAAGCCTTAATCATGCTGAATTTCTATCATCTGCATCTTGTAAACCGTTCTCCTGTTTATATGTTCCAGTACGGTTTGTTGGGGGGTTTTTCCCAGCAGCATGGTACCTGGTCATCATGATCAACTGGTAATCTGCCACAAGTCACAGGTCACCCCCATGGAGGCCTGTCATGAGCCACCTGCTGCTCATCGTGCAATTGTGAGATTGAACATTTTTGCCTAAATATAGTATCTTTCATTTACTGTTGGATATTGTCTATTCATTTGCATATCCTTTCTCCAATTTTGCAAACATTATTTTGAATGTTAAACCTGTCTTCCATTTTACAGACAGTCTCTTTCAGCTCCAAGTTGTCTGCAAATTTAATAAACACATTATTGCATTTTCATAGTTTTAATGAAAATATTTAACAGATAAAACTGCACACAGGCTGCTGCAAAATCCCACTTGGTCTAGCATTTGTTTAGCAATGAAACACTGTCAGCTCATCATAAGGTTTTGTCCTACTACTGCTTTTGCATCCTCATTTTAGCAATTTCATCTTGATCACACTTCCCTAGCTGATGATGCATCTGTCATGTGAGACAGAAGACCCTTACAGTAGTCAAGATATATACCATTTTTAACCTGGCCTGTGCCCCTGTGGTAGAGTAAGAAAGATTAATGTGTTCATTATGAACTCCTGTTTGTTCTCACCTGTTTCCTCACTAACTTTCAAGTGTTTACAAATAGATTGATCCATAATTTTTCAGTTTGCATCCCATTTTTGAAAGAAGCAATGTATTTCTTTTTTTTCCCCAGAGCATCCCCAGAGAAATTTTCCCATTTCTCAAGAAAAGCAATATCTGAGATAGTTTCAGATGATTGTTTAAGCAAGAATCTCACAAATCCTTCCTCTGGATTTGTTAAGAATCCAAAGTTGAAACTCTTTTGTTCACTGCAAATTTGAAAGCATTCTGCTCACTGAAGTATTTTTATACTGTCCTGTACACATACTATCTTGGCCACATGCTTGCATTAACTTTATTAAGAGAATGCCAATCCAAAAATACTAAACCTTTACATTTTGCGTGCATTATCTATGATTTGTTCCTCCTTTCTGTCCTGTAGCAGAGCAGCAATTCCTTTCTCAGTCTTACAGTGCTGGTGTGCATATATGCTTCTTGTTCCTGTTGATGTGTCTAGCTCATCTTCTACCTCAGACCTTTATACGTGCTTACATAACTGAACCTAGTTTCCACCTTCTGTGTATTGGCTTGTGCTTGGTGTCAGTGAAGCCCATCATTAAGCAAATTTCTCCCTTCCTACATTCCCCTACTTTGTGTCCTTAATATCACTTCGTTGCTACTTCTCCTAAAGCACCTGTTTTTTTGACTTACCTTCCTGATTTCTGCGTTTTTTCAGTCTGTTGGTTTCGTTTTACATTGCTCCATCTCTTTTTAAAAAAGTGATCTCTTTTTAAAAGCTCTCATGTCATGTCCACTCTGGCCCACTTTGCACTCTCAACATTCTCAAACTCATTGGTTAGAATCCAACTTTGAAGAATCTTTCGCTATTTGCATACTTTGCTGTCTGCATCAAAATATTATTACTAACTCATTGCAAGAACTTGCTGAGCAGTCTGTGTACCGTCCTGTGTACTGTGTACTGAGTACCTTCCCTGGAGTCACACCAAATTTCTGCAGAATTCAGTTGAAGTTACCTCTGTTAACCACAGAACATTTTTCTCCTGTGAAAACCCAAATAAAGATAATCATTCATTTGTTGATCTAACATGTACCACCACCCCCTGTGCAGTTTATTTGGAGGTTTAGAAGAAGAAATATTCTTTCCATGTTTGGGACTATTTTTCTTGTTCCGTGCTATCAGTCCTTCAAGCAGGATGGTAAGGGAACATTAGTAAGAGAGCTTTGGCCGCGCCTAAAAGGCGTAAATGTTGTTTGGGCTTGCTTCCTTCCTGCGACATTTCGGATATAAAAGGGAGAGTCCAGAGCTAAGTTTACTGAACAAACCCCTTAGATCTTGGTGCATATCATAGCCTTGGTAACAGCAGCACGAGACAGAATATTTGGTACATTGTACATTCATAGGTCTGATCCACATGGTTTAATAATGTCATAGGAAACTAGACAAGTTGGTTTTCCTAACAGCTGGAATGTGCCTTACTTTGTAATTTACACAATGAAAATAATGAGATGATAGACCCTATGATTATTTTCTTAACTATAAATCATATATTATTCAGTAAGGCATGACTTTAACCTGAGGTCTGAAAGACTAATCAGTGAGCAAAATCCTCTAAGTAAAATATAATCTTGCTTATAATGTACTGTTAATGTTCCCTAAATCTTTAGCTGGTGATTGAAATGCTTTTTTGATAATAATATATGCTATTTTAAATAGTTTTCTTTTTCTTTAGAAACATCTGTGAAACAGAAGGGATGAGACTTTCTCTTAAAAATTGTGGGAACACATAAAATATACAGTACACTTCCTGTTATAGAAGTCTATTTATTAGTCTAAATACTTGTGCAATATTTGGCAAATGATCAAAAACTAGTTTCTCCTGATGTGTTTACAATTAAAAGCAAAGCCCATTTCTAGTGGCATTTGTCATACAAACTGAAATGTTTCTCTCATGCTGCATGTGGTTGTACTTTCTGCTCGACACGATAAGCTCCAAATAATGAGTACAAAGTTTGCAACAAAGTTCTTGTGAGAATTAGTCTTGCCATCTAGCAATTCTTCTTCTTCTTATAAGAAGAACCAAAGGAGTCTTTCCCCCAGTGTCGGATTTTTTTTCTATGACTGTATGTTTACTTAACTTTTTGCCTGATGCTGTACTTAATCAGCTGCACTGAGAGAAATTCTTTTGATTTCATTGCATATTCTTTCCTCTTTACCCCATTTTAATGTTCTTTCCCATAACCTTTGAGTGGTAAAATGGTCACAGACAAGAACAGAAGAGCTCCCATTTCTCTAGTGAATGCTTAAGAAATGTACGAAAGCATAAATTTAGCAGAAGTTCTGAACAGACACAGTCTTCTGCAACAAACTGAAAAAAATAGCTTGGAGTGCTACAGAAATGCACTTTCAGTGATACAAAAATTACTCAGCACCATAAGCAAAACATTTTCTTTTCAACTCAGCTTTAAAACCTGTTATACAAGCCTGTTTATTAATTATGATTGTTGTTTCCTAAGGGATTTTGACATGTTTTGAGAGAAAACTGGTCAGTTCATAATAGCTGCTTTTGAATGTATTTCACCATTACGTATGTATTTAAAACCCATGGAACACTTCACATGTTGCACAGGAAAAAAGTGCTTGGGTCATGTTTCATGTTATAAATAGACAGACAGGCAAACACATACCGTATCATTTCCAAGAAAAACATTTTATGTTCCAGTAACCTGTCCTTCTTTTCGTATCTCAGATTTGGGATTCTTTTTACTGAGTTGCAGACTGCCCTTGAATTGGTTGTCATCCTTGAATTTAAATAAAAGTTATTGGCAACTGTAGTTTTATTTCTTTTTTCCTATATCTAAATGCTTTAATAACCAAAAATGGTCCTGATTGAAATTCCAATGAGACAATCTTCTGCAGTTCAGGAAAACCACCATTTTGCCATATGCAGGCATATGCTGCTCTTTGGATATTTTAGGACTGTGGCTTCAGCTGAATCAAGGGTACTTGGAAAGACAGTGAGGAGAAAAAGTGTGTGTATGTAGTCTTAAAAAAAAAAACCACCAAATTGTCTTCTGTCCCAACCCTTGTGTACCTCTCTAAGGAGCACATTTGCTTCCTGCTCTAAAGGATTCAAGTGACAATGAAAAGGTTTTTTCCTATGAAGTAACTACAACATAATTAACTAGTTTTGGAAGCCAAGCTTTTTCAGAGATGGTGCAGAAAATACTAACAAAGCTGAGGCAGTCAATCCAAGAAAATAATACTGAAAAGTAGTCATTACACCGCATTCTGTGAAGAAAGACTTGTACAATAAATAACAACTATGGCCCGAGCTATCAAACCACAGTTACATGATGAAGATTAGACTGTTCTTGCTTTGCCTTCTTACATTCTCTCCCTTGCCAGCACCTCTATTATATTGCACAAAAAGATGCTGCCATAACCAAATAAGATCCTTATTGAAGGATGGATGGTCTTTCCTTCATCTGATGTAAATA
Organism: Strigops habroptila; assembly: GCF_004027225.2. Classification (NCBI taxonomy): domain Eukaryota; kingdom Metazoa; phylum Chordata; class Aves; order Psittaciformes; family Psittacidae; genus Strigops; species Strigops habroptila. The sequence goes on along the minus strand of NC_044302.2, from coordinate 55,163,302 downwards.
TAAAAAAACCCCAATGTTGCCAGAAAATTTATGCCAAACTAAGGCCACAGTAGGGCAGTAGAACTGAGATTATCTCACTACACAGGATTCAGAAAAAAAAAAATTCAGATGGAAAGTATTCTGTGTATACAAGAAACACCATAATATCCAAATTGATATTGAGAGATACAGTCTGGAGGGCGGGAGTAAACAAGGAGGTCAAGTTTCTTTAGGCTCAGCTCTAAATTTTTTTTTCAAATTTTTTTTTTTTTTTTTAATTTAGTTAGGATTACCCATTTATGCTTAGATACCCATAAATGCTTTTTGAGGAGATACAGATAGACACAATAAAGATGCAGGAAACTGAAGGAAGAAAGATTTCAAACTGAGCAAGGATGCCAAAGCCAAGAGAACTGGCTAATTTGAGATACTAGTCCAGGGTTGCTCATGAGGCAGAATTAATGACCCCACTATTTCCTTATTTCAGGAGACAGCTTTGGCAATTTATAGAAAATCTGAGCATCTGAAATCTGAACTAACTGCAATAGATGGGTAAAAGAAACAGCTTCAACTAGAAGGCTGCTGGTACTAAAGGAAGCTTCCTGAGATCAACCAATGGGAATCGACATGAGAGAAAATCATCTTAGTCAATAATTGGAGAACATGCAGGAATCACTGTTGAGCAGCAGCAGTCTATTTTGGGCCATTGTCATCCTGATACCTTCCAATGCTCTTTTAGCAAAAAAGTGTGCTGCCAGCCACATTACAAAGACATAGTGTAGAAAGAGGAAACTCTGTCATGGACTTTCTGTAATCCCTTGAGGCACACATGAATAGAAAGACACTATCTTCGTCAAGGAGTATTCTTGCATGAGTTTTATGTGAGCAGGATTATCAGAAGAAAAATAAATGTGAACAGACACTGCAGACTTTCATGAAAGCAAGCTAGTGAGTGAAAGCATCAGATTAGCAAAGTCACATGGACAGATTGTAATAGATAGTGATAAAATGGCTCCAGGAGGCTCTCAGGCTTTTCTTACTACTCAAATTCATTGTATCATTTCCTACTCGTAATTTTCTGAGAGCTAGCTGACTTTGTACAATCTGACATGCTACTTATCTGTTTATCACATGAAGCATGATGATAATACATAAAAGTGAGGAGTTTGTAGCATTTCTTTTTAGCTGGGAAGTCAGCTTCCTTCTCAACCATAATTTTGCACTTGTTAGGAAGATGAGACACTTCTGACAAAACAGAGCTGTTTATAGAGAATTCAGACTGCAGATGAGTTGTTGTTCCCCTCTGCATGTCATCTACAGGGCACACTTTAATTTTTTCCATATCCGAAGAGACTAGTGCCTAGCTATTACATAAACTACATACCAGAGACCCAGTATAGACATAGAAAATTTCATAGTGGACTCTCAGATACAAGGCATGCTTTTTCATTTCCATGTATTTCTCATTGTGTTGCTAGGATTTACAATTAAATTTGTTGTTGATCTAGAAATTGAGGTAGATTATTCCATAAACCAAAAGACTGTACCTCACTTCCATACCTGTAAACAATAGCACTGATGGTTTATTCTATAGGCAATTAAGAGAAACCTCTGGATTGGTAGCCCTTGTCCCTATGGGAGATTTCAACTTCCCATGGGAATACCATACTACTGTTATGCGTAAGTCTGGGAAATTCCTGGAGTTTGTTGAAGATGGTAATTTATTGTCACAAGTACCCAGTGAGCCAACTAGGAGCTTGTCCTCCTAAACTGTCTTTTGTCAATAAATAGGACTCATGGGAGATGTGATGGTAGAGGTTGTCTTGGCCACAGTGATCACGAAATGGTTGAAAATTTTCACTGCCGTGAGAAAAAAGTTCATGGTTGCTATGCTGTATTTCAAGAGAGCAAACTTTAAGCTACTCAGGGAGCTACTTTACAGTGTCCCCTGGCAATCTGCTTTTGAGGGCTTAGGGGTCCACGAGTGCTGGTCAGTCTTGAAGAACCACTGTTTCAAAGGACAGGAGCAGCACATCCTGTTGTGTCCCAACTCAATCAAGCAAGGCAGAAGACCAGTTTGGCTCAACATGGAATTCCTTTTGGAACTCAAGAGGAAAAAGAGATTGGATGATCCAAGCTTCACAGGAAGATTACAGACTTCTGGTTCATGAGTGCAGGGAGATGACACAAGAGGCCAAAGCTCATCTAGAGTTAAAACTGGTTATTGTTGTGCCATAAAGCAAAAAAAGATTTTATTTTTCATGTCAGTAGCAAGAGGAGGTTCAAGGAAAACGCTGGACCCATACTTGATGAAGATGGTCGTGGAAAATAAGGATGCAAAAAAAGCAGAGGCACACAATGGTTTTTTTTCCTCAGTCCTTAATACTAATGATAGACCTTGGGCTATCTGGTCCTTTGACTTGGAGGACCACAACTGTGGGAACTGCGACTTTCCATTTGTGGACATGGAAATTTTAAGGGGCCAGTTGTATCAGTTGAATGTTCCTAAGTCCACGGGGCCTTGGTGGGGTTAGTCCCACAGCACTGAAGGAGGTAGCAGATGTTAGAGCAGGGCCCGTCTCAATCACCTACCAGAGATCTGTGGAGTCTGTGGAGGTCCTGATTGGCTGGAAGCCACCCACCATTATTCCAATTTATAGGAAAGGCATGAAGACCCAGGAAACTACAGACTTCATAGTCTAACCTCAGTGTGTGGAAAAATGATGGAGAACATCCTACAGGATGCTTCTGAACAGTATTTGAGGGATAATACCATCATCAGTCCCAGTCAGCAGGGATTCACAAAGGAAAGCTGTGTCTCACTAGTTTGAGATGCTTCTATGATAAGGTCACCTACCCAGTAGGTGAAGGGAAGGCAGTGGATGTGGCTTTTCTGCATTTTAGCAAGGCTTTTGATACTGCCCACACAGCATCCTTCATGACAAGATGTCTAGCTGTGAGATGAGCATGTGCACACTGTGCAGGGGGAAGAACTGGCCTGTTAATGTTAGGAAGCATTTTCTTACCGAGAAGGTGGTCAGACACTGGAACAAGCATACTAGAGTGGTGTTTGATGCCCGTACACATCAGTGCCTTCAAAAGGGGCATTTGGACAGTGCTCTTCATAACAGACTTTAACTGTTTGACAGCCCTGAAGCGGTCAGGAAGTTGGACTACAAGATGTTGTGGGTCCTTTCCAAGTAGAACTAGCCTATGATCCCCTACAATACAGATGAACTGGGCAAGGCACACCGCACCCTGTGGAGTAAGCATCCCTTCACACACTTGTGACACTTGGGCTCTCCACTGTGGCCCCTCATTTCTTGGAAACCTCCCGGCTTGGGGATCCCACAACCTCTCTGGACAACCCAGTCCAGTGCTTCATTTTTCTCACAGGGAGTTTGGTTTTGATTCCTTATATCCAGCCTGAACCTCTCTTGTTTCAGGAGCTGCCATTATCTCTCACCCTCCCACCACGCAGTGCTGGGCAAAGCCCATTCCCATTGCCTGGATGCCTAAGCCATAGGGACCAGGATGTGCTGTGAGGGGCCCCGATGCCTTCTCTCCTCCATGCTGAACCATCTCCTGCCCCACACACCCTCGGTGTCTGCCATGAAACACCAATTCTTAGCACTAGATGATATGGGGGTAAGGAGTGGGCCTTGGTGCTGCGGTAAGCCCAGACACGTGGGATTGGATGGATGTTGTGACATCGCCGAAAAATGGACTGTGACGCCCCCAAGCAATGCGTTCTGAAACCCCAAGCGATGGGTTCTGTTGTCGCCAAGGAATGGATTGAGATGTGTCCAAGTGGTGGACTATGATGTCACCTAGGGATGGATTGTGACCAGACATCCCCCACTGCTTATAACTGGGCGCCGAGTCTCCCAGCCAGCTGATGCTCATGCTACCAGCTGAGCGACTTCGCGAGGCTTGGTGTGTTGAGCAGCGCTTTGGTGCTGGAGTTGTGCTCTGGGAGTTGCAACTTGCAGCTCCCAGTGCTCGGCTCCAGAGCTATTGAAGGATTTTGGCCGGCCCTGCCAGGCTCAGGCAGCCGGGACACCCCGGAGTTGAGCTTGCAGCAGCACAGGTGAGCTGGGCAGGGACACCTCACCCTGGGGAGATGGGAGGGTTTCCTTCTTGAAGGACCTGGGCGTTTCTTCCCTCCTTCCCAACCCAGCCAATGACTGTGGCCTCTCTTCTCTTCCTAGCACAACACCCGCTGCTGCAGCGCCGGAGAGAGGGAGCAGCTCAACATCACCAGCTCCCGCAGCCCAACCGCAGCCTGTGGAGAGCGTGGCCATGGAGCTGGAGGACCGCTGTCCCATCTGCCTGGGCAGCTGGGAGGAGGCCAGCTATGTGACACCATGCCTCCACCAGTTTTGTTACGAGTGCATCCTGCGGTGGGCTGAGACCAAGCCCGAGTGCCCCCTCTGCAAGAGGAGGATCCAATCCATCTTGCACTCGGTGCGGGCTGATGATGACTACGTAGAGCGCGTCATCACACCATCCGTAGCATCATCAGCCGTTGTCCACCGGGCGAGGAGAGCTGCCAGGTACCCAGCCGCCCATGACTTCCGACGGCAGGCTGCAGAAGTGGTGCCAACGGGTCCCGTGGTCGGCTTCTGGACCCCAAACTGGCTGAGTTCTCTAGAGGACCAGCCAGTGCTCTTCCAGACCTTGCAGTCCTGGTACCAGCGTGATCTGGAGGAGATGTTTGGCACCGCGCTGTTTGGCAGCAGAGAGACCGACCGCCGCCTGGACCGGCAGGACGCCCATGCTGCCAGGGTGCAGGAGGGCACCCAAGAAGGGCATCTCACCCCCGGCCCAGCGACCTCCAGCAGCCCGGCAAGATCCACCATGGATGAGCCTCCCAGCACCTCATCTGCTGCCGTTGGTGGAGGCTGCAGCAGCCAGCCGTCTGCTCCCAGTGCCACCCCTGTGGAGCAACAAGAGCCCCAGCAGCAGGCAGAGGAGGCCGCGCCCGGGCCCTCCACTCCCAGCCGGGGCAGGGAGCGCTCCACTGGGAGGCGACGGCGAGCCCCAAAAAGGAAGACCAGCAGCCACAAGGGCCCTCCAGCCAAGAAGAGGCCACCACCACGTGTGTGAGCCTGGAGGGTGCACTGGGGGACAGCCGAACCAGGAGCGGGCCATCATCTGGGCCATCACAGCAGCTGCCCAGCTCCAGCCATGCCTCTGGGAATGATTCAGAGCTGCATCAGGGAGGTTCAGATTCGACATGCAAGAGCATTTCGTCACCAACGGGGTGGTCAAACACCGGAACAGGCATCCTGGAGAAGTGGTCGATGCCTCCCCCCTGTCAGTGCCCTAAAAAGAGGCATCTGGACAACGCCCTTCGCAACATCCTTTAGCTGTTGGGCAGCACTGGAGCGGTCATGCAGCTGGACTCAATGATCATTGGAGGCCCCTGCCAACTGGAAATACACCATTCTACCACCTTTCGTTACTATCAAATCAACATCGTTTGGTTTTCTCCAATTACTTTATTTTTCACTATCATAAACATCTGATGAAAGAAGCTAAAAATCTTTTTCAATGTACTTATTCTTACAGAAAATTCAAAAAAAATAAACAATTCCTTCCACCCCCATACAATGCCAGTGAGCTATGTATGTTGTCTGTTATTGTCTCTTGACCAATATAGTTTTTCTTACCTAAGTATTTTTGACACTTTTTGTTTCACATTTTTAAAGCCTGTTAGTGCCTTCAGGAGAGGCATCTGGACAATTTCCTTCATAACAGGCTTTAACTGTTGGACATCCCTAAAGTGGTCAAGCCTTTGGACTAGATGATCGCTGTAGGTCCCTGTCAACTGGAACTATGCTGTTCTGTTCTATTCCATTCCTTTACCGCTTACTCACTGTTTTGCTATCTGCAACTCCTCTACTGGCGTTAGATGAAAAAATCCGTGTTTTTTCAAGGTAAATTTGCAAAACTCAGTCAGATGCAAGTATAAGGGTTTCTATATGCAGGTCAGCCTGCTGAGACCGTCCCACTGAACTAAAATGACCGACTTCCCAACGTGAAGGAAAGCTTGGTGAGGTGGGGTAAATGCGCTCTCTGGCCTGCAAATTGAACTGTTAGAAAAACTTAGCGGGAGAGGGGGAGTATGTGTGTGCACACACACACGCAAAAATTAATTTTCTGTGATATATCAAGTACTGTGTGTGTCCCACCTAAAGTAATCCTTTGCCTCTTCTGTGTTCTCACATTGAACAAAATGAGAAATAAGGCACTTTAGATTGACCTGAGAGTACGAGCGAGGCTGCTGATGAGGCATGCTTCTTGTGACTTTTATTTTTAGAGTAGTATTACCTTAAATACTTCAGATTTTAGGCTTAACGGAGCAGTACCAATTTAAAAGAGAAGATTTCCTTACTACATTTTCTTTCTCCTTTTTTAAAAACAATGCCTTCTATCGCTCAATGTCATTTAGTTTTCAATTGAAATGTTAAAGTTTTATCAGTTTGTACCATCTGTTTCACCTTTTCTCAAGTACACTAAATTAATTGCGTCTATAGTTTGTTTGGCTTTTTCAAAATGAAATGGAGAACAAATAACACAAAAGCAGGGAAAAACTAACCATAAAGCCGTAAAAATTGAAAGGATGATCTATGATGTGGTGTTACAACATTATCGCCTTTTGCTAGATTACCTACTTTTCACTAGAATAGCGTTCCTTTATCTTGGTGCCTAACTACAAAGTTCACCCTTTCCTGGTACACACTTAGAGGCTCTTCAGCCGCGAATTGCCCAGAACTGCTGGGAGGCCTGCATACCCATCCAGCCCTCATGTAATCCCAAATTATAAATTCCTCTTACTTTTCTTCCTTTGACCTTTTACAGAATATTTTTATCAGACCTTAATTCCAAAGACTCTTCTTTTTTTTTTTTTCCCTCCTATATGTATAACTAACTAATTCCTGAATGTTACATTTTTTCATTTAAATCTTCCCATAACATAATACTGGGTACTGCACTGTATCTCAGGTAAAGAGAAATAGCTCACATTCCAACGTCAGAGTTATAATTATGCCACACATACGATGCCACACAAAGTTTACTGGTTTGTAAGGCTGTAAGTAGCAATTGTACCAGCACCACAGCTCCATAAATTAATCTAATCAGGCTTAACATTAATAAACTCTTCCTGAATCAAAACATGTAGAAAACTCCATTAGCAAATCAAATGCTTCTCCGAGTTCAGTATTTCAGCATTTAGTTCTTAATGTTGGAAAACTGAGATCCTCTATATACTGATACGTCTGTCAGTCTGAAGGACAGAGAACGTAAAAGTACAGTAACCACCCATTACACGTTCTTGCTGGAGTTCCTGAGAGTGAGAATTATTGACTTTGTAATACATTTTTGCTTTTGTCTCTTCTCCTCAATCTAATGTTGGAGGAAACGCTGGACACTAAGGATGTCTTTTCCACCTTAATTCCCAAACACAGTATGAGCACGCTACCTTGAAGCTACCAACCATAAATGGGGAATATCACAGCAGCTCAGAGTCAAAAAGCACCTACGGTTTTAGCTTTGTTAACACAGCAAAACCACAACCATACCTTTGTCCTAGGTTTCGGATTCCTGCGTAATTCAGCACATCTTACAGTTAAGGATACGTTTTTATGTAACACGTAACATTTACCGTGGACTCAGTGTTATTAAGGGTCTTCTCCTACCTAAATGATACTGTGCTTTTATGTAATAAACTGCAGTCTGTCACAGAAGAAAACAAAAAGACAGTCTGTGCTCCTCCTGTTGAAAGCACAGGAGATTCATTCCTCTATGAAACAATATTCCCTTACACTGCTTGCTGCTGAGACAGACGTTTCTCACTCTGGGGAAAGACAGTTTCTATTTTGGGGGTACTGTCTTGTGCATGTGTGTTCCTTGCAGAGGTATACAGTGTGCTGGGTGAAGAAATGGCTGCGAGGCAGGGTTCAAGGGGTTCTGGTGAATGGGGCTACATCAGACAGGTAGGCAGTCACCACCGGTGTTCTTCAGGGCTCAGTTCTAGGGCCAGTTTTGTTCAGTATTTTTATCAATGATCTGGAGGCAGGAGTTGAATCTAGTTTGTAAATTTCCCGATGGTACCAAACTGGGACATGCTGTTGACTCTCTTGAGGGATAAGAGGCCTTCCGGAGGGATGCAGATAGACTGGAGCACTGGGCAATCGTCAATGGCATGAAATTTAGCAAGAACAAACGATGATTTCTGTAACGGGAATGGAACAACACCAGACACAAGTATAAATTGGGAGAGGAGTGTCTGGAGAGCAGCCCTGCAGGAAGGCACCTGGGGGTGCTGGTCTGCAATAGGCTCAGCATGAGTCAGCCATGTGCCCTGGCAGCCGAGAGGGCAAACTGCATCCTGGGGTGCATCAAACACAGCACAGCCAGCGCTCAAAAGAGGTGATTATCCTGCTGCATCCAGTGTCGATGCAGCTTCACCTGGAGTGCTGCCTGCAGTTCTAGGCGCCAACACTTAGAAAGGGTGTGGAGGTACCAGAATGTATCCAGAGGACAGCAACAAAGCTGGTGGGAGGGCTGGAAGACATGCCCTGTGAGGACTCCGGGTGTGTCTAGTTTGGAGAGGAGGAGGCCGAGAAGTGACTTCATTGCTCTCTGCAGCTTCCTGAGGAAGGGGAGAGGGAGGTACTGGTCCTGGGACAGTGACAGGACGCATGGGAATGCTTCAAAGCCGCATCAGGGGAGGTTCTGGCTTGACCTTCAGAAGCATTTCTTTACCATGAGAGCGGTCAAACACTGCAACAGGCTCCCTAGAATGGTGGTCGATGCCCCACGCCTGTCAGTGCCTCAGAAAGTCTTTTAGACAATGCCCTTAATAATACGCTTTAACTTTTGGTCAGCCCTGGAGTGATCAGGCAATTGGACTAGATGTTTGTGGTAGGCCCTGTCCAACTAGAACTACTGTATTCTACTCTATTCCATCCTCACCTGGTCTGGTCTGGCCTCTCCTCTTCTAATCCTATCCTATCCTATCCTATCCTATCCTATCCTATCCTATCCTATCCTAAACAAATGTTTGTGAAATCTGCTGAACCAAATGAAACCAGGAAGTCAAAACCTCTGGAAGCTGTTGCACTTTGGGAAACCTTTGCTGTATTTCCCACTGGCAATGCTTTCCCTTGCAGGACTTCAGCAAGCACCCCTTCACACACTTGTGACACTTGGGCTCTCCACTGTGGCCCCTCATTTCTTGGAAACCTCCCGGCTTGGGGATCCCACAACCTCTCTGGACAACCCAGTCCAGTGCTTCATTTTTCTCACAGGGAGTTTGGTTTTGATTCCTTATATCCAGCCTGAACCTCTCTTGTTTCAGGAGCTGCCATTATCTCTCACCCTCCCACCACGCAGTGCTGGGCAAAGCCCATTCCCATTGCCTGGATGCCTAAGCCATAGGGACCAGGATGTGCTGTGAGGGGCCCCGATGCCTTCTCTCCTCCATGCTGAACCATCTCCTGCCCCACACACCCTCGGTGTCTGCCATGAAACACCAATTCTTAGCACTAGATGATATGGGGGTAAGGAGTGGGCCTTGGTGCTGCGGTAAGCCCAGACACGTGGGATTGGATGGATGTTGTGACATCGCCGAAAAATGGACTGTGACGCCCCCAAGCAATGCGTTCTGAAACCCCAAGCGATGGGTTCTGTTGTCGCCAAGGAATGGATTGAGATGTGTCCAAGTGGTGGACTATGATGTCACCTAGGGATGGATTGTGACCAGACATCCCCCACTGCTTATAACTGGGCGCCGAGTCTCCCAGCCAGCTGATGCTCATGCTACCAGCTGAGCGACTTCGCGAGGCTTGGTGTGTTGAGCAGCGCTTTGGTGCTGGAGTTGTGCTCTGGGAGTTGCAACTTGCAGCTCCCAGTGCTCGGCTCCAGAGCTATTGAAGGATTTTGGCCGGCCCTGCCAGGCTCAGGCAGCCGGGACACCCCGGAGTTGAGCTTGCAGCAGCACAGGTGAGCTGGGCAGGGACACCTCACCCTGGGGAGATGGGAGGGTTTCCTTCTTGAAGGACCTGGGCGTTTCTTCCCTCCTTCCCAACCCAGCCAATGACTGTGGCCTCTCTTCTCTTCCTAGCACAACACCCGCTGCTGCAGCGCCGGAGAGAGGGAGCAGCTCAACATCACCAGCTCCCGCAGCCCAACCGCAGCCTGTGGAGAGCGTGGCCATGGAGCTGGAGGACCGCTGTCCCATCTGCCTGGGCAGCTGGGAGGAGGCCAGCTATGTGACACCATGCCTCCACCAGTTTTGTTACGAGTGCATCCTGCGGTGGGCTGAGACCAAGCCCGAGTGCCCCCTCTGCAAGAGGAGGATCCAATCCATCTTGCACTCGGTGCGGGCTGATGATGACTACGTAGAGCGCGTCATCACACCATCCGTAGCATCATCAGCCGTTGTCCACCGGGCGAGGAGAGCTGCCAGGTACCCAGCCGCCCATGACTTCCGACGGCAGGCTGCAGAAGTGGTGCCAACGGGTCCCGTGGTCGGCTTCTGGACCCCAAACTGGCTGAGTTCTCTAGAGGACCAGCCAGTGCTCTTCCAGACCTTGCAGTCCTGGTACCAGCGTGATCTGGAGGAGATGTTTGGCACCGCGCTGTTTGGCAGCAGAGAGACCGACCGCCGCCTGGACCGGCAGGACGCCCATGCTGCCAGGGTGCAGGAGGGCACCCAAGCAGGGCATCTCACCCCCGGCCCAGCGACCTCCAGCAGCCCGGCAAGATCCACCATGGATGAGCCTCCCAGCACCTCATCTGCTGCCGTTGGTGGAGGCTGCAGCAGCCAGCCGTCTGCTCCCAGTGCCACCCCTGTGGAGCAACAAGAGCCCCAGCAGCAGGCAGAGGAGGCCGCGCCCGGGCCCTCCACTCCCAGCCGGGGCAGGGAGCGCTCCACTGGGAGGCGACGGCGAGCCCCAAAAAGGAAGACCAGCAGCCACAAGGCCCCTCCAGCCAAGAAGAGGCCACCACCACGTGTGTGAGCCTGGAGGGTGCACTGGGGGACAGCCGAACCAGGAGCGGGCCATCACCCGGGCCACCACAGCAGCTGCCCAGCTCCAGCCGTGCCTCTCTCCAGCTGTTCCCAGAGCAGAGTTTTCCAGCAGGGGGCTTTCTGCATCTTGATGCTGCTCTCTATATCACCCCAACAGCCTTTTTAAAAGAGATGTGTCACCAAAAGATGTGTTGAGAATGAGTACTAAATATATTGTGCATATATATTAGCTACTGATGTGTATGGTGTGGACTTTTTAGTGTCTACTTTTAAGTCATGGATCACCCCTTGAGAGTTTGTTATTTCACTTTTGTTCTCCTCTAAGCTCCCTCCAGTATTTCCAAATCCTTAATGAGAACAAGACCCAGAGAAAGGAACAGTGTGTTCTGCTACAGTGGCCCTCATATTTTATCATCTTTTCAGCTATTTTATTTGATACAGAATTGTGCGTTGGTATTTTTTGATTGTTATACAGACCATTAATATCCTGGCTTTTACTGCTGCGTAACACAAATCCCATCGAAATCAATGCAATATGCCCTTGGTATATTTATATACAAAAGTTAAGAGTATTTTTAGAGGCCCAAATTGTTAGAAAGAAACATGTTTAGAATCATGCCTCAAAAATGTAGACATAATATATGCCAATCTGGCACATACAGACACCAAGATAGACTGATTTTTTTACATATGTAAGTTATTATACTTTGATGCCCTTTCAGGCACTTGCACATCCAAGAATCTGAATAGCATGGAAAAGTATAACAACTGCCTCACATTTTACGTTGCGCATCCATTTGTGGGGGGAACAAGGGACAGTGAAGGAAAAATTGACGAGGTTATCTGAATGCCAGTAGTATCGGATGGCCATATAGCTTCCCAGAACTTTTGGACTGATGCAGGCTTTCTCAGATCAGATCTGTCTCAAATGCAGCATAAGCAGGAATGATGCTTGCATGCAGAAGATTAAAACCCACAGAAGATCCAGGCAGTGTTGCAAGCCCTGCATTTGGTTCCTCCGAGCACTTCTGTTTGTAATGCTGTGGAGTTCCACAGTGTTTAAGGAGGAGAAAGTACCATAACATTAGTCAGAGCCATTGGGATTGGCACCCAGGCAATATCTGCTCAAATAATAGAAAGTATAGATGCATTCCTGATATTTTTTGGAATCCTGAAACCAAATGTCTTCTGATGCTTTCTCTTTCATGCAAATAAACACAATGCCTCTACTCTGAGCTTTTGCTTATAATTCACCAAGTCCTTTTAAAGCTGCCGTTGAATAAACAATAGCTAAATATCTGGCTGCCTTGTCTTTCGTACATGAACTTCAGTGATATGAATAAAGTGACTCACATATCACTGTTGTGTCAGAAGGGAGTTAGAAATAGGAAAATCGGTAGGAGTCTGTGCCATGAGTGAAGTGCAAAGATTGTGTCTTGTTACTCGTCTTGAGTAAATCCCTTACTGCACACACAGAAAGTCCACTTAATAAGAAAAGTAGAATCCAACACTGAGTTAAAAGACTTATGATTTGGCCTAGTATTTTTAATTTGGCACTGTAATGGAACAATATGTGCTACTCATTCTTATGCAATAAATACCAAAAATTGTTTTGTTGTATTATTGTAGTTTTCAAGCTCTTATTGTGCAATAAACTGTAAAAGTATTTTTAAAACAATATGGTGTTAATAAGGGCCATACTAATTGTATTCTCTGTGAGTTTTCTGCTGAATTCATTGTGCAGTGCCTATTTTTAGCAGCATATTTATGTACTAGCAAACAGAAGTTGGTATTGTAATAAAACTTCAGAAATGTGCTTATGGTGCAATTTTACATTTCTGTGAAGTTCTACAGAAAATAAAAGTTTTAGTTTCATAAATGGCTTATATGGACAGAAAGGCCATAATGAAAACATCCAAAATAATAGGAGAAGATTAAGCAGGAATTGCCAGTTACTTACTCATGAACAAGGGGATATTTGACTGTACAGAATATTAATAAAATCTAAGTATATCCCACACCATATGTAAATTTTACTGAAAGCAGAAAGTTGAGGGGACTCACTCAGAAAATGAATCGATACGTGTGAGGGCATATCCACATCCAGTCTTTGCATCTGCCAAAATACAGGTGTTGATAGAACATGAGGACATCTTACTGTGTTTATACATAATGAAGTTGGGCAGATTTAACAGAGAACCTGATAAACACACTTGACATTGTTGGTTAGTCACTGTTTGATGTCACTAGGAAAAAACTTACCTGGCTAATGAACAGTTACTTGCCACAGACTTTTCTTAAAACTCTCCATGGAACCCTTCATAGTAACAAATATCACAGGCATAGTTCAGGACTAGCCAGCCTAGTCCAGCATAGTCTCCTAGTTTCAGCTAGGGTAGAGTTACTTTTCTTGCTCTAGCTGGTGCAGTGTTTTGGCTTTAGCCTGAGAACAATGCTAGTAACACACCGATGTTTTAGTTGTTGCTAAGTAATGCTTAACCTCATCAAGGGCTTTTCAGTCTCATGCTCTGCCAGTGAAGAGGGGCACAAGAAGCCGGGAGGAAGCAGAGACAGGACACCTGACCCAAACTGTCCAAAGGGGTATTCCATACCACAGCACGTCATGCCCAGTATATAAACTGGGGAGAGTTACTCGAAGTGATCAGGTTGGGCTGGGTATCAGTCAGCAGGTGGTGAGCAATTGTATTGTGCATCACTTTTTTTTTTGCATCACATGTGGTTTTGGTTTATTCCTGTTCATTTCCTCTTATTATAGTTGCTACTATATTTTACTTCATTTCAATTATTCAACTGTTCTTATCTGAACCCATGTGTTTTTACCTCTTTTTCCTCATTCTCCTCCCCATCTCCATCAGGGGGAGAGGGAGTGAGCAAGCAGCTGCATGGTACTTAGTTGTCAGCTGGGGTTGAACTGCAACACATGGCAATTCCTGTGCTCAAATGAAAAATGACCATTTATATTGGTAAGCCTCTGGAGTTTCCAGTCTCTCTGGGTGGTCTCCCGCACCATTCTCATCTGAAGGCACAGTGTATGGTGATTTTTCTGTTACTTTCTAATCATTCCTTCACATGAGAGGGATTCCACTTCCAGCATGTTTTATGTTGTTTTGTCAGTTAATCACTGAGCTTACAAGAGTTTTTATAACTTGGAGGATGTGATATCCACTTTGTGCTCAAATCTACTCTCTGATCTCCAGTAGAGAGACTAGGAGACCAGCCAAGGGGACTCTTTTCACGGAGGCTATTTCTGCAGGACAGGGAAAGCAGGCTGGAAGGGCACGGATATCCGATTCCCCAGCTCCCCCCATCCTATGTATATATGACCACGTACCAGCTGAAAGGTGAAGCAGGCAAGCAGAGTCCCGCTGCCTTCTCTCCCTCCCCCCACTCAGTGTGACTATCTTTCCTAGTACCATGTCCTGAAGCCAGCTACAGATGGGTGAGGAAGGTGAGGCTCTCTGGGTGAGGAGGCCACCGATGCCGCATTTACTGGAGCTAAGGGTTTCATCTGCCCAGTTTGCAACTGCAGCCAGGAATGCGGCTTGGTATCTACTACCCACACTCCCACATTTTGCCACTCACGTCATCTGTGGAAGATACACCAACTATTAGCTGCAGAAACAGTAACTTCAGCACAGGAAGATTTGTCATTAACTGCAGCTAAACCTCTTGTTGGATTAGGACGATGAACATAATAGAAAAACATGTTTAATTACATCTGGTTTTGAACAAAAGACAAATTATTTATTTCTTTCTTCAAATGAAGCATAACACTAAGGTATAAAGGGAGTATAAATAACATCTGATTGTGCTCCTAAGCTTCATGCTATAACTTTCTTGCAATGACATCCTTCAACAAATTAACTACATCATTACTGTTAAGTATTAATTGCACAAAACAGATACACAAAATATATAATGAGCTAGAAAGAGGACAACATTCTTCCATTATGACAAACAACTCTAACAAGAAATGGAAAAAAACCCAACAGATCTAGGCTTACACAGATGGCAACACTGAGAGTTTTAAGTCCTCTCCTTGAACACATTACATGTGATAAATAATATGCAAAATATTTAAAGAATTTTATTGTTGCTTAGAGAAGATACTTAGCAAGCAAGGAGACAGTAGCAATCACTGCCTCATGTCTCATATCCCCATCATTCAATGCAAATTTTTACATTTCATGCAATAATCCTGAGCTTATTTTCAGTAACATTGAAATGTCATCTATATTAATTACCAAATACATACAGAGCCCTGCTACGGGGTCTATTGTATTATTAAGGCATGAAAAAAAGAATAACAGTTTATTAACTCTGAATGCCACAAATACAGCACAGCAGTTGAAGGGCTCCAAAAAGCTCAGAAAGTACCAGTGGTTTCTGTGCCAAGGTCCTCCCAAACAGGGCTGTGCATCACCACCAGCTCCTGAAAAGGTGCGGGATCGGATCCTGGCCTTGCTGACATCAGGGAGGCTTGCCGTTGCCTTGACTGCTGGACCAAGCTTCAGAGCTACTGGGAGTGACTCGGACTCCTCTTCATATCCCCAAAGAATTGACAAACTTCCTCTCAAGTCAAGTATGAATTTAAAAAACAATACCTACATATTGTTTTCTATCTTAGTATTTTAAGTCCATGGAAAGGTTCCATTCATTATACAGTATGGCAATTAATAAAAAGCCTTTTCGGAAAAAGCTTACGTGTTAGTCTGATGTAGTAGTATGTTAACAGAAGGGGGATTATCATGAAAAGAACCTCTGCCAAGTCTATGCTCTATTTATAAATTATTTTTAAGTTTAAAACTAAAGACTTTGGTAAGCCACACCAAGGACAGATGTGTGATGCAATGCTACTCTCCATGGTTCCATGGATCTTTTCAAAGACCAAGAGCAGCGCAGCCCTGTCCGGTCATCAAGTGAAGAACTTATCATCTGCATGATTTGTAAGGGGCTCGTCCTATCTGGGTTGTGCAGCTCTTCAGGTAGTCTCTACTATACATTTCAGTTCTCACAAAACACCCCATAACAAGCCAGGGTATTCCAGTTAGAATAATTAAGCCATTGAAACCAAGGCTAAATCGGTGGCAAGTCTTACTTCATGCTTATAACTGCCTTATGTCCCACACTGGGAACTAAGATTGTGGAAGATCTCCTCCCGCTCTGCTACTGCTCCTGCCTGCCCCTTACACTTGCCTAGCTGAGCTCAGGGTTCACAGATGAAGTAGCCTCCTCTGTCTCCTTCAGGCAGCCCACCATCTGCCCCGGAAAGAACCATGGCATGCAAAAGATACAGGCTCTTCTGCACAGCCGCTGTCTGTACTTCCTCCTGTGCCTGCAACCCTTGCGCCCACAGGCTGCCCCTTGACAGAGATGGCGGTGCCCAATTCTGTCACTGCAAGGCTCTGAAAACTTTGCAGATACATATATCCAACTTAACTAATCTCACCTAAAACACCGAGTTACAATATTGAAAAAATGGCTGGTCACCATAAACCATTCGGGAAACTCAATAGTGTCTCATCCGAGACTGACCCAGTTACTGGGTTTGAATTTGTGTGGTTTTTGGTTAACTTTCACTAATAAATAAGTTAAAGAAGGCTAAGGCTATAAATTGGTACTGTCTTATTTATAAATATTCACTTTATTTCTACTCTGTTCTAAAAAATGTGTTAAGGAAAAAGGTGGCCAGAAGGATTACACACGTAAATTGCAATTTGGTTGTTTGTTAGGCTGTAAAAACCAATCACGTAAGTGAAGTTGAGCACAGTGTAAGAAAAAGCCAGTTTTTAATTAACAACTTATTTACAAGTTCATAAAATCAACTGAACTGGAGTAGATGTTCTGTGTTTGTCACCCATATTTTATTGTAACTGGCAACTTGCACGCTTTAAGTAGAAGAACAAAAGAAAATAAAGTTCACTATATACAGCCTTTGTACAGGCTACTTGACTATACACAAGGCATAGTGATCATAACACAACCTAGTCTTCATAATAACTTGTGCACAAAAAGACACCAATCAGACTTTATGTGAACATTACAGTGAAATGACATCACAAGTCCAGTGAAAATTCAGCATAATACAAAACATTTTGATCTACTGCAAATGACATCCTTTAAAACAGTAAGCCTTTATTCAGTAGTAACTTAACCAGAGTCTGATGCAGAGATTTGTTGTGTTGTTATAAGTCTTTTAAGCGAAGCAACCTCTGCAGATAAGCTGGCTATGCCCTGCTTCAAATACAGGTTCTCTGACTCGGAGACATTGTAGATATTGTCTTTTATTTCACCAACTCCAGTTTTGCAACCACTCTGAATTTTTACATTGAGTTCCTTCTGATGCCAGAGTTCTGGTTTAAGTGACCAGTCTTGGATGTTAGTCACTTGAACTGAGAAAGGAGTGTGAGAAGAATGCACCAAGTTTTGTGCACCATGTTTTTCAAGCTCAAAATGTCGTTTTGAGGACATGTCAATGGGGGATGACAACTTCTGTGTTGTATCATAGTCATTATCCATTGCTTCCACTTTAACTTGCATGGCTTTGGCTTTAATTCGAAGCTTGTGAGGCAAAGCTGAAGAATTCACTTCTGGAACTTTAACTGTTGCATGAACATTTTTATGTTCAACTGGGGAATGGATTGGACCCTTAGGAACCTGCTGTTCGTCTTCTCCATCGGATGACTTTCCAACTACACCATCATCAGTTTCAGATGTTCTGGGGGAGTTACTGGAGGACCTATTAACTTGCAGGAGAGGAGGAGAATGTGAGTACACATTAAAGGTAGCTCCCATATAGTTTGGATATATGGATGCTTTGTATGAACCTCTGTCCTCTCTTGGCTCTCTCTCTAATTCCATAGGCTCCTGTTTTATAATCTGGAATTTATTTTCGGGACTTCTGCAGTTGTTTTGCATACGACTTGGTTGAGTATGCTCTACGGATGGTATTTCAGACACATCAGATATTGAGCTTTGAGGAGAATGTTTAATGACAGAAATACAACTGCTACCAACTATAGATGGTTCGTGCTCATCTACAAATGAGTGGATATTTGATTTGGAACTCTGATAGTCTTGGAAATACACAGTTGTTGAGCTACTGAGTTTCTGTATCTCTTGGGCATAGGCTGCAGAACTAATTAAACCAAACTTCAGCTTCAACGAAAGCAGCTCTGCTTTCAAAGTGGCATTCTCCTCTCCCAGTGCTATTAGTTTGTTCTCTAAGACAAGGTCATTCAGCCGTCGTTTTTCACGAGATCTTTTGGCAGCTTCATTGTTTTTCCGCCTTTTCTCCCAATACATAGCATCTTTCTTTTCATCTGGAATGAATTCTCGCTTCCTCCGGCAAGCTGAAGATTTACTTTTTCCACTACTTGCTTCTGTAAGTAGTATATCTTCATTTGTAGACAATTCTTCGGACACTTCTGCTAAAGAAGACTTAAGTACTATGATTTTGTCCACATTGCTACTTGTGTCAACAGGTCCGTGTTCCTTTTTAAGGGTCTGCATTTTTCTCAGCTGCATCAGAAACAATTTGTAGTAGATCTACAAAAAGCCACAGAGCAAGCTATTTCCCCAGTACTTCTCACTCCACAACTTGATAAATACAACAATTTTAAATCCACATACATTCTTCCTTTATTTTCATGTTCTCAGACAGATGTATCTAGAACCAATTTTCTTAGGAGATGCGATGGGGATCTTCTTAAAAACCTGAAATAAATAGAGAATTTAATTACTATTTAGGAATTGCTAGTTCAGGACATGCAAAAGTAGTGTTCAATGAAAAGCTTAGACTAGCATTTGGTTCACTAAACCGCTCAACACTCAACCAACCAATATTCTAAGCTTTATGATACCTAGGCAGCAGATTTGCTTTCAAAACAAACAAAACAAATGGAATATGATCCAAGGAAAAATCAAGTAAAAAATATTTGAGCTTTGATCTGACAGTAATGTTGTCAGAGAACTTTCCATGATATCACTGGCCAATCTAAATCTCCAACAGTTAACACTGCAGGACACCAGGCACGTTGATGAGCAGCACTGGAAAGTATCTTGCTCTTCCACATTAAAGCATCTCTTCTGAAAACAGCTGTGGTGTATGACTTAGAAATGCTATATATTTGCGTCCTTCATGGATGAAAATAACATAAGCTGATTTAGAGAAGCTGGAGTGCTCTCTATTGTCTTAAAATAACACCACTATCCATTAAAGCTATTAAGAATTTAATTACTGTTTTTGCATCCTATTAAAATATATATATATCTACATACACGAATGTTTATACACACACACACTTGGAATTTTAAAACGCTTTATTGATCGATCATATAAATTCAAACTAGTAAATACACACACATCATTGGGCAAAAATATTAAAAATATTGCCTCTTAAAAAGAAAACTTTAAAATCAGGATTGAAGAATACGTAAGAGAAGTAACATTTAATAACTTGCCTTTGAAAAATAGTCTTATTACATCAAAGTGAAATTTAATACCATTGAGGCATGTGCACCTTTAGAAAAGTGTATACATTAAAGCAGAAGTTTATATCTAAAAATCTTACCATTAAAAGGGAAAACCAGCTTAACTTTTAGCTTCAGACATTTTAATCACTAAATTTGAACTTCGCATTTAAGTTTCCCTATGTTTTATTTAGTTCCTCTTGGTGTAAAAATAGTTTATTCTCATAGGATCGTTTGGTCTTGATCTGAGACACAGCTTCTGAATATCTCATTTTTCCACAGTCAGTCGTGTTCCTAGTAAAATAAATGTAGTATGCCAAGTGCTTTTATAGAACTGACTATCGAGTCAACAATGATTCTTGTCTGTGTAACAAAAAGAAAAAAAAACCCAAAAATCTGCCACTTCAGATTAATGTCTCTATGTATTGGGAATGTCTTTACCATGACTAATGAAACTAATTTTAACATTATCAGTTGGGAAAGTTATAAATGAATTAATGAATTGTATTCTGCCAGTTTCTCTTGTCTTTTCCAGAAGGCAAAAAGGAGTCAGTGATGTAATAACAATTAAGCAGGGTCATAAAGACTCAGGTTTCAAGCTGGGTTCTGTTCCATCAAACCATGCCAACTCTTCTGTCATGAAAAATTAACACATTTAATAGAACAGCTAAGTAGAATTTCCTAAAATCCGTGGTTAATTACTGACATGTAACTATTTGTCTTCGATAATACAGCCTTAATGGAAAATAGAAGCCAGCCACACCAAAGACGGCATCTAACATTTTAGTGAAAAGGCAGCACCACAAATTGCCGTGTTTGTAGAGGAGAAATGTATCTCTAATGTACAGGCAATTACACAGTTAGAACCCGATCCAAAACTCAAACTGTAGTCAAAGGGAGTTTTCTGTCAAGTTAAATAGGAGCTGGATCAGGTTTAAAAACAAAAATAAGCCCCACAGCAAAGCAACATCTGTTTGTCCAAATATTCAGTATAATGTGATTTGCTGAAGAAGCTGTATAGCCATTTTGTCCATTTCATTGCTCCGTGTAATCAATGGTTTAACTAATATGCATACCATTTTAAATCTAGTAAAACCCAATACATTAAAATTATTGAACACATAATTTAAAAATAAAAATAAAAAAGGCCACCCGAATTTTTGACGCATTTCTAGAATATTCAGTCTCTCCAAAATAACTTTACATTATCTGTAATTGTGCAAAGATTGTACGCTATTGATCCGTAACTGTCTTAATACACTACAATCACTGTATTCACTTGTATCATTAACAACTACCGCGTTTCTGAGAAAACGCATACACCTTCTACGGTGCACAGCAGGAAGCAGTATAACATGTACCAAATACCTATGAAATCGTTACTTGCCCCTTAGTATGCATCTCAGCCAACACTCACTGAAGTCAAAAAGGTTCAAACCAACTTTTGTGGAAATATCAGGGCCTTATCAATATAGAGATCTTGCTGTGTTGTGCAGTACTGGAGAACTATGCCCAAACCCAAATAATAGTATTGATTATCTTAGAAATGGGATACTAATAGGCATACATCATTACTTTCTATATATTTACCTGCCATGTACCCTGCAACATCTACACTTACTTAAAACAGCCGCAACAGCAAAGAAGTACTTACAAATATAGGATCTATGCATTTTTTAGAAGACTGAAACTATGCCTACACAGTTTCAATACAACTTTTTTTCCCCTCTCGTATTCCAATCTTCCATTTTGATAATATAGAAAGAGTACCTTTAGTCTTGAACAAGACTGTATCAGGATAAGAATATGGTTTTGTGTCTCTCTGTATGGTCTGAAGTTCAAAATGATCCTATTTTGGTGTCTGTCCAACTCTGCAATCTAGGAAAAATACTACTACTAAGACTAATAATGATAATATTCAGAAAAAAAGCTGTTGCTTTGTTTTGGGTCCCCCACCACTCCCCCCCCAAATGAATGCAGACTACTGGCATAGTTCATCAGTATGAGGTCTACATGTCAGTAAAAACTGAACTGCATGCCCAAACATAATCTGCAGCCCAACACTGGCACTGAGCTGCACTTAACAACCCAACAGCCTGCAGAGTTCACGTCCCTTGTTCTATGGGACTTAATGCTGGGACAGCAGCGTGGGCTGTCCCAGCGTACAATCTGCTCACTATAGCACTGATAACTCCTGGTTTGGCCCATTTCCCTCCTGTACACATTGTTCCTGGAACAAAGAGACAGAACGTAAGTAGCATGCGAGTCTACAGCAAATACCCAGTGTGTGTCAAACCGACCATGTTTTCGCATGCAGTATTCAACTTTGCTCTCTGCCGGAGTCCATAAGTAAAGCTGTCAAGACATATGTGTAACCCACTGACATAGTCTTACTGGTCTGTTATTTATATAGTTAGTTCTAACCATTACTTTAGTGAACCAACAAAACATTAATAAATCTTCAGCTCTTTCCACATCTTCTTTGAGCACTTTTATCATGGTAACTGGAATTGCTTCTTTACAAACAGGAGTCAAAGCCCTTGTTTATTAATACTTCTCCATGTGGATCAGCCCAATGCTGAGCCCGTAAACAAATTAAATTCCATCTCATGATAATGGCAAAATGCCTTCAATGAAACCAGCCATTTCAGTTCACTTGCATTTTATAATTCCACTGGAAAACATCAGTATTTACATATAAATTAATGAACTGTAATGATTTCTCTGACCATATTTCAAATTCCAGTATTTCAGCTTAGGGTTAATTTTTCAATTGCTTTATCACTTCCTCATAAAGTGTTATAAACCCAACATTTAACACTGCCTTACATTAGTCACTGTTAAAAGACTTTTTTTTTTTTTTTTTTTGTTTGGTTGATGTTAATGGCATCAAGTGCCAATTCAACAATGTAATAACACTCGACCCTATTAGCTTAATTACAGACCCAGTCTTGCTCCCACAGTAATTTTGCCATTGACTTCAATTGAAGCAAGATACAATCCCAGACCCAAGTATTAATGAGCCTGTTGTATAGAACTCACGCTACTGAAGCAAGAAATTACATATGCAGAAACCACAAGTTTATTTATGCACGGACTTCGTACTTCAGTGATCTGATTGTGTCAAAATTGTACATTAAGGATCAGATCCTGGGGATTTGCACATTCACACTATAAGAACTGGAATGTTTCAAAGGGTTGAAGGACATGGCCACAATCTTTTCTCTCTTCTGTGTAATTTAATTACATAAGTCATTTCTGCTTTAGAGAATGCACGTGGGCCTCCCCATGTATGTGTGTTTCCCCAAAGAGTAACTATGTATTATTTTTTGTATTTAATTTTTCAAACATATCCTAGAATTAGATAACTGTTGAATTCTATTGCTCTAACATTTGGATAGTAACTCTATATAACTAAATGAAACCAAATTTCTAGCAGCTGGATGCTCAAACACAATTCACTTTTGTATCACCATGTGTTCAAAAAGTTTCTCTCTCAGTCCTTCAAAAATGGAAGAAAATAATGGCCAAGTGCAGCTTCTGGTTTCAGAAAACAACCACGTCTCTATCACCATCATCACTATATGTCAAACTGCAGAAAAAGCAATAAAAGATTGTATTGATATGTCTGTGCATATTTTCAGTTGTTGCCATCCATGCTTTGCATAGGTATCATTAACTATATTACTGCTACCATTCTGTCATGGGTTATCTATTTTGAAAACCTGTCTACATACCAGAAGAGCTGGTGTCTAACCTGTTCATAGATACCAAAATGATCAGTTTGCATTCTAAACCTCAAAAAAATGAAGCATATGGTCAGCACTTTATCATCAAAGTGTTTTAAAAACAGTTGCTATCTGTCTCGAGACTTTTATGAGGTACAGAAAAATATCCTCATTGAGCACGCAGGACAGAAGGCTGAGTTTAAACTTAAGTGGTGAATACACAGCCCGCCTAAACATTGCTGAAATACTGGAAAATACTGTGAAGTTGCTCTATCTCTGCTGCTTTCCACAGAAATTCTGCATCTCTCAGGTCTATCATAACCCAGAGGATGTGGCCCCATTCCAACCTCCACCAAAATCCTTCAGCATACTTTTTCTTGCCTTTTTATCTAACACTGCAGTAAAATTACATTGCTGATGAAGAAAAGCTTTAATACTGGCTCCACTGGAAGAGTGACATTATCCCTAGGATAGATTTGCAGGCAATAGGGCCTAGGCAATGCAGAGCAAAAAAGTTGCAACTTTCTGGAAAAAAGCCTAGGTGACTGCATTTTACACTATGATGGACAGGTTATTGACAGTCACAAAGCATAAAAGCATTCACGATACAAATGTTACCACCAATTACTGCTATTATATAGTTGCACTCATAGAGACCACGAATCCATTACAAGAGCACAGAGCAATCCAGAATTATTGATCCTGTACACAGTTCCCTTTTCTAACAACTTCATGGGCACCTTAAGTGCTGACAGTTTCAGGATCAACATGTAATTAGGTCAGTGGAACACTGATGATGATAGCTTCGTACAAGATGACCCATTTTTGCTAAAATGTTGATCATATTATTGAAAGAAAAAAAATAGGAGATGTCTACACAATATAGTGCATTGGGAATATGAAAAATAATTTACTACAACAAATAGCATCAATCAAATAAATTTAAAATATATAAAAAAGTAATAAGTCTGTCATGGAACTTGAACACTATTGAACCTTCATATTACCCTCCTCCAAGCTGTACCTAGAAAGCCGATGTCACGTGTAATTTTTACAAAAGGCTTTCATTGTTAGGAAAATTACCTAGGTTACTGTTTATCTTAATAACTACAAATAACTCATTAAAGTACAGCCTGATTCCCAAAGGTAAATTACACAAATTATGCAAATAAAATTATTATTTGGAAAGCACGAAACATGTTAAAGGTAGCTACTGCTCAAAAAGGTCAGTTGAGATTAACAGGTGCAAATTTGACTTGTATTTTCTCCCATTTCCTTAGGAAGACAGTATGATTCTATCAGATCTGTTCAATTTTTCCCAAACAAGCTGTTTACTGCTCTGATTTAAGGGATGGAAAACAAAAGCTAAAGAATGTTATTCAAAGTGCCATGAAAAACTTTAAAACTCATAAGCAAAGAAAATGTATACACAACTTGCGTAAACATTTCATTACAGATACATAAGTAGTATGTGTACATAAATCATGCCATTTGAATTATCACATAACTTTCCAGTGTTTTTAATAAAACCCTAATAGGAACAACAGTTACTGAGGTTATAGTACTATATGACAGTATGCTGCTTCTCCTTTCAATAGCTATTTGACAGCAGGAAAAAACTAGACTTGAAAAGCTGTAACTTAATAGTAACGACATTCTGGAAATACGATCTCAATTCCTCTAGTTAAGAGCCATGAAAAAGAAAAAACACAAAACAAAACAAACAAAAAAACCCCACATACCACCATAATCAAATGTTAATTATTCTGACAACAAATGGCTTTCTATTATTGAACTATGCTCTTAAAATGCCAAGCGTGGACCAGACCTTCAGTTGACCTAAATTTATACAGTGCTATTTAAAGTCAGCAGAATTATGTCAATTAATCCCAGCTGATGCCCTAAACATGCACCTTGTTATATAACAACTTAAGTACAAATTTGTAAAATAAACACCTCCTGTAAAATGTTGGAATCTACCACTCACAGCAAATGGAACAGAGAAAGAGCCATCTTTAGAGCTCCTATTCTGTGAGATGGTCCAGGCTGGAAGACCACTGCCCATGCTGAGCACCATTTTCGTTATTGGGCTGCGCTCCCTTTGTAAGAGAAGGTTATGCAGCTCTACCACCTGTACTGCTAACTGCTGTGCAGCCACCTTTGTGACATAAAAAACAGTTAATTACTCAAATACTTTGTGACAGACTGAAAATTACACCAAGACAGAGCAACTCAAGAAAACAGGAAGAAAAAAACCCTATCTCAAATAAAGCACTCTTTCTGACAGAAAATAGATGTGTGTCATGTCTGTCACCAGATTCAGTCTCTCAGTATGCTAATTTGGACATGGATCAATTCAACACGTAAATTAGAAAAAAACCAGGCTATCTAAGGAGGTTTTAATAATAACTGATTTCAGATCTACCTTTTAATACAAAAAGTTTTTAAGAACATTGCTTCTATCACACTTTGGGCCAAGTCCAAGTATGCCCTTGCTCATACAATCTTATTTTTGACAGTCAGCAACAGTATTAGACAGTTATATATAACTTGTTAAAAAAAAAAAAACACAAAAACCAAACAAACAAAAAACAAAAAAACAAAAAACCAAAAACTACACAAAACCCACAACAGTTTTTTTTGATTTTCAAACACTGTAAAATACTGTAACATGGAAATCAGCTGTCGTTTTCTTTTAGAACGGACTGTAGGAATTGGCCATCTATTTGCATTTTTTTCCTATTACATATCCTAAGCACATTTATATCTCATAACTGGCTGTAATGATCATGACAAGGTCACCTAGAAGAGTCAATTAAGCTGATGAGTCAGATACATTGCTTAACAGTGTGTAATAAGACTCAAACAGAGGATTTTATTGTTCATATTATTGCATCATAGTGATGTTATAACAGCAGCACGATTGCTGTCTGGAAAAAACTATTGCATAAGGATAGTTTGCATAACTATTTGTTAAAATAAGTCAATTCAAAACCAGCTAAAGGTTTATTTTATTTATGAGTTTTATTTCAAGATAAAGGATTGAAACAAGCAGCATGGTACCGATATGTTTCTCACGCTGTTTTGACTCTACTGCAACAGAAAGAAGGTCTGTATGTCCATCGTACAAATTTTAGCTAAAGCACAGCAAATACTGTTCCTTCTTAGGAGGAAAAAAGCTGTGAGGAGGTCACGTAAGTACTTGTCATTCATGGGGAAGACTAACCTTTTTGACACCATTCAGATCAGGTTTAAATATATTAAAAAAAAAAAAAACAAACAAACAACTCGCAACTAAAAAACCTCAAAAACAACAACAAAAAAAACCCCACAAAAAACAAAGAAAAAACAACAAAAACCGAACACCAAACAAAAAAATAAAGGAGAAACTCCAGGCTTTGAGGTCAAATCTAGGAAGCTGAATATTTTAAAAGCTAGTTAAGAATCCTCTGGAGAATGAGCTAAAAATATAAACAAAAATGTAAAGTAAAGGCAGATCATTCTAAAGTACATAGTATTTCAACAGTCAAAGACATCTGTAACATGAGAACTCTTACAACAATAACTGCTACTGCCAATGACATGAAGGATCTTTATTCGGTAATCCTTGAACTTGTTGGTTTAAACCAGGTCTTTGGGCCGAAAGACGAATCCTTATTCATTCAAGTTTCCCATCAAAGTCAAAATTTTGATTGAATAAGGTCCGTAAAAGTGATGCACACAGCAATATTTTAAACGAGGCTCTGGACTGAATTAATTACCAAGGAGGGCAAGATGATTCAAAGTAGGTTGCATATACAGGAGCAAACACAACTAAACCGAATGCAATCATTCAAGTTACAAGGATGAGGAAAAAAAATTAAATACAATTGTTTCTAACACAACAGTAACTCTAAGACAGCTTCATGATCAAAGCTGTACTTGACCCCAACAATCAAGTAGCAGAAAAGTTTATGCATGCTGTTAAGAATATCACATTTTTAAAATACTTTGCTGCTACTCCCTATGGCAGGTATGCTGAACATAAATACAGCAGCTAGGATACTCAATTTGGACTTTGGAGGTTTTGGGCACAAGCACAGTGGTGCTGGTTTTGTATACTTCAAGGACCGTTTTAGTCACATACACAAAATAAATAAATAAAAAAACCTCATTGTGAAAGCCAAGTTATCACCAGCAACTTTAAAGCTGTCGAGGACAGAGAACAAGCTGATCCCAAAGTATGGGACGTCCAGCCATGGCTTTTACCACTGCAACACCTAAATGACTTGGCAAAATAACAGAATTGGGCAATGGCCGTTTTTTGTTGTTATTGTTGCTCCTTACGTAAAAGGAGAAACACGAGAACACTGGGGTGACGGTAGGGGGTGTGTGCTAGGCTCTCTCATGCCTACCTGGCAGCGACGGGAGAGGGAAAGGTGTGTGTGGGGGGGGCTTTGTCTGGCGCTCCCTGCCTGCAGGCGATGGTGGGACAAGGCAGGGGGAACACGGGCAAGAGAAGTGGGGACGCTCCGCGGGGCGAGGTGCGCGGCCGCGCTGCGGGGAGGCGGCGTTCTCCCCGCAGCGCGGCCCCGCACCTCGCCCGCCACAAAAGCAGCCCATCCCGTTCCGCCGGCCCCCTACGTGACCGGCGGCTCATGGCGCCTGGCCCGCTCCCCCCTTAGCACGGCCCCGCGCAATCAACCCGCCGTCCCCCCCTCCCCATCTACCCGCCCGCCCGCCGCCGCCCCAGCCCAGAACAAAGGGCTGAGGGGGAGCGCCAGCGCCCCCAGCCCTCGCTCGCCCGCCCGCTGCCGCCGCGCCCCAACGGCCCCCAACGGCCACCAACGGCTCCCAACGGCCGCTGGGGACGCGGCGACCCCCGCGCCCGGCGCCAGGCTGAGGAGGGGAAGGCGGGCGCGGAACCGGGCTCCGGAGGGACGGCTCTACCCGCTCCGCTCCGCTCCCCGCCGCCGGCTCTGTCACACTGACCTACTGGCGCTGCGGGCGGCTGCCCCCGGGGACCGGCTTCACCTGGACCCCCGCCCGCCCGCCACGGTCAGGGCACGGGATGGACGGCTCCACCGCTCCCCTCCGGCGCGGCTGACACCTCCTGAACGCCTTTCTCCCCTTAAATTAGCCGTTCCTTTATTGATATTATTATTATTAAAGAAACGGCAAGTGAAAGCCCGTACCGATGTCTCAGCGTCTGGGAGAAATGCCTTCCTAAAAAACCACAGCCTTATCTCAAAACGTCTCTGAAGGCGTGGAGTTAAAAATCCGAGCAAATGGCCTCGAACGTCTACACGCACAGCTCTGGAGAAAAGACCAGAAATAGCACATGAAGCCACAATTGCTAAAATGCGATGGAGCTAAATATAGACCAACACAAATCTCGTTTTAAGGCACCCGGCACGCAGCCGGCGAGCGCGCCTCGCTTCGCCTCGCCTCCCCGCTTACCCAGTTGTCTACTTCCCTTATTAAGCGCACTTTAGCCGAATCTGTTACAGTTACGGGTTTTGAGTTGGTTTTTTTTTCACGGAGAGATTGTCCTAGTTTCTTTGTAGGGAGATTATAAAATCGCGTAATTAGCTCCCTCTTCCCAGCCCGCCTGCCAGCAAATTCTGTGGTTACATAATGCAACATTTCCAGGAACTATTATGAGATCCGTCCTGCAGCGCCTGAAAAACAGCGACAAAAGTGACCAAGAGGGCTGGGGCAGGCGCGGCCCCGCACGGCGTGGGGACAGGGGCCCGGCCGCTGCCGTCAATCCCGCCTGCCCGCGGGCAACATCTCCCAACGCCGCCCGACGAGGGACGGGAGGGGGAATTCTCTCCGGCAGGCTCCGGCGGCACGCAGCTCCCAGTGGCTCCGGGGCGAGGCGCGGGCGGCGGGCAAGACCCAGCCCTCTACCCCGCACGGCGGCCGCCGCGGCGGGCCGCTCCACGCCGGCACATTATGCAATGCAGGACAGCGGCTCCGGCGGCGCTGCCCGCGTCTCACTGTGGGGAGAACCGGAGGACAGTGCGGCACGCCGGGAATGACCACCACCTCCCTTTCAGCAAGGAAACCCTTCGGCGGGCATGTGCCGGGCTGCCTCTCGCGCCGCCACCCCTCCGCCGAGTTCCGCGGCAGCACGCAGAGCCGGCCCGCCCGGCCGACCCCTCCCCGCCCGGCGGCTGCCAGAGCCGGCTTGGGCTCGTATTATGTAACAGCGGTCCCCGGCCCGGCCCGACCCAGCCAAGCCGAGGCGCGGTGCGGCGGGCCCCGCAGCCCGGGAGGACACCCGAACTTCATACCGTGCACCGCTCGGCGGGCGTACGCTCCTTCCTACCTGCAGCGCACCGCGGGGCGCCGAGCATCCCCCGCCCCGCGCCGGGCCGCGGGCGAGGGAGGCGAGAGGCGGTGTGGTGCCGTGCGATGCGATGCAGTGCCGTGCCGTGCCGCGCTGTGCAAGCAGCAGCGGAGCGGCCGCGCGGGAGCGTGCGGCGGCGGCGCGGAGGGATGTGTGTTAGTAGGTCAGGGCTGCGCGGCGCGCGGCTCATAGCCCGCATGCCAGCCGCGCCGCGCTGTGACTGGCGGCCAGGACAGCCCAATCAGCGCCGGGCTCTGCTGAAGGACGGCCAATGGGAGCGGCCGGGGGCGGGGCGGGGCGTGGGGCGGTGTGTGGTACAGTAGGTCTGTGTGCTGGCGATTGCATAACCGCTGGCGGGGCGGGGGGCGGGGCGGGGGCCGAAGTGGGGGGAGCGGCGCGGGGGGCGCCGGCACTTACGTAACCGCCGCGGCGCCCCGCGGCAGCGTGGGGGGGGAGCGCTCGGCTCGCGCAAGCCTTCGCAGGGGCGCAGCGCCGCAGCGCCGCGCCCGCTCCTCGGCAGCGGTGGGGCTGAGCGCTGCCGTCCGCGCTGCCGGGGGAAACGGAGCACGGCGGGGCTCTCGCTGCTGTGCCGCTGCCGTGGTGCGCGGCGGCAGCCGGCTGTGTCTGTACGGGTGTAAAAGTCAAGCCCTCCGCCCCGGCGGGAGCCTTGTCGTTTCGGAGCGATTACGCAAGAGCCGGCAGCCGTGCTCCCGAGGCACATACCTGCCACCGAGCCACGCATACGGGTAACCCGCGGCGGATGGCGCCGCAGCTCTGACTCGCGGAAAATAGTGATAATAATTGTAAAAGGGAGGGGAAGGAGCCGGGGCTGGGCCCCTCGCCGGGCGCGCTCCCTGCCGGCACGCCGCTCGGCGCTCGGTAGTGCGGGTGACATGCTCGTCCTGCGCCTCCGCTGCTTGGTTCCGCCACCGTCAGGGCTGAAGCGTTGTGACTGTTTGTTCCGCCTGCTCCACCTCTGCCCCCACCTCGAGGCGGCCGCGCTGGAATGCCGCTCGGAAGCTGGCGTGCGTTTTGGAGAAACTCGCCCGCGCTGCCCCTCGCCCGCTCGGGGTGATCGGCTCCGGCGCTGCCCGCGGTCCCGCATCTCCGAGCCCCGCGTCGCCCTGCGGCGCGGTGGGAAGAGCGGAGAGAAAGTCGGGTGCTGCTTTGATCCTTGCTTCGCCTCCGTTTTAGGAAATGACACATACCCGGCAAGAAATCCAGCTCTCAGAACATATTTGAATGCACACACGTTTGATTAAGCGTGTGATATGTATTGTCCTCATTTTTTTCCTCATGGAAAGTTTGTCACTCCCTTTTTTTCTTCACAAATAAAATTTACAAAGACAACAGAAAATTTTTCTTATTAAATCCTAATGCAAGAACATACATTATTCCCTATTTTATTCTGTTACATACTCTTACCAAAATAGCACAGTCCTCACTAACGTAGCCCTGTTATATTACTCTGTCATCCCGTGTTTATATGTCAACAGAGATAGTTCTCTGGAGCAAAGCAAACCTGAAAGAAAGCAAATTCAGGCATCAGAGTGCACTGAATACTTTTAGGTTTATCTCAGCCCTTGATCCTTTATCACACATACCCATACCATTGCTCCACAATAAAGCTAAGTGCCTTAAATTCACTCCCCAGATTATTTATTATGCAAGTCTAATAACCTTTACTCTCAGCAATTTTGCTTTCCCCTCCCTGTTTCTAATATCCAACATATGGAGCCTTGTAATGGTGACAGACTATGGAGCCCACCGTGACTAGAGCAAGGACTCAAAAGCAGCTTGCATCCAAGAGACAGACCGCTGCCTCTGTCTGGGGGCTGCACTGTCAATTTTTCTGACGTGCTCCCTCTTGCTAGTGGGTGCAAATACGCACAAAGGAGTCAGCATGCTGCTGGAAATGTCAGGCATAATCTTTAGCAATGAGCTTGAAGACCTGGCTGCTCATAAATATTGGTGGTCTGCTTCAGGACTTAGGCACAGTGGAGAACCTATGGGAGGAAACTTGTGCAGCACACATGATGTCCCATACTATGCATCTGGTACTAATCCAATGCATAGAGAGTCCCTAGGGCTGTCAAAAACTACAGTCAAACCCAAAACTTCCTGCAATTTCTTAAATGGAAAGGTACATGCCATTTTAACCATGGAAAATATTTGCAATGAATCTTGGGCATATACTTCTAACAACTTTAAATCTCATGTCTAGAAAAAAATAAATGCAGTAACTCAAATCTGCTGTCATAACTTAGATTCTTAAAATACAGAAAGAAGTCTCCAAGGCAATAATATCCTTCCTATGTGGGTGGACAGTCCTGGAAATAATATTCCAGATGGAGTTTGGTTGCCTATTTGCTTATATGTTTGTCACTAATTATAATCAGCCATAAAACCAGACCTGATCTTTCTCCCAGATTAGTAATAAAGATAATTCTGTATTTCATCTTACTTCTACTCGGTGGAGGTCAGGAGAATCAAAACCTTCTGCAGCAAAAGCTGTTCTTACTCTCCAAACCTTACAGTTGGTGCTTGGCAGACACAAAGATAAGGTGAGATAGAGGGCTGGATGCTGATGTGGCTGAAGGGACGTATTCATTTTCCCGCTCTCCTGAGGTACAAGGGAAAGTAGTGCAGATGAAAGCCATAGCTAGCATTCTGCACAAAGGGAACCTAAGGCTTTTGGGAAAACTCTAAAAAGAGAATCTTTCTATGATTATCCACCTCTGCTGATTTTCCTGCTGGAGGGATGAAGTAGGTCATGAAGATCTTTAGCTAAACTATCAGCTGGCTCTAGTATGGCAGGATTTATACTTGCTTTCTGATGGCACAATATTAACTTCAGCTCCTATAGATTCATCAGTATTTATTACTACATGACTTAAACCCTCTTAACACTACCCTCTGATTTTGGCTCAATGAGTATTGCTGAGCCTATATTGAGTCATAGTACTACATGGAGGGTCTAGGGAAGGGGCATTTCAGAGGTAATTAGTAAAAATACAACAGAAAGTAACACCCGTCATCTCTAACATTGATGGACTCCTTCGCATTCACCTTGTCCCTGCCTCTGGGGCTTTCTGTGGTACAAGCTTTGAATACATGTGGCAGATGCTCCCATCCAAGCTGGTGCCAAGGCCCTCTGGCTGGTGGGCTGGGGCTGACCTTGATTGTGTAATGCTGACCTCAAATAACATAGTGATGACTTCAGCTGTGTAATGCTGACTGCACTTCTGTAATGCTGGCTGCCCCCCTGTGCAGACTGACCCTCGTTATGCACACATGGCCCTGTATGGGGCTAAGGTGAGACAGCCAAAGAGGACTAATGTGATCATATCTGATTGCGGATCGGATTTGACTGGGGTATAAATGGGGTCCCATTGGTGGGCCAGTTGAGTCGGTCCTCCTCAGAGCAGTGGGTCTGCAGCTGAGGACTCTCGCTTTGGGTCGGGATCCTGCCCAAGGTAACTCCTGAGTTTGAGAACCCTCCTTTTATTAGGTGAGTGACTGTGCATTCTGAGTTACCCTTCTAAAATGTTAAGAATTCTTAAGTCAGTTGTTTAGTTCCAATTCTATTTGACGTCCCAAATTTGTGATCCACCAGATGTTGACGGAGCTTTAATAGGTTTCATAAAATTAATTCTGTTGAAGTGTATTATTGGTCTCATAAGTCTCCACAACAGTATGACCCAGCCTGAAATTCAGAATCAGTTGAAGTCAACAGTAAAAGTCTCAGTGCCTCCAAAGAAGAAAGGCTTTAATACCTTACCTTTTTTATAGTCTACACACAGTACAACATAATAACTGAAATAACATACAGTTTGGAGCAAAATAAGAATAAAATACTTTTTAAGATTATGATTTATTAAACATATTTTAATGATTTATGTATGTGCATGTGTGTGTATAAACACACACATATACTGGAATTAACTGAAGATACAGAAACTTCTGCTATAATCCTTGGTTTCCTTGCATTACATTCTTCGTCAGAGGTTTACTACATAGCAGCACAATCACAGAAAACTATATTCACCCAATCTTTTTATATATTAATGCGATCAGTACTCAAAAATGTTTAATACTAACCAAGTCCTCCTCCAGGGCTTCCTGCTCAAGATGAGTAGTAGTGAATGTTCCATAAAATAGATGATACTGTGATTTTATAAAGATCAAAGCCAGAACTAAAATACATTAAAGAAAAAGGCAAGTCATTTGACTACAGTTCAAAGTATTAATCAAAACATTTCCATGCGTCTGGGAACATTTGTGGAAACTGTACTGGAAAAATATTTGTGCTGTAATGTACTCTTGCTAAAAGAAAACCCAAGAGAAATAGATGTTCACATTGTAACTTAAGCAGACATAAGTGAGGCAATGTTTACCGGAGATGTTAAATGTGAAGAAACACCAAAAATTGCACAATAAGTGCATGGACTAAATAAAGAAAATTTACATGATACTCTTGCACTGCAACAGCCAACTTAAGATTGATGGGCTGTTCATAACCTCTACATGACACAAAAGTGCAAAAGCAAACTCGACTATGAATGGCTTTTGTGTTGTCTAGCAGAGCTTCAATGTAAAACACAAAAGTGAGAAGGTTATGATGTTCAAACATTTCTTAGGAGACAGATAGCAATTCCGACTGCATAGCCACTGGCACCCTACCCTACTTAGATTCTGAGACAATCTAGAGAACAGCAATATCTTCAGGACTGAAGGAAGTATCTGATTTCACCTGGATATTTTAAATGCACAGAGAAGTATTTTCAAAAGGTTCTTTCAATTAATGAACATATATGCTGCTAATGCATATAACACTGCTGTTACTGAAACTCGGAGGTAGCACTGCCAATACCGTGGAAAGCAAAAACATGTATTGCCATTCATTTTCAAGATTAGATTGAAAAAAATCACTGGAAAGCCGTCAAAATGTGAGCATGTGCCATTTTATGAAGTGTGTAGTATGTATATAGAAAGTGGGAAATGCCATGAATATCCCTGAAAAAAAAAAAAAAATAAAAAGGATGAGTCCTAGCTTCCCTCTGCGTATGACTGAGCAGCAGACATGGTGAGCAGGAAATCTGGAGTGCACCACATAAAAATGCTGGAGAAAGAAAGCAGCAGGCACCCTGCAGTGACTGAGACGACAAGGCACACCTTACACCCACGTATATTTGAAAGGAAGGGAGAGATGACACACAGGTGGGGGGATCAGCAATTTCTCATGGCCAACAGCATAAGAGGGAGACAAGTGACGTTGCAGTGCCACCAGGTACAGCTGTTTTCAACCTGTGGTGAAATGAGCTCACCAGGCAGCATCCTAAGTTCCAGCTTCATGGCACCTTGCTCAGAGGTTGCCAGGGACCAGGGGGCTTCAAATGTGTAGTTCTTCAGAGCTGCCTCGCTGCTGATATTTGAATCATTCCAGTTAAATGAGACAGGCCAATAACTTGCAGGATTTCTGATGTGAAATGATGATTTCTAGAGAAGAAGTAAGACCAGTCCTACAAGAGAGAAGCCAAAAATCCCTCGTGTCCGGAGGTTGTCCTGGTCTACAGTGACTGAAGCAATTGCTAAGAGGTTCTAGTCACATCCCCCCCCACACACACACATTTTCACATTTTCCCGTTTAACACAGTTTTCTGTCCACAGGGATATGAGCAATCTTCAAGTAAAGTAACACTGTCTTGCATAAAAGTTACCCAAATGACAGAGTTAACACAAGCTTGATTCAGTTAGTCATCTAAATGAGATTATTAAAAAATGATGATACAAGTAAAAAAATTCACTATTTGGTCTTCAGCAGACCCTAAGCAAAGTCAAAACTCTTAAGCAGAGGTTTTTAGATATGAAGTAACACTGTTCACCGCTACTTTTCCAGTCACCTACTTTTCTGCTTCATTTGTCATAATCCAAGGTGCGAGATGTGTAAAGAAACCAGTAGGGTGGTGTTTTGGAGTTATTTCTTACGTACATTTAAGACTTGGTCTTGCCATTTAATCTTTGTTCACATTAGTCATTCTCTGACTTTGATGATTTACATTTGTGAGTAATCCTTACTTAAGTGACAGCATGAAATCTATAAGAAATGCACCTCACGACTTTTACCACAATGTTTGGAAGTCCAGTATGATTGACCACTGAAGACAGACAGACACTGAGGACAGATATTTTGCTATGACGTTGTGCTTTGAGGAATGATGCTGAGAACAAACATCGCATAATTGATTTTTACAGCCACCATAACAACCAAGAATAGTAAAATGCATATTAAAATACTGAGCAGTTGGCTCTCCTATGACAGTAATTATCAGTGAGTCATTTGTTGAAGCCACTATGCTTTGCAAAATCATTGGAAATGTGTTCTATTGAAGTGAAAAGTGAGTAGTAAACTTAAAGACATCGAGAGCTATAAAAAGTTTGTCACACAGCAGTGGTTAGCAGAAAGACAAGAAGAAGCCTTTGTTCTGTTGTAGGGGATGTCTGTGGTACTGTTTTATGGTTATTGTATGTTAAAGCTGTGCAAGCACTGGGCAGGCTAATTATAGCCTTGTGGGAGAATGGAGTATAATTCTTAATCTTAGACCCTTGCTCTCAGGGACTGCAGTGAGTCTGGAAAACACCCTTAGCGGGGATCACAGAAAAGCATGCTCCTGGTTGTTCAGCAGATGTTGTTGCATGAACTTCATCATTTAAAGTTAGGCAGATGGCTTAATTAAAATCTTTGCTCCTGAAATTCTCTGCTCAGCTATTTGGTAACCTTGGAGGACTAGAAATAACATTGCCATCATTCCTTTTCACCCATAACATGCTCAGATGACTGAAGTTTCTCCTTCTATGAATGCAGCAGGGAGGTGCCCTTCGTGCAGATGAGTCCAACTGGGACCTAGAAATGTGGGAAGCTGGGAGCTATACTGCTCAAGTCCAGCACAGGGTTTCATCTGAAGGATATTCACAAAAACTCTACCAAACACTGCTGGTATATCCCTGCTGCGCTGGTAGCTTCGTAACCCGTTGGACTGCAGAGTTCTAGAATTGGCACCCAGGGGGGTGGGTAAAAGGTTAATTTCTGCCTAATATGCAGAAAAAGAGTTTAAAAGTCACCAGGGCAGGCACAAAGACCAAAAGTGAGCTTGCCTTTTGTAGCATAGCCATCATAACATTCACCATGGAAGAAGGGTATCTGTGTTTCACTACTTACTTCAAGGACAATTTATGCATTCAGCAGGCTGGACCCAACCCTGAAGAACATCCTGTGTTATCCAGGATAAACAGATAGTCATCATGAATTTGTGCAAACATGTTGTATTCATTCTGTCCTGAATCACCCTGATTCCCTCATAGAGCACCACATGCAAAAAAACTACTTATTAGCTAGCTCAAAAATAGTTCTCTAAAAATAAGTATGATGGAGACTTACACAATAATGTATACTTAGTTTTCTTCATTGTGTTTCATGCAAGAAACAGATGGCAAATGCAAAAAAAGATCTGAATGTATTAAGAGAGTGGGGTTGGAGAATATGTAGTCCAATGAAGCCAGAAAGGCTCAGCAGTTTGTAAACAAAGCTGTTTCAGAAGTATCTTATCTGTTAATGCCTGTGCCTTTCTTTTAGGTAGGAGATGGAAGTCTAGTATGTTAATCTATTTCGACTATCATAGTCTTCTTCATGCATAAATACCAATCCCTCAACAATATTCAGTACAAATCTCTTATATTAGAACAGGTAGACATGGATAAAATCTACTGTGAAATAAATTTGTAACTAAAGAAAATCCTGATGTAGTGTTCCATATACCTATGGGGTTGCAACACTTCAAGAGTTACAAGTATCTTCTCTCCAGGAAAATGAATTCATTTATGACTTCAGAGCTGCTGCTAACACAAGTCATAGCAACGGAGGAAAACATTAAGCTTGCCTGTAATCCTGCTTTTACATTGAGCTGTCTGAAACAAAGGGCAAAGGTTTGAAATAATGTGGTAAGTCAAGTAATGGTTTAAAAAGCCTGCAGTGTTATTGGCAAGCTAGCTTTACTTAGTATTGACAGCCTTCCAGTATTCCAGTGAAATATTTTTATGTTAGAGCAACTGGAGAAATTATTTGAATTAACTCTAAAAGCTATTGGTGGCAGGTCAAGAATGGGGCAACAAAGTAAAGGGATGGGGTTTTTTCCCTGCCATCCCGTTATTGCCTGCTCACAGCGCACACACTTGCAAGCCACCTAACCTCCCTTTGGAATATGATGGAATCTGTCTCTCACGTCTGCTAGTGATGACACAACCTATAGGAAAATTTTCTGGACATTTGTTAAGTTAGCTTCTGAGGTACCTTTCGCCTCTCTGTATGTTCAGAGAAGGAGGTACCAGATAGGGAGAAGAACAGGGCTGAGTAGAGTTGGTGTTTGCCCAGAGGCAAAACCTGAGGTAACTGCATGGGTTTGTGTTTGAGGTATGAAACACTAGCTGTGAACTTCTCACAGAGCTGTGAGAAAACCATTGTCCAGAATTAGGTCAAGGACACCAGGCTTCACTGCTGGTGATGAGAAATGCGAAAAGATCCAGAAACTAAATATTCTCTCAAATGTCCCCTGAAAATTCTGAGGAAAATAAGAGATCAATGAAGCAAAACTTCCTGAGGGTATTTAAGAGTGAGTAAACATGGAAAGAGTAAGAGATTGTTTCTTTTTCTAGGACAAATACCAAATGCTTTGCATGTAATTGGTGAAAATAAGCTTAGAATTTGTCTTCATAGTCCCTGTAAGTTCTAAGACAAGGACATGTTTTTAATTTTATTTTACTTGTAGTTGGCTCAAAACAAGCCAAATGTGAAAAGAAAAATGTTATTTCCTTGGTACAAACGGTCTTCTCAAACAGGAGCCTTTTAAACTGAGTACATGTCTAGAATGCACAACACACACCATCTTGAGCTATATGAGCTTAGGAAGACAGTTTTGATACAAAAGTGAGCAAAATGGTAGTTAGTATAGCTGCACTCCTGCCTAGTCTACCTAAGCTAAACTCTGCTTGGGCAAATTAGCCTTAAATGAATGTCATCAAGTTTCAGAAGAATAAGCATGGATGATTCCTTCCAGACTGACATACTATTCTCTAGCAAAAAGCTGGTTTAGTTTTCTGTCCACAATTCTCATGGAGATGAACTGCTGTTAGTTCCAGTGGCCACTATCAGGAATGCAGTAAAATGGTCAAGAATATTTTTCATCCAAATCAGCAGTTCGCCATTTTTGTTTATTGTTCTTCAGATACAATTCGTAGAATAAAATCTGTTCCCTTACAGAATAGAAAGAAAATAGTAAAACTTGCTACGAAGAATGGTTAAAAAAATGTTTAGCAAGACCATTTTCTCAGCCATAGGTTCTCAGCCCTTATTCTTACCCCAGGCCATGGATAATCTGCTCGCACAATTTGTGAACTGGTCCCTACAGGACACTTGGGATCAAGCAGGCAATAGGGAGCTGGGTAGTTTGAGAGCTGACAGAAGCCCACTGCTGCCCACCAGCCTTTGTGGAGATCCTTTATGTTCTCTTCCATTACACAACCAGAGCACATCCTTTAAAGGATGAAAGAGACAGTTAGAAGCCTGAAAGTTGCAAATAAACATAGACTACTACTTCCAGAATGCCTCAGCCAATACACGTTTAGTTCACTTTTATGTTCCTGACTTGTTCTTGAGGAAAAAAAAAGTGAAAAAAAGACTTGTAGGGACTGTTTGAATTGCCGCTGTCATTTTGGATGGTTTTGGGGGCAGTCGCAGACCCATGCAGTGCAACAGGTGCATGGTGAGTCCTCTGTTGCTGGGAAGAAGTTGGTCTACCATCCACGTGCAATGCAGCCACTCTGCAATACACATCAGTAAACTGGGCTTGGTAAAGCCCACTATATGACAAAAAAGGAGCTTAGCAGCTCTCACCTCCACAGCACAGAAAGAAGTTAAACTGGCTGTACAGGTAAAAAAGATTGAAACTCTTGTTTGCACATACAGACACTTTGATCAATAGGAGCCTTCAGGTAATTAGTTCATTTAATGCTTCCCCTCTCAGTGGGTATTGGATCCAGAAGTGGAACTCCACCAAAACAGGGTCAGTCATAGGACTAACCAGGGTGAAATGGATTTTTTGCTGTCCTGCTTGCAGCCTTACTCTTCGTCACCGCTCATTTGCTGCTCCCACTGCAGAAGTCCCAGGCAGACATCCTTCTTGCTCTTCTCAGGACAGGCAGCCCTTATCTTCCCTGCCTTTAAGCCTAGCTTTGTGCTGGGCAGGCTGCAAGCCCAGGTTCCCCCAGCACTGAAGCAGTTTGTTCAACAGGCTGTCCTAGCACTGGGAAGTCTGAAGGCCTGGCATTTTGTCTCCCCAGCAGGCTGCTGGGCAGACTGCTAAGGAGTTGGGTTGGCAAGCTGGCATGAAACAGGGCAGGCTTTTGACTGAAACCTGCCTGGCAGCAAGTTTGGAAATGTGCCTGTGTTTTGTCAGAAGATTTGTTAAAACAGACACATTCCCACAGAATGTTCAGATTTTGATTAATCATCCTTTCAGGGTGCGTATCATGTTCCCCTGGAACATTTCTGACCATCTTCACTGACAATAAGCCACACATTTACAGCATACCCCATCTCAGTGATCCTTCAGCGCTTTCCACTCTAAGTGCTCATGCTGACAGGAGACTGAGTGCTACTCTGCAGGAATGCTAAGCTCCACTGTGTCCACCATGAATAAGGGCAGGGTACAACATGGGCAAAGACTCCATGCCTAGGCCTTTTGGCATTAGAGGAACACTTTGCAGCCAGTCAGAGAGAAAAAGACCTTCCGTTGCACTAAAGAACTTCACAAATATTTGTAATTATGAGTTGCGTTGCTCAAGTTAGTTCATCTCACACAAACTTGCTCTCACTTTGTAATTTAATATTATGAATTATGGCACTAGAACTGCTGAATTAGGAAAATAAGGACATGGAAAACATTAATGCAGGTTAAAGAAAAGACTCTCCTATCATTCTCTGCTTTGCTTTCTCTGCTCTTGCTTCTCATTACTGCCTCCCCACTCCCCAGTGTGTCTGGTATACATTTTAAAAGCCAGTGTTGTATGTTTTCATCCTTGTCTTTTTGAGAATAACAAGGTTCTGCTTGCTCTGACAAACTGAACGTATTTTCAGGCCCTGTATTTCAAAGCAGGATTTGACACACAGGAAACCCAGAAGAGAATAAGCCTGTCATACTTGTTTTTCTTTTTGGTTTAACTGATTCATTTATTTTCTTTTAAGATACTGTAGGGCATGTAATGATTCTTCTGTGCTTTCTTGTATCTGACTCATGAGGTAGGCTGGGACTTCGAGAGGGGCCAAGCCACAAAGTTCACATACAGATTCTTGTTTTTCCAAGGTCTGAGGAAGTTCAGATTTGAGGGTTTGGGTTTGTACCATCTCAGGAATGTACAAGGATTCAGTTCCTAGCTAAGTAATTTGACATGTTTTTCTCTCCTTTCCCTTCTACTCTTACCAGTTCAGATTTTATTTCACTGATTGTGTTAGCTGTGATTGGATATGAATGAAGAAGTCGCAACTATTACATTGTCTTTCTGCTGCAGGGGTGTGGAAGGGAGAAGGAACAGAAATCTTCCACCATATGATAATAATATTTTGCACTAGTGTCTAACTAGTTACTGATATTGCTACTTGTCAACAGTACCTGAATGTCTCAGAGGTAACATAGATGGCCATGAAAAAATCCCTAATGGACTGCTGGACTAAGGATTTCCAGGCTCTTTTTTTTTCAGCTCAGAGATCTCTTTTGTTGGGGAGTGAGGTAGCTATTAGAGTTTGGCAATGAAAAGATATATCTGAAAGG
This sequence comes from Strigops habroptila, assembly GCF_004027225.2. Classification (NCBI taxonomy): domain Eukaryota; kingdom Metazoa; phylum Chordata; class Aves; order Psittaciformes; family Psittacidae; genus Strigops; species Strigops habroptila. The sequence continues at coordinate 55,121,845 of NC_044302.2, read as the reverse complement.
AAACATTTATGACAAAAAGACTGTCTCGATGTAGAGAGTTGTTATTGTTTCTGAAGACGGTCAGTCTCAAGACTTTTTCATCTTCTCTACTGAGATAACAGAGGACATTTTGTTCCTAGTTCTCAAGTGCTTATCTTGGACTTCAAGATCAGCATTGTCCAGAGGTACACAGCTGTATCAATGCATGGCCATGATTTTGATACTACAGTGAGACGCAGTCAAAGGAGACAGCCCTACGCCAGAATTACTCCAATGCTTTCTGTCCAACATGACTGGGAGAGCAGCAAGTGTAACTTTTTCCTCTTGAATTGCCCTTCATTTTGAAGTTGTATGAAGATCCGTACCATTTGACAATATCCATGTAAGTATGATAGACTTAGTGCCCATCTGTAGATCTACTAATTTAAACATTACCACATGAATAGCATTAACCTGCTTGCAGGAAATCAGGCTTTGGATAAAGATGAGCTGGTTTGAGCTGAGATCATGCAGAAGGCCTACTCTGAAAAGGTTCATCTGAAAGGCACACAGGTTTATTAATCAAAAAAGTGAGAGACCTTGACATTTTCATACCATGCAAGGACCCCCAAATGCCCTCTTCCAAGTTCATCTGAAAGGCACACAGGTTTATTAATCAAAAAAGTGAGAGACCTTGACATTTTCATACCATGCAAGGACCCCCAAATGCCCTCTTCCAAGTTCAGTGAGCTAAAAAAAGTCCTCTCTCTGCTCGTGAGGAACCTGTCCATCAGGAGATTCATAGTGGGGTCATTTTTAGGATGGAGGACTGTAATATAGAAGATAGTGTATGAACTCCAACACTTATGGCTGCCTGCCCTCTCTCTGACTCAAGCCAGCATAATCAAATTAAACCAGCATTCAAGTTCTTTCTATGGTTTCCACTCAGCTTTTAATGCCAGTTTAAGCATTTGGTTAATTTGTGGATCAGGCTTTGACTTCATCAAAGACTGATTTTTGATGTAGGGCTATTTTTACTTCGGTTGTATCTAATTTTTCTTATTTTCTGTAGCAAGAGATTAGAATCCTAACTCACCACAAAATGTGCAACTGCTGCTAGCTCTTCACCCTTTTTTATTTCGTATTCTGCACGTTGCTATGCAATACCCTCTGCAACCCTTTCTCTTAAAACTCACACATCTGCATGTATGCTTTTGAAATTATGTAATGCATTTCTTCAGGCATATTTGCTTTTTCACAGGCTGGTGAGAAAAACATTTTATGGCTTGTCCCTAGTACATAAGAAGGGAAATAGCAGTAGCTGGACGTTTAAGAGGGAAAAAATGGAGCTGTGTGGAATCAACATGTGGAAACACGCCTTGGATGTTAAAATCAAGAAAGCAATTGATCGTGATAGCTCAACTTAAAAAAAAGCTTAATTTAAGAATGGGCTAAAGACCATGTTATATTTGACATTTAGCATTGATAGAGAGGGACCAACTAGTTTTTATTGGCTAGAGATAGCATCAGTAAGGTGGCTAGGAAGATGAGAAGCTGTGAAGAGTATAAGGTGTCTCTAGTAAACGCACAATGTAGATCTGCAGATTGTGACTCAAACAGAAAAACCGCTTTGAAGTAAAAGATCACATTATGGTCAGTATGTTGGTGGCCGACATCAGCAAAAGAATCTGATGGGAAAAGGAGGCAGGAGCTCCTGCGTACAGATGACATGGCCAACAGGTAATCTTTAAAAAAAAAGAGAGAGAGACTTAACTACCAGCAAATTTCTGGTAGTAAAACAAGGAAACAGGCATAGGAAGAACATGAGTAAACGCAGGTTATGGAGGACAGTAAAGATGCCAGAAGGAAACTTGATGTACAGATTAACGGGGCTGGACTAAATGAGACTGAGTAATGGCACTACTTTAGGCAAGTTACAGAAGACAGAACTTGACCGTGAGAACCAGTCCAGTCTTTTGGAGTGCAGGAAGATCCTGGAGTAAAAATATCAAAGACATGGTATAGGAGAACCAGTGGGCAGTAAGCACTGGGGGTGTTTACTGTACAGTCTGACCCCAGATGATGGGACACAGTAATTCAGTTTTCAGTTAAATTTTGTCAGTATGTCACTGGGATATTCTCTCCATGTTCACTTCTCACAGTTGTGCTTCATGACTCAAATTCACTCAATTTATTCCAATCACAAATCTGGCCCATATCTCTCTGTAATTTGAAAAGAGTTAGCCATAGGCATTCTGAAAAAAAAAAACCAAAACCCAACCAAACAACCCAAACTCAACAAAAATCCACCAAAAAATGCTCTACTAATAAGCTATATCACTTGATGTAGAAGTACCATTTGTTGAATTACTCTATTTCAATTTACAGATTACCAGCAATATGAAGGGGGTTTTCCTCCATCTTCTGTTTGGAGGATTTTTTTCTATATCTCCTTCATTCCTTCTCTATTTGCAACAAATAAGAGTAAATCTATTTCAATCAATAAAAAACCCAAATGTTTGTCACACAACGGTTTTCTGCAACAAACAAAACAAACCATCAGTGTCAACACTTGTGCCCAGACTGGCTCTACCAACCAAGGCAGTATTTAACTTGATTGTTCATATGGAGTCTTTCGTATGAGTCTTATGCTATTGAGGGTGCAGCAAGAAAGAAAGAGGGTCTTATGTTCCTCGCTGCAGAATTTGGTGGCTCGGGAGTACACATTAAAGAAAACTTTAATATTACAGCAGGCACATATCTTTTGACAACAGTATGCCCGGGTACACCAGTGACTGACTTGTCACCTGTTATCCAGGAACATGCTCCGCTACTCTTCAGTGCACAACCACCCTCTGAGTGCGGCAGAATAGATCTCATACTTGTCAGTATATTTTATTTAACTCATGGCCTCTATAGAGCAACAGCCACACCTCCTCAGTGGAAGAAACGAGATCAGGCTAGTCTGTATAATGACATGTGTCAAGTTTTAACCGCAAGCACATGTCATGGCTAAAGAGTGAAAATATGCTTTTTGAGATTGCACATCTCTCTGTAGGTCATGGTTGGATAAATTCCATGAAAGCAAAGATCAGATGGGGCTTTACCTGCCCTCTGTGTGGCTACCTGTGACCCTCATGTCTATAATACTGCCAGTTTTCATACTTTGGCTGTTAACATGGACTTATGCAGTGAACACTCCATCAGCATAGTGTGTTTTCTACTCCTCTGAAGTACGCTACATGCAAGCTGCAGCACTCTAAGTCACTGTTTGAAATGGCCATGCTCTGCACACAGGGCCGGGCCTCACCCAGCCAAAAATGTTGTGTGCTCAGTGCTGGCTGTGGGCTGAGGTGGTAGGTGTTTCACATCTGAGCAGAGCGAGCTCCAGTTTCCCATTGTGAAGCACCAAGGCTTTTATTATGGGCTCATTAGGGCAGATGCCTTGTGGGTTGGGCAGCCATAAACTAGCTCTTGATTACTGTTACCTTGCTGCTGGTTAAGTTGTTGGTGTTCTTACTCATTGCAGACTGAACTTTGGAGCCAAGCCAATATGGTGTTTGTGCTTTCTTCTTAAGAAGCAAGTTTCCATCTTTCTGTTTCTGATATCCCTCACCACAACTTCAACGCCTACTCATCTTTTTGACGTGTCTGAAGTTGATCTGTCTGTGGTTATTGCCATGGCTCACCAGCAGGTCTTCTGGGGAAAACGACTGTCAGAGACGTAAAACTTGTCCAGTTATCATATAAATATCTGTATGCTGCTCCAGATTGGAGGGAGTCACTAATACCCAGCTTCCTAACAGATTCACAGCAAACTGCAATGGCTGGAAGCTGCAAGTTAGTCCTTGACTTCAGGAGTGAAGGAAATTAACCTCCATCTTAGAGATAGAAACATCTCCATAGCACTTCAGGCCATCAACACAGGTTCCCTGCAGCTTCTTTGTCTGACATGTTTCTGCATCCTGTCCCTTTGTATAACACATGCATAGCTCTGAACAGCATGGGTTTGAGCTTCTAAATTTTAAAATTCTGTTTGCTCTCTAGAGTAATATCAGGTGTGTATTTCCATTTCTGGGCCCTGTTTAAGTATCTGATTATCACCCATGCATGGATGCCAGCAGTGTCTATTTCTTTTTGCAAAATGCTTGAAGAAATCTGGTCATTACCAGACGACTGTGTTTGTTGCTTAAGCTGCAGTAACGTGCTATACACAATTGGACGTTACTGGGCAAAAAGTCTTCAAGAAACAGGTTCCTCTTGTCAAGGGCTAGCATATGTTTCCTAAAACATAGTGAGCTAGCATATGTTTCCTAAAACATTTAAGGTGATGAGGCACTGGAACAGGTTGCCCAGAGAAGTGGTAAATGCTCCATCCCTGGCAGTGTTCAAGGCCAGGTTGGACAGAGCCTTGGGCGACATAGTCTAGTGGAAGGCATCCCTGCCCCTGGCAGGGGGTTGGAACTAGATGATCTTTAAGGTCCCTTCCAACCCAAACCATTTGATGATTCAATGATTCTAAAATCACACAGAGTTTCAAAGCATCTGGCTGCTGTTACAGAGCAGGTATCAGAGCTGCTGCCACACAGACAAAACTCAGTGTTGTCCTGGGCACATTTTTATGGGGATGCCCACACTATTTGGCATGTGCAAGGAGAGCTAGGCAGAAGATTTTTGTTTTCTGAGTCCTGAGGCGCGTATAGAGCCATCGTGATATGCAGGACTGGAGTCAGGTGACTTCCTGCCCAATGCCAGCTCCGGGTGGGATGTGCCAAGTCAGGCTTTTAAAAAGGCGTGGCCCAGGAGGCATTAAGCACTGCGAGAAGACACTCACCTAGTCAGTGAACATCCAGTGCGTGGTTCTTACCACTGGGCTGGAGCTACTGAATCCTGAAGGGTCTATTATGCTACCATCTCTATTTTGCTACTTCATCAGCTTGCTCAGCTTCTTCACTCATCTGGACATCTTTCTTCCTTATCCTTCAGATAAGTGTTTGAAGACTAAGGATAATTACATTAAAAATTTTATTTTATGTTGCAATAGGTCTGGGCTTGATAGAAATTTAAATAAAAATGCTAACTACATTGGTGAAAAACCGAGGAGCACTAACATGATGAAGAGAAAAAGAGGGAAGAAGTTGGAGTCAAGACACACCTAGGACGATGGAATGAGATCTCTACACCTGGCTGCACAGGTGACACACCCCACCCAAATCAAGCCTTGCTTTGACCACATACATACTTCTCTGTATATATAAACTCCACTGGTTCTATTCACCATTAGGCCAGCAACAAACTTGCAGAGTGGTTGATACCTATACAGAGGAGCTTTGAACGAACGTACGCAGCTTGCTTGAGTGTATTTTCTGCAAAACCTAACCACCATGCCAGTAAGCCATATTCTAGAGCTAGTGTCAGTGGGAGGACACTGATGTAATGGTGTGTGTGATTCAGGAACCCCCTGCAGTGATGAACTGCCATTTTTATACACCACTGTGACAACTGTAGTGGAGAAAAGCACCATGAGATGACAGGGGTGAGGCTTGAAATTAAAATAAGTATTTCAAAGGGTTAGTTTCGTGATAGCACAATATTGCAGCCTACCAGACACGGCATGTTCTTGCATCCCCACAACAAGGAGCGTGTTAGTAATTTCGACCTTCACACTGTGAATATTTCTAGATGTCTGTGTTTCTTAAACATAGCCATATTGCTGATCATGTTTTCCAGTGAACCATGTGTTGTTAGTATTAGTACTGCAGCTAGATTAGATGTGCAGAGTTGAAGCTGTTTAAGATAGTGACAGCAAAGCAAGGAACTCCTACTCTTCTTCTTAGACCAAACAAAAGCTTCAAGTAGTCTTGCAAGTTCTCTGGTTTTAAAGACACACATAAAGTGCAGCCCTCAAAAATATTTTCAAAATAGAGGTAAATTTAAAGAACTAAACTGGGTTTTCCTTTACCATTTTCTGTGTTCATAAAAATGAAATTGCCATAATATGAACAGCAGGGGGAAAATAAGTGGTGAAAGAAAATCACCATTAAAGCACTAATCACGAAGCTGACAAATGTATTTTCATAGTATTATCTGAGTTACAAAGATAGCTCTGAAAAAGGAGGTCAGCCTGGAATTGGAGCATTAAAAAAATATTGGTTAAAGACAGGAAAGGTCATGACTGTTTGCACAGTGCTCTACTTTCTCCGTTTAAAAAAAACACAGTTAAGGAGAGATGATGATTCAGTGCTGGAGGAAAAAAAGCAATGTGTGTGATTGGTGAGCACACTCGCCCCATCTATGAAATCATCTACATGCGTGGCTAGATGAACATCTGCTGCATAAAGCCAGCACTGGTTTCAGTATGCCACAAAACAATTTCGCTTTTGCTTATTTTCTGAGGAACCATGCAGGAAGAATGTATGCTATACCCAAGTAGCTAATATTGTAGCATTTAATAATGACACCAGTGAGCAAGCATTGCTAATAAAATTCAGTATCTTTGTCTCAAACGTGTTGTTAATTCAACATGATTCAGAAATGGATGAACGGGGGTGGGAAAGTAATCAAGCATACTTGTTTACGTTATTTCCTCTATTCTTTATCAAGAAAACTAAATGCCAGCATGTGATCAGCTCTGACTCCAGCACACTGTGCATTTGCAACGACTGTTTTAATGGACTGCTTGAACTGATGGCAGAATGAGAAAGATCATCTGATAAATTCAGCATATACATACAATATAAATCTGGCCTGTATTTATCAGTTATTAAGTATGAGAGGGACTAGTAGCTTATCCAGGAAATTCCATATGCTACGTGGGCCAGATCCTAAGCTGGTATAAACCAGTTTAGCACCAGTGAAGTATTAGCAGTACAGTAGGGACGATTGTAGCTGCCAAGTTTGGTGCTGCAGCATGTGTGATATTGTATGCCAATTATTTAACAAGCTTATTAGCTATTTGCATCTAATTTGCATACTGCCAACTTCCTTTTTGTAGGCCTGCACTGCTGCTGTGGGAGTGGAAAGCAGCCCTGCTGAACAAAACCCTCAGCTTAACTACCAAGCAGTCACCAGTGGAGGTTTTCATAGCCACTTGCATTTCTGTAGTCCCTTCCCTGTCACTGACAGACCTATACCACGTCTTCTAGTAATTAAAAATGATGGCAAGGAATTTGTGTCCAGGGGCTGCAACTGGGAGTCCTCGCATCTTCCATCCCACTCCTCATCCCCCACCACAAAATCGTGTGCCTCACAGCAGCCACAAAACATCATTTACATGTGAGTAGGTTTAACTCTACAGATCCAGGTGAGATTTATGCTGGTAAACTACAGCCAAAAGATTATAATCAACAATGCTCCCAGGCGTTTAGTCTCCTAACAGAGCACTAGTAACCTTCAGAGAGATATCAGGAGTTCTTGGGAAGGTTCCTCTGTGGAAGCGATGACTGAGATTTGGGATCCACCACTATGCAGGCACACATTATTTCGGTCACTGTACCGTACCCACTTCCTAAAAGTCCAGCTCTTTTCAACCCAGATACCAACAGGAGCAGACTATATGAGTAAATTCACCTCTCTAATGCAATATTTTCATCATAGGAGTATGTCTTAGGATGCTGACATTTACACATTTTTTTCTTTGACATGGCTTTGGAATGATAACACAGGAAGCCATTGCACATTGTCCTCCTGTATTCTGCCAGCAGAGGAAGAGGTGGAGAAAATCATGCCGTTGTCTGCTGGAGAGCAGCCCTCCGAGCGCAGCACCCTTTGGGAGTGCAAATGTTGGGTTTCAGGATTTCCTGGGTTCTTTCCTTGCTTCAGGAGTAAATTATAATTTTGTGGTCAGAGATACTTTTGGGTTTGGGTTGACTGCAGGAAACCCAAGGTTCAGGATAATTCTTTTCAATCCATAGATCTTATCACTTGAGATAAAAGATCATGCATATTAAAATGGAGACTTATAAACCACTATGCATCATCTAACCAGCTCAAGGTTAAAGACCTATTTTGCATCTTGGCTCCTTACTCTGAGAGGCAGCATGTCAGAGTAGGGCAGAATGAAGCCTACGGTGTTTGAGAAATAACTAACTCCCTCTGTAATCTGACTGTAAAATAGAAGAACAGTTGCTGGTTTCCTGCTTTGGAGCAGGATCTGTTGATTAGCAAGATCATGAAGTGTCCAGGAACAGAAGAGGTTGTCTTTACAAGCTGTAGTTTCCCAGCTCGTATCTCATTGCACTTTCTCCTCAGGTTACAGAAAAGTATGGGAAGAGCCCTCTGTCAGCAGAAAGTGAGTGGCTGAGTATCACTTGCAGAAGAGCTAAGGCACACTAGTAATGTGAAGGTCATATAGGGCCCACAGTCTTCCAGCACGTTTGATGAGGGACCAGGTTTTGATATACTCCTCAGGGAGCAAGGGCATCACAATCTGACCTAGATAGGAAGCTTATCTGGGAGGATACCAGAGTGGTGATAACATCCAAGTACAAATGGTATGAATTAAATGTCATAAAACACATTCTCTGGAATAACTAACTAAAATAAGATGAACGCAGCAGAGATCTTCTTCAGCTGGTGCTGAGAATGTCTGCTGCCTCAGTTTCTCCCTTTGGAGTTCTCTGAAAGTATCCCATAAAGCCTACATCTCAGGCAGTGTTCCTCCTTGTCATCTTGTTTAATCCTTTTTCCTTTGCTGTGTTAGTTTTCACTGTGCCCCTTCTTCTAGCTCTTCATTCATTCGAAAGGCCAATATCAACACATTTTGACACTTGCTGTGCAAATACGTGTTCAAGGTGTGCACAGTGTGATATTAGCAATTCCAGCTCCAGTGCTGCCATTAGCTCTCTCAGTGCAGACATCAAATTGCAATACATAATCTTAACGCAAAGCTGTCAACCGGTTATTTCATTATACCTACTGTATAGTATTCCCAGGACAAAACTATATTAACAATAGGGTTAAGACAGAGAGCATAGATTTAAAATGTAGACAAATTAAGCATTACACAAGTATTGCAATTATCCCCCAAACAGATATTATAAACCCTTAAGATTCAAAGTTCAATCTGTACTAATAGAAATTCACAGAAAGGTCATTGAAACAACCTCAACTGTGACAAGTAGTGACGGTTCACAATAAACAAGCAAGTTAGCTGTATAACACCAACAGCTGCAGTAGCATGAAATATTTCTACAGATTTAAAATAGTTTTTTCTTCCTCATGCTCTCTTTATAGCAAACTTGTATATGGACAGTAAACACATGTAGTTTTGTTTAGCAGCATATGAGGTATGGCTTTCTTCTAAGAGTGGAAAATGCAGGAAAAATGGCTGTTATGTTGCGCATACAAGCAGCGTTGAACAAAAATCATGTGTCTTAATGCTAAGAAACTCCAAAAAAGTTGAGTCTCAGCTATGATAAAAATCAGGTCACCTGCACTTTTATAACATATATTTGATCTTGCATTTACAGAGTTCGTGATGATAAAATAACAGACATCCTTAGCATGTAATTACATGTTCTACTGCCTACAATGTAAATAGTGTGCCCTTTAAAAACAGTTACTGGCATATAACTAATTAATGAAATTATTCAGGGTTATTGCCCACATACCAGCAATATTCACTACAGAACAGTTTACGTTCAGGTTTAACCAGTTTGCAGCCCCACTGGCTTGCCACGTTATTTTCCATGATAATGCTTTTATCTGGTTAAAGAAAAATGCGTTTTAAAGAAAAAAAGCTATGGTACAATATAAGGCTGGAAATAAACAACACTAAGGGCAAAATCCAGCCTTAGCATCATGAAGCCATGTGCCACTATAAGGGAAGCCTGTAGCCCACCATGCTGCAGGCAGAAAGGGTGACAACAGCTGCTTGGGGAGACAGGGGCACGCATGCTTGGCAACATGCTTCGAGAAGTTGCATATGATCTCCCTCTGCATCTTGTTTGGAAATGAAACATCAGCTGAAAGGAGCTGGGAGCTTCCCTCATAACCTAGCACTCAGGGGAGCCCAGGGCTGGAAAAGGACCCCATTCCTGTGTGTGTTGCTCTGCCTTGTCTCTCTCTTCCTGTGTTCAGACTGGCGATTTTTTCTCTTTTAACACCCAAGCCCCAGCAATGTGACCTGAGGTTATGCTCTTGGCCCTAGAACTGTGTTTCCTTTGTTTGCATCGGTTTAAGCAAATTCCTCATAATCATTTAATGTAATTAAAGCATATAGTTGTGGGCCACATGTGTGTAAACAGGTAGGTACAGCACTAGGAGTGTTCACGGAACTGCCTTCAATTACACTGACGGCTGAATTTGGTCCAGTATTTTTGCACAGAAAAGCAATGTGTAATGTTACTGCAACACATTTTCTCTGGCACTGTCTCACTGCTGTTGGCACAGACACAACTCTTTGATATTGAGTAGGTGAGTGATTTTTCTTGCCAGCTTTCTATCTGTAAGTTTGACTCCCAGTAATATTTGCTAGCTGCCATCGGTACAGCAGCTTTTAACTTTCATTTCAGTCATAGGCCAGCCGTTAAAGCAAAGCTAGATGCGGTGTCTGTCCTGACAAGCCATGATACTCTGTGGTGATGCACTTCTGCGTCATCTCACAATGACGGTGTGTGCCACGAGGAAGAAGAGAAAGGGGGAGTAGGCTTACGTCTGTGTTTAGCAGAAAGCACAAACACACATTTCTGTCTTCATTCCTGTGAACAAAATCCATCCACAGCTCTCTGGAGAAGAACATACTGTAACACTGTAGAACAGTCAATAAAATTTGTTGGGGGAGGCTGGGCTTTGGCATGGGAAAGGAAAAAGGTGAACAGTGATGGAATATCAAATTTTACCTCCTACATCTTAAAAACTTTAAGACATTAAAGGGGGATAGTTTCATACCAACAACTATCCATAAACCACAGGAACCAACTTGTACTTTAACTGCCGCTTGTCGACTGCAAGGTATTTTCTATCAAAACATCAACAAATGTGATTCAGCCTGTAGGGCTGACTGTACAAATCCTACGTAATTTATTGCCTCCCTTCTTCTCTATGCTGACGTATTATTCTACTGATTTACAACAGAGTATTGCAAATGCAATGCCTCCTTGAGTGCCTAAGAATAGAAATAGTATTCTAATAGTATCAGAAATAATATTCTAATCAAAACATGGGAGCTGATTTAGAAAGGTGAGGTGTTTTCCACCTATGGAGAACAGTGTGTCTCACCAACAGGAAGGGTTGCTGCAGGAGAAACAGGGAGGATATTTGGCTCCACATGTACACATGCTTTGCTCTATGTGCAGTTTCACACCACAGCCAGCTGAATGCAACTGGGAGTTTTGTTCAAAGGAGCTCCTGCTCCTTGTCCTCCCTCACACACATTTGTTTGCTTGCTCCTGCTCATACCCCTTTTTGCTTTCAGGAGTTGCTGGGCTGTCCAGTGAGCAGCTCGGACAGATGGTGGATTAGCCCCTGCACTGGTTCAGTGAACTGATCCAATGCACCCTTTAGCAGAAGGATCACTGGATCTGACGTACTTCTTATGCCTGTGTGTCTGCCAGAGCTGCAGCCATCTCTGGCTCCACCTCAGGGACCTGACAGATGAAGGGCCTTGCAATTCTGTTCCACCCCAGAGAGCTGAGTCCTTACAAAGTGCTGTGTAATACATAGAACAAAATACATAGAACAACAGAAATTCTATCATCAAGTGTTGTTAGTATGACCAGTAACTTTCACCTTCTCAGAAGTAGCACAAGTGACCTAGGCTCACCCAGCAGCCAGATGCTGAAGGAGGAGCATGCTGAGCCCAGGCTGAAAAGCAGTGGCAGAGCACGCTGAGGAGCCATGGGGCAGTTGCAGTCACCATTAACCTCACTTAAAGCCAGAGAGCTGCCTTGCATCTGTGGGGTTGACAATCAAGCAGCTATTCCCAGCCCTTGCTAAATTAATTTAAACAAAGGCAGCTAATTTTGTAATTTAAAGTGACGGTGTTGATGTTACACCCAGTGCGGCTTTTCTTTGAATGCTGCCCATCAGCCTGCCCTACTTTCTGAAAGTTGTGGGGATGCTGTAATGAAAGGGATGCAAATATTTCATAATACTAGCACAGCTTCATAAAAGCACTATTTCTGAAAATTGCCAATCATCACTTGGGGCCAGTTACTGTGAGCAGCACTCCGGGCCTGCAGCCCGAGGAATGCCACTGCTGCTTCTGCTCCTTTGCATGACTTGTTTGTCCTGTATCTTCCACGTCCAGAACGTTCTTCGTAGGTCAGATTGTAATCTGGGGTGAATTGTAAGCAGCACCATGTACCTGGAAATGTCTGTGGAGATACATGATTATGCATGCTGTGTGCCCAAGATTAGAGCTTGGCGCGGCACCAAGAGTTAGGAAACCAGACCCCACCCAGGAGTTAAGAAACTTGCTTACATTTGTTGTGTACTATTTTAAACATAAGAACAAAGAGGAAAACACTCTGCGCTGATCCTTGCTGATGTGGAAAGTCAGACTAAGACACCTATTTATGTTTCACAATGTTGAGGAATATCTATTACTTCAGGACGACAGTCTCTCTCAGCCTGTTGTGCAATAGGGATTTACAAGAACTTCTGCAAACTTACCCTCTTACGTACTAAATGAACTTAAGCCTCCCCGTGTTTACTACGCAAAGTTCATTTTAGCACTAAAATAGTTTGTGGCACTGTTTGTCCCCTACTTGCTTCACACCCTTCAGCAAGTGGCACCCCACGTGGGAGCCCTGGTGACACAAAGGGGGCAGTCTTCAAACCAAGAGCGGGGTCTCTTTCTGCAGGATTTTTCCATAGTTTATTTTTTTAAATATTTTTCAAAAGAGAGCAGAATAAAGCAAATCAAGCCTCAGAGTTTCCAGGAATGCTGTTTAAATGGGGCAAACACTTTGTAGTATCCCCTCGCATAGCAGATGCTCAGGGGAGCTCCTGTGGTAGGGTCTAGTGGTCCCAGGTTGCTCAGAGGCAGCTGATGGGGTCCAAGGAGGTGGCCTGTGAATGCACAGCTCTCAGTGCAATCACCAGAGCCTGGTGGGGCCTCTGTCTCTGAATCACAGAGAGCATCTGCACACCCGCAGCCCCAGCTTGGGTGCCTCGCCTAGACGTCTTAAAACAGGAGTCGGGGTGAACCCCAGCCTGCCGGAGGGAGTTTCCCAGGATGCCAAGAGCAGTCAGGGCCTCCACTCGGATCAGCTGTGAGAGCAAGCCAGATGCCCAGCTTTGAAAGGTTTCTGGGCAAAGCAACATTGAGCCCTTGTAAAACTAGGTGCTGAAGTTGGGCTCTTACAGCAACAATTAGTTGCTTACATAAGTGACCTGATTTTTCAAATGCGCTGAACATCCAACAGTTCCCATGGACTCCAATTAGGGCTGCTGGCTGCTCAGCAGTTTTGGAAAGCAGACCATTTCTTTGAATGCCTAAATATGGGGTTGGGGATGCTGGCTCTAGCCACTCCAACATACAGATTCTGGTCATGCTGTTTCTGCAGCAGAGGCAACCCCAAATTAAGGTGAGCAGAGTTAGAAGTCATTTTAGAAAAGGAACCTGACTGCGCTTTGAAAACCTGTCAGGTCTGCTGACAGTAGTAATAAATAAAATAGAAATTCATGTATTGTTTGTTGATAATCATCTGTAAGATAAAAGAAGAATGCACATGTACTTCACCCTTTGGTATCTGCCACTCTGCTTGAAGTAGGAGAGAAGCTGCAGAACACGAGAAACTGATGTTGAAAAACTGTCCATTTAGTATAGGTTCCAAATGCCCGTCACAAAACACAATGTACTTTACCACAGAGAAAGACTTGGACTTCCTTTTACAAGAATGAAAAGAGAACTGTGATAAATAAAAGGACTAGCAGGCAGTGGTCAGTGATGAAACTTGTTCTCAGGTTGTTCTGCAAGACTTCCTTCCCTCTGCCCCTCCTCCTTGCCCTCTATGGGGAGAAATACTTGGGTGATGGTTACAAAATACTTTTCATTCCCCTTCAAACTTCAGCCAAAGGAAGCTTTCGTTTGCTATAAGTAGCATTTAATAGTCATCTAACAGTCAGGTTAGCCAGGAGTGAAAGTGCGTAGTGCAATCTGAGTTTGCTCAGGTTCCTCGTAGCACTGGTGTGTGTTAGACAAGCTCCGTTAGAGATATTCGTACTTCTGTCCCTTTAGCAAGCCTCTTCTAAATACCTCTTGACTTCCCAGCCACTCTGCCAGCTCTCTCACCACTCTCTGTTTAATGTGCCTTCACTCTAAGCTGAAAATGTGAAGACGGGGTTGTGAGCCAATGCGAGTTGTCTGAACAGTGACAGAAAAGTGCTCTTGCTAGAGTACTTGGCTTAAGCTTCTGTATTTGGGCCCCCAAAATTGGCATGCTTGGCAGGTTTGATATTAAATGAATTGCTAATACTGGCTTTCAGCAAATTTCCTGCAAGGCTTTTACACTGATTTATTCTCCTGGCAAGACTTTTCCAAGTTCTGAAAACATATTTAGATATTATCACTAACTTATGTAACACTTACAGAGAGCATGGCAAGTAGTATGGAAAGGGAGCTAATTTTCGTTTGTATAGCTGACAGAATCACGTAACTATATGTTTGCCCATGGCCTGTTTGCATGCTGATTCCTGTCCCCTACTTCAATAATTAATGTAATTATGTAGAATCTTCACCATGACTCACATAGGAAATTTCAAAGACAATGAAGTTCATTCATTTGTGCACTATGTATTTCCCAAATTTAAACAGGAAAGTTATCATCACAGCATCCCCCAAGGGGGGAGCCCAAGTGATAAGAGTTGCCTTCCCTTTCCCAGTAAGTACTGCTCAGAGGATTCAGTAACTTTCTTATGGACATTCCAGAGAGGGTAATACGTAACCTACGCCTTCACAGAAAGCAAAGAAATCCTTGCTCGCCTTCTATAATGTATTTCTGCTGAACACAGACAACTCATTCTTAAACATATTTACTTTCGGGTGACAGAGGCATCTCATCGCCCATAATAGCAGTTTCATATAAATATCTGTTTGCTCAGGAGAGCTTTTCCTGTGGTACTGGAAGTAATGCTTCTTATAACACTGTTTCTTTCTCTCTTCTGTTTTCATTCTCCCTAAATATCTGAACACTGATTCCTCATCTTCTGGTGGGTATTTCTTCCAAAAAAATAGAAGAAGGAATAGTGCTCTGGGGCTGGCTGGTATAAAGCTGTGTTCTTTGAGAAAAACCCTGTCATTCAGGTTTTTGATTCTCAGGATGAAGGGGCCTGGGCATTCTGCAGAAGAACTAGCCATATGGCCTGTCCAGGAGCTTGACTGTGAGAAGTTTGAAGAAAACTCTGGCTGTACGCACTGGAGAATGAAAAGATTTTTGTTGCAGTGCTGAGTGGATCTTACTATTCAAGAATATAAGAATTCCTATTCTTTTTCTTGTGGCCCCTGTCCCACCAGTGCATTGAGGAGTTACATTCAGAATTTTATTTGGTTTTCCTCATTACTGATAGGAAGGGGAATTTTTACTTTTTAATCAGCAAAAAAGAGAGAATGTCCGCCTTCACAAGACATCAAGAAATCAGGTTGCAGATCCAGAAGATCTCAGCAGTGCTACGCGTACACCTGTAACTCATCAGCGATGTGGTGTTCTCAGATAGGTGGTAAACTTTAGAGACAGAGCTGCTGACACCTAAGTTTAAAAGCCACCTTCACTCCCTGAACTACCCTCACCTCCTTCTCATCTGTCCCTACTTTCACCCTGAATCCCACTGCAGTTCTGTTGGCTTAAAGGAGGCCACAGCTGATGCAAATTTCCAGCAAGCAAGGAATAGGGAGGCACTGGGGGTAAGCATGGGCTGTGCTTGTGTGTACAGGAAAGATCGTATCCCAGCTTTGTTTGGAGGCCTTGAAAACATATTAATGGCAAAATTATTGCTTGTCCAACTCCTGCACAGACCAATGTATGTAACTTTAATGAACATATTAATTAAATATAATTCCAGTTACTGACTGTTTAGAAATAATAAGATCAATGAAACTCATTCCAATAAAATATTTCCGTCTAGCATTTGGCATATATTTTCTCTGCAGATTATATATGTGTTACCCACAGAAAGCCCACATGAATACTGTTCTTCTAAAAGATGACAAAGTTAAGCATTCAGGATTTAAGAAATCCCACCATTAAGGGTTCCTGTGCAACCTTACTTCGACCTCTGTTTTACATATGTATTGTCCTCATGTATGGTGACACAGTCACACAGAGGTTTCTTCTCACAAGACTTCTGCCTCATTCAGTTACTTAGGAAGGACAGTGCCCTGTAGATGTTTAATATTTCGTTTTTCCTTGTTCAATACACTGTTGCCTAATGTGTTATTCATCTAACACTCTTCAAGTCTGCTCTGAAAAAAGAATATAAAATTTCCTTAAGGGCTTTCTGTGGTGCTTACCATAATAGTGCTACAGTGATACACAAATGTTAAGAAATCATTTCACAGATCAAGAAGACAGGCACAGATATTCAAAGTCGGTAAGCAATTTCAAATGTTTGCAACCTGTTTCTTATAATTATTTAGTATTGTATTTCCAGAGCTTGTCTTCCACTAACTACAGCTGCAGCGGTGAGCATTCAGCATTTCTGCAACATGGTCCTGCAGCCTCAAGTCAGAAAATCAGCAAATAAAATAGTGGCCAGGCCTGGAAAGTCACCTGGAAGTCACCTAGATAGGGCTGCCTCCTGAAACAAGCCAGATTTACAAAACTGGTCTGAACCAGCCCTGAATTGAATCTCTCATCATAAAGATTCCAGTCTGGGCTTGAGAAAAGTTTTGTCAAAACTGTAATGTATATAAGAGTGTCTTGATCTTGATAGATCGGCATTTTGTGACAAAAACATTGCATAGAAAAATTTCCAAACAGCTTCAGTTGCAGCAAAGACACACCAGGAAACCAAATTAAGGTTGCCCCAGCAACGTTCAGTTTTTGGTATTTCTTAGGTTTTTTGAGTGCATCATTAATAATAATCTTTTACCAGTGTATGTGTGCCATCTAGTTCCACATCAGTGAATGCAGGCATATTCATATTTACACATGCACATAGACATAGATGTGCTTGGGTGCAGTGCTAGATTGTCAGTACTCTTACTTTCATTTGTGATCTGTGATTAAGCAAGATAGAAACAGTATATAAACAAACAGATAATCTGCTACTTCTGACATTTATTTTAAACAATGACTTGAAACTGCCTGAAGCTTTAGCTTACACTGGAGGATCTGTTTGTTGGTGATTTTCACAGCTATAAACAACTATAAAGACAAAAAATGAATTTCCAAAATATTTCTGTATTCATTTTTGTTGCTGTATTATTTACATCTCTAGACAGGTTTCTGACTCATTCAGGAAGGATATTATGCAGGGGGGTGGTAGGAGATAGGGAAGACTTTGTAATGGGAATAGGCTATACTTTTACCATAGATGTTATTCAAAAAGAATTTTAATAAAACCACCAATTGTATTACATCAGTGCATCCTCTTAAATCCTGTGGAGATTCTCCTAAACAGACCTAAGCCATTTGCCTCAAACATCTTATCTATTTCTGTCACTACACAAATCCCTGAAATATTTCAGTCACTGCAAGGCCAACTGAAATGGTAACTTACCTTGTATACTAAAGGGAAAACTGTTGAATAGTGCAGGGTTTGGATCCTGCTGAAAATGAGGCTGCTGGGATTGCAGACAACTGCAGGAAAACCGGAATTAGAAGCAGTATCATCTCCATTTAGCAATTACATTATTGCCTATTGGTAACATTCCTTTATACTTCTTGCTTTTCATCTGTCTGATGAGACATTCTGCTATTTTCCTAAGCACATGTTGAAAGAGAACTGACAAAGGATGGCCTTACCTATTATTCTTTGTAATGGAAGTGTTTGCAGACAGGTCACCAGAGGCTACTGCAGCTTCTGGAAAAGCTGACAATAATACAATGAAAGCATTTCTGAAACCTAAGGCTGCCACTACTGTACTTTTACTTCTCTATTTTAGTGTCAAATGCTTTTCTTAGTGCCCCTTAGCTAATTCTGGAAACAGGGACTTTTTATTAGATGGATGGTTTAAGCTGGGAATAAAGCTAGCAGCAACAGGGGACAAAACCTGAGTGGCTCAGATAGGGTTCAAATTCACTTACAAACTTATTCATAAAATTCTACAATGAAGGACAAACCCAAAGAACAATTAGCTTCTGCCACTACATGAATTATCTTTCTAACAAAACCACCAGAGCGTTAGCTGTGATCCCAGGAACTGACAAGTCATAATGATGACATCAGCCTACAAAGGGAAAGCAGAAAGAAATGCATAGAAAGTATTATTATCCTCCCTTATTTGCTAGGATTATTATTTGTGGTTTGTGGTGCATGGTGCCATCACACTTGTGACACAGACATTCAGTTGTAAGCTTTACCACTGGCTTTTTTTAAAGACATCCTTATAGGGAAAAGACATAAAGATTCTATTTTTAGCAAAAATCCTGAGTTTTGTGGCTTTTCCACAACCTTTATTGGCAATTCTGAAGTTTAAGGGCAAGTCAGAAAAATTGCATCTTTATTACTGGAGAGCACACTCCAGAACACATACCTGCAATTCTCACATCCTTTTAAAATACCTGTGGTTGCAAATTATTAAATACTGAAGGGACATTTCAGTCATAAAAGGCTGATTGATCTTTTCAAATTTGACCTTATTTATACGAGTAAACAGGTTGCTGGCAACTCAGAGTAAAACTTGTGCTCTCAGATCACATAGGACACCTTCAAGAAAAGACTAGGCATCCACATTGCTGTATGCCAGCAGATGCATATCATTAGCACAACCCCATCCCAAGGGCTTGGCCTTGGAAGAGGACCCAGTGCTCTGAACCCCTCAAAAATCAAAACTGCCTAGATACCGCACTAGTGCTGGCATGAACACATCTTGCTCCCCTCACTGCCTTCGGGACAACTCCAAGTCAACCTGTGTCACACTGAACACCTCCTTCTCCACTTCTCATTTCTCCATCCTCCCCTTTGCCCCACCAGCACAGGCCCCTGCACTGCTCTCCTCCTCTGCAACGCAGAGAATTTGGGACCTTCCCCCTCACATCAGGCAGGCCTGTCTTCCTGATCCAATCAGCCCCCCACCTGGCTTGCTGCAATGCCCCTCCTCATGACAAATGCATGCCTCTGTCCTGCCTGCTGGTCCTGTAACAGAATTGCTCACTGTTTGCCAGGGACAGGCGTTGTACTGTTTGCACCTTAAGAGCAAGCAGCATGGGCAAGATGCCTGATTGAACACACGTGCCTGCTTAGCATCTAGATTTTAAGATACTGCTACAGCTGCACTAGCAGAAATGTGTATATTCCTGTGAACTGACTATGGTGCATGGATTCAGAAAACTCCTTGCTAGGCTTTTTTAAGAGGCTGACATATTTACATACCTCCAAGAAGGAAGTTCAAAAAATTAAAACAGTTCTCTGTCATGCAAAGATGACATAATAATACCATTCTTTTTTCCTGTTCTGAATCAAAACTTGTGCTCAGGAGGATGGGGAATGGAGCCTTCATCTCTCTCATTTTGGAACTTTGTTGAAGGCTGACACCAAAACACAGTTATATGGGTTGGGCACATTTTTTTCCTGAAAGAGGTCAGAAGGGTGAAATCCCAATTTCCTCTGCCTTCCCTGTGAATGGAGGCCACAGCATATTTCTGCTGAGCAGCACTGTGAATGTTTATACTTTTCTTGGGAAATATCTTTCTTTCTCTTCTTTAAACAATTTATGATGTTTTGTGGAAAGCAAGGGCAGCAGCAGTACCTTCAGACCAACTTAAAAAAACAGAGGTTCACCCCCACCTCTGAATGGAAGTTTTCCAATTGTCAGTTTTGAACTACAGTCGAACAGGGAGCTCTAACCCCAAGTTTGGTTTTGTTCTGTTTATAATTGTTTGGAAAGCAGTGGCAGCCTCTCTTCAAACAGAACCTGAGTAGAAGATGAGGATGAGAAAGAGATGTGATTTCCGTATAATCTGTTTGCAGCTGTGCACACACACACACACACATACGCGCTCTTTTACAGATACGTGGCTCCAACTGGAACCTCCCAGGTACAGCGCCCAAGGACTGCTCCTGATCTGTGCAGGTTAGAGAAGGAAAGAGGCAGGTCTACTGCTGCAATGAGCACACATTCCCCGTGAGCAAGGGTTGCCCAGTGACCTCCCTTCTTCTGACATGGCAGGACTCTGCAGCTTTCCTGCCATGGGGCTCTTTCTCAATTCTGTAGCTGAGCCACAATCCTGGAAAGCCACACTGGTACTGTTAGAAAAGGCAAGAGTGTTGTTGCCAGGTACTGCCCAAAGTCACTTCAATCCATTATGGAAAACAGTGGTGTTTGTTTGAAAGAAAAAGCGTACTGTACCTGTATGCAAAGAGCTAATTGAAGTTAGCAATAAAAGAAGGATTAGCTGATCTGTGTAGTATTTACTGAATTCTCCCAGCTACAGTATACAGTTTCCTTGAATTTACTATCTTAATTACATCCACCATTTCTTTGGGCACAAAAAGAGAACTCAAGACTGCCGTATCGCCTGGTGTGCAGGCTGCCATCAGCTGCCACCTAACCCTTATAGGACAGAACAGGTCTTAGATATGGGAGAAATGAAGACAGATGTGATTAATACTTGAAGCTGTTCACTAGTTTCCGTCCTCTTGGCAGAGGCTGTAGCAGCAGTGATCAGATTGGTGACAACCTTCCTTCATGATTCGCACAATTCAAATTCCCAAAAGATGGTGCAATCTACAAAAATTCTGGAAGGCCCATTTGGACCACTGATTTCTGATGTTACACATTTCTGATCTTGCCTTTGGCTAATCTGTTTTAAAATGAAAGCATTCGGTTTCGGTTTTATTTTCCATAGGATTTTTAGGAATTAATACAACTGTTTTCTCACTACAGGCCCTGAAACACTAGAACAAAATCTCAACCTGAATAGTTTTCATTCTAGTGCCATCTTCTAGTCAAAGATTTCAAACCACTTTGCAAAGCACTAATGAAATAGCCAAGACTCACAACACTCCTTTGAGCTCAATAGGATTCACTCTTACTTCTTCTAATACTTCCTTTCCTCATGAAGAAGATGAGACACCACAGTTACAAGTAATTTGCCCAGATTTTGCAGCCCAGGACACTAGAACATTGTCTGTGAAGAAACGTTGCCTAAAATGGCAGTGCTCCTATGCTTCAGATACTATAACTCATACTCACTTGTCCATGAGTTAACTGTAACTTATTCCTGATAATTACCACTTGCTCACAGGTTCTAAACTACAGACCTATAGAACTAGATATGACTCCATCTCAGTTTATCCACGCCAAGTTCCTCTCCACTTCAGAATAAAGCACATACTGTTATTTTTAGACACCAACTGACAACAGAACTCAAATATTCTATCACTACACAGATGTCATTAAAAATGGCTCTTCAACTATTTGATTAGTAACTGATGAATCTACCAAAAAAGTAACATAGATAAAAAAGCTGGACAAAACTGTCCAGGAACATCAAAAAGTAATGAAAGCAAGTCTTTCATCCAATTCACAGAGAGAGATTTCTTTGGAAAAATAATAAAGTAGACTTGACAATTTAGAAAGAAACAATTGCAGTTAAGAATTCAAAAATACAACAACAAAAATACAGCACAAGAACCAAGTTGGCTAACACTAAGGCCATCAGACTAAACTTAGACATTGCACAAAGATTACATTTCCACCGAGAGAAATACCTCTCTGCACCACTCTTGATGGAGAAAATGCTTCCCAAGTTAGATGTAGCAGCTTAGGCAGGAGACAGAAATTCTGCATCAGGAAATTAGCCAGGTAATTAAGTATTTGGCAACAAGAAAAAAAGCTACAAGCACAGATGGATTCCCAGCTGAGATTTTTAAGCTTTTGGAAGTAATATCTTCTCCTAAGCTGTTTAGAATCTTTAATGATGTTTTTAAGTCAAGGGCAGCTAAAACTGAATGAATCTGATTGAAATATTGTCACCTTTAATGAAGACAAACCAGTAAGTCTGTTACCATTTGCCATGCTGTTTCAATATCAAAAATACCTTCAAATAATTTGGCAAACAGATTGGAAAACTGCATAAAGCTCTCGATTAGCAAAGATCAGGTTGGCTTCAGTACTGACAGGTGGATAACATCTGGTAGGTTGTGGGTTGAGTCATTAAAGGAATGAAAGTGACATCATTAAATGCTGTAAAAGTTTTTGTTACATTCAATGGGGATAACTATTATAAGCATGACAGATAATGTAGGAGAAGCAGATCTGAACAGTTAAACCAGTGAGATCAGGCCAGCCATTTTGCATGAAGGAAGAATTTGTATGCTTTGGAAGGAAAGTGTAGGCAACAATGACCTCTCCCTTCCACCTCTGCTTTTCAGCCTGTTAGGAAAAGACAAGTATAGCAGATCCAGATAGCAATAAATGGGCAAATAGCAATAATTAGCTGCAGGTGGAGCAGACTGGTTAAATTAAAGTTTTGAAAAATCTACTGACAGATATTTACTGATAGCTGACAGAAAGGTTAGCACTGAAGAATAAGCAAGCTGCCTTTTTTAGAGTACTAGCAAAGGACAGGAGTATGTCTATAACCCTGACATGGCTAAACTGCTCCAGATTGTTTAGGCTGATGTTATCTGAGACACAAAATCACAGTGGTGACTAACTTACTGACTAACTGGCAAGTACATCTTGGCTGGATGCAGCCAGTATTGTCTCCATGACCATATCTTTTGCCTACTCATATTCCCAAATATTTTTAAGAGGCAAAAATAATTTTCCAAAGTGCAGAATTGGTGAAAGAAAATACCAAACATTTGGTAAGACACCAAGGACCCTCTGGTCACGTTGCTTTAACAAGCAAAAGAATACATCTGTGGGATTTTCAAGATGTTCCCAGAATCTGTCAGAGGGAGCTGGGTAGGCAATAATGCTGAAATACCACCTTCTACTTACTTCAGACACATTACTTGTACTTACTTCATGAGTGGCACAATTTACCGCTAAGTTTACACAACACATAACATAGAGACCCTAACTTCAGTTCTTCTGAACTCCTACCAGGCCAGATACAGATAGTGCACTTCTGGTATTCTGGTACAGAAAGTACTAAAATATTTCATGTAGAACAGGCATTATTAACTGTCCAGAGGAGCCCAATGGAGTTAAGTGTCTACATCCCATGAATTTTTCTGCCTTACTCCAATAAGATCTAAAAATTCCAGCAATTTGTGCATTGAAAATTACTTTGTTTTCCTAGCTTTGTTTAAAATTATGTTTATGCATTTCAAACCCTTCGGTTGAAATTCCACTTGAAGTTAAAGAGCTTTCCAGTCATTCTTTCAGCATTTTTAACAAGATTTAATGTTAAAACACAAACATTGTATTAGCTACAGTTCAGCAATTTCCTAAAGAAAAGTACCAGCACCAACATAATGAAGAATTTTTATCAAAAACAGGAAAGAAAAGCCTTAGAGTAAACTCTTTTATCTTGTTCATTTGGTTGACGTTTGTGGTTTTTTGTTTGTTTTTTCTTAAAAACTTTTTGGGGATCAAGATGTAAGAGACAAACACAGAAGGACAAACACAGAATCTCTTGCTTTTTACTTTGACCACAGGGTCCAGCAACCTCTTCAACAAATCCCAGTTCCCAAATAATACTAGGCCTTCTTTTTGTCTGTAAGTAGGAAAAAGCAGGCCTTCAAAGCACAAGAGAATTAACTGAAGGAAGGAAAGTCATTGGACTTTGAGATATTACAAAAGCATTTATATAAATTTATTTTGAAAAAGTTGTTATTTCAAACCTCCAAGAAAGGGTAGAATTTGCAGGCCACATGCAGAGAAAAGAGGTAATAATTAATTCTATGGAAGGTCTAAGGGCATAATTTCAAAACACATCAGTGAGCTTAATAAGCCTGATACAAAAGACAAAAGTTAATTATATGAGTAAGTAGGGGAAAGGCTTCTCCTAAGGAAATTCCCATTGTGTTTTGGTCCCCTAAATTGAAGGACGGTGGCTTTTCTTGATGATTTTTTCCTGGTGGCAAAAGAAAATCATTGAAAGTTATTAATTCAGAAGTAACACAATTTCTTTTTTCAGGGTAGTTTACAGAGGTGTTTCACTGGCTACTGGAGAGAATGTGGGCTGAAAGGTAACTTCATGCAGATATGGTAGACTCAACGAGAACATATGGACATTAATTGGATGTTTAAAATCATATAATATTGGATAAAAGGTGAAATTACCACTTCCTGCATTAGTACTATAACAAGACCTGTGAGTGTATGCCATAAAAAGAAATGCCTTTAGCAGCAAAATGTGAGTAATAAGCCTAGTTTTATTAATTCAGGTCAGTTATTGTGCATATTTAAAACCTGGTTACACAGATGGCAACTTCAAAGCTTTCTTCTATAGAAAAAAAAAAAAGTAATAAAAAATTAGAGCCACACAGACTTCGTCCAATATTTTGATGGGACAGTTGCAAATGGAGCATTGTTGTGGACATATGGAACTAGTTTGCATTAACAGAAGAAATATGTGCAGTATGCCAAGAAGTGATCTATCCTGCAACTGAAAGAGCAGTGCATGTAAACACATGGAATATCATGACATCCACACTACCCGAACCTCTAAGCAGGTATTAAGACACAGATAGAGCTGACTCAAAAAAAGTCATAGTCCAGGACTATATTGGAGTATCCTAAACCAGATTGAAAATGGGCTGCCAAGAAGATACCAACCACCCAAGAAAAATCCTAGGATTTGATACATGTTACAAAGAAATTTTATTATTTTTTAATGGTACAAGCAATAACATTTTGTTCTTTTGCTTCTGTCTTACAATTTCATTAAAGAATGTTGAAGATATAAAAAAGATGCAGGAAAAAGAAAAAAGAGGTCAAATACTGAACAGACATCCATTTAAAAAATCCACTGGTGTTCTAAGACCAATGTTTCTTCTTTTTCCTCTGTAATACACAGCTTTGTCTTCTGAATAAAATTATTTGTATTTGTTTCACTTCTGGCTGCCAATTTAGAGTGCACCCAAAGAATTCCAGCACATTCATCAGGCAGAATGTGTATTTCGGGCATCCCTACAGCTTGTACTCTCTCCAGTGAAATATTTCTAAGTGCTTATACCCTGGTCTTATTCAATGTTTTCACCCTCTTCAGCTCAAAAAATATTTCAAAATGTGGTAGAAGACAACATGAAATGCAGAAGCAGATCAGAAGAAATTTTCCTGACAAAGTCATTCTGTCATTCACACAGCCTAGTATGTTACCAAAAGGAGTTCAGAAACGGAATAAATTGCTAGTAAATGTCCTTGTGATTCACAGATCAAGATTTTAAAATTTAACTTTTGATTAAACCAGGTTTCACAACCCTTCTTTCTCTCAAATCACACTTGAGAGTGACGTCCAAGGGTTTTTTATAGCTTTTTCTTATTTGTAGGCTCTATCAGGAAGAGTGGATTGGAAAGACAGCAGCATCACAGGCACATCTGCATACAGACAGCTAATGCTGCAGACGTGCAGGTTCTCTGCCTGCATGCCAGAAACACTCACGGCCAGCCATAAACTTTACAGACCGCAACACGAACCACACCAGCTACCCTTTAAAACTTTTAAATAAGCACTGTGATTTTTGTCACTAGTCCTTGGAGCACAAGAAGAGGCCCTGGAATTACTCACTAAGCACCGTCATTATCCTAATTCAACCCTCTCCTTAAACTTTCCCTTTTTCATGCTAACACTGCTAAGCTTGTAATGATAAATACTCTGTACCTTGCTCCTCAGTGCTGCCTTACACCTCCCTGAGCCCTAGCCCAAATCCACTGCAACACTTGCAGGCCCCAGCTGCTTTTGGGATTTCAGGTTTGGTGTCTTCAGATGATTCCCAGTGGTTAAGGATGACTCCTTTGGCTTGTGACTCACTGCATGGACAGAGGTTGTGTGGCCCATTTTATTTTCTCTGGCTTGATACCAGCTCGTCTAAGAAGCTCCAGCAAATTAAGGCACACTTGATAGTGGTTTTGTCTTATCAGGAAAACCAGCACACAAAGATGTTTCTTTCTTCAGCTGATAAATACTGCCTACAGATTAGCAAATTATTCAACCAAGACAGTCCTCTGCACTTCTCCGCTCTTCACTGCTCTTCTCTGCCTCTCCTTTCTGCAGTGGTAGGCACTGCTTTCTTGCTTTCCATTAGGTGTTCAGCAAAAACATGTGAAGTAGTGTCTTAGTATTCCAAAGGTAAGTTTCTTCTCCTGTCTCTAAGACCACTGCCTGACTCCAAGGAGCCCTGGAGGGATCTGACGGCCAAACAGATCTGTTCTCTAGGGTTCTTGTTTTCTCTTTCCAAGTAGCGGACACCAGTCCTGATAACGGGCACAGGGATTCTTTTTTTTCGGGCCAGAAACATCCCAAGGAAGATCTGAATCATGGAGAGAGGTTTCTAGCAGGTGATTTTAGCTCTGCAGTCTCTCTCCATGATTGTAAGTGCCCAAAGGATCTTGGCTCACATGCTAGAGGTCAACACACCTTTCCTTCCCTTTCCAGCTCATGAAGGACACTGACAGTAACTGCACCCTGCAAAGACTGTCTCTCAGTTGAAGACGATTTCCTTAATTCCTGAACCTGAATAGCAGCTGGGCAGGGAGAGATACATGTCCAGATGGACCATGAAGTCCCCAGAGCCTGCAGTCTGCATTTGGGTTCTCTACAAAAAAGAAAGCCTCACACAGAGAAGATGTAGCTGTACCCAGAAAAACAAGCAAGGACCCAAAAAGAAAACCTCGTTTCACATAATGCCTTTTTTTTTTTTTTTTTTAATTCTTTTGTTTCTTTACAGCCTCTCACACATAATAAACACACAGCATCTGGGATGTGAACAAGCTTGGACCTAAATTTGAGGTGTTTGTAGTGTGCCTTTTACTATCAAGGCTGCAAAGAAATGCAGTGAGGAAACAGACAGTAACTAACCTTGAAGATAAATTTTTCTTAGCCTTTATGCTATTCACCACTTTTCGTATTTGCTTGTAATACCCCAGAATCTATCACAAGTTGTCATAGCTACCAAGGGGGCAGATTTTCAAAGTTAAGTGCATGCCAACATCCATCCAACAAAAAGATAGAACAGGTCTTAAATCTGTAGTTCTTTTCACCAAGAGTTAATGATTCAGCCAATTTGGGCATTGCAAGGTACACAAACATTAAAAATATAACTATTTAAAGAAAATAAGTTATGACAAGGCAATTTTAAAAATGTGCTTACAACCACCGATCCAACCCAAAGCAAACAAAAACAATAATTTCACAAAACTGAAGTGCGTGCCACAAGAATGTACTGCTGGCTGGTGTTTTCAAAAGAATTCTATTGTTTAAAGTAGCTGACATTGCCAAGAAATACAATAATTTTATTACATTGGCTTAATGAACAGTAAACCGCTCTGTGTACCATAAAATGGAGGAAAAATTTCAAAAGAAGCAAAATCTGCAAACTAAAACATCTCAGCTGCATGCCTTGGCCATGAATCAGTCCAAAGGAAGTATTAAATATAGAAAATTACTTCAGTCTCCAAATTACCAAAATTTTATCAAAAGCACAACACCTAGCTGTTTGTTTCTGTAATAAATTAGCTATAGATAGCTGTAACAGCAAAAGTTTGGAAGTCTGTGCTTAAGGTAATTGCAGAAGGCATGTAAATTTAGACAGCTAGTCAGTGGAAAAAAAGGAAGACATGATTAATCAACAGGGTTAGGTAGAAAATTTCTTTACATATAATTGTAAGGAGCAACTCTGCTTTAATTGTAGCATTGAGAGAATATGTCTTTCAAATGCTAAATTATTCATCGTGTTAAATACTTGAATGATCTTTTCTTAAATCTTCGTGTAGGAGGTAAAAATTCTACAGACAATACTTAAGGGAAGATACTGGAGGAAAATTTGTATGAAGAATGTAGAAGTCTCTTATCTGCCTAGACTGATAAATAGTAAATATGAAAAGGAGAAAAAATGAAAGGAAGGATAAACAAAAAAAACCCCCAAAAGTTAAGGGAGAGCCATGATTTGAGAAGCCTGTTTCTTAGAACAACAAATACTGAGTCATCATAATAGAAAAAGAATTAGTCATTATTTGCAATGCTACAGTACGTCCTCTTCATGAGTTATGCAGAAGATATGCAGAATATGGACTAGACTCTAAATCAGGACATAAATGGCTGATTTTTAACAAAGGTTCAGAGAACAATCAATCAAAGGCTGAAATCCCGTGCATTATAGAGTCTGTGTACTGCAGCATTGAGCTGTCCACAGAATACAAATTGGACTCAGGCAGGCAGCTCAGAGATGTGGTTAATCACAAAGCCTAATCCTGACGTCTCATACAGGCAAAGTTACCCTGGATTATACCAAGAGACACTGCCAGAATGAAGATGACAAGAACAGGATTAGGCATTCCTTCAGAAACCAGTCAACTAACAGCTGACGTCATCTATCAGGATTCCATCAGTTATCTGGCTTCCTGATGCCATTTTTATAGGCAAATGGAGCAAGATTGGGCCAAATAATCAAATCTTTTCTATGTGGGAAGTAGTCCAAATTAAAATATACAAAACAGAATAATTTGTTCTACACCAAAATATGACATGGAATTA
Organism: Strigops habroptila; assembly: GCF_004027225.2. Classification (NCBI taxonomy): domain Eukaryota; kingdom Metazoa; phylum Chordata; class Aves; order Psittaciformes; family Psittacidae; genus Strigops; species Strigops habroptila. Next base: position 55,093,130 of record NC_044302.2, on the reverse strand, counting down.
TGCAAAGGTATTTATTTTGAGAATAAATACTCCAGATTTATTCTTGAATAACTTAATGCGGAACACATATCAATGAAAGAATACATTTTTTTTAAATCCACTTCTAAAGACAATTAAATTAAACTTGAATGAGACATTCCTATTATTATCTTTCATAAATGCTTGGAAAAAAAATTATTTTAAATTTACATTTTAATCAAATCCTAGTAAACTTTCAATGTAAATAGAAATTGTGTATTTTTTCTGTTTAGCTTAACCTGTTTCCAAAGGATACTGAATTAAAACAAACAAGCAACACTTTTAATGGAGAGATATATGGAATAGTTGTAAGGCAGTGGATCATCACGTTAACATATTTCTCAATTTCCACATGTGGACAAGACTTTGGTATCCAGAGGCTGACAATGCTACCTACATTAGTTATGTAATAAATACATTTGTACTCACTTGTAATAACAGTATCATAAAAGTGTGCCAACAAAACACAGGATCAAACAAAACCCAAAACATTCAAAAGAAGGATTGAGAAAAGCAATTCACTACTCTGTTAGTGAACAAAAACAGGTTTGTCTGGCTGTGGAATGCACGTTACATCTTGCACTGAAGGCATAAGCTCCGTAAAATACAAGTAAAGAACAGTTGTGGATCCATAATGGACAAAGGACGCCTCAGAGCTCCCTGCCTTCTCAGTGAAAAAAAGACAGTTTTCTTTTAGGAACGTGTTGAAAGCCTCTTGCCTTACTGCACTTTTACTGCCTCTCAAGGGCCCAGATTATTTCTTCTCATCACTCTCTATTAGCATGCGAGTGTTTTCCGTTTGTTTCCACTAGACCTAATATGGTCAACAAACCAAAATGCAGCTTACTCCATCTGACCAGGAGTGCTTTTTCTAAATTATGCTTATATTTATGGCATGCTTAGGTTTCTGCTGTGATAGGCGTCTGTTCCAAAGTATTTCACTTGTTAAAGAGGAACCAAGTTAGCCAAAAGAACAGTTTATCTACATAAAGAAGTTATGTTATCTACATAAAGAAATGACACCTGGAAATCCTGCCAAGTAAGAAAAAGGTCAGCTATTTAAGCAAGCAGTGAACAAGTAGCTCCCCCCCGCCCTCCAAGCCTGTTCAGACGTATCATATGTGAACTGTAAGTCTCAAGAGGGACAAGTTAGCATTACCCTTGTCTTGTTTAACTTGACCCTTTCACAGCTAACTTCTTCTGGGTTTTTTTTGTTGGGGTTTTTTTTTTTTTTTTTTTTAGTTTTTTATTGGGTTTTGGGTTTGGTTTTTTAGTTTTTCTTTTCCTTTTTTTTTTTTTTTTTTAATGAGGGCTGTTTGTATGGTGTCCATAATTTATTTGTGTTTCCTGAAGTGTTTTGTGTCCTAACTTAGCTTCTTCTACAATCAAAATGCTTTGAATCTAAAAGAGGAAAGGAGGGTGGGGGAGGGAAGGAGTAAAATGCCCTTTCTTTTAAAAATGCATTTACTTGGATGAATTTATAGGCACACGGTTCTTAAGAAAAGTTATAGCAAGATCCACGAGAACCATCTCAGGATTTAGGCAGAACGCCCAAGACAGCACTGTTTGGGTTTGGGGCTTCGGCTCTGGACCTTCCAAGCTCAGGTGCCAACAAAGCGTGCCTGGAGCTGCCCAGTCCCTCATCTGATTCCCACATTCTCAGGTACCTACAGCAGCAACCATGCGGATGGCCAGAACTGCCCATCTATTTGGTGCCAAACTTAGCTGCTGACAAAGTAACAAGGATTCAAGAACAGGCTGTGTTTCTGCTGGAGGCCTCTGGGACATGCACATTACAGTAGGCACTCTTAGAGCTCACCTAACCTTTGGCAACAAGTCACATTACAGTATCTTCTTACAGTATTTCTCCTGTTCCTAATGCTTCTTGTATTTCTTGTTTTGCAGGAGAAAAGCTTACACAGGAAGGGTGGGGATTGCCTCCAGCCAGCTTCACAGCTAGCCTGATGCTGACAGCACTTTCCTAGGAGAGAGATAGGAGATAAGGTTTTTGACAGCCTCAGGCTGACAAAGGCAACTCCTCTCTCTCTCTCTTTCCTAGGCAAACACTCCAACCAGTCCACTCTTTTGCTTAAAGCAAGCTCAGCTAAAATCTTCCTTCCCCTCCAGCCCAGTTCTGAGTCCTTTCTAAACAGCCACTTGTCTCTCAATTCTGGGGACTGCCCCAGACTGCAAATCTGAGGGGAACAGAAGTAGGTGCTTGAAAACTGTGCCTTGGCTCCCTGTATGGGTAGGATTTTCAACATGTTGCTTTTTGCAAACCTTCATGATAGTTCTAGGGAGCAATTTGCTCAGCAGGAAGGCTGTGATTTTCTCCATGTGGCTCTTCTAAATGACTGCTTCTCAGCACGAACCCTGTATGGAGCTTATATATGTTATGTAAGGTCCTGGGTTGTTTTTCCCAGGATGACCAATCTCCATTGCTGGGTGGATAAGGAGGTCACCATCCCCTGTCTCTTGCCTCTCTGCCCATTTGCCAGGCTGCCACTGTGCGTTTTTCCAAACCATGCTGTGCAATTGCAATTGCGCATCCTTCTCCATTAGAGCTGAAGTTATGTCAACCTCTAGTTTGCTCAGCTAAATGAGAGGTGCTACAGGAGCTATCCTCAAGGCATTTGTGATCTTTTTCTGGATCTCATGATCAAGAAAGTTTAAAGTGTGTTCCTGAGTTCAAAGCTAAAAATGACATACAGAAAAAATCCTTTACAAATTAGTCTTTTCCTCAGCCTGAATTTGCTATGTCATACAACTAAAAACACAACCCAAAATAGTGATTATGCCAAATTGCAGTGATTTGATGGACTTCAGAGGACTTAATACTAATAAAGACTAGTTCAGGTTTTCCCCTACACAGTATGAAAATATTAGTCAGAGTGCTTTGTTGGAAACTAGTGAGACCTTTTGTGTGTGTGTGTAAAGTAGGAAACATACAGTTTTGAGATACTGAAGAATTAGATTAAATGAAATCCCTCATAGAAATGTTAGCGTCCGCTATGGTCAGGGTTGTGCTCCAGATTCAGTATCAAATTCAGTACTGTGTACTCACTCCCAAAAGAGGGTGGCTGATAACTGAAATCAAAGTAGTAATAAAGGAGCTATTTACTTGCTCTCTGATTGGGACTCCAAATTCTCATCAAATCAGGAGCAAATACAAAAAGCGACTCTGATCACTTCTATTTTAGGGTTTTTTTGATTTGTATTCAACATGCAGCTATGAAAAGATGTTGTTTTCTTTTTTAAAAACATGACTCGATTTTGTTGATTGTTGAAAATTAGCTTCATGAATATTTCAGTAAGGAAAAAGCATTTCATCAAGTATTCACAGACTTCACAGAGCTAATACACAATTGACTTAAAATAACTTATGTTTACAAGGCTGTATTACATGGAAAAAGAGCAACTTGGTTGGTCCAAAGCAGGGTATTATTCATCCCAGATATCAAAGCAAAAGATCTCTGAACTTTCTGGAGGCAGTCGGAGTGCAGAACATTGCAAAGGGCATTCTTTACCAGGCTATGTAGTTTTAAGAGTAATGGATCTCGGTCAGATCCAGAACTTCTGAACTGAGTGCCTCTATTTTGCCTCCTGAATTCTCTTCAGCATTTCAGTGAATGGACTAGACAAAATCAGATGAAATGCTGAGAATTTTTATGGATTTAACAATACTGAAAATCAAAATCACGTCAATATTTCCAATTAAATAGCCTGCATAGCCTGTAGCAAGATTTCCTTGGGAAATCACAACTTTGTGACTGAGAACCAGAACAAATTTGGCTACCAGCTATGATAAGTATGTACAAACATTCTTGTCTGACAAAGTGGCTGGAAGCCAGTTTAGTAAAAATTGTCACCATCTTCTTGTTGATTTACCAAACACATGGTTACAAAAATTCTGCTGGGTAGGTTTGAGTTCATACATCAAATCTAGAAGGCATACAGTTTTCACATACAAAGTGCTTTAGTGATGTACTTTCTGGTATTTTGGAGGCACATTTAATAAAAGTCATCAGTAACATATGTTTGCTAGGCTTTTTACTAAAGCAAGCCACCATCAAATCTACTGGGGAATTCATGCTATAATGGGATTGCTTTGAGTCTTGTTAAAAAAGGTGAAACTAAAAAAAATTATCTTAATCCTATGTGTAGTCTCTTCTAATCTAATATTTCCCAAATATACTCTGCATTTTCTGAGTGGCAATAAACAACACAGTTTCTATGAACATCAGCCACAGTGTAACTGCTGTGCTTACAAGTTTAACACTTTGGCTTATTCTTCTTAGATTTCATGGAAGAAAGGATGTCCAAGAAACATTTTGCTTATCTACAAAACACCATGGAAAGCCAGGGCAGAGACCTCAGAGATCTAAAGAACTAGATCAGTGGTAGTATTTAGGCTTGTGGCTTTGGAATTATTCTGCTGAAACTATATGTAAATATACATAATTACATTTCTATCATGTAAACTGTATTACCCAAAAGTGTGGCCATTTCAGTAGGCAAACTGATCTTACAATTTTTGCCACCTTTTAAAAAAGATCTGTCTAGAAAGATATCCCACTGCTGTAAGTAAGTACGTCAGTTCTAACCAGAATCTGCGCTAGCTTGAGTGGATAGCAGAAAAAAACCTCCTGTTGGACGTACAACCCAAACTCCCTGGATAAATGAATTGAGCTTAAAACCAAGAATTATTTTAGTTCTAAGACACTAGTTCTAGAATAACCTTAAGCTACAGATAAATGTCAGTTCTTAACTAGCAGGTTACATTGATATGTATATTATATGTCACATTTCTGTGATAATTAAAAAGACACTAAAATGAAGGCCAACTGATCAATTACTAATGTTTCATATAGTATATCTGCAATCCTAGCTTTGCCCATATGGAGTCTTTATGAAGAGTATATCCTACAGACATTTATACACACTTCTAAGCAAATGTTATCGTAGTTGATTTTATCTTCCGAAGTTTAAAATGCTTTCCATACTGAAGCCCTGCAAAGGCCTATTGATTGATTATCATTGGCATTGCTGCCAATTAATACATTTAAATTCTTATATTTCTGAGGTTATATTGTGTCAAAGTTTTCAATTTTCATCTTTGACTAAAGCACATGATTTTTTTTTTTTCTGAGTTTGAGAATGATTTTGTAGAAAAATCATTACTCCCAGTGCATATTTGGCAGAATGACAAACCAAAATAATGCAGTGCCCAAATACACTTCACAACTGGTATTAAATTGTGTAACATGAGCTCAGCTGGACTCAATAGCAGAGACAAGTAATTATCTCTCTCCTTCTCCCACTCCTCCCCCAAAATGAGGGAAAGTTCATGCAATCAGCAGTGACAATATAAAGTGAGGTCCCAGGTATACACACATGCTACCTGAGAAGATCAGACCTTTGCTATGTGTCAGCATAGATTTGCAATTAATGCTAATGTGAAGATTTTTTGTACCAAAAGACTGCAATTAGACACTGAAATGGTGCTGATTTGAGATACCATTGACTAGTTTGTTTCACAGAACGCCCTAATGAAAATCAGTTTCTTTCATAGCAAGCCCTAAATGTTATCAATCAAAACCCAGTTCCCTATGGATGTGGACACCCTTTGAAATAATATGCTATCAGGATAAATAAGAACACTTCCATTTCTCAGCGTCAATGGAAAAGCGCTCAAAGCTTTTGGCTGCCTATTTATGAATTTTAATGAGGCCTGGATTTGTCTCATAAGGAGGCAGCCTCAGTTTTCAAAGTGATTCAGACAAGTCGGTACTATATTAGAAAACAATACAAAAGCATGAGTGATAATATAATAAAGCACTTTGATGAAGCTATGTTGGGGAAGGCAAGCCGGCTTATGTAAAATTACCCCAGCTGTTTCTCCTCTTAAACTACAAAATTACCAAATTTGGATCTTGGTTTCCAATGTCATTTTCACCTTTTGTTGCTAAATAGTTTGTAGTATGGAATGAACAGTAAAAATAGAGGCTGATTGTTACATTTAAGTCTCAGACGGAGGATGATTTGACACTTCCCAGCCACCAGACAATTTAGGGCAGACTCAAGTTAATTTTGGCTTTAGAAAATGTTTGCTTACTTGGATTACTTTAGCAGGGTATTCAAACCCAGAATATGATTTATCTTTAGCAGAACCTAATCCATTAGCAAGGCCTTTGAGGTTCCCCATCTAACCTCTACTCTTCAAGTCCTCCAGGCACGTGCACACATCTATGTTCTGCAGCAGCCCTGCAATGCCTTTGTCCAAACCACAGCTGCAAATGGAGGGAAAAGCTGCCTTGGCTGGGCCTAGGATCCTAGTCTAGCCTCTTTTGCTTGCTGTATTTCTTACATTTCCTGTATTTCCTAGCTGTGGGCAGGCCTTTCTTATCTGCAAAATGGACAACATCATTATCCTGTTGCAATACCGGTATAAGGCTCATTTCTGCAGCATCCTTGATTTCTTCCACAAGCCAGCCTCTGGGCTCTTGAGAATCTGGGCTCTGGTGGTGTGGGCTCAGGAAGAAACAATAGGTGAAAAAAAAGTCAATATTTGCTGAACAGAAGAGGCTAGCTCCTGCTGAGTTTTTCACAGCCTAGTGAGTCATGTGGAGTGACAAAGGTCATGAACACTGGATTCATTAAAATCTAGTTCCTTTAGGTGAATGCCGTGGTGGCTACAGAAGACCAATGCTTAGAGCAAAGAGCCAGCTCCCAAGTGGTCGCTCTCTAAGCACTGAATGAACTACTAAAGACCTAGGAGCTTGGGAGGATGAAAGGTATCTCTCCGGTTGCTGTAAGAAAAAGGCAGCCCAGAATGCCCCACAAGTTGAAAGAACAAACTGATTTCTCCCATTACTTCAGCTCCATCACTTCATCTCTCAGCAGAAGTGGCTCTCCTCCATGCTGCCATGTTCCTGTCTCGCCTGCTGAAATGACTTGACAATTCCTATCTTTATGGTAGGGAACAGATCTGGGGTTGTCAAAAATCTTCAGAGAAGACTTTCATTTGCTCTCTCACCTGATTTTCTTGGGACTTGCTGTACTTATCTTCAGGATCTCCACTTTGCTTTCTGCAGACAGACCCTTAAATGCAACAGCAGATGGAAATCCCAGGCTTGTTGGGAGCCTATATGAGTTTTCACATAAGTTTACACATTTCTCGGTTCCTCCTTTGACCTTAATGCCAGGAACTTCAAAAAACACGCATTGTTCTGCAGGAATGTATTAGAATAACATAAACTTGATGATGACATTCTTCTCATCTTCCTTTCATGTCATTATACTCATTTTCTTCCACCTCCTTGTTTTATTCTCAGCTTTACCTACTGGATTGTTTTCTTCTTCAATCTTATTTCAGGTTCTCATATTCCTTGTTCATGGAATATGAGCTGTTCAAAACCATATCTGTTCTAATTTCTTTTATCTTTCATGTTCATTCTGCTCCCTTTTCCTTCAAACTGCTTACTTACACTGAAGTCCATCTTTCAAATTATTTTTAATTTCCCTGCATTTATGTTTAGTGCCACCTCCCAGCTGATCTTTTTCATCTTTGTTGCATTTCTCTCATCTCCCACACTTCTGCTTGTTGTGAATTTTATAGGGGACAGCATTCTTAGCATAGCAAAGATGCAAGCGGAACAACTGTGCATTTGAAAAAAAATCAGTTCTTTATAGCCAGGAATGGCAGACTTTAAGCCAAGCTAAATGTTGTCATAGTATCCTTCAAAAAGGATTTGAAGTCGGTAGATGGAAAAATTTGGTTCACTCCTAAACTCAGCACTGATTATTACTGTATGAGAGCACATGATATGTTATATTCATCACACTCAGTTAATGAGATCAGTTGATAGTAAAAAGCACATTTAGGAAGTGGTAAACGTGATATATAAAGTGCTTTATCCTGGCATTTAAGCACTGCCACACCCAAAAAAAAATGTTTTCTGCCTTGCAATATGTTAACCATTAGCCCAGCACCAGAGTAGTTGTTTACTGTCTGGGCAGATGATTACCACACCTATCTATGAGGAGAGTCATTGACATTTTCCTGGAAGGGGCATAAAATAGTTTGGAAGTCTGAAACTTTTACCTGATTTAGCAGTAAGGCATTGTTACAGGCACATTTTGGATCATGACCAAAAAAGCATGATCTCTCAAATCCCTTTTACCATCCGTAAATGGAAAATAGATATGTAAGGACTGACCGCAAAACCTCAGACTAAGTCACGCAGGTGTGAAGCATCATAACCAGCTCTTAGCTGAACAATATCAAGTAAAAGAAACTTTTGGATCTAATCAGTAGGTAGGTAGATTTTATTCTCTTTTCATTGCTGCTCACTTGCTTCTGTAACCATTGACATCTCATGATCTACATTTGGATTCTGTCACAGAAATTATTTTATATTCTTTTGACTTAGCTTTTCTTACAGCAGTTATGGAGTAACCAGCAAATGTGAAGGTCTTTGTAGGCTTTGGAACAATGGGTCTTTAAACACATTGTAGTGCACCAGTTTTTCAGACAGATCACAACCCTACCACATTGCTTTGGGACATTTAAAGAGTAAACCTGAATTTCTAGCATTTGTGGTTTTCAGACAGTACTAATAGGCACATCTCTTCCGCATTCTGAATTCCCATTGCTTTTTACATTACCTTGGTGCCTAGGAGTCACAGTCATGGATTTGTGTCCCCTACGTGCTGACTTGGGAAGCATCCTGAAAGATAACCACTATTGGTGCCTCTGTAACCTGAGTGTAAGGAAACATGTTCTGACCCCAGTCTCCCAGTGACGCTTTTTGTTGTCCATGAGTGTATACTACAAAGCCTCATCTGTCAAGAAAGATCCTGTCCCTAAATGGATCAGACTGCAGAAATCACCCAGCTAAGCCACATGAAAAGGCTGCAAACTGGTCCAGGGGACAATTAGAATTTCTGTTTAGATGAGGGCCTTTTACTCAGGATTACCAATCTTCTGGCAAAAGAGCTGCTTAAGAATGCAGTAAGATTACAAAACCAGATAAGAACATACAAAGGCTTGAAGCAGGGTTGTAAAGATAGTAGTATTTATTAAAAAACATGTCCTCATGCATCTCAGGGCACCCCATCCAAGGAGAACAATAAAATCACTTAACAAGCATGTAAATTTGGAGCTCAGGTACTCCCTCAGAGGTCTGGTGATATCTTAACACAGAACTGACATTTATTGCCCAGTAGATGAACAAAATATTTTATATGCAAGATAGCAAATCAGTTCATTGAAATGCTCATGAGATTCAATACCTATTTTGCTAAGAAAGAAAGAAAAAAGTTATAGAATTCATGTAAAGACATGATCTTCCATGCCCAAGCCATGAATAGTATTTGTGGCACCTGTGATTGATTAAAAGTTAAGCATTGCTGGGTCTCAATCCCATGATGAGAACTGGAGACTTGTTTCCACTCACTGTAGAGTACACAGTGACAATAAGACTTTGACAGAAAGAAGTGCTTGAGTGTCAAACAACTGTCAAGCTTTAACCTCATCAGGTGGGAATGAACTTCAAAACAGGAGAGCATAAAGCAGTACAAGCCCTAAAGCCACATTCCATGTCTTGAGATGGAAGCTGCGAACCACAGAAATCCTGTGTCAGCAAATCTCAGATCATGGCAGGCATGCAAGGAATAAAGAGATTATCAAACTGGGATGAGCTAAACCCATGACGTACAACCCTGCAAATAATCTGCTATTCAACAGATGCCAGCACAGAGCTTTCAGCACTGAGGACAGATGTTTGAAATGCTTAATGGGAGCAAGAAGCCCTGCCTCTTCACGTTGAACCTCTTCCTGATGCGTCCACAAGCACTTGGCAAGGCAAGTACAGCAGCAATCTAATTTTCTTCTCCCAGAATTATGACTTCCTGCATAGGCTGTTAGAGACCTTGCTGCTGATCTAGGTGAAAAGCTCAGGTTTTATCTTTTGAAATAAGCAGGTATCTGGTAACTGCTTGAGATTTGTTTGATTTTCATACATACAAACAGAGCAATTCTAAGCATTGCAGCTAAAAGCGAACATGAATATTTGTTGCAGAGGATGTGAATTCACGGACTACTAGGTACCCATAAATCCAGTGTTACAGTATATTAGACGAAAATAATGTGTTTAGTCAAGTGATCTATATCTTAATAAAAATACAGTGATTCATATTTCCAGCCACTGCAAACAAATAGTCTTAAGAACATCCTCTTAGGTACTGGGGAATCATACTCTTTTCGGTATTCCATTTTACTTGAGAAAATCAAGACCACAGCTTCTTGCAAAAAGAATTTGTCATAATTTACATGTGATCTCTGGCACTGAGAGGAATCCTTTATGAGCCCCTTTCCAGCTGTAACTCCAGTTAGGTTTACTCCTGCTTTGGGTGTACACAGTTCTTTCAGAATCTCAAAATGGAGCAGGAGTATTCAGGCTAAGGCTCAAATAATCAAATAAATAAAGAAATGAGCATACCTTCCTCTACTTGACTAGAACAATGAAAATACAATTATATCCTTTTTTATTTTATGGGAATCTGAAAGTATTAAGCACTTCAGACCTCCTTTTCTTAATAATTGTCATTAGGAGAACTTCTTTACATGGATAACAACACCAAAACAGCAAACTTTACTGACCTATAAAGTCTGTCTTCACTGCCAACAGCAGTGAAGGCAGACTTCATTTTAATTTGTCATATTGATTGCTGAGATTTTTTTTTTAAGGATTTTTTTTTTTGTCAGATGCATGTAATTGCTCTGGGTAAAGTCCTGAGTTGAGGTTTTGTTCTCTGCCTCGTAAGTTCTGACCCCACAGATTTTTTTCTTCTAATTTAGAAATGGTTTTGGCATGAGATGCAAAGACCATATAAGCATTGGTCTTCTCCCTAGATCTGATATTGAACTGTCTGTTTAGGTGCCCTGTGGTCACTATACGGTACAGATCCTTATAGGAAACAGAGAAACTAGGAGAAATATTTCCTTTTTCAGAAGATTTGTACTTTTTACTTATGAAAGCTGAACTCACCATCAAAGGAATCTTTGGTCACCTTTTCCCCATCATGGTGATTCTCAGCATGAACAAAAAATGGACAGATTGATATTTTTCATGCCTCTATTACTGAACTTCATCTACAGAAAGGCTGCAACAGTGGTTAGGAAGAGAGGTCTTTTGGGGGTTTGTCTCCAAAAGAAAAGAGATGGATGAAAAGTGATGAATTTTTCCTACAGAACTTTCTATGACCCATCTAGTTTAAAATGTCACTGAAGCTACAAAATGCATTGGATATTCACAGCAAGGTCCAGAAAATCCTTCTCTAGATATTTGAATAGAGGTCCCTGGGGATCTTGGAATTTATTTAGATATTATAATATCTGCACAATGAAAATAATTTTTCAAGCTCTCAAAGATTTCTTCTGACTTGTGATTCCAAACTACAGTCATCATTCTTTCCCCACCCCTTAAAAACTGATGTATTAGGCTGCTTCATATTCCTTGTTCCCAGTTGCAGAAAACATAAATACAATTGTTCATGCCTGAAAAAATTCATTTTCCCCTTAAGCCGCTCCTCCGCTCTGTCCAATACTGCAATATTTAAATCTTATGAACATGGTGAAGAATCTTAGATTTTGTGGGATCCCAGGGCATTAGGGAATTAGCAAGTACTCTTCTTGCATTTTACAGCAGTGTTAATAAAATATGTAATTGCCAGAGAAAACTTTTTCTTCTTTGTAATCAAAGGCATTTGAACATTATTTACTGTGTGGTCAGTATGAGCCTGAATAATATGAATTATAATCACAAAAGAGCTTTTAGGTGAGTGGGAAATAACAGGTTTTTTCTTCTTGAAAACACCCAACAACTAAACCCAGGAGCATAACAAACACAATGCCATTTTAGTGCATTTCTGGGAATACTTAATTAGAACAAAGCAGCACAAGTCAATATTAAAGCTCCATAACAAATTTATATATTTTAAAAATTCACTGGGATTCAAATTCAAACAAAGGCTGCTAATTGACAGAGAAATAATAGAATTACTGCTGTATGCTAGAATACTGGCTGTAGCAAATAATCATGCCATTCTCTGTTGTCAGTTCCACAGACGTCCCAGTATAAATGGCTCCTCTTGTGCTCCAAAAGAGAAAAACAAAAATAAAAATGTTCCCAAACCTATTCCTCTGTACAGGTGTTACACCACTCCTGAATGGAGTGGTGGTCACGCAATTAAGAGGAGAACATCCCATAGTGCAAAAGAGCAGGACTTAGAACTAATTTCTCAGATTTTTTTAAATATGGGGCTGTCATATGAGATATAAATGGCAAAAAACATTCTAATGGGCACTGTTAACAAGAGCTCCACGAGGTTTTCCACCACACAGCTTCACCAGCTGCAATACTCCTTCTACAGACACCTTTCATTTTCCTAATCGTTGTTCCATTTCAATGCAGAAACATACTCAAATTCAGCCAGCTTCATGTGGACACAATCTAACATTTGTATTATGAAGTAAGCTGACCTGCAAGAAATTTGGTTCAACTTAATTAGACCTACAATTTGACTTCTTTTTTTTATTATGTGGTAGTATTACTATATGAAAATATTTTTCTTCTGCTGCTCTTAAAAATGATGTCCAGACTATTTTTCCAGCTCACCCACTGACAGATCTTTCTCTCAGCCCTTCATAAATGCTGCAACACACCTTCCACATTCATTCACAGCCTTTCTTTCTGACCTGTCCATTTTTCTCACTGACTATATGTCTCCTGCAGCTTTTCTTCCTCCCACACATCAGCCTAAGCCATTCTTGCCTCTCTGGGACATCCATGACCCATCCTCTCCCCATCTCAAACTGAGGCTGGCTCCTGCCTCCACAAAGCTGGTTACACCAGCCATCACTTTTCCAGCCACTGCCATGCAGCTTTTCCAGGCACTGCTCTGAGATATGGAAGGAGTGCCCAAGGAAGGGGCAGAAGCCATCTCCTTTGTTAGGATGCTTGATGAAATATTCCGGATGATGGTGTCCCTGCCACGCTGGTCACTATTGTCTTATATGTACTTTCTTCTCCAGACACTGCTGACTTTCAAGAAATAGTGTTCAACATTGCAATACCCTCCAAAATTACCTCTGTGTTGCTTTGGTGCAGTGACTTTTGGCTGGTGGATGTCCACAGCCCCTGGGAACTGGTCAAAAGCTCAATGTCCAACTGGAGACCGGTAACGAGTGGTGCCCTTCAGGAGTCAGTGTTGGGATCGATCCTGTTCAATGTCTTTGTTGGCAACATGGACAGTGGGATCGAGCGTGCCCTCAGCAAGTTTGCCAGCAACACCAAGCTGTGTGGTTCAGTTGATACGCTGGAGGGAAGGGATGCCATCCAGAGCAACCTGGACATGCTGGAGAGGTGGCCAGTGCCAACCTCATGAAGTTCAACCAAGCCAAGTGCAAGGTCCTACATCTGGGTCAGGGCAATCCCAGGCACAGCTACAGGGTGGGTGGAGAAGAGATTCAGAGCAGCCCTGCGGAGAAGGACTTGGGGGTGTTGGTCAGTGCGAAACTGAATGTGAGCCAGCTTCAGTGTGTGCTTGCAGCCCAGAAAGCCAACTGTGTCCTGGGCTGCATCGAAAGTAGCATGACCAGCAGGTTGAAGGAGGTGATCCTGCCCCTCTACTCTGCTCTCGTGAGACCCCTCTTGGAGCACTGTGTACAGTTCTGGTGTCCTCAACATAAGAAAGACATGGAGCTGTTGGAGCAAGTCCAGAGGAGGGCTACGAGGATGATCAGGGGACTGGAGCACCTCCCATATGAAGACAGGCTGAGAAAGTCAGGGCTTTTTAGCCTGGAGTAGAGAAGGCTGCGTGGAGACCTCAGAGCAGCCTGCCGGTATCTGAAGGGGGCCTACAAGGATGCTGGGGAGGGACTCTTCATCAGGAACTGTAGCGATAGGACAAGGGGTAATGGGTTTAAACTTCAACAGGGGAAGTTCAGGTTAGATATAAGAAGTTCTTTACAGTGAGGGTGGTGAGGCACTGGAATGGTTTTCCCAAAGAAGTGGTGAATGCTCCATCCCTGGCAGTGTTCAAGGCCAGCTTGGACACAGCCTTGGGTGACATGGTTCAGTGTGTGGTGTCCCTGTCCATGGCAGGGGGGTTGGAACTAGATGATCTTAAGGTCCTTTCCAACCCAGACTGTTCTATGATTCTGTGATTCTATGATTCTATGTTGGCATTATCATACTAGCAAAATACAAGCAGGGGGAGCAGCAGTCTGCTGAGTTTCGATCTTACGTTTTTAAATTCCAACTTTTGATTTCCTTTGTTCTTACTAACATTTTAGCATCAAATGAAGTTGTTTTTTAAACCCGATGACACTAGGGACGTGAGAGGGAACTTATGAAAGTCACTATTGGTATGCTACATCCTGTACAGGGTACTCTAAGCGTGGTGTTTGCATAGATCTTCCACAGTGACTGGATGAGCAAAACCGTGACATACAGCCTATGTCTGTAAAATGTCACATAACCAAAAATTTTGTTCAAGGACTTACATGGTGGAAGCATGAAACACTATTGATATAAAGCAAAAAAGCATGACTTTGGTTAGTACATTAGTACTTAGAAGTGAAATCTATCCCTAAGCCGCCTATTTGACATGCAGGTATCAGGAGGGCAAACAGCATCTTGTTAGAGAGAGACTAGCAATGAAGGTGCTAAATGAGAAAAAAGATCTTTACCAACCTTTGGCATCCAGCACTTGCTAGAAACCCAGTAAGTGTCTCAATCAGCATAACTCCATGGACAAACAGCAATTCATAGCCCGATGTTAATTATCCTGTCCTTTATATTAAATTCTACCCCAGTGACCTTGCTACTCTTCAAAGGAAATGTGAATAAGAAAAGGTTTTGCATTCCTGCTAACATTCGTATTTCATACACACACTAAAGTCCGAACACATTTTTAAAAATTCAAGTATAACTAAGTTGTGGCAAAGCAGATCATACATACTAAAGCGCAGTGTGAATTGCATATACTAAAGACCCTGTATCTACCTAAGCACATAGCTAGAAACCAGCCTCTTGTCAGAGTTGCTTCAACTAAGCACATGTGTCCTAGGTGTTTTAATATTTCATGGTGTAGGTTTTCACCCTTTAGGTTTCGATGTGTGAATTTCATTTTCAAAATAAATGTTTGTGGATTAGTTTCGGTCTGCAGACTACAATTTAGCACATGGATGAAAATGAGACAGACTTAAATCTAATTCACACTATAAAATGCAGCTGGTTGTACTGAAATACAGCTGGGATGCACAGGCATGGAGTTCATTGATGGTTACAAATATTCTGAACTATCTGAACATTTCCAAAAGCAGTGAATATAACACATATTAACTTTTCCTTTATGAAATCACATTTTATTTTTCAACATTCCATGCTGTAGAGTGAATGCTAGAAAAATAGCTTTTAAAATGCAGCCTGTTTTGACTTGCCCAGCAAAACATTTCTTCTCCTTTCTAAACAATTCATGTTGAAAAGAAATGATCAACCTGATTAAACTTACTTTTTTATACACACCATATATCAAGGCAATCCTGAGCTGAATTTTATGCTCCATAATCCTGTCCAGAAATGTTTTTATTACGAAATAATAATAGGCCCCTTGAAATTCAAATCTATAACACATAATTGACACATTAACTCTAGACTGGTAAAAGGATATGTGGAAATATTTTCAGCTGCTATCAATTGTACATGGCTGGGCTTCTGAAGCACTTAGCACACACAGATTGCTGATACATTTTCTGAATGGGATAGGTTTTGTAGATGATTATTTCTGTAAAAAGATATATTGTAGGTTTTTGCCTTCACTTTCCATAATGCACACAGTAATGTCTGGGAAAGTTAAACGCTTTCTGTAAAGAAAGCAGACCATATAAAATAAATTGAAACTGTATCTTAATCCCATTTTACATCGGCAATGACATTGCTGTATATATCAAGAACACAGGATGCACAAATATTTTCTCATTTGGCTCCTGAGTTGAAGATGACATGACTGGAAAAGATTGCCTATACAACTAAAATTTCATCTGAATAGTTGTGTGTATGATTCATGCCATTCTATTCAAAGCATAATTTTAGTCTGCTTTCACTTGCCCTTGAAAAGCTTTTCAAGAGAATCTTGAGAAAGTCTAAAAGGGGAGGGAAAGATGGAAAATAAGAAAAGAAAGAAAAATATGATCATCTTTGTCCTCACTGAATTTAAAAAGGTACCAAAATAGTTTATTGAGGTTATAGGTTATATCCAGTAAAAGATGGGCTATAGTGGAATTTAGCAAGAAATTTAGTGTCTAAATTTTGATCCTGAGAGCCTTTGTTGTCCAACTCCATTACATCTTCCTTACTGACTTGCAGGGTACATCTAGAAAGCACAGAGCTTGTTACAGTGAGCGAAAGTGCCCTGGTGCAGGATGCAACCTGGCCACAGCTGCAGTGTCCACGCTTAGGGTGGCACCCAATTTAGTGGCTCTTCTCCCAGCAGTGGACAGCCCTCTGCCACTTGTAGCACCATGAGGCTGTGCATCTGTGGTCTGGGCTTGAGCTAAGCCGCAAATGTCCACTCTTAAAAAGAGACCAGGGTTCAGTTTTCCCACAGATTAAATTAGGGGAGGCACTCTGAAAAGAATATACTAAACACAGTCTGCCAGTCCCAGAGCATGGTCACTAAAGGAAGAGAGGTTTTATGGTGTGACGAGTACAGCTTTCAGTACAGCTGTGCCATGTCTCCTCTAAGGCACATACCCAACACCACCAGTCAGAAGACCAGGGAGGTGCCTGTCATGTGAGTGGCTCATCAAATTCCGTTGTACATGTGTGCACACCTCTCATCAGTTAAGCCAGTGACTATTTCAACACATTTTGTTGTCATCTTGATTTATTAAGGAAGGGAAAGTTGAGTATTTACAGCTTCTCTTATGTTGAAAATTAAGGCCTAATCCTAAGCAGTGTAAACTTACAACCTGGGCATCTTTATGCTTAAAGAATTGCTGAGAAAACTATTATGGTGAGTTGTACCAATACTCTGGGTTAGGCCCTGCCTACTTTTCACATCGCATCAGTTGCATCTCCAGAGAAAAGAGTCATTGGTGCTTGTACTCATGCTGTGGATGGTGTATACATTAAAACTGATCTTTCACTAGCAAAAGATGTTTTTAAGGCTATTACTCTGCAAAGTACATATTAGAGATTTCTTATATATTCAGCATACTGTTGCAGATCAGTTGTGTGAACTTACTTTGTCGAGCAACTGAAATTTCTGTGATGTGATTTGACATTACAAAACTCATACCTATGATTTTGTAAAAATACTTCAAAATTCTGTAGCATGGGCACATAGAGCATAGAGAACCCATAAAACCCTTTTTCTCTTCCCCAAAGCAAATGTTTCTGTTGAGATGGTCCACAAGAAGACTCCGACAGGCTTTCCTGCATCTCTTTTTCAAGCCTTGGCTCCTCCACTGATGGCCTTTAAGCAGAAAAGTAGATACACTGTTAATGTTAGTGGCAGATTTGTATGATGAGCTTTCCTGTGTGTAGTAAGGTAGGATTGCCTGCTCTGCTTTCAGCCTGCCCTATTGAGGCATCTAGCATGGGATTATCATCTTCTAGCTACCATTACATCTTACCTTGTTGCCTTAGCCATGGGACTCCATTCATGAAGAGGTTGGAAGCAGACTTTTCAAAATGTGGCATGTTTTCAAACCCTGGATATTTAAAATATTTGCAGTATGGAAAAAAGCTAGATCATATACCTAAATCTGCTCTCTCAAAGTCAATTCTGATTAAACCAAGCTTTACTAGAACATGTAGATGACCTGCCTGTGACCTCGAGCTTCCAGTTCCTCTTCAGACATACAGGTATGGAAAAAATGCTCCCAAAATCTTAAAAATAAGTATATGAAGAAGAAAGTACCTATTCCAAGCCATTTTATAGATGGAAAAGAATTCGTTTAGAAAGTAAATGTCTTTTCATCCATGCAGAAATTAAACTGCTGTGAATATCTCTATACTAAAAGGATGAGAGATTAATCATTCTAGAAGATAATTTGAAATCTCAGCTCCTGGTAGTCACAGAATATACTTTGCCTTCTATTTTTTCTTTTTTTTTTTTTAACATTTCTCCTCAATTACTCTTTCCATGCCTCACCATGTTACCACGATGGTTTTTAAGCTCTTTAGCTCTTTAAGCAATAGAAGGAATAAAATCCAGCCTGCCATAACCATCTGAACTTTTTACGTTTTGAAGACTCTTCTTTCATGCTGCTCTCCTGAGTCTCTTTTAACAGGCCAGAGATGGGGCATATCATAACTGCTCATCTGGAGCTAAGTGTGTGCTCACAGTACCAGCCAGTCTACACATGCACGTTGATTGACTGGATCACTTCTGCCAAACACTGCATCTTCGCAGAGAAAACTCAAAACTATTCCAGTGACTCAAGTGTCTCTCTCTTCCCACCCTCTCTTTCTCTTGTTTAGATACTGATTTCAACAGACATCATAAGAAAACATCTTACAGACTTCTATTCCTCCAAAATTGGTAAAAATTAGCCAATAGATTCAAAGTTTTTAAGCAAAAAGCAAGACAGACAGACAAGTGGAGATTGCATAATCACAATTTCCTCAGGAAACCATGTAAAAAACAGATTCCTGAGTCCTTAGATGTAATAATTGCAGTCATTACCACATAATATGCATTTCCATTAGCATTAATTCACTGAATACAGATAACCTTTGGAATTTAAAGTGGATAACGCCCTTTTTGGTCATTTAAAAAAGAATTAAATCTCAGGCAATTAAGAGTCATTAAAGTAAATGATTCATGGAGACCCAGTTTTCAAATTTAAATGCCTAAACTAGCAAAATTTCTGCATTTAGGTGTTGAACTAATATGGTAGGTGATATTTGCCACATACCCAGCTACTCTGCTGGAAATTTCAAAAGCAAGATACGGTCTTGGTCTCCTTACTTTACACAAAACAGTTTCAATGACAGACTTGTAACATACCTGTATTGTTTTTTCTTACTACACAGATTCTCAACCTGAGGGTGTTATATTTGTCCAGGTAGGCATAACTATATTACCTGCTTATACAAGGCACACAACAGATCAGTCAGAGAATATAATAATTTTTGTATGATCACAAGCAGTGGAGATATACTGAGTAAATATTCCCTGTTCAAAAACTAGTGAACTTCATATGAAGCTAGTAGGTGGCAATTTCAAAGCAAACAGGAGAAGATACTTCTTCATACAACATGCACAATTTCAGCAGTTGAATTTCTTGTTACAGGAGGCTGAAGATGCTATCAGACAAACTAACAAAAGGACACAAAAGCACCAGTGATCTGCAAACCATAAATCACTCGAAGACAAAGGATTATGCCAGAGAAGTGTCTCTTTATATCCTGGGCATCTGCTGCTAGCCACCATTCCTTCTGTTTCTTTGTTTTGTGAAAAAACAAGATTTTATTCAGGCAAGTATCTGTACAGTATCGTATATCGGTCAAGCATCCCAAACTCCACACAGCAGCAAAGTTGCTCTCTGCTCTCATGCCCTATGGTCAAGAACCAGGAGATTGCACCCAGGTAATTGTTTATCATTACACACTGGAAAATATTCAGACCATTGCTGTTGTCCAAATACCAAATTTTAGCAAGCAAGCGGAGTTGGGGGAAAGAGACCTTTAGGCTCAAAACAATTCTTACATTCTTTCAATCTGAATTCTCAGTCTATGAAAGAGAGGCCCCAGTCTTCCTGCCATGCTGGGACCTGGAACATAAAATGATGAGAACAAACCACAGCAGTTTTCAACATCACTTTTAATTAGATATTTTTATAAGAAAAGAATACTTTTTGTTGTTATTTATTTTCATTTGAACTGTTTTTGTATAATTTCTGTTGTTCTTCAGAAGTCTTGCCTTGTGTTAAGTATACTTCCATTTAAAAAATTGCATTTTGTAATTGCCAAAACCATAGTGGTCAGAAGGCATCAAAAGCATTTTTTCATCAGAACATATTTCATTCCTTAAATATGGCTTCACACAGCCCTTTCATACTAATGCTTTGTAAATTAATCATTGGGAATGGATGCCAAGTAGGTTATACATTTTCCTGGTGAAGGCCAACCTCCTATTTGCTCTAAAACAGAGGCCTCCTCTTTATATCTCGTTGCCTATTTCATAGAAAAAGTTGTATTTTCAAGAAAGTTCCCATGTTGCTCCTATGTACCTAATATAAGACACTTTCCCAAATTAAATACACTTACGTTGTCCTTGTTTTGAAGCATGTTAGTTAAGCGTGCATTTCTAAATATGAAGAATATCCTATGCACATAGTTTGTTTGCACAAAGTATATTATGTTCGGGTATATCAAGGTAGCATAATGCAACACACTTCACAGGAAGAACCACTGAACGCTTTTCAGATGAACTGCACTGAAAAATGCCATTTCAAATTGATGACGTGTGTGCTTCAGGTGGATGGCCTGAAGCATAAGAAATATCAAATAAAACAGATTTTGAAAATTTTAGAGTGCAATATTTCAGTTTTATCTGGAAACAAAACTTATATAATTTCAAGTTAGTTTTAAATTAAAATTCTTGTCAAAGAGAAAATTTCAGTTAAGAACTAATTTTGTTTTATTGTCCAGACACAGAATTGACACGTTCATTATCTGCAAATCTCTGTTTGTAGGTAAAGTCAAAGTCGATATTTGCATAAAATTACATAAAACATACTTCATTAAAACCTGAATATTACCAAGACAAACTTCTAAGGCCACACTAATATAACCATACTTAGAATTGACTTGCTTAAAAGTCTAAATCTTTTCTAAGGTTTACTGATTTACCTAAAAGTAGGCCTACATAACTGTGCCTAGGGAAGGTACTTGTCCAAAATGTATGTAACTAACTTCATGGTTTCATCAAGTGTCCCTAATTTTAGTAATTCATACACGCCTGAAAGTCAGAGCATATGAAATAATTTTAAACTTTATCTAATACATGTCTCAAGTCTACACCAGGCCAAACACTATTCATTTCTTGCACCTTTACATTCAGAATATCAGTATTGTGAGAACCACACACAGAACTGCAAATTAAAACACAAAGGCTTTAAGCTCATTAAATTCCCCTTTTCAAGGCAGAAACAGTACCTGTTTGCTGCCAAAGATTTAGAGACCAAATTGTGGAATCAAGCAGCTCCCCTAATCAGAATAAGATGGTGAGAAACTCTTCTGCCAGTACAGAGAAAACACTTTCTTCAGTTTATGCACCTCATTCGGTCACGAATGAGACATAAAAAACCCAATACAACAACAACAAAACCTAGCACTTTTTGTGTTCCTATGAAATAAGACAGAAGAACCTGAGATGTACCAGCAGTAGAAACAATCCTTTCATTTCCATTTCTGTAGGTAATGATTTTTTACTTGACTAGATACATTCATTTAGTATCTAAAAAAGTTTTAACTTCAGAAAATGGATTATATATCCAACACATTTATGATAGTGATACGGTTAATAGAAATACTTTTAAAATGCCATTTGTGTTCATTTTAATCGAATTACAGCTCTATTCAAAAGCAATTTGGCATCAACCATAAAGAATAAACACCAAGTGCCTTAGAATTGCACTACGGACCATTTTTAACATAAAAAGATACAAAATGCTTGAACAAACATTCATAGGTATATTATAGGGGTTTTGTTAGCCTTACATGTAGATCTCAAGGCTAAGTTCATTAATATGCTTTTCAAAATGTTTTTGTTCTTACCAAGCAATAGCAATCTAATGTTCGTTAAGAAACTAAAATTTTTACAAAAATTACAAACATTTATAGCTAGTTGGCTTGCTTGTTGATGTAAATCAATCTACCTGGGGAAAAAAAAAAATGCTTTGGACTACCTTAAATCCTTGTGAGATGGTCTTTTTCGTTCTGTAAAGGAAGACACTAATTTTCAGAGAAGCCAGGACCATGCAGATTTGCTATTCTCTAGTTGCAATAAAATAATGTTGAATCTCCTATGTCTTAGACTGGTCTAAAATAGGGCTGTTATTTGGTAGGTTTTCTGATAACTGACTCTTTATAGATGAATCATAACATGATGCTGGAAACTTGGCAATTACATCAATGACTCTGCACCATGCATTGTACATGACCTGCATACTAAGGGAGAAGAGTATAAGTAGAAAGAAATGCTTTTTGCAGTTGCTGAAACTCACCTTGTCTCATTGTATCCATTGTGTGCACAGTCTGATTTGCTTAAAAGACAGATGTAAAAGTAGCAGCATCCTACAATCCACATGCTACTTACTGTTACTGCGTGAGTTCCCATGAAATGCAAAAATAACAACTAAATATCCTGAGATATGCAGATGAAAAACTACAGAAAAAAATAGTCTGACACAGATTCAGATTTGCAGCAGTGTTCACAAGACATTGAAAAGATTCAAGCCAAAGTTTCAATTGTGTGAGAAAATGCAAGTGAAGTACCTATGCAAAATTGGCCTGATTTTCAGACACTCAGCAGTTTGAGCTCCCATTTAGTTCACCTCTAAGATTACACAAAATAGTCTGTTTGTATAATCTACAGCCTTGAAAGAAAGTCTTCTGTGATCTCTCATAAAAAAGTCTTGGCAGATAAATGTGAGTAACACAAAAGACATTGTCTTTCTTTCCTGAAAGTACCATAAGCCCAATAGGTTTTCCAAACACATTGTTACAAGTACTTTGTTTTAAGAGGATGAAACTTTCTACAGCACTTTTCATGTTCATTTTTCCTTAAAGTATGTTTCTGTTTGCTGGCTTTCACCCAAGTTTTTCCAAATTGCTTTCTGAAGTGATAAGGAATACTTGATGTAAATAGGAATAACAAATACTACATAGAAAACACAACAATGTCTGGGAACAGAGAAAACTGTCCAATCTGTTTCAAAGTACAATTTTGGTTTATTTCTAGCTAAAGAGACAAATGTCCTGCTTCAGCATTCTTTGCTTAAAAAGGCCCCAAGGTTTCTTGGTGTGCAATTATCTGCCTGAAACACACACTATGAAAGTATGTATATATATAAACATGCACACACATGTCAACACACACACATATATGTATAGTATATTAGTGTATGCATGTCTGCTTTCCACTCTATGTAGTTTATGGTTTGCCACTTCAAATATTTTTATTTTCACTCTTACTTCCACATTGTCGTATAAGAAACAGAAGTCGCAGTCGTTGTGAGTCCATTGCAGACTCTGAAACTCAAGAGCTTTTTTCCATTTTGCCATCGTTGAAAGACCTGTCAGTAATTAAAGGGCTAAGAAATTATGACAACGTCTACTGCCTACTCGGACCCTGGATAAGAGTTCGTTTCATCACCTTTAAATGTTCTCACTTTGGACCCTTTCCTGTAAAGGGGAACTCCAGATTGGAAATGGAAGTGTGCAGTGTCTCATCAAGGGAATACCACATGTAAATACAACAGACGGGGCCTGGGAGGGAGAGAGATTTCCTTTTGTCTCCTGCTCTCCTGGCATTGTGTGACTCCACAGGGCTCAAGGAGCAGCAGAGGAGCAACAGCAGGGACAGTGCTGAGGGTGCCAAGGCTGTGGCATTGGTGCCAGACATTAGGGGCTAATGCGCTGTAAAACTTCTTCCCACACAATGCCTGGGGCTATGGGTTTACCTCTGTCTTGTGAAGTGACATGGAGATTAAACACAGAGGGCATCTAGGCAGAAATCAGGTCAGTCTACAATTTGTCACCACCACAGTTAAGGTTCCCTTCTCATAGGATGGGCCACCACTCAAACCAGATCTATTCCCAAAGATCTAATCTTTGTCATTTTACCAGCTGATAAAACTAAAAGAGATGGGTTAAGTGACTTGCCTAACAGATCTTAAATGTTACTTAACATAATGAATATTTAACTGTTGACTGGTACCTTTCTTGCAGCAGCTAGAGGAAAAATAATTATTTCAGAATAGACTTTTAGTTAGAGCTTCCCACTGGGCTATGGGAGACAGATGTCAGTCTCTGCGTCTCAACAGGCAGGGGAGGAACATGATCCCAGGCAGAGCAGGTCTCAGTACTGTGGTACTTTATAGCGGAAAGTGGAAGAGCACAAGAGAATTTGGTTTTGATGTGGTACAGAGGGGAAAGGCCTGTGGAGGGCAAACCCTTGCTTCTCTCTGTCCTGCCAAGGACATTCGCATCAGTGCAAGCACTACCACCCAGTGTTTCCTCTCTGCTAGCTCTGCTCTCGGACCTTGGATTATAATACGTGTAACTGATTTATATTAATCCTTACTGGAACACAGTAGAATGTTACAGTCTTATTTACTTTTAATAAATCCTTCATTAGGGCAGATAAAGCCTGGATGACAGGTTAATGTTCAGAACTGCCTTGAGTCCAGGATATTCTGTACCAAAACAACACCCAGCTTGCACAATCTACAGCTGTGAACTACAGATGAAATTAATACAGCTAGTATGTTCTTATTGATATAGTCACTTCAGAAGAAAATACTTCTAATGGCGTGAATCCTTGGTGCTAGATAAAATGAATAAAATTTTCCCAATGACTACTTTCAATCTTTGATTACAATATCAAAAAAAAATCTAAGACTCAATTATTTATCTACCCATTATCTATTCATTCACCTAGTAGTATCTCAGTATCATTGGTGGGTGATGTTATGGTTGGAGGCTGTCTTGGGCAAAGCAATCACAAAATGATTGAATTTTCAATCCCTGGAGAAGTCAGGAAGAAGGTCAGCAAAATCTCTACGTCAGACTTCCAGAGGGCTGACTTTGGGCTGTTTAGGACACTGGTTGGCAGAATTCCTTGGGAAACGTTACTAAAGGACAAAGGAGTCCAGGAAGGCTGGACATTCTTCCAGAATTAAATCCTTAAGGTGCAGGAGCAGGCAGTCCTTATGTGCTGAAAATCAAACCAGCAGGGAAGAGACCAGCTTGGCTGAACAGGGAGATATTGCTTGAACTCCAGGAAAAAAAGGAGAATTTATCACCTGTGGAAGAAGGGACTGTCACCCCATGAGTAGAAGGATGGTGTTAGGTTATGTAGAGAGAAAGTTAGAAAAGCAAACACACAGCTGGAACTAAATCTGGACACTGCCATAGAAGATAATTAAAAGTACTTTTACAAATATATTAGCAATAAAAGGAGGGCCAAGGAGAACCTCCACCCTCTACTGGATACTAGGGGAACCTAGTGACTGAGGATGAGGAAAAGGCAGAGGTACTTAATGCTGCCTTTGCCTCAGTCTTTAATAGTCACACCAGCCATCCTCAGGGTACTCAGTTCCCTGAGTTGGATGGCAGAGATGGGGAGCTGATTGAAGTGCCCATATTTCGGGAAGAAATGGTTAGCGACCTCCTGCTCCACTTAGAAGTATACAAGTCTGTAGGGCTGCATGGGTTACATCCAAAAGTGCTGAAGGAGCTGGCAGAGGAGCTTGCTAATCCACTCTCCATCTTCTATCAGCAGTCCTGGTCTAGTGGGCAGGTCCTAGAGGATCAGAGGGTGGCCAATGTGATGCGTCTACAAAAAGAGCAGGAAGGATGACTCTGGAAACTACAGGCCTGTCAGCCTGACCTCAGTGCCAGGAAAGGTCACGGAGCAGATGATCCTAAGTGAGATCACACAGCACGTGCGGGAAAACAGAGGAGTCAGGCCGAGTCAGCATGGGTTCATGAAGGGTAGGTCCTGCTTGAACAACCTCATCTCCTTCTACGATAAGGTGACCTGCCTGGCTGATGAGGGAAAGGCTGTGGACATTGTATATTTGGACTTAAGTAAAGAATTTGACACTGTCTCCCATGGCATTCTCCTGGAGAAACTGGCTGCTCATGGCCTGGATGGGTGGATTCTTCATGGGGCTGGAAACTGGCTGGACGGCTGAGCCCGAAGAGTGGTGGCAAATGGTATCACATCTAATTGGGTCTCTAGTGGTGTCCCTCAGGGGCTGGTGATAGGGCCAGTGTTGTTTATCATCTTCATTGATGATCTGTATGAGGGGATCGAGTGCAGTCTCTGTAAATTCAGAGACAACATCAAGTTGGGTGGGAGTGTTGATCTGCTGAAGAATCGGGAGGCTCTGCAGAGGGATCTGGACAGGCTGGATCCATGGGCTGTGGCCAGTGGTATGAGGTTCAACAAGGCAAAGTGCCGGGTCCTGCACTTGGACCACAACAACCCCACGTGATGCTCCAGGCTTGGGGAAGAGTGGCTGGAAAGCTGCTTGGTGGAAAAGGACCTGGGGGTGCTGACTGACGGCAGAACATGAGCCAGCTTGTGCCCAGGCAGCCAAGAAGGCCAATGGCATCCTGGCCTGTACCAGAAACAGTGCAGCCAGCAAGGCCAGGGCAGTGATCATCCCCCTGTACTTGGCACTGGTGAGGGCACACATCGAATCCTGTGTTCAGTTTTAGGTCCCTCACTACAAAAAAGACATTGAGGTGCTGGAGCAGGTCCAGAAAAGGGCAATGAAGCTGGTGAAGGGTCTGGAGCACAAGTCTGATGAGGAATGGCTGAGGGAACTGGGGTTGTTTATTCTGGAGAAGAAAAGGCTCAGGGGGGACCTTATCCCTCTCTACAACTACCTGAAAGGAGGGTGTAGTGAGGTGGGGGTAGGTCTCTTGTCTGGAGTAACAACTGATAGGACAAGAGATAATGTCCTCAAGCTGTGCCAGGGAAGGTTTAGACTGGATATTAGGAAACATTTCTTCACTGAGAAGGTGATCAGGCATTGGAACAACAGGCTGCCCAGGGAAGTGATGGCATCACCGTCCCTGCAAGTGATCAAAAACCATGTAGATGAGTCCCTCAGTGGTATGTTTTAGTGGTGGTCTTGGCAGTTCTGGGCTAATGTTTGGACTTGATGTTCCTAACTGCCTTTTCTAACCTAGTTGATTTTATTCTCTTCTGAGTTGGCTGCTCAGTTTTACCCTAAGGATTCTGGCTAAACACTTCTGCACAAAGGAAATCCAGGGAGTATTTTCATTTGAAAACACAAAGAAAGCAGCCATATCTTTTCAAATCTCTTTCATTACGGCTTTAACTGGTGATGGATGCATTCCAGGCAGTCTAGTTCAAGCTTGGTTAAAGTCTTGGTTAAATGTTTGAAGACTTCTGAAGTACCCTTGTGCTTTATTGTGCTCCTGAAAGCAGCTTCCAGAAAACCTTCTTATCTCTGGAAAACACTGAGGAGGTGTATTTGATTATGCATTCCAAATACAGAGGAGAAGAAATAAACATGGGCTTACACTCACGCACACATAGAAAAAAAAAACAAACAAAAAACCAGAACCAAAAACCAAACCCCACCACTGTACACTGAACTAGTTTATTTGAGGATATTGTTATTCTCAGAAAGTGTAACTCGCAACTCCAGCGGATTTGCTTGGTCTCATTCTGAGTTCCCCTTTCTTGCTTTTTGCCTAAGAGTCACAGCTCCTACCCTAACTATGCAAAACCTGCTGCTTTCACTTCACATCATTTCCCCGAAATTCATTCCTCTCTATTGCTTGTTTATCTTTAGTGAAGAACAAAAAAAAAAAAAAAAAAAAAAAAAGAAAAAGAAGTCAGTCACACCAAAGAAAATATCAGGTTTTGCACCCCATAGTTGTCAAAAAAAGGTAATGTGGGGAAAGGAGGATTTGGACAAAATATGGTCAGGTTCTGGAAAAGAAAAATATTCAGAATGTGAAAAAATCCTGCGCCAACCTTCCCCATCAAAGTATCTCGCATCTCTAGTCTTAACCACACCATCTTGTGAACCATTTATAACTAGAGTTCAGCATGAATGCACCAAAGCTCAGCCACCACAGTGACTACCTGTTAAAGTAAATGAAGAGGAGGGAAGCAAACAACCCCCATGTCTTAAACAAAGAGCCAGAAGCCTGTGGCTGGAGGAAACCAGCTCTTGATGTAATAAATGTAGCAGGAGGGTCTGAGGGGCAGTGACATACCTTCCTTACTAAAGAAGAGAGATGTTAAGAGGTAGCATAATAAAAAACAATTTGATGAAAGAATGAGATTTGTGGTAGGACTGAGTTGTACTCAACCACTCATTTAGGTAATCCATATTTTAAACACAGTTGGTATATTCCGAGGAGAACTGTGGTTCACTAGAACTGTGTTATCTGAATATCTAGAAGCTTTGAAGTCCTAGAAAACTGCATCAGTTGCTGTAGTCAGTAATGAATTTTATCTTTTAAGCAGGATATAAAAATCCTGATAAAAAAGGTTATAAACTTGGTTTAGAAATGGAAGCCTTTGCAACACTGAAATATAGAGCAAGATGACATAGTCTTTGATAAAGCTGTTTAGTCATGACTCTGTAGAGAATGTCTAAAAAAAGTTGTTTTCTTCAAGTCACCATCTTCACAAGGAGACAATAACTATTGTGGGAAAACACACAGAGAGGGTTGTTTTAATTTATAGGAAGACAAATTAATCCATCTCCATTTATTGTGACCACTGTCATTTCACTTCCTCATCCCAAGGATGATTTGTAAAGTTCTTTGAGATCCCAGTAGATAGAGAGGGGCACCCAAGCCCAATGTACTGCAGTATTATAACGTACTGCAATATTATAACACTGCCTTGAGAATGAAGTTCATCCCAACCGTCATTTAAATCAAAATGAAGCACTGAGCGCCATTCTTGAGGCAAGAAGATTTTGTCTTGGCTTTTTGTCCGGGGCTGAAAATTACTTTATCATAACAAAAGGACTATGCTTAAAGAATTCAAAGAATTTCAAGTTTTGTAATAAAGCAAAACCTTTCTAATGACTCTGTGATTAATGTACTGCAATTCAGGAATCCAAAAGATCTAGAGATTTCAATAAACTGAAACACTTCACTGCATTTGCTTTGGTTCAGGCATGTCCTGCATTTACTTTTTCAGTAATCCTCTTTAGACAGGCAATTTAC
Organism: Strigops habroptila; assembly: GCF_004027225.2. NCBI lineage: Eukaryota > Metazoa > Chordata > Aves > Psittaciformes > Psittacidae > Strigops > Strigops habroptila. The sequence continues at coordinate 55,064,076 of NC_044302.2, read as the reverse complement.
CTAAAACTCACATAAGTGAGCATATTTGTAATAATGTATGTGGTAATGTGTCACACTGAAGCAGTCGTAAGTAACCTAAATTTTCTCATGTCAAAAAAAAAAAGGATAATAAATGAATTATGTCACTTCAGGACTCTAAGCCTTCATATCTTACTCATCTACCTCAGAATATGACATCTGCCTCACAACATGACATCATAGTGGTCAAACGTAAGCGATGACTAATTAATTCCTAGAGAGACAGATGCATTTCTGCTATGATCTGACTTACTTCTGTAAGAACCTTTATCACTCCTAGTAGTATCAATGATGTCAATGACCCTTAGATGGCTCCGTATGAGAAACACATATAAAACTGGAATATCTGGCTTCTGGAAAAACAAAAAAATCTAATTCCTCCCACCCCACTTACATACTCGTGCTTGCATTACACTTAGCTCTGCAAAACAAGCTGATAAAAATCTCTGTTGTGCCATTGCCCAGTCTTGGTATATTGGAGTGGAACTAAACAAACCACCATAAAGCATAAGAGCTCTAAATCACAGATTGTGAACAATATCTTAAGGGCTTGTCTCTCATTCAGGCCCTGCAATCAGACCAGCAATACCAGCAGGGCTGGGGAATAAGGAAGTAACTTGCTACTGGACCTCATCTAGGCACAGGACAAAAGGGAGGTTGATTTCCACGGTTGCCAGTGTCACCATTTAAATAGGAAAAATAAATGCAATAAAAATATTTGTGTTTTAGTGTTTTCTGTAAGAGAAGGCAGTCCTTTTACTATCTGGAGAACACAGAGGTGGACACCAATATGCCAGGTATTGATGGCTGCAAATAGTCCAGTGATGATACATCTCCAAAGACAAGCTAGTAGTCTAGTATCTACTAGCAGCTAGTAGCTGAGACTGGGTACTTCACCTCAGAAAGGTGAAAGTTTGATCAAAACCCACTGTTATTTCTCACGGTTGTCCTTTAGGCCATGCTTACATGTTTATCTGCTGTAAATTGTACTTTTATCATAATCATTATTACTTCTTCAAACAATTCTTAATTGACAAGGTCGACTGTGGCATTTCATGGTATCCACTTATGAAGGTTTACTCCAGTGGAACTTGCAAAAAAAAATTGTATTGAAACTGCAACTGCCCCCTTTTTTTTTTTTTTTTTATTATTATTTTTATGGTTTTTGGTTTGGTTTGGTGTATTTTTTCTGTAAGTTCATTATGATTAATATTTCAGTGGACTCCACCAGGGATTTATTATAAATTTTAGTATCTTAGCTACATGAAGAGGGATTGGGTTGAAAGGGGTTTTTTAGATATTGTTTTCCAGTTGAGCATTAAGTCCCCATTGCAGCACTAAGTCCCTCATGGTGTAACAGATGCCTTTGTAATTTAATTAATGTGAGTTCCATGAATATTTATGTATATTAGTTAAAAACAATTCAGCTACAGTAATACTGTTCTGTGTTCCCTAGTCAACAAATAAAAAGAAGTGCTCCCCTTGCCACACACTTATCTCTCAGTTATTAATGTACAATAACAAATTCCAAACTCTCATCTGGGAACATTATATTGTAATTGCTTAGTAGGTTATTAGGGCATACCTGTCTGTCAGAATCAAAATACAGAAAGTAACACTGCTGTTATGGGAAGAAAACGATTGATTTCTTGTGCCATCTCGTGGAAAAATTATTAATTGCAGACAATCTCAAACTATTTCCTACGGTTCTGTACAAGCAGAAATGTCAGGAACGTGGTTTGCTTCCTACACGAAAAATCTGTTGCCTGTAAGTAGTAACCTGGTTTGTTAATGTCTTACAGTCAAATATTTTTGATCAGTCAACCTAAACTCTGTGGCTTATCTTTCTGTATGTCTTGTGGATTGTGCAGACTCCATTATAAAGCTCTGATTTATTTTCCTTGCTACAAACCATTTTAAGATCTTCCTTCATGTTCAGATTTATACAGAAAGATAATATACTTCTTTTAAAATTCGTTGCACAACGTTATTAATTCTCACCTGGACTACTGGTTAGCATCAATGGGGTTTTTTTCAGTACTTTTTTGAAAATTGCAAACTAATTGTTCTAACAATAAATATTCACTGATTGCTTAATTAAACTTATTAAAATGCAAATTAAAATCCCAAACCAATGACAATAATTAAAAAAGAACACATTACCAAAATGATGAAAGATCAGATTTAACTTTTTCCATTATCCAATATAATGTCAATTAAGTGTAATTGGAAAATGAGCAAGCACAAATAAAGTTTGAAAACAGCTTTTGCCACAGAAACTTAAACACGACTGTGTTGTCTCACACAGAGCTCAGCAGTGGACTCTAGAGTACTATTCTGCAAGGGGTTTAGGTCATCTTTGTGTTTCAAGTCCACTTGCAGTCTATCAGAATTTGAAATACAAGCTAAAGCTTTTTCCTGTCCTCTCACCTCCAGCCATATGATACATCATCTGTAGGAAACATAAACTCTTACCTAAATCCCATATCTTTAATCTATAGACCCTTGCTAAACTAGACTCGGAGAAAAACATAGATAAGCTGTAGGAAACCCCAGTGGGAGTGTACCGGAATAACAGTAATGTTGGAGGATTTAATGATGCAGCTCTGTTTAGCATTAATGTGAGTCAATAAAGGTAATCTCTATATTCCGCTTTGAAACTATATGTGTGAGGGTATGAATTATTTCTTTTTATTTATGGTTATCCTTTGATAATTTTTCAGCATATGAATACTACAAAACAAGATGACAGAGGAGCTCGGTGCTCATTGTAAAGTGAATTAGAATTGCCTGGGTGCGGTCTAACCCAGCAAACATTACAGGGACTGCTCCATCCCGCTCTCCTCCCCATCCTTCACTTCAGATGTAACATGTCCTTTGCCATATTTCTGCTTCTTTCTAAAGCAGATGTTGCTCTCTTATGCTGCTGCATAACATATTTAAATTGGTCAAGAATTTTCCACCAACAAATTGAGACCAATAAATCAAGACCAACAAATTGAGCAATTATTTAAATAAAAGCCACTTGACATGGCAAGCTACTATGCTAACATACTGCTGCACTGACCTCCTTCAAATTGTACTATTTAAATTCCACTGACCCATTAAATGCCCTTAGTGCTTTGATGTTGCTGCAACACCTTTGTGCAATAGGGCGTGCTGAACCTGTCAGAGGGACATCAGCGCTTGTGGAGGAAAGCAGTTATTCTTTCAGCTGTGTCAAGATCTCATTACATGTGGGTCAATCACGATACAAAGAAACACAAAAGCATATACTTCTTGTGCAAAAAAACCCAACACTATAGCTCCCCAGAGCTCTTTGCTGCAGCAAATCTGAGCCCTGAATCAGTGGCATAAAGTCCTCACCCATCCTTTTTTTGGCCACTCTTCTTAATCCACTTTCTGAGACCACTGCTATGAGTGGTCTCAGGCAAGAAAAAAGATGCAGCCCCAGCCCCTGGTCTCAAGCATATACAGTAGGAGGCTGTATACTGGCTTAAGTCCTTGGCTGGCTGCTCTCACCACCTTTGCTGTGTGCCCTCATTTCCAGCAGCTTTGCAACCTAAATAGTAAGGTTACAAATAACAAGGTGCTGAATTATGACCTCTCTACGCAAGCCTAGTCCATGTCACACTGATGCAAGAGCTGCCATGAACCAATTTTATGCTGGCACAAATAATCTGCTTCTTAATGTGGGACAAAGCTTATACATTGTTCTTCATAATGTAAACCTATGGAAACATTTGCTCCAGTACAATATTTCATGCCATTACCAAACCCAAACCTGTGGTAGGTGGTTATTGTTGATGTTTTTTTTAGTAGGAGCAGAAGTGAAGTCACATTTCAGCCACAGACATATTAACGAGATTATGAAATTAAAGTGCTGACAAAGTACAATTATGCTCTTCTTTCAGAACATGTAATGTACATTCTTTTGTAACAAGAATCCATGTAAGTGCACTTTCCCATTTGTTTTTTGCTGCTATTGTGTATCTGTTGCAAATAGGATTGTTTTATGGTCAAAATCTTCCATTCCATATTGAATTACAATAGTATAAACTGATGTCATAATTTTGTTCCTGATATCTCTTCAAGTGACTTTCCTGCCTTGCCTCAGACCTGATCCTCACACCTGTAAGTGTGAGGATCCCTATGACACCTCTTCCGCTTCAGCATCACTTCCAAATCCCAGATCCATTCTCTGGACTATGTGGATTTGAACAGCTTATAGATTGGGTAAGATAATGGAACGTCTGGATTTTCTTGTGTTGCCTGCCTTAAGCATGCAAAAACACTAACTACTGAAAATTACAGAGTTGAACAACTAAAGTTGGAAAATTTTATCTGTTTTTTGAGATTACAAAGTCCTACTGAATCTTGCTTTCCAGGCTGATTTTGAAGGGTAAGTATTGATACAGTTTTCTGCCTCCAGGTGTGGAGTTTCAGAATTCTGCCAGATATTATGTGTGAGACCTGGTAATGCTGTGGTTCTTGCAATCCATTAAAAATTAAATATAAATACCCTTGGCACAGAGAAGTCAATAAAGGTTTCTGAGGTCAGCCAGAGTCATGGGACAATTTGGTAACTATGTTAATGGAGCCATATTCAAGGAACTAAAGTACATAATCAGTAGTAATAACAATTCTGCAAGACAAATTAGATGGCTAATAACATGTAAACAGACCCACAGTTTACAGGTTATGTCATTAGTAATAGCTGTGTAACTCTGATGCCGTCAGAGGGAACGCATATACGGACCTAAATGAAAATTGCCAAACTGTCTTGTTGATGGGGAAGAAAGGGAGGAGAGCTGGGTTGCACCCTCCCAGTGATGTTGATTCTGCAAGGTTAACAGGAGTGGAAGGTAGTACGAAATTAATTTTGCCATTGGAAAACCTGCCAGTTTTACATATTCACATTTCACACTATAGATAATGCTTAACTTTTCTTCCCTACCCCGTTACTTGCTGCATTTTCTTTTCAATTCATTCCTGCACTGTTACTTAACATGCCTTGTATCTTTTCTTTAATCTCCTTGTACATGAAGCAGCAGTGGTGTGCAAAGTGTCATCGCTTGCCTTAGAGAGGACATGGGGTTGACTTTAGTTTCTCTAGTCTTTCTGTGAGGCACCACAAGTGATTTTGGTCCTTTGTAGCTAAGATGTGTGAGTAAACCAGAAGGTATGACCATCTAGGCCCCATGGATATGGCTTTTGCCATAAACCACTAACTTTTGCAGCGGAAGTGGTGTCAGCTTCAATGTTGAAGATTCTTGTTAGTATAAGTCTATGCAATGACAGGACAGTAATGCATATTTACGAAGTGTTTTGGTGATTCTTTCTCAGACAGTTATAAATTATTTCTTAGATAAGAGCTTTTTACACTTGATGAATAGCAGATGATTGTCACTACTTTACTGTTTAATTTTTAAATTAATTTGAAGTATAATTCTCCAACTATATAGTGCTCTGAGACTACTAAGAAATTAATCACATTAAATTAACTTCATTATAAATCATCATATTTACATGACACTCAAAAGTATGCACTGGAAGAAATTAATGCATCAAAGCAGGATTCTCAATGTTTCATTTAAGGAGCAAATGCATTTCAGAATTAATTAAAATGAGAAAACACTAGGTGAGTATTGAAATTGTTTGTGTGGAACTCCTATACCAGAGTTATATAAAAACCAAGCTTATACTTAATAGGAGCATAGAAATTTGTAAGTCAAGTCCTGTGAAATTTTACATTTATGCACTAGTTTCAGCTTCATGTTATTAAAAAATTTGAAAGAGGGTTACAAATCTGGGCAGTGACCTACAGTCTTATACCACAGATAAACTTTCATTAATTACAATTAAGAACAAGAAAAGCCAGTAATACATAAAGGAAAGCAAACAGAAACTTTGCATTACACTTTCTACATAAAACCACAATGTCTTCATATTGAAAATAACAACACCAAACACACAAAACATAAATATTAAATTTACTTCCAAGTGGTCATTAAAGTACATTTCTCAGAAAAACAATGTACAAAATTAAAAGAGACACTGTCAGATAAAATATGAAGCACATATTGGAAGCTGCATTTTGTAACCACAGTTTGGTCTCCTGGTAAAATTTAATCCTTTGGAATGAGAAAGGAAAAGAAACAAATCAGCTATGTGCTAATATGGAAGCTGCCAATTTTCTATAAATATATGGATATATGCAAGTCTTTAGTGCAATGACAGTAACCAGAGGCAACAGGTTGAGTATCTAATCTACTCAGCTAAGGCAACCATGCCGAATACTTATACTAAAGTAGAAAAATACAAACTAAAAAACCATAACTTTTTAGACTGGTGTTCAAATAAAGGTTTAAATTATTTCTAAACAAAGTAGAGAGTTTGAACTCCAATCTGAGGCTTCTTTCTGCTAATTGGTTAACCATTTAGAGGTACCACTATTTACTACAATGGCCTACATTAAACTATGCAGACCACAGTTATAATTAATTTAGGAATTTGTCTCTGCTGTATTCACCTGTTTTTTCTAGCACCTGCTACTTTTTTACAACACAGAATAAGAATGGAAAATAAAAGTTCGAAGGGTTAAGTTTGTCAAAATTTTTCAAAAATTTGTCAAAAGCACAAGCAAGTTTTGAGAATGAAATGCTACAGTGAATTGTTGGAAACTAATTCTCAGAATTCAATAAGGTTTTAGCAAAGAGTTTAAACTTTTCGTCTAGCTTATTTTTAAAATTTCATGGAAATCTTAGAATTATTGGCAAAGACTTTCTATAACAAAACCAATGAGCTTTCTCAGTTGGAGTGGACTCACTAATATATCCTCTTTGTAAAAAGTTTTGGGGAAGAAGGGAGTTCATTCTTCTGCGCACTTATTTTGCTGCACATGAGCAGATATTTCATGGTCAATAACTGAGAGCATGAAATACTAATGTACAGAGTCCAAAGAGCACAGTCTTAAATGGTTTGTTTTTCTTAGCTGGTGTATCCTTACTTGAAAAGGCAAAGGTCTACAGAATGAGTATTTTATGACCCCAGACCAAACCCCAAAAAGGCGATATAGCTGCCCCTGAGCATACACACCAGGAAAAAAAAAAAAAAAAGTGACAGGGGGACTGCCTTTATTTAGCTCCAAAATAAATATTTACTTGCTTTTTCAAAGGGAAGAGGGAGGAGGGAAGGAAAACACTGACTTAACGGGGCAAAAAAGAAAAGAAACTTTGTATGTTCCTACATTTGTCCTTCCGTAGAGAATTATGTCATTTAAATGCAAAACCCAGTCATGGATAATGGGAAAAGTAAAAGCTTTGTGAATGTAGGCATGAAAAGTACTTGCAGTAAACAGAGATGAATCAATATCTACTTATTTGGAAGATTAGTTTGGTGTAATATATAAACATAGGTACTTATTAAAGCCTGAATATCTGGAAGTTGACAGACACCACGCCTTTATTGCTTCTTTCTGCGATAATCCTGAAGGGGAACATTTCTGTGCAAAGGAAATGTCGCTAAGGTCATTATGTGGTATTTAATTATTATGTTGGAAAAATGGAACCTCAAACACTTATCTCTGATGTAAATGAAGTTCAGTAACATGGAGTTATGAGTAATCTTTTCTAAAACTAAAATGGACGTGAATATATAAGAAGAAGCATATTCCACTTATTCCACAGTATTTCAGCAACAAGGCAGATCTAAACCAAGATGTACAAGCAAATCTGACAATGATGTTAGTGTATTACAATTTATAAATAATAAAAACTACAGACATAAACTGTAGAGGCATATAGCTATTGTTTTTTTCTTATATTTCTTTGAATTATGTTTTTATTGTCTTTTAGTTATACTTGCCATCTGTACTAAAACTGCTTAACATAATGGTCCTTTTTCACTAAAGAAAAAATGCATCAAGATGTAGAAACACAAATTCTTTACTTAAACAGAAGTAAATGTTGAAAAAAAAAAAAAGCCTCATAAGTAAATCAACTGGAGATACAAGAAAAACTGCAGAAGAAACTTAAAATATAATATATTATATGTGGATTACAAAATATGTGCATAGCTACAAATGAAATTTATGAGAGTAGAGATAAATGAGAACATATACCAAAATGCCATCTGCAATAGTAAGAGCACTGTCATGATCATGAGAGGCAAGGTGCAAAGGTGGAAGCTTGGAAGACTGGTGGCTTGGTAAATCAAAATCATTGCTCAAATAAACGTATTACCCAAGTACAGGGCTTCATGTTAAAGGAGATAAACTAGGCAGTAAATGACCAACTCAATCACCTATTTTTCCATAAGGTTGTCAACACAAGATGTTTTGTTACATAACAAAGGATTCCAAGTAAACCCATAGCTATACTGCCATCATGGGTAACACATCTTAGTACTCTGCTATTGGCAACCCTATGCTCATACAACACTTTAACCAAATCAATAAAAACCTTTGAGAAAGTGTGAAATGAAGCATATGGGCAAATCTGTCTCATTATCACAACTCCAAATATTCCAAAAAGCATCTGCCTCATCTAGTGCCCTTCATTTTATTAAACCCTTGAGGTTTCGAGTGGTCTTTTTTAACACTGTGAAATTAATTGACAACATATAAATATTGATTTTTTAATTTATTTTTTTTTTAACAACTGTGCCTCATTTCTAGATTACTTGTAGTAGACTCATGCTTCTGAGAAAAATGCTCAAACTTTGGCCTATTAGAAAATTTATTGAGGGCCAACTGGTAAATTAAGGCATGCTGATGCAGTTATATTAGTGGAACACAGCACAGAACAAGTTTATAAGTTCTCAATGATATGAAAGCACATACACAAACTGAATTTAAAAAGTACAACAATGAAATATTTCATTATGTATCTCTCCTGTCCCATCTCACACTTGTGAAGAGAGCTGGCATGTTTCTTAGAAGTCTCTCTGTGATTTATGATTTCACATTTTCATTGTTTCTACAATTACTTAACTCTGACCTATTGCAAGTACACTTGCAAAAATCTGCCTATTGCAGACATATAACAATATTCAAAACATCTCTGTGTTTTCACAGAAAATAGTTTCAATGAAACTTTTCCCCTGTTCCCTCAGCTGTATCTTCATGTTTCAGAAGTAATTACTTAAAGACACCCACACATCTATTTCATTTGATAGGAAAAATGCCTACCCCCTCCACCTAGAAATCACAGGCCAAAGCTACAGTTGTAGTTGAAACACATCCTGTTCACATCCTCTAGTGATTCCAGCAGAAAAAGAAAATGTTAAAGAGGCTGTTGTTGTCTCTAACTGCACATCTCCGTTTCCCCCCATCTGCTTACGTGACCAATGGCCCATGCTGTCACCTATTGCATGATAAGCAGGGAAGTCTAAGAGAGCATGGCCATTACCTCTCATAAGACAGTTTCTGCACTGGCAGCAATATTTAGCAATACATATTCAGTAACACTCCAAAGTAACGGAGAAAATGAAATTTTTAAAACAACTCTTCAGACATTTTACTGTCTTATTACAGCTCTCATTTCTGAAGTCTATATTCAGCATCAGTCGCAATAGCCCCAAGAATTATTTTTGTGTGTTATGTTAAACATATACTTATGAGTCTTACCAGATCTGGGCTTACACAGAAAAGAAAAGCAAAGTGTAAATGTCAAACATGAAAAGGAATTCCCTTCTTCTATATCCTTTTCTCTTGTAAAGTGAGACCTAAATATGCGTTTCACGGAGCAGTAAGGTTAACTCATTAATAGAAAACACTACTCTATTGAAAGAGTATTCTACCATATCTTTTAGCATTATTTAATTTCTGATATGCGAACTCTTTTCCTGTTTAGCATAAACTGAAAATCTCACTTCTGTCACCTACCATGACCTTTATACAATCTGGACATCTGTAGGACTGAGGTGGAAGTTGCCTTAACAGTTGTGGGCTCTTAGAAAAGATGCATTTTGAAGTCCTGCTGCTAAAGTTCCACCTCCCCACCACTTTTATTTTTTTACTATGATAAATGAAATTCAAGACAAAGATTTTCACTGCTAGGTGGAACTTGAATTGCAATAAAGTGAACCAGCCTAGTTTCTCTCTACTATCTTCTACTCTAAAGGAAAGTCAGCCTTCAAAAGTGGCAGGTTTTCAGATTATGTCTATATCAACCAGAAATGCCAAACCTTGTGACAGTCAAGACTCGCTCCAAAGTACTGGTGCTATGGCATCTCCCCCTGAGTTCAGCACAGGTATGGCAGAGCTTACCAGATTGGTTCACTGCTTCTTCTCACTTGCTCTTTCAAGTGGGATCAACTTGTGGGGATAGGAGCCATTGCACAAGTAAAACAATGTAACAGAAAAGAAAATAGTTCTTGAAAGAGCTGGGTCATTTTGTGCCTTCTAATCAATATTAGTGCAGAAAACTATACTGGAAAGAGAGGTTATGATATATAAAAGCAAAAAAAGTTAATAATTTGCAATTTCCTTCATTTATAAGAATGCCAGGTGGGAGGTCAACCTACTGCTCAAAATAAGAAATCCTTTGCCAGTAGCTTGTTGGATTCATTTCCTGAAACAGTGGGACTTACTGCTCACTGTCTTTTCCTTGAATCTTTTCTGGAGATATTGCTTTATTTTTAAATTAACTTGAAAAGGCACTATTTGAAAATTCCCTTTTAAAAAGTGCTGAAAGTGTACCCTTTCCAAAACAGCATTGTATTTGACTGTGTTATGTGAGAAGGTTCAGTTTGTTTAATACAGCTTCTAAAACACTAGGAACTATTGGCCAGTTTTGCAAGAATGTATTCATCCAGCAGTCTGCTCAGCCTCTGTAACAGTACAAAGGTAGGCACATTCATATGTGTACAGCAGGAATCTAAACAAATAAGAATTTAAAGTATTTTTACTTGACTTCAAGGTCAAGCTTAAAGTTATTCTGGCTTTATTGGAATTGCTGTGAAAAACTCTTGGGGAATCAGGTCTAGCATTTCTGCAGAAAAATGCAATCTAAGGACTTTCTTAGGAAAATATCCACCTTAATTGTTTTGACATGATGTTGCAATGTTAGCAGAGACATAAAATCTTGACTTCCAACCCAGTATTCACAGAAAACCACTCAGGAAAAAATACTAGGTGAAAGTATGTACACAAGAACACACACTAATAACAGTGTCTTGAAAAACTGCAAGTGAAACCAAAGCAACTAGATAAATGTGGAAGTTACGTTACTCCAAATTGCTGCATTAAGGACTAGTATAATGAAATTCGTGTATTAAACCCACACAGAGAACATGTAAATTGATTTTTATAAAAAGCAGTTAATCTAAAACCTGCATGGGACTTGCACAAATGCTTCCTGGGACTGCAAAGTGCTGCTTCTCCCCTCACTAAGGCACGTCTCCCTGGTTTCAGGAGCCAGCCAGCAGCAGAATTGCTGTAGCAGCTGGAGGAGGTCTGTGGGGCTGTGCTTCTGTTCTGGAGAGAGGAAGCACTAGCAGCCCTGGCTGAAAGACGGTTTTTATTAACTTGCTGACAGAGCAGACCCCTGACAACATGAAGATGAGCACCTTCTCTTTGCTGGTGCTTTTTCTGGAGAGAGGCAGGTGGGCCTTCAAGATGGGGCCTGTACCATCCCCACCCCCAACGTCTCCTGTAGTCCTGGGCAACTGTTAGTGTCCATCAGCTCCTTCCCTAGAGCTGCGTGGAGTTTCCACAGTGACCTCGCTGTGCTCAGTGCCCTGGGATAGACCCCAAGTACCCATTCCTTGGAAGAAGGGAAGAAAGACCATAGAGCTGGGGGCCAACAGGGAAGGGGCCAGGCTTGCCAGGGGGGACCCAGCTGGCATGTGGTCCCAGTCTTGCCCCTAGGATCCCTGGCCCTCTGACTCCCACTTCGATGTTGGCTTTTCCAATACATGTGAGATGGGGCAGAGCATAATCTTTCTCTGATCCCACTCTCCCTTGCTCAGAGACACTTAGATCTGCACCTCAGACTGGAAGTGGACCCCTTCCCAACTTTCCATCCCGCTCTCCCCAAAGCCCCTCATATAACAGCACTCTTAAAAATGCATGAATGAAGTAGGTATATTAACTCCCACTTATTAAAAGCAGATTATTGCAAATACGTATACTTATTTCCAAGCAAAGCCACAAAGAAAAAAGAGGTTTTCATGCATGTTCTTTTGGCAAATGTTTTTCCCAAGGGCATAGGCTAGCGAACAAAACGATTACAAGAAATTACAATATGTACTATGAATACTTTTTGGTATGCACAGAACAATTTAAGGTGTTATAATGTCACACTGCCACATTAAAAAAGAAAAAATAAAAAAGGAAAAGAAAGAAAAAAATCACAGGCTTTTTAAGTTATTCAGAGAAGAATACAATGTTCACTTTGTGTTACAGAAGCTATTAAAGAAAAAAAAAATTAAAACCATGCTTTAATAACACCGTGATTACAAGTTGGGGAATGTTTATCTAAAAGAACAAGATGACTGTTTCATATGGCCTTAATCCAAAACCCTTTGAAGCTGAAGAGTTTTTCCCAATTACTTCAATAGGCTTTGGTTCAGGCCTTAAGACAGTTTGTAATTCTAAGATGAACCTACTCATTTCAGACCAACGTCCCCCACAGAAGCGTTACACTTGCACACAGTATGTCTATAGTCAGACAGTCTGCACCAAGACCAAGAACCCTGCAGCTTGGTAATTAAATAATCTTCTGGGAAGCAGAAAATGCCTTTTTGTAATGCCTTTGTGCCGTATCTAGCATGAAGCATACTGTATCATCAGGCGCTAATCTTGTCTGCAGTATGAATTGCCTTGTACCTCGTAAGTTTCACCTTACAATACCTTTATGAAGCACTAGAAATTTTGTTGTTTACAGGAGAAACAATAACATTAACCTAAATAGCCTACACAGGGTCCCACACGGTGCCAGTGACAGAGGTGGGCACACAGTGCAGAATTAACCACCTTCAGCAGTTCAGCATTGGCTTTCAGCATGAGAGTCCTGCCTGATAAGAGATCCCCATACTCTGATCTCCTCCAGCACTAAGTCAGTGGCTTAGCACCTCCAGCACGGAGTCAGCCAAAATGACCAGCCTTAGGTTGAGGTGGATAAGGACTCACACCATTCCCTGCTCTGGCTTTTGCTGGGTGTCTCCCAGAGGTAGGAGAAGACCTGAGCTTAGAGCACCCAGCCTGTTCTCAAGTGAATTCCACATTGGTTTGGGTGGATTAGCTTCTTTTAATGTGGGGTAGCTCCTTGCACAAAAACAGCCTTAACAGACACCAACAGTAAAGGACTGTTCAGAGTTGAACTGCTTACATCACATACCTGGATAACAGAACAGGTGAAGAAATTACAAGTATAGTCACTAGTTATAAGCATAGACATTGCAAAATGTTGATGAAAAGACAGCACTTACGTTTTATAGGATGCAAAAATGCAGGCCACAGCAAAGTCAGCAGCAAACTTGCTCTGAAAACCAAAGTACTTGCTTCCATGCACCCTTTTGTTGGAGAATGTTTGGATTTGCAAGTTAGTGAACAACAAAATCCTCACACTTTTGCCACTGCATGCTTTTCAACATGTCAAGACTGAGTTCGTTTGTAAACATATCTACTTATAAATATATAAACTATGCCTTTTAGTCTGCCTTTAGAGACCAGTATTTCAAGCAGAGGAAATGCATTAGTGAATGCTGTGGTTGTCCTCTGAGAAATACCTAACGGAGGGCAAGGGCAAGGAATATATTAAAGAAACAAGGAACAGAGGAAGTAAAGACAGCATGAAATATCTTCTCTTTATAAAGAAACAAATTCTTTATTCCCAGTTCTCTCAGTGTTAACAGTGTATAATTTGAAATTTAGGTAATTTTTACCTAAATGGTCACCTAACTGAGTTGGTAACAGAAAGTTACCAACTAATACCTATACTAAGGAGACACATTTTGGTGTGGAAACAAGACAGTGGGAAAAACTGCACAACAACATCCCCTCCTTGATACAAAAAGCAGGTGACTATTAGCTCTTTCACAAGGTATTTCTCCCAACATTTCCAGTTACATCTTAGGTATATATTTGATTTAAATCTGATATGGAAGTAATTAAATGGCAAACCACATCAAGTTATGAAAAAGTGTATTCATAGATTTAACAACAGAGCAAGACAATGATCTTTGCCATAGCTGTAAAACCTCAGACTACATTTGGGGATAATCAGTCTCAGCTGAAATCATATTACAACTAAATTAAATTAATTCTATGCACCTGAAATGTTTCTGGTTTTAAATGACTTCAAGACAGTCCCTATGTGGTGAATTACTTCTTTAGTTTGCTGCCTGTTTTCCTACCCTCATCCCATCTGTTAATTACAGTGTCTGGTGGTTTGGAAAGGAATTCCTTTCATTTGTTAATGGTGGTGTATATCAAATAGTTACCTCTAAAGCAGACTAAGAGTTAGAGTTGGATTTCTTCATAAGATTGTTGAAACTGATTGTTATGAATCAAGATTACAACAGCTCCCAACATCTCCAGTAATTACTTTGGTAGTTTGAACAGAAATTTGCAAGAAGTCAACATGGATGGTGGCTCATAAAGTCTTCTTCAGTAACAAATATAAAATATGTGGCAACAAAAGCACATACTGTAAATCTTCATAATGATTATTTATTACTTGGTGTGTGGAAGCAAATATTCAATTAAATGAATATGGTAATTTTTAATCTAATTTTTCCCCCTAATTCCACCCCTTTGAGTTAACAAAGGAACCTACTGAACAGACGGGTTATTTCCAGCTTTAGACACAGGTCTCAAAAAAGACAGTTAAACCATCAGGTACACTGTAATTGAGATAAAGTAAAGTTCCTCTTTCAGATTGATAGAAATGAGAAGTAGCTACATCGGATTCTGCGTTCCCTTGGTATCACATTATTTTAAATTCCGACTCTCCCGGAGATTTACAGCCCTGTGAACCCCATACTATTTCCAGCTCCTGCTGTAACCTCAGCTATATTACTTCCCCCTGCTTGTGCAATCTTGCAGTACTCAGCTAAGATTTAGAGCCATGTTTTTTCATTTAAAACAACTGGATGGGGCCTGGGTTGGGAGAGCACTGAGACCCCTAGCACAGGTGTCAGAGGGACAGTGGGAGTGTAACTGTGACAGCGACACCCCCCTCCACAAGTCCAACATGGGGGCAGTACTCCATGGGTGCTGCTAGGGCATTCCTTGTGTCAGGGTCACTCCAGGAGTCTTTTCCTGGCACAGCCCCGAGTACTGTGGCCAACTGGAAGTGGTGCCAGGGAAGGACTTCAGACTAGGAGGAACTGGGTTTGTATTCAGAGCTGCAGAAGACCTCACATAGCCCTAGAACATCTGCACATTGCAGAGAGGGCAAAGGGAAAAACACCCCCTAAGGAACTGCAATGAGCTGAATATGCATTGCCCCTTGCTGTTTTGTGTTTACGTTAAGTGCTGCTTATGCATGCTGTACATGCGTTTACGTAAGCGTGTATGTGTGTATGTATATGTATAAGTGTATGTGCGTGCACACACACACATTTCATTTGACCCTGAACACAGAGCATTGCTTTATATTCCAGGTTATTTTTTCTTCCAAAACAAGGCATGTGTATATACATGCACACGCAGGAGTTGCCTTCTACTTGAGGTCACAAAGCAAGCCAGGGGCACAGTTTTCTGCAGTGGGAAACCAATGTTAGGAACACCCACCATGTATCTGTCAAGGAAAAGCAGTGGCTATAGAGTCCAATCTCTACCACTTTTCAACATCAAACACAGGGCAAGACAGGAATATCAGTTGTAAAATGTTTTTACAGCATTCTTCTGGCAAAGGAACCCTGCTGAACCATCCTACATTTTATCACAGTAGATACAGTATGATTCCTTCTAGAGAAAGGTCTGCCTGACCAGAATATCACGGACTTGGTTTATCTTGCCAGCTGAGCACACTTAATATTGCTTGATAGTCTCTAGATTGATCAGATGCCATATTGCTGATAGAAGGAGCCAACAACTTGTCATTTCTGCAAGCTAGACAAACTGAAAGATTATACAGGGTCACTTTTGGGGAAAAAAAAAAAAAAAGAGAAGAAAATTCAGTTTTCTAGTAAGATGGAACTAAACCTTGTTCACTGAGCCATGCCATCATTCATGCTGTATGCTACTACTCCTCTAATCTTCTAATACCCTTTTTCCAGCGTCTGAGAAAATCCCCCAAATTTGAATCCTGCAATTCCACTAACATTTCACGGATTTATTTACAGAGCAGGAACATATATTGTTCCTTAAAATATGAATTTAATGCCTTTCCTCAAACAGAGAATGGCTTTTCTAGTGGATTTTTTCTTTGTATTTTGGATAACTGAAATGCTGGTTTTGAGAAGAGTTTTCAGTAGAGCTTGCCAGTCTAGAAACAGAGTTACTGTCAAACTGTGACTTAAAAACATTAAAGCATGGCCTTATTTGAAGACACAACTGTGCTTTTAGCTGGGTGTTCTGTCCTTACACTTGTTTTGGCAAATACCTCAAGGCCTGACACCTTTTGAGGGTGCTCCAACTCAACAAGCGCCCCTGAGCTCCCTCCCAGAAAGCATTAGACCTCTTCCATTCATTCCCATATGGCCAAAGTGAGATGATATCACTGAACACAGAGGCTAGTGACATCTAATAAACTCTTTAGATAATAAGGGAAAAACAAATTCTAACTTTTATCTCTAATATAAGTTTGAGGTACTATTACTGTGAAGTAATTTCCGTTTTAATTACTATGATGTTTGTCTCCATGGCAGATACAGGAAGCAAAGTATTTGTATTTCCATATTGAGCATTTCCTTATGGATCAGCCTTTAGAGAAATCATTAGATGAAACTGAGAGTAGTGACAGTTAGATGAAGGCGAAGGAATGAAGCTGCGTATCAAAGCTTGTAATAATAAAGCCTGTTTGTACTGACCAGTTAGCACTGTGGGTGAATCCTCAGTGCTTACACAACTGTTTATACATGTTTCCCTGATTCGCCTCCCTGTGTCACTAGAGGGGTGGGAGAGAGCGAGCTGCTGCATGGTACTTCACTGCCAGCTGGAATTAAACCATGGCGAACTCTTTCTTCACAACAGTCTGAGCCAAGATCAAACACCTGCAAAATATCAGAGAGCTGGGATTGAGTAAGGACAGCTAAATCAGTTGGTACGGGCAGGGGGGGAAAAGCATACAGCAAATCCAGTGTCATACACCACTGGAGATGGAGAAGAGGCTGTCTCTGTCAGCTGCAGCCTCCTCAGTGGGCTGCTGTGAACACTACCAATGCTCTACCACTTTTCCCAAGGTCAGCGCCTGTCTTCTTAGGAAGATCATGTTGGCTGAAGCAGAGTAGGCAACTAGGAGAGGCAAGAGAAAACTTCTGAAATATCCCAGTCTTCTCAAAAAACCTTGCCCTCTCCTGGCTATCCAGACATATATTTGATGCCTAGAAAAGCTGTTCACCCACCAGAACAAACCCCAGCTTTACTAGCCCTGGCATGAATAACTAACTTTGCATGTCGTAGTGAGGAGCACTGTGCTAGTTTTGCTGGGCCTGAGCCTCAAGCCTTCCCTCCCCTATTCCCACTTTACCGCTCTATCCTATCCACTTAACACCACATGCTTTCCCTGCTCTTGCAAATGCTTTTTGGCCTTGCTTCCAAATCTTGAGGAGGAAAGGCAGATTCCGACTGTGGGTGGGTCTTTGCAGCAGTTATCCCCAGCAGAGTTGCCTAGCAAATTGCAGAGCAACAAATTAGCACCAATCTATATGACTTACAGTAGCCACTGATGTGGTTATGGTATCCATTTGTGCAGAGGTGCTCACCTGAGCCACCAAGGAGGTGTTTGCATGTTGTCATGGCTTTGATTGTGGCAGCTCAGGCAAGTAAGTTCACATCAACAGAAGGGAGAAAACCCCTCAGCAGTACTATCACCAAGGCTGGGCTAGAGAATTGTATACCGCTCCTGTACTATCAATTTGAGAGAGCATCCACATCTCAGTGGGGATGTGAAAGTCAGTATAGGAGTATGTTCTAATTTTTCTGACTACAGTGACTTATAGGCTTGAATTTATAAAGCATGAAGAAGGGAACTATAGGTGTTTTGTGAACTGCACCCAAAGCACCTGAAGCTGTAATGCTCCTCTGCTGTCAGAAATCGGCTGAACCTCAGACAGTGCTATACAGAACCTTCCACTGACTGCCACTCATTTGTTTATTATATCTCTTCTCTCACTGACATATCTGTGGTGTAACTGGAGCACTTACTCTTCTTTTTTTCAGGCAGTAAGTTAGCAAGGGAAGTCAATGTATTTGATTAATGAAGTTCATTAATCTGAGAATGTGAAACCTAGAAGAAACAAAGAACTTAAAGTAAATAACCAATGTGTTTTTATTTATTCATCCTTTATTTAGTAATAGCACCCAAAGCTGCATTATATTAACACAAGTAATAAAGCTTTCATATTTATTCCTACCAGTGCATTTCCAAATCCAGATGAAATGCTGGAAATAAGTAATGCTGCCATACCATGAACACAGGGTGTAGATCACAATGATACACAACTTACAAGTGAATCCCAATGTAATAAAATAGAAAGTTGTAGCTTGGGTATGAAACCTGCAACCTAAGGAACTGTGGCCATTTCTATCTCCACAAAATACCATAACAAAACATTGGCTGTAGGAACTATAAAGATAACACATTTAATCACATGTTTTTGCATCACTTTCTTGAATACTCCATGTTGGATGTACAACTTATAGCTATAGTGTGTGTTGGCTACAACTCTACAATAAGAATGTGTATTGCTTGTGTAACAGAAAGGGTCATGAAATGTGTGGACCTGTCTGCATGTTTAACAAAAGGAAACAGCAATACAATAAAACTGCACCACATGTGAATATTGAAAATGGTTAAGTTATAAAGTCATTCATTCAAAAATCCAAATATTTCAATGGAAGAAAGCATATAAAATGTAGTAAAACATAAATTACATTTAAAGGTCTGTACATGATTCATCCTGCAAATAGAAGGCACAAAACCAGCACTTTGTACAGTAAATTGCTTATTTTGGTCTTCTGAAGTTCAAAGATTCATTTTCTCTAAAGAGGCAGGAAAAAACACGGTTTCACACGCAATCCAGCAGTAATTGTGGTAAATCAAGTAAGCCTGCAACCCCGCACAAAACCTAACAATTTAACAATGTAGGAACATACAATGTGGAGCTCTTTTCTGTACTTGATAACCAATCTGCAATTAAAGTTGGATTGTTAAGTTAGTGCATACCTACAATATCCCCTACAATATCCCCATTTTTGGTTAACAGTGTATTAAGGCTGCTTGCTGTTGAAAATGCACAGCAGAGAAGGAACACTTTCATCCATAAATGCAGTCAGACGATCTCGTTTGGAAGCTTCTGTTGCAGTCATTCATTGGGAATGATGAAAGAAAGCCATCCTCTCTGCTCTCATGGTATTCCACAGATGTTGTGGATGCTCTAAGTCTATGTGGGTTCAAAATCATTTCGATAAATTCATGGTAGAAAATTCCTTCGAGGGCTATTAAACAGAAAAAAAATCCACTTCTGGCTTGGGAAGTCCCTAAGCCACAAATTGCTGGAGCCTGGGGAAATACCCTGGGGAAATTGCCCTTGCATCTTCCCTGGGTGGACGTTATCGATGGCCTTTCAAGACATGCTGCTGTGCTGGACAGACCCGTGGTCTGACCCAGCACAGTTAATTTTATGTTCAGATTCCCTGCTTTTCTAGTTATCATAATACAAACATGGATCAGTAATCGCAACTTAGTTTTTTTTCAGACTCAAAAAGCTAACAACAATCTTGCGTCCATTATATCAAAGAGATAAATACTATAAACTAAGCTGTCCATCACATCCAGGGCACTTCTTTATGCTTAGAGCAATTCAGCAACCATAGTTGGATTCCTTTTTGTGTAATTGGTTTAAGCATAATTCACTAACGTTACACTCACATATCATGATATACATGATGTGCAATGCTACTCTGCAATACGTTGCACAGCAACAGTACATAACTGAAAAGCAGCTTCCCTCAACAACTGTAGGACAGTAAAAAAGATTAAACCCAGCAATTCTATACCATCATATTTGCAAAATATGATGGTGGCGATGGTCAATAAAGCTGGTATATCATTACTGATGCACTTTACATGGTTGTAGGGTTTTTAGTTTTGATTCTTTTAGTCAGATCAAAATCACTGCTATTAAGCCTAAGGATCTACAGCCTCCATGCATGGAAGTGATGTGAAATTCTCAGTAATAAGGCCAAATTCCTTAGGCTTCTGATTGAATTTCTGCTTCGTCCATCTGAAGTGTGTCATTATCACCCAGCAATTCTGTTTCAGGCACAGAGCCCTCCTCTTCCTCCTCCTCCTGGACAGGATTCTGGGTGATGTCCTCCGTTCCATTGTGTGTGTCATCCGTGCCCTCCGATAGCGGAGCAGCCCTGTCGGCCACTGATGCATTGGAAGGTGCCGTCGTTACGTAGCCTGTGCTGGTGGATCCACTCCCGCTGTGGTGGGAGCCTGGTTTGGGAATGATCTGGGGAGGCATTTGCTGAGGAGCCATTTGCATTGGAATTTGGACAGGATAAAAATTTGGCAAGTATGCACCATAGGCAGGCATTGGCTGGTAACCATTGACTGGAATGTAGAGCTGAGGAGGTGGGACCATCGGTCTCATCTGCCCTTTCATTTGTATGAACTGTGGTTGAGGGAAAGCTGGAGTTTTCTGCTTTGGTCCAATGTACCTAGCATTGCTGACATTGCTAACAGGGCTTGTGCTGAGAGAACTTGTTTGCGTGGTGTTGCTTGCCCCAGAGGTTTGCGCTGAGCTGTTGTAATTAGAAAGGTTTCCCCATGTTCTTAATCTGTTGTGTATATCTTTAAATCTTGGTCTTCTATTGGGAAATTCATTCCAACACTCCAGCATCAAAGTGTATATCCATGTCGGGCAGTCATCAGGACACAGCAAAACCTGTCGGTTCCTTATCATCTCAATGACATCCTGGTTAGAATAACCACAGTAAGGCTGCAGGCCATAGCTGAAAACTTCCCACAGGACAACTCCATATGACCATATATCTGAATCAATAGAAAACTTGCCATACATAATAGCCTCAGGGGACATCCACCGGATAGGAAGAAGGGAATTTCCCATTAGTTTGTAGTAATCAGCAGCGTAAACTTCCCTGAAAAGGCCTAAATCAGATATTTTCACATTCAGTTTATCAAATACCAGTATATTCCTAGTGGCCAAGTCCTTGTGGACAACGTGGTGGCTTGAAAGATATTCCATTCCTGCAGCTATCTGAGTCACGATGTGGAAAAAGTCTGCTGGTTCCAGAGTGGATTTTACTGTCTTGTCATCATCAGTGCTGCCAACATCTGAATGGGGAGATCTCATCACCAGGAACTCATGGAGGTCACTGTGGGAACAATAACTAAATATCATGCTTATGGGTTGTTCCTTCGTCACTATTCCCAGCAAACAAACAATGTTTGGGTGCTGTAATCGTGATCTCATCATTGCCTCATGTTTGAATTCTTCTCGAAGAGCCAGTTCTGCTTTGTCTTTAAGTGTCTTGATAGCAACAGCTTGTGTCTGTTCACCTGGTGCTGTACCAAAAAGATGCCCCTTGTAGACTTTGCCAAATCTCTCCTCTCCTAATTCCTCCATAAACCGCACAGTGGATAGATTGATTTCTTTAAGTTTAGCCTGAAATGAAGTAAAGAAAGTAAGTCACAAAGTTTTCTAAACAACAGAATATCTTATTAAAGAAAAGCTCCTAGTGACTAGATGCTCCAAATGGAAGATAAATTAGGCCAAAATGAGTTCTAAGCTTTTTGTATATTCACATCATATATTGATTTTACAGTTAACCTTGAAATGAATTATAGTATTATCAGAAGTGTAAATTAAATTATGTTGCAAGTTGATGAGTGTAATTATTTTTACAAAGGAGCAACCTTTGTTGCAAGCTAAATGCAATAATTGGTTCAGAGTAAATCTGGCGAACAATGATGTCTGTTAACCTCAGCTGCACTTGTCCTACAGGTTGGCCCAGTGGTGCCCACTGGAGATTCATGAGAAAAGCTGCAGGCACTGACTGAGGAGGTGGCAGCCTTAGGGTGAACTGAAACATTCCGAAACAAGGAGGAACAAAACCTCTCTCCTTCGGTTCTGCAGTAGCAGATATGCCCTTTTACTTCCATTGCACTACAGGAACGGTTCCTGCCTGTGGGCAGCAGTACATAGTACTCCTGCTGAGAAACTTCACACTAGCCGTCTGATGAAAAGGGGCTGAAAGAAGAGCAGAAGCAAGAAAGAATTTCTCTCTAGTACATGAAGGAAAAGGTGGCAAACCCAAGAGTGCAACTGGCAGGGAAAGCAAAGGAGTTTGTGATGGTGATCTAATCGGTCCATCTTGACCATCTCTATAGGCTGGAGGAGTTCCCAGCTGAGACAGATGCAGCTAGCACAGCTTCACACACAGGGCATCACAGCAGGAAGGAGCAGGGCAGGCTGGAAAGGGGCTTTAACAGGTGATTTGGGACAAACTCTTATTTTAGTTGCCAAAAGACTGGACCGGACAGTTTCCAGCACAGCCCAGACTCAGCCATTAAACCTCCCCCTTATCACACAAAATCAATGCAATTTGTTGCAATTGGTAATATCCTGCAAATATTCCACAGTTTCCTGAACAGATGTTGTCAATTGTTTCAAATTAAGCATTGTTTTTTAGAGCTTGCAGCTTGTAAATGCTGTGATTAAAAATTCAGCATTAGCTCTGAAGAGGATTTTAGCGCAGAGATCAGTTAGTCGACCCAGAAAATCATATGCAGGAGCTGACATCTGTAGACAGGAGTTCAAAGCCATTTTCGTTTCACCATCCTTTCTGATACACAGCCTTAGAAACATGTTGCACCCTGGCTCAGCTGCCTGCTCAGTGGTGGTTCAGAATGCCAGTGGACTGAGCTGACAAATTAGACAAGAAACCCCTCCGCGCATCCTGCTTTAAACAAGCAAACGAGCTGCGTCATTACCAGGAGTGAAAATGAGCTGTAGGCTGAAGACTGGACCAGAAATAACATTTCCAGTTACTGAGACAGCAGGCAGAATGAGAATTGGCAAGTAAGGACAAATGTCATAAAATACTTTGTCCTGAAAGCTGTTGCCTGAGGCCGGGATTTCTAGATACAGCTGATGAGTGCAAGACCTGTTTTTCACTAAAGTTGATGGCCAGCATGGTATGAAAATCAGGTCCCTCACTATACAGCTCAATTTGAACACTGACAACCTGAGGCACTGAAAATCATGACATTTTAGAAATATGTGGCCTAAGCAAATTCTGGAAAAAATACCTGTTTGTGTTGACTGATGAGTGGCATTTCCATGTCCTGGCTGGGAGATGCCATCAGCTGGCGGCGCTGTGGTGTAGCAGCAGATGCCTTCTGCTTGTTTCGGCACATGCACACCAGGAAGAAAAGGCAGGCAATAACCAGCGGAATGGCTATGCTGGGAACCAGGATGTAGAGGATTCCCATTTTACTGTTGTCATGTGGACCTGTCAGGAACAGAAATGTTCTTTACTTACAGTAAGTAATTTTAATGCATCCTATAGTAAAAAAACAAAACAAAAACAAAAGCAAGCAACTACTGTATGATTATTAATACTGTATTTTTTAAAAAAAGTAAATGCCTATAACTTGCAAACAGAAGTCACATTACTGCCTCCCCCTTCTCCATAATTTTCCATTAAATATTTCAAACAAGTTTCAATGGACATAGCAACTAACAGTATGAAGATAAACTAGAAGCCCCACATTTAATGTAGTGCCTGTAGTAGTATGTGGTTTATTTCACTTTTCTTTTGAGGATGCCAGTTGTGGAAACTGCAGTAGATAAACTAGAGTATCACTGCATTATCTTGTTCAGGGAATAAAAAACAAATGAGTAGTCTTCATCACAGTATATAAAGCAGTGAACAAAATGTGATAAACCACAGCACAACACTGAAGTTTGTCCTCACTCAGCATCAGCCATTTCATCAGTACTTTGCCCGCTTTCTACCTCCACTGGTAGAATAAAATGAATCTTCTACACAGAATAAGATAAATCTCACTTCTCGTTGGCAGAGATACTATTTGTTCTGAACTTGCTAGAATTAAAGTGCCTTTATGTCACAGTGAGAGACGTGAAAGAGGCATCAGTACACTTCGTAATACTTTTATAGAACCTTCCTCTTTATACTTAGAGAATCTAGGAAAGCATAGTGATGTTCAAAATTTTCACTGAAACTGCCTGGGATGTTTTCCGCAATCCATGGTTTTGCTATTCGTGGCTACTGCTTTCGCCCAACCACATCTTTACATCATGTTACATGCAACGTAGAAATTTATTACAAATGTCAAATCAAGTTACTGTAAAAAAGTGAAATAACGAAGAAATTTCCTCAATTTTGAGCACTTTAAATATCCAAGCAATCTGTAATACAACCAATGTTATGACTTCCATGATACATGCGCTGCTGCAGGAAACATGCTTTTCTTTCTAATGAAGCACAGTTATTAAGTTGCTTTGTCATGTCCAAAGACTGTTACCACTGTAATAGCTTCAGAGTGAAGGTTGTACCAACACAGGGAAGTGAGAGGCACAGTATTAAGCTAGGAGTGCTCTGCTTTTCATTTTTGCTATCAGTAGTGCAGTACAGAGCCACTACCAGATAGCATGGGACTTTTCTGATAAGATCATGTTTTACAGTATCTCTGCTGCTGCACTTCACACCTTTTCCTTCCAACCAAGCATGGTGCTGTATCTCCCTCTACAGGACCTAAAAATCCTTGCTGCCTGCAAGATACAATTGAATAGCATGAGCAAACCAAGCACACAGGTGGTAACTATGTCAAGTCTGGCATTTGACAAGCAGGAATACAAACTGCAGCAGTGTTGTTAATTATTACCTCAGCTTAAGCATATAATATGTAATAAAAAAGTGTCACAGCGTGTCAGTTACAAGCTCTGATCTGCAGGAAATACCAAATGCCTACCACAGAAAACAAGGGTGCTGCATTACAGCATAACATTTGAAACCATAACTCTCTTGAGTGAATTTTACTTTTAAAAATAGGGAACATTCAAAATTACACGATTCGGGACAGTAGGGGGAAAAAAGAAAGAGAATACATACTACAAGAAGGTATGTCACACAGTTCCATGCGTACGTTTTTGTTCTTTGTAAAACACCAGGGCCCATCCATCTGACCTCCAGGATTTCGACAATATGCATGCCCTCCACCTATCTCTGGAAACTGTGTGCTCGTCAGATCATGGTTGTGGGGACTCTGGGAGTCCCAGAGTTGGCAAGTGTGGCCAGACTTAGTAACGCTGACAGTCCCTCTGTAGTCTGCTCCAGAACCATTGTAGCACTGATGATCTGCAACACAGGTTTTGACAAAACGTTGCAAATAACAAAACAATCAAGGGCCAGCAAGACCAAAAGGGTTTCAATGCATAGACCATGTATGCAAAAAGTGCTTGAACTCAGGTACTTCGGGATTTAAATGAAAGCTGTGGGATTTGAAATTTCCATTCTGTGGGTATCTGTACTTTTGCACCCAGTTATTTCTGGTTTCTGCTCTGGAGTGATCAACTGCTAGCAAACAGAGTAGGCAGAAAAATTGTCAGCACATAATTAGTGACCCAGGAACAGCCCTTCTACTCCTGGATGCAAATATAAAGTCACAGAAGCGAGATCAATGTTTTTACCCATCCCGTGTAGGTGAAGAAAGACAATTACACTCCATGCTTAATTTATAGGATTATATTCTTCTGGATTTCCATATAGAAAGGATGAACATTAAAAGTTTAATTTCTTAACACATTTTTCCAGTAAATTTTCCAGTCTTTTTGAGGTTTACTGATAGGTAAACGTAACTCAAAAATAGCTGCATGGGGGGACTCACGCAGAAAGGCAAAGACTGAGCCAGAGGTGAGGCAGGCATGTGGGAAGGGAAGCCTGAAATGCACTGTAAATCTGAGTCAAATCGGCTGTGTGAATACGAAGTTTTATAGCCCAGGGTGGTTGATATACCCCTCTTCAGTACTCAGCAGCATCCTTTAAACTTCCTCACGATCCTAACTATGCCTTACAACAGTGCAATATTATGGTGAGTATTAACATGTTAAAAAGTAGCACCATCCAGTATATCAGTACTTTCTTTACAAAAATCATTACTATGAAAAAACTGCCTCTCAGACCCAACCCAAGGAAGCCACAAATCCTACATTTTCCCAGTGATGAAACACCTGGACTTACATCGGCTGAGCCTTTCCACGGGGATTCCAATCCTTATGCAGTTGGCAGCTTCCAAGGTATCAGGTCTTGGGAGATCCTCACACTTAGGCAACTGTAGCTGCATCAAGATGAGGGGGTTTGACCTAGCAATGTTGTACTCCTGTCTACAGAGATCATTCTCCAGAACTTCACATTCATCCCGGCACAGCTCCCGTGGCTTAGGTGTCCGAGAACGCTCGTCACACAGGGGAAACACAAAGTGGCAGAAAGATGGTATAGCGAACTGTGAACACTGATCAGACAAATGTGTGGAAGTGCCAATCATGGTAAATGCAGCTGCAAAGGAACAAAAATACTGCTTAAGTATTAATTCACAAAAAGCATGAAAAATTTTTGTGTAGTTTGCCTTTTTTAACTTTTGTTTTTTCTTGAGGGTCTGAGCAGTGCGGAAATGAGGTAATTTCTGCTGTAAAGGAGAGCTGATAAATGCAGAAAGCAAATCCAGCATTCCAGTGTCCCTCTGACATCTGAACAGAGCTTGTAGGACCTCAGTTTACCTAAGTGACTAGCACTGAGCAAACTGTTGACACTTGACTAATTTTAACTTGAAAGGATAAAGAGCGAAGGCAAGATACACCTGCCAGGATGCTAACATCTATTTCTTAAGTTCCTAATTAGGAAAAATCTGAACAAGGATCACCTAGCTTCTTCCTCCTGTAGAAATTCTGACAAGTGTTTTTCAAGTCTTTACAGGCAAAAGGAAGTGTGCCACTGGTATTTGGGGAGATATTAATAGACATGAGAAGCCTAACAGGCAGCAGTTTGAGGAAAAATGAATGTAATCAATCTCAGCATATTGATCACATTAAGATGAATGTCTTAGTGAACTAGGGACTTAATCCTCCCCTGAAATCTCAGCATCTACACACTGATGTTTATCTGAAAGGTTCCTTGCACATTGCAAAGAAAAGACCAATGTGCATGTGCGTCATGTATCTGGGAATGAATCAAGCTTTAAATGCAGAAACATTCACTGATGATTTGGAAAGCATCATTTGTGAGTGAGGCTTGCTAGACTGCATGTTCCACCAACGCACACTGCAAAAAGAGAGGAAATGAGCAGTTGAAGTAATTCAGCAGTCTATTTACAACCTAGAAATCAATTCTTCCCCTCTTGTCCAGCTTTCTCCTTTCAACCATCCACTTCCTGCTGCCACCTGCTACCAGACTGTCTCCTGTTTCCTGCTAAACACCACACATGCAGTAAGCAGCCCCAGCTCTAGCCTTTCGTACTGTTTACACCTCTGCTTATTTTAATACAGAAATAGTAACACAGGAATATAACCATTTATCCATCACATAGCAAAAAATGAGTGCACACATGATATCAGGCCTCAAACAACATCCGTGACGTGCTTGTCCCAAAGACTAGCAAGGAAAAAATAAACTTGGAGGAATGAAGAAGTCACTGTTACTGTTTGAAACACCAAACTAATTTTTTGAAAGCATTACAGAACTTAGACTGATATGAACAAAAAGTGCACAATTCACAATCATGTCCTTATTTTACTGGGAGGTACAAAAGCCAGCAGGACTGTGTGGTGGCGCCTAAGGGTTTTATTTTGTTTAGTTATTAAACAGATATTAAACAGCACAGCAAAGACTTTGCAAGCCACACACATCCACTGGTCAGGAGTCAGGTCCATGCACTCTTTGTTGCTGTCCTTCCAGCCTTTCAAGTCATGTCTCAAGGTTTTCTCCAGAAATGTACTTTTGTTAACAGAAGGCTGCAATTCCCACCTAAGCACATGGACAGGACTGAACACCACCAGGGGCTGTAGAGACAAAGGAAATGTATCTCACACATCAGCAACGCAGGGAACCAGGAATCTAGAACGAAAATTCCCCCATCTTCCCTATAAACTTGCAATGTTCTTGGCATTGGGCAGTAGGTGTCGCCGTTTCCCATGCACAGTCTTCCCAGAACAAGCAAAGGCACCAAAACCTGCACTTAAGAAGTGCAGGCAAAAGTATAAGCAAAATCTCAGCAGATTTTTTTGTTTGCTTGTTTTTAAATCTTATAAATTACTGCAATTTCAAAAATACCCTGTCATTTGGACAGAGAACACTGTCCGAATGCAACAGCTGTTTTACGTGTAAGTAGACTTAGAAGAACCGAGTCTGCTGTGAAATCCTCAAGGTTATTTTGCATAAGGCACTTGGTTTGTCCTTCAGATGTATATAGTTTGAAAATGCCATATTATTAACGGATTATCATTACTGCCTAGCTAGGCACTGGGCAGCCATACATGATTGGTTCACAGAATTTTCCTAAAAAAGAAAGGTTCCATCAGAAATTCTCCTCAACTTCAAGACAGAGTCCCAGACTCCAGCCTCCAAACTCTAACAATCAGTGGTATTACGGATCCAGCGGCCAGATGTTGTATATCCCAGAAGCAAGTATAACTTGATCAATAAACATTTGCTGGAAGAAGTTTTTTCATTGTTGGTTTTTTTTTTTTTTTTTTTTTTTGTGTGTGTTTAGTTTTTGAATGGTTTGTTGGTTGGGGTTTTTTGGGGGGAGGGTTTGTTGGTGTGGTTTTGGTTGGAGGGGTTTTTTTTCTTTTTTTAAGAACATTATGAACCTAATTCAGAGTTACAGATTTAATTATTTCAGATAGCTGAACATTTCCATAATGCTGAAAAACATCCGAACAGGGTAACGATTATGTCATAGAAAAAACTATCCATAGTACGTATTAACTAACAACATAACGATAAAAATAGGCTGGAAAAACAACAGCATAGAGGAGAAAGGAGGGAGGGGAATGAGTCACAACAGCCTAAGGAAAGGTCCACACCTGAATTTTGCCAGTCTCATAATGTGATCACCATCTCAAGAACAGCACAAAACTGGACGTGGTTTTCTTTCAAAAGCCTTAAAGATAATGTCTTTAAGGAGATAGAGCTGGCAAACAAAGTCAAACCTTTTTTGGCAACTAGCTATGTTAAAAATGCAGATTCATTTAGCCATATATGGTCAGATGCAAATAAGCTCCTGCTGGAATGAGTTAATTTGACATACATTATGACAAATAGTTTATTCCATGGATTCATTTGCTTGCTCTACGTGTTTACATCAGAGTCACAGCTGCTTATGTCAGCTAACTGAGGTCCAGTGAAAAAATCCATATTGATGTACAGGCCATTAAAAGTCATTGAAGTTTTGGATGCATGTTTGTGACTCAATTAAAACAATGATCGGAGAAACAATCAGCAGGGACAGAACACAAGAAGATCGACTCTTGTTTGAAATCCAGACTCTGCCAGGACTATGCAATAGGGGAGGAAACCCAAGGGAAAAGCCACCATACATTTTTCAAGAAAATAAAAACCCCAGTAACTTTTTATTACATCATAAATTGTTTTTTGAAAAAATCTTCTATTTCAATCCACGAAGCTGTTAAAAAGTTAATGCTCTGACATTTTACTTAAGGACAGCAGATACCCATCTTCCTGGCTTCAAGTTTTGCTAACTGTACAAGTGGGTAACTGGCTCACCTCCTCTGAACCTTAATATAAGGATGTCCTAGTCATTGATCGATAAAACTTAAAAGAATGAGAGCATTATTTATACCTGAATTCGTACTTTCACAAATGTTTTTTTCTCTGCTATAGAAGTGTATAAGCTTACCAGTAATTCGGTTTTCAATTTCCCCTTGCATCTGAAGGGAGTCCACATAAATGGTCCTGTTTCCAATGATTCGTGCACACGCAATTCCCCTGTATGGCTGACAGAACCCATCTTCATGGTAATCTTCTCTGCAAAAGACAGGTTAGGATTTTATAAGCAGTTGTCTAGCTGTCCCCAATGAATTTTTACAAAATATATTCTTATAATGGAGAAAATGCAAAAGACTAAATCTGAAATTTTTCCATTCCCCAGGTACAGCTTTCCCTTCCAATTCTCCCTACACTACCTTAGAAGTACTACCGAGGCACCTTGTAAATAGCTTATTAGAGAAAGAAGTAAACCAAAACCCAAGATTAATTTAAAAATCATATGCTATTAGTAATAGGATTTGACGGCTGAATCTATTAAAAAGCCTTTTGACTGAGACAGCAACATAGATCTTGTTACATGTCCCCATGCATTTCTGGCATTTAGCAGCACCAAGCACAATTAGGCAAATGGTTCTCTTCTTCCGCTTATATATACCTCTCTTCATTTCCTCTAGTGACCAGCAGAAGAGATCTTGCCAAGCTTTAATTAAAACATGGAATAATTTAAATTCTGATTTAGGGAAACAGGATAAAAAGTAATCAAGGTTTTAACCTCTTTTCCTCTTCTCTCTAGTTAGAGTCTACGCCAAATTCCTCTTCCAACGTATATTTTAACAAATTTTTCAATTCAATGAGGCTTTGGGCCAGATTTTAGTCCCCGACATCAACATAAATATTTTGGCATGAAAGCACTAGCCTTAAGGCTCAGTGGCTCAACACATCATCCCCAAAGCCCCAGTATATAATACAGAGCCGAGCTGTAGATCATAACTGCTTAGCACTGAAAGGGGCTTCAAAATGAGAGCACTCTCAGAGTTAATATCCAGTATGCCATGTGTTTCCTCTGGCACAGCATAGCCTCCATGCTAGGATTCACTAGCCTGATGGATTCACACCATGTCATTCACTGCATGATGGACCAAAAGAGACATAAAATATACTACAGAAAGCTATGACTCTAGAATAATCTTAGGACACCAAAAACCTTAACCAGCTTTTGTAGCTAAACAATCAGTTTAAAACTCTGAGGCACCTCTCTGATACAGGTAACTTTTGAAGAATTACTTCAATACTCTTCTGCACTTTGTACTTCATTATCAGATTGTAGAATCCGCTAGGTTAGAAAAGACCTTTAAGATCATCAAGTCCAACCACTAAATTATGTCACTAAGGGCATCATTTACACAGTTCTTGAACACTTCCAGGGATGGTTATTCCACCACTTCCCTAGGCAGCCTGCTGTACCAATGCCTGATCACCCTCGCAGTGAAGAAATTTTTCTAAATATCCAGTCTAAATTTCCCTGGATATCTATACCTGTTTCTGTCACCTGTGTATCCACTTCTTTTGCAAATACCTTTACCCTTCCTTGGGGTGCCACATGAGCAGGGCAAAGCAGTCAGTGAATACATGTTAAAACACATAACTTCAGCTGGCCAAATCAACATGAAAACCTGCTGCCTGACAACAGCTAGCCATGATGAGCCTATCACTCAACACCTACACAGTACCAAGTGTGGACCATTATTTCTGATATCTTATTCTGTCTTAGGAGCCTCTTTTCATTTTTCCTCTAATGTGTCTCCTTGATAAAGCTCATCTCTCCAGGGAAATCTTATCAGTATTTCTTAATGTATAAACTCTTTGGCAGTAGAAGGATGGGCAGGACTGTTCATACAGTGTAGACAAAAGCTGGAACCATTGACCACTACTCGAGCAGCACCTTTCCCTTTTCTCCCAGAAAGACAATCACTTAACAAGACCTGGTCCATCACACAGCTGGTAGGTAAACCATGGTGATACAAAGTGTCCAATGCAGTTGTTGTCCACATCTGGCCTTTATTTCCTATCACAGTATGATTGTTAAGTATTCATTTTGTCTACAAACTCTGAAACAAGTTCTGCTTCCACAAAGATATGTAAGTTTTTTATTATGGTGGGTGAAGTAAAGGAGGAGTCTTTCAGGATCAATTAATTCCTGCAGTGAAATTATTTCACTTATAAAACCCCCTCTACTTTTGCAACAGTTGCATCATGCCTTAAGGGACAAAAATATCAAAGCATTCTGTCTGCGCCTATGATCCTTGTGTTTTATGATCCTTGACCACCTCAGTAGGAAGTCAGCAGTTCCCATAAGGAGCTGAATGAATATGAAACCTCTATTTGATCTCTTCCTCAAGAGTAAATTCATACCTTACCCTGCAGAAAAAAGTCTGTAATGTATCTAACTGAAACTGTACCTCACACTTCAACTCTCATAGCAGAGCTCTCTCACCAGCACAAAAAACCCCAACAACCCGCCCCGAAACCACCACCAACAACGAAAACCCCAACCAAAAACTATAAAAAATAGCACACCAAACATCATGGGTTTGGTGACAAAAGCAGTGTGACCTCTTACTTAGCTCAGTTTATTTATTTCTGTCTAGAAACTTTCAAATACGGCTTAGATACTATATATACACACATACGCTTCCCTCTCCCACGTTGTAGTCAACTGCTGATTAAACTAAACTGGATATGACCATTACCATGGATGCAAGCAAAAGTAAACAGTAACCTGATGTCAGATACTCTAACAGAAGCTGGGCTGTTATTCTACATGCATCTTTCTCAGGTCAGGAAACTCAGTGAATACCATTTGACTAATAGCAATATTGAGGGGACAAAATTACATTAGTCTTTTTAGGAAAATAGTCGATTTCAACAAAGCTGCAGAAGTAGCAGCACTTACAGTTTCCTTACAGATTACTCTTATGCTCAGCTACATGTATGCTCAGCACATGGCAAAACATCGGCAGCAAAAAGCAACGTGGGGGGAATCTAATAAAACAGTGCAGGTGCAGTGTCACACTCAGTTCAAATAGGAGTCCTTGGAACCATGTGTGACTTTGAGTCATGCTCCAAACCATATGACAGCAATTCATTTGCTGATCAGAGCAAGAGTTAAAAGCTGCTGAAAATAGTCAGAAATACTGACTCTTCAATTTCCTGCTGTTTAAGCTGTAAAGTCGGCTCAAGAACCCTGATAAAGCAGACATCTGACTCTACGAGAGAGATCCAGAAGAGTTCAATTTGTTCCACTTGCAGTATTCTCACAAGCTAACCACCATAAATGCTTTTTTTACCTTTGTTCTTTGTTGGTTTGCTCTGAATGTTTCAAGATGGCACTACCTTTTCTCACTAGGGATTTTCTCCCATTTTTATATAACTTTTTGTTTGTTTGTTTTACAAAACAGACTCAGGAACATCCTAAGTGTTGATCACCTTTTTTCACGCTTGTGGAGAGCAGCCTGGAAAGGAGGCACCTGGAAAGCAGCACTCAATTAGAGTGGAGGTAAGGTTTATTGTCTTACTGAGAGAACTCTCATCCCAACTACTTGTCAGACATATGACCAGAGTTTGGATTTTAAAATAAAATCATAAAGAATCTGACAGAGCCTCTATTCCTAAAACCACAACTTCCATTTCTTAGGATGAATGTCATTATTTTTCCATGCCCATAAGGTGATCTTCTGCCAGAACAATAAAGTTAAGATCTAGCCTTTTTAATATAAAGCTAAAGCAGGAGAACCTTTGATTTCAGGCACAGACAAATAATACCAAAACATTCATACTACTTTTATCTACAACATGGGGTGTCTCTAAGATTGACCAGGCTTACCAGGTCTGGAAACATCTTCAAGGTGATAAGACATTTACAAGTTCCTTATCACACATGCACTTCACCACCTGATTAAACACAGTCTGCCTTCAGGTTTGTGGGCAGAAGTCTGTATGAAATGGAGAATTAACCATACAGGCAATGTAGAAGAAATACACAGGTTCAGCATTATGGTGCCAGTTGAATCTCCTCCATCTGACAGAAATCATAACTTCTAGGGACATCTGGGCCTATAAAGGAAGCACTGGAAGAACGAGATGCCTCTGAGTAGGAATAAAACCCAGCATGCATGAATAGGAATCTCTCTAGATGGTGGTCATGCAGAACTTCCATACAGCAGGTAGATATCTGCTCTAGAAGTATATGGAGAGATCTCTAGGTGTACAGCACGTGCTGCAAAAACATACCAACTTTGCCAACCCCACCCCTGCATTAAGCTTTACTTTAATTTCACATGTGACAGAGAAAGAACACTGAACAAAAGACTACGAAAGAAAATACGTAGGAAACAAAGAGGGTTTTTTTAAATGGAATATCTGAAATGCTGAAAGAACACATCTGTACTATACACAGTGTATGATATCTAAGTAGCGCAATCCATTGTATGCGACTGTCACATCTGAACAGTCCAGAGGGCATATGAAACAAAAAGTTGCAGTAAATGAAAGGCAATTGTGGAAACTGTTCAATACTAAAATCACCGTAAGTGTATAAGTCTGATAAGAGCTTTCAGTATGTATTTGATGCCCCTGAAAACACAGTAAGTGCAGACTAGTGATTTTGCTGAAAAACAGAGAAAACACATGAAGGTGTATCAGTCTTTAGCAAGGGTTCAAAAAGAGAATTCTGAAAGCAGAGTTTAGAGGTACTAGATATTAATTCTCTTGAAAGATACGGGTTTTTTCTGATTGCATCCCGCAAACAACTTACAAGGACAACAGAAACTCATAAGATAAATCTATTTTCCTGAAAATAATTAAAAAAACCAAACACTGTGCATCAGCCATAAAAAGAAATTCAGAAATCCTCCAGAAAACTCAGAAAGAAAAACTTTTTTTATTGAATAAACTGAAAAAGACAACCTAATAAGCCTACCAACCTATCTCTGTAAATTAAAAAAAAAAAAAAAAAAAAAGTTCTTTGAAATTACAATTTCAGAACAGTTTAATATTTTAAATAATAAATTTAGAAGTTATTTGGAGGGATACATCCTCAGCTTACACTTCACCAAAGTAAACAGATACTATGCCAATTCATAGAATATAACAGGATATTCCAGAGGCTAGTTTTTACGAAGATAGTAGAAACTTTGTTACAGCAGTTTCCCACAAGCAAACCAAGTGCAGTTTAAATTTCCTATAAAATTTCCCACAACAAACCTGAAGTTTTGACCTTCTTTCATATTGTCCAAGGATTAATCAGCTTTTAATTAAAAACTGTTAAACACTAAGAAAGCACATTATGACTCTCCTCTCCTCCCCTCCCCATTCCCTTACAAGTGGAATGGCAAAGCAAGGCCAAATGCACGGAAAACCACAGTTAGACAGTTACAGACAAAGGAAAGGATAAATGATTTACGCCATACTATTTGCTATGGGTAGAGAAATACAACATCTGGTAGACAGTCACTTGTCTTGAGGGAAAGTCTCAGAGTTTTTGATAGCTACATCTTGAAAACTGACAGCAGAAGCTGTGTAAAGAGGATAATTATGATCTACAGTAAGATCAGAGGGAAAAGGACAGGCATCAGATTTCAGATTATGAGTTTACTTAGCCCAGTGCGTGGCTACTTCATAAACGTAAAGCACACAAGTTAAACAACCTACAATACGAAGAATAAAAAGAATAAAGGGTTTATGTTTAATCAAAGAGAGGCAAATCACTCTGACTTGAGGGAAGGGCATTATAAAGAGCTGTAGTAAAACATCAGGAATTTCTGTTTTTAACATAGATATGCATTCATGGTTTGCTTATACTGCATCTCAAAGAGGACCTCTTATAACCCAGCACTACAGCCCTTCTAATTTGTTACCCTTACTCTTGACATGTATCATGTCATAGTGCTGGGGAGCAAACTGACTCACAAGGGGATCACTTTTCAATGGCTAAAATGAGTTCACAGCTCCAAATATTCACTCCCTCCCACTGAAACACGTCACAGAGAAGATCAGAGAGAAGAGAAACACACTACCCTTGTCATATGCCATAACACACCTATAAAATGTCTCCTGTAAAAAACTCTGTGAATTTATACTAACATTACTATAGAAAAATACTTGTTAACTTCCAGCCAGGTTTTTATACTTACTTTTCAGGGAAAATATAAAATAAAACTCTTGTTTCAGAATGAATTATAATTTGCCAAGAGTGCTGCCTTTTAAAGTAATAGTTACAACAGGCTATAAAATTGCCTTTGCTCATAGGCTTCCTGTTGTGCACAGAAGGTCAATGGAAGTTTTACTACTGACACTGAAGGCAACAGGACAAGGGAATACTAGACGGAGGAAAAGAATGGAATTTTTCAAAACCAGTATTGTATTCATCCATTGAGAAGGGCTGGACTAATGCCAGGTGGTCCTAACATCACCCATAACTTCTGCCCATATAGGGCAGAAATTCACTAAAGTGCATAAATGGGTTCGACGTTTTAGTGAAGTTTCCAAAATCCACAGATGCACAGGAAAACCTAAAAAACCCCAGCCAACCAACTGGTAAAAAAAAAAAAACCCAAACCCAAACTCAAACCCACCAACAAAACCCACAAAGCGAGCCAAAAAACCCACAAACCATAAAACACCAAAACCGCACACCTGCAAATCTGTGTCCTGACTGCTGAAGCCAAGAAGCAAAAGGATGGTAAGGACAGCTTTACTGCTGCATCAAGCCCCTGCCTGGATGGAGGCACCCTGTGCCCACATTGTGGGAGAAGGGCAAAGGCTTCCTGCACTACCTGTATCCACGCTCTGAATAAACAACTGAATTCTCTGACCAAAGGGTTATCTGCAAATAACCTGCCTTTCTGGCACATGAAATCATTGCACATTTTCACCCACATCTAAAGCTCATGGGTCCTGGGATATCAGAAAATAGTAGTTAACACCTCAAAGAGAACTTCACTATAATAGAAGATGGATGTAAAAGCTTTTCCCACAAACTAAAGGAATGAAATAAATAGTATCAGAAAAGAAGAGGAGTCTAGTGTTAAAGAGTCAAACAGTAATGGGCAAGGGAATTTATACAAATAGTCATAGGTCGGTTGAAGTTAATGGACCTGTGACAATTTACACTCACCAGCTATACGGCCCATGAACTTTGCTACCAGATGCTCACTGAATGTAACAACAGACCCCCAAAGCAAGATCCCCTTACATGTAGCATGTAAATCAGATAAATATTAACAAATAGCATTTATTTTTGTGCTTTTTATCTGAAAAGTAGTACATAACAAATCCCTAAAAAAAAAAATGCACTTAAAATTATATTTACTGAACACAGCTATTGTGCTGCATTTGATTTGAATACTTACCTGCTAGTTCCTAAAAACTACACTGTGAAATTAAACTCCAGATTCAGTGTCTACGATCAGTAAAAAACAACAGTTAATCTTTATTCTGTTGATTCTACTAAATGATGAATTTGTTAATGTTAGTCATAGGACCTGAGACACCATTAATAGATAAAGCAAATCATTGAAACGTCATTAGTAAAAACACAGCTGCAAATGGACTTGGTGTTTGTGACAAACTAGAGAAAAGGAAGTTGTTCGTGAAACAGCAACTTGCAAGCAATAATCTCATTTTTAGCCTATTCTAATTATTTCCATAAAGGATTATAAAATCAGTGTTTTTAAACACAAAATTCAGGCTCCAAAGTCTGTCTCTAAAATATAGTCCAAATAACGTTTTCAACATATATTCTGATGTTAACATGAAAAGAGTATTAAGGTATGAAAGGAGTATGCAAGGTATTTAAAAAGCATTTAAACACACGAAAGTGGGACACACACATCAATTGGGTTTATGCATATGCCTTCCCTGAATCATAAACCAAATGCTCTCCTCACTAAGCATTGTTTTAAGCGGGTGTCAGTAATCCTAGCTGAGCTGTGTCCTTGCTAAAAGATACCACGTTCAATTATATAAGAGGATAAAATCAATGGAAAATAGCATTGCCTTCCTTTCACAGAATCATCCTCCATCACTCCTATCAAGAAAAACACGCAGCCTTCACTAGCAAAATGTAGGAAAGAACTGAACATTCAAAACTGTGGCAAGATGCTCTTTAGATAACACCACATGCTGCTGTGGTTTGATGGTATCACAGGCATTCACATACTTATTATTGCGTTACATAATTAGAAAAGGTTTCAGAGTACCAAAAACTGTTACTGCTTGCAAGTACAGTAATCACATACACAAGTATAGACATGGGTGGCAGGATGGCTCTTACTAGAGTAACCTGGATAAAACAGTCAAAGAAGCAGAGCTAAACAAGGACATCTATGTCCTGAATTTCTGCAAGGAACAGAAGATTGTCCCAGGAGGTATAACCAGCCATAATCTCTGATTACCACATGTAACTTCAATCAGAAGACCTAATACTACTTCTACCTACAAACTCCCTCTTTCAATTTACTCACATAACATTTTTGTAAATTCTCCCCATTTTCATAGGTGTTAACATGTTGGATGAAATCTTGCAATCAGATGAGTCACCTGGCAGTCCAAGGAAGGCTGCAAATCTGTTTGCTGAGTGCCAAATATTTTTAACAGACGCATCTCTGTTACAACCAGG
The DNA here is from genome assembly GCF_004027225.2 of Strigops habroptila. NCBI lineage: Eukaryota > Metazoa > Chordata > Aves > Psittaciformes > Psittacidae > Strigops > Strigops habroptila. The sequence goes on along the minus strand of NC_044302.2, from coordinate 55,025,428 downwards.
GTTATTGAAGAATGGGGGGCGGGGAAGGGGGAACCAAGCTACCAAACAAAACAAAACAAACTAACTAACCAACCAACAACCAAAAAACCCCAAACAAATGAAAAACCTCAACAAAAAAGACAAACCTTCAGGAAACTAATTACAACATATGGGAACACAGACCTGGCCATGCAGCATTCCAGCTTCTTGCTCACCAAAGAAGTCATTATGAGTCTCCCTTCCCACCCCCTTTTTTTAAGGCAAGTTAACCCTCTCAGTGTGTAACGACTGTCTAATAAATTGTCTCCCTCTGACATATCCAACGAAAAACAGCAGGCCAATGAACCTTCTGAAGAGCCTCTAAAAAGCAGCTCCCTATTTCCCCTACTGCCAGAGGAAAGCAAAATTCTTCTTCATTTTTATCCTTTTTCCTCCTGCCATGCCACCTTGAGTAAAGTACACCTAGGTCAGCTCCAAAAAGGTTTTGGAAGAATCTACCAGCTGAAAATGCCATTATAATTGACATTTCATATCCAGGTAGCAATAAAATTGGTAGGGAGCATATCAGGCGGCCCAGTGATGTGGCTGCCACTGCCTTGGGTTCAGTGCAGGGAATAGAAGACTCCACCTGGGCTGCTGTCCTATACTGAAGAAAGGATGTGACCAGGTAGGCAGAGTAAACAGGCCATGTAGGCTGCCCAGGAGGATGGGAATGCCATCAAGAAGGATCAAAGAGCAGCTTTGATGGTGGGGATGCCATAGGAGGGAGGGAAAGTGGGCCTCACCGAGAGGACAGGTCTGGGGATTGGGGTTCCTTCTTACCCCTGCAAGTGGATGAAAGGCAGTCCACCTCCCACTGGGATGCTCTGACCTTGCCTAGTGCAATGCTCCATATCAGCTAATAGGGACAAGCATGATATAATAAATTATTAAAAAAAACCAAAAACCCTTAAAGTTTTCAGGTAGATATTCATGCATTGTGATTTACCTACACAGGCAGATTTTAACCACAGAGAGAAATTTTATATTATTATGCTCAGCCCATTAAAATCCATTGATGGAATTTTATATGTATGCCAGGAAGACAGGTAAGAGGTAGAAAGTCTTGAGAGAAAAGATGACTAAGAAAACATGGACAAAAATAGCCAGTTATAAAATCCAAGGAGGAGAGGTTGCAAAGAAAACAATGGAATAATTTAAAACAAATAACAAATCCCATGGAAGTGCCTCAAGCTTTATGGTTTGGTTTTTTTCCTTGAATGATGGGAAATATAAGTTTTCTGTAAAGTTCTTGCTAGCTTTTTAGCAGAGTCAAGTTGTGACATTTTTTGTAAAAAAAAAAAGTTTAAAACCATTATTAAATACAAACTGCTTCAGAATTAAAAATATTTTAAGTGACAATGCCATTAAAAATTTGATCACTTGTAAAAGTATCTGAGCAAATGAAAAAATAGAAAAAATTTTACTGGTATAATTTTTTTCTTCCCTTTTTTTTTTTTAACATAACAAAGGTGGCTTTTCTATTTCAGCTAAGACAGGGATTAAACATATGACAGAGAGCTTTGTAAAACAGCCAGAAATTGTCATCATCAATTATAGCACCAGCTATAAACTGGTTACATAATTATATGTACATGCAAGTGTTCATCTTCAAAGTCTTTCACAGAACATTTTTATTAAAACTACAGAAACACTATTTATAACCATATCATACCGAAGTGTCAGTTTCACAATAATTTTTCTAGTCTTAAGGAAAAATCAGCATATTCCATTTATCAGAAAACTTCAATATCAACTAAATTAATTCTTCAAAAACATCTAAGCAACAATATAAAATATTTGTTAGCTTCTGTATTAATTTTTACAGATACAATATTAACTTATTCTAGGCAATGTTTCAGAAAATTACACTTTGTGAATACTTCCCAATGTTAGAGGCTGTTTCCATAGCTGCTTTTAAATTTGAGTTGAAATTTTCCACAGTCCAAAGCATTTTTATTTATTTTTTTTTTCTTCTAAAGAAATGGTTAAGGTGTTTCAAAAAATGAGGCCAGAGAAAACTACCATTTTTCTCTTTAGAAAACAAAACCAAACCACTGCCAGGAAAAGGAACAGCCATTTGGCTGTCATGCTATCATGTTGCCTTGCTATTGGGCAGACACCTGAGACCTGCTGGAACATACCTTTTGCTGTTCCCATGAAACACTACACAAATTTGTCCAGTCTTTACGTCATTTCCATCTGCACGTTCTCAGCCCAGCCTATGAGACTGTAGCTGATACATTCTCCAAATACCCCGTCTACAGCAAGCTTTGCAGACGTGTGTGAGAAAATAAAACTGCTTGGCACCCTTGACAGGTCTAGTTCCTAAAGTTAATTTAGGCAGTGATCTAAGGATTGCCATCTTGCTCAGGACTCAGGAGGAGAGGGGCTCCTGAAGTGGGAGGACGAGGTTCATCAGAGATGCATAAAGGGGCTACCACCAGGAGAGCACAAGGTCTTCCAAAATCTGGAGCAAAACCTAATATTTTTTGTGTATAACCATTTCTTTCAGACAGCAGATGATTAAGAACGTGTGTCCTCTTCTGGGCTTCTGTATTGAAGACAGCAATCTATTATTAGCACTACCCGCCTGTCGGCTGGCTCCACCAACTGAGGTCTGGATGGTATGGCTGAGGAATCCCAAACTCATGAAATAATTCTGGTGTCTCATCATTCCACACAATAGGATTGTTGATTTTTTCCAAATTAGGAAAATTAGCTTTTTCTGCACAGGAAATTCTATGCCAGTTTCAATCAAAGCCTCTGTAGTTCTCAAGAATTAAAAACAGACAGACAACCTTCTACTTCAGCTACTGGAAGAGGGTAAAAACAGACAAACTTTGCCTCTGCAGCTACCCTTTGCTGAGGCTGGAAACACAGCACCATGAATTGCCCAAAATCGGCTGGGATGCCTGCGTACCCATCCAGCCCTCATGTAATCCCAAAAATAATTTCCTCTTACTTTTCTTCCTTTGGCCTTAAAACCATTTTATGAATATTTATCAGATCTTAATTCCAAAGACTCCTCTTATTTTTATTCTCCCATCCCCCCATGTACAACTAATTAACTCCTGAAAGTCACATCTTTTCATTTAAATCTTCCCATAACATAATACTGGGTACTGCACTGTATCTCAGGCAAAGAGAAATAGCTCACATTCCAACGTCAGTTATAATTATGCTACACATACGATGTCACACAAAGTTTATTAGTTTGTAAGGCTGTAAGTAGCAATTGTACCAGCACCACAGCTCCATAAATTAATCTAATCAGGCTTAACATTAATAAACTCTTCCTGAATCAAAACATGTAGAAAACTCCATTAGCAAATCAAATGCTTCTCCGAGTTCAGTATTTCAGCATTTAGTTCTTAATGTTGGAAAACTGAGATCCTCTATATACTGATACGTCTGTCAGTCTGAAGGACAGAGAACGTAAAAGTACAGTAACCACCCATTACACGTTCTTGCTGGAGTTCCTGAGAGTGAGAATTATTGACTTTGTAATACATTTTTGCTTTTGTCTCTTCTCCTCAATCTAATGTTGGAGGAAACGCTGGACACTAAGGATGTCTTTTCCACCTTAATTCCCAAACACAGTATGAGCACGCTACCTTGAAGCTACCAACCATAAATGGGGAATATCACAGCAGCTCAGAGTCAAAAAGCACCTACGGTTTTAGCTTTATTAACACAGCAAAACCACAACCATACCTTTGTCCTAGGTTTCGGATTCCTGCGTAATTCAGCACATCTTACAGTTAAGGATACGTTTTTATGTAACACGTAACATTTACCGTGGACTCAGTGTTATTAAGGGTCTTCTCCTACCTAAATGATACTGTGCTTTTATGTAATAAACTGCAGTCTGTCACAGAAGAAAACAAAAAGACAGTCTGTGCTCCTCCTGTTGAAAGCACAGGAGATTCATTCCTCTATGAAACAATATTCCCTTACACTGCTTGCTGCTGAGACAGACGTTTCTCACTCTGGGGAAAGACAGTTTCTATTTTGGGGGTACTGTCTTGTGCATGTGTGTTCCTTGCAGAGGTATACAGTGTGCTGGGTGAAGAAATGGCTGCGAGGCAGGGTTCAAGGGGTTCTGGTGAATGGGGCTACATCAGACAGGTAGGCAGTCACCACCGGTGTTCTTCAGGGCTCAGTTCTAGGGCCAGTTTTGTTCAGTATTTTTATCAATGATCTGGAGGCAGGAGTTGAATCTAGTTTGTAAATTTCCCGATGGTACCAAACTGGGACATGCTGTTGACTCTCTTGAGGGATAAGAGGCCTTCCGGAGGGATGCAGATAGACTGGAGCACTGGGCAATCGTCAATGGCATGAAATTTAGCAAGAACAAACGATGATTTCTGTAACGGGAATGGAACAACACCAGACACAAGTATAAATTGGGAGAGGAGTGTCTGGAGAGCAGCCCTGCAGGAAGGCACCTGGGGGTGCTGGTCTGCAATAGGCTCAGCATGAGTCAGCCATGTGCCCTGGCAGCCGAGAGGGCAAACTGCATCCTGGGGTGCATCAAACACAGCACAGCCAGCGCTCAAAAGAGGTGATTATCCTGCTGCATCCAGTGTCGATGCAGCTTCACCTGGAGTGCTGCCTGCAGTTCTAGGCGCCAACACTTAGAAAGGGTGTGGAGGTACCAGAATGTATCCAGAGGACAGCAACAAAGCTGGTGGGAGGGCTGGAAGACATGCCCTGTGAGGACTCCGGGTGTGTCTAGTTTGGAGAGGAGGAGGCCGAGAAGTGACTTCATTGCTCTCTGCAGCTTCCTGAGGAAGGGGAGAGGGAGGTACTGGTCCTGGGACAGTGACAGGACGCATGGGAATGCTTCAAAGCCGCATCAGGGGAGGTTCTGGCTTGACCTTCAGAAGCATTTCTTTACCATGAGAGCGGTCAAACACTGCAACAGGCTCCCTAGAATGGTGGTCGATGCCCCACGCCTGTCAGTGCCTCAGAAAGTCTTTTAGACAATGCCCTTAATAATACGCTTTAACTTTTGGTCAGCCCTGGAGTGATCAGGCAATTGGACTAGATGTTTGTGGTAGGCCCTGTCCAACTAGAACTACTGTATTCTACTCTATTCCATCCTCACCTGGTCTGGTCTGGCCTCTCCTCTTCTAATCCTATCCTATCCTATCCTATCCTATCCTATCCTATCCTATCCTATCCTATCCTAAACAAATGTTTGTGAAATCTGCTGAACCAAATGAAACCAGGAAGTCAAAACCTCTGGAAGCTGTTGCACTTTGGGAAACCTTTGCTGTATTTCCCACTGGCAATGCTTTCCCTTGCAGGACTTCAGCAAGCACCCCTTCACACACTTGTGACACTTGGGCTCTCCACTGTGGCCCCTCATTTCTTGGAAACCTCCCGGCTTGGGGATCCCACAACCTCTCTGGACAACCCAGTCCAGTGCTTCATTTTTCTCACAGGGAGTTTGGTTTTGATTCCTTATATCCAGCCTGAACCTCTCTTGTTTCAGGAGCTGCCATTATCTCTCACCCTCCCACCACGCAGTGCTGGGCAAAGCCCATTCCCATTGCCTGGATGCCTAAGCCATAGGGACCAGGATGTGCTGTGAGGGGCCCCGATGCCTTCTCTCCTCCATGCTGAACCATCTCCTGCCCCACACACCCTCGGTGTCTGCCATGAAACACCAATTCTTAGCACTAGATGATATGGGGGTAAGGAGTGGGCCTTGGTGCTGCGGTAAGCCCAGACACGTGGGATTGGATGGATGTTGTGACATCGCCGAAAAATGGACTGTGACGCCCCCAAGCAATGCGTTCTGAAACCCCAAGCGATGGGTTCTGTTGTCGCCAAGGAATGGATTGAGATGTGTCCAAGTGGTGGACTATGATGTCACCTAGGGATGGATTGTGACCAGACATCCCCCACTGCTTATAACTGGGCGCCGAGTCTCCCAGCCAGCTGATGCTCATGCTACCAGCTGAGCGACTTCGCGAGGCTTGGTGTGTTGAGCAGCGCTTTGGTGCTGGAGTTGTGCTCTGGGAGTTGCAACTTGCAGCTCCCAGTGCTCGGCTCCAGAGCTATTGAAGGATTTTGGCCGGCCCTGCCAGGCTCAGGCAGCCGGGACACCCCGGAGTTGAGCTTGCAGCAGCACAGGTGAGCTGGGCAGGGACACCTCACCCTGGGGAGATGGGAGGGTTTCCTTCTTGAAGGACCTGGGCGTTTCTTCCCTCCTTCCCAACCCAGCCAATGACTGTGGCCTCTCTTCTCTTCCTAGCACAACACCCGCTGCTGCAGCGCCGGAGAGAGGGAGCAGCTCAACATCACCAGCTCCCGCAGCCCAACCGCAGCCTGTGGAGAGCGTGGCCATGGAGCTGGAGGATCGCTGTCCCATCTGCCTGGGCAGCTGGGAGGAGGCCAGCTATGTGACACCATGCCTCCACCAGTTTTGTTACGAGTGCATCCTGCGGTGGGCTGAGACCAAGCCCGAGTGCCCCCTCTGCAAGAGGAGGATCCAATCCATCTTGCACTCGGTGCGGGCTGATGATGACTACGTAGAGCACGTCATCACACCATCCGTAGCATCATCAGCCGTTGTCCACCGGGCGAGGAGAGCTGCCAGGTACCCAGCCGCCCATGACTTCCGACAGCAGGCTGCAGAAGTGGTGCCAACGGGTCCCGTGGTCGGCTTCTGGACCCCAAACTGGCTGAGTTCTCTAGAGGACCAGCCAGTGCTCTTCCAGACCTTGCAGTCCTGGTACCAGCGTGATCTGGAGGAGATGTTTGGCACCGCGCTGTTTGGCAGCAGAGAGACCGACCGCCGCCTGGACCGGCAGGACGCCCATGCTGCCAGGGTGCAGGAGGGCACCCAAGAAGGGCATCTCACCCCCGGCCCAGCGACCTCCAGCAGCCCGGCAAGATCCACCATGGATGAGCCTCCCAGCACCTCATCTGCTGCCGTTGGTGGAGGCTGCAGCAGCCAGCCGTCTGCTCCCAGTGCCACCCCTGTGGAGCAACAAGAGCCCCAGCAGCAGGCAGAGGAGGCCGCGCCCGGGCCCTCCACTCCCAGCCGGGGCAGGGAGCGCTCCACTGGGAGGCGACGGCGAGCCCCAAAAAGGAAGACCAGCAGCCACAAGGCCCCTCCAGCCAAGAAGAGGCCACCACCACGTGTGTGAGCCTGGAGGGTGCACTGGGGGACAGCCGAACCAGGAGCGGGCCATCATCTGGGCCATCACAGCAGCTGCCCAGCTCCAGCCATGCCTCTGGGAATGATTCAGAGCTGCATCAGGGAGGTTCAGATTCGACATGCAAGAGCATTTCGTCACCAACGGGGTGGTCAAACACCGGAACAGGCATCCTGGAGAAGTGGTCGATGCCTCCCCCCTGTCAGTGCCCTAAAAAGAGGCATCTGGACAACGCCCTTCGCAACATCCTTTAGCTGTTGGGCAGCACTGGAGCGGTCATGCAGCTGGACTCAATGATCATTGGAGGCCCCTGCCAACTGGAAATACACCATTCTACCACCTTTCGTTACTATCAAATCAACATCGTTTGGTTTTCTCCAATTACTTTATTTTTCACTATCATAAACATCTGATGAAAGAAGCTAAAAATCTTTTTCAATGTACTTATTCTTACAGAAAATTCAAAAAAAATAAACAATTCCTTCCACCCCCATACAATGCCAGTGAGCTATGTATGTTGTCTGGTATTGTCTCTTGACCAATATAGTTTTTCTTACCTAAGTATTTTTGACACTTTTTGTTTCACATTTTTAAAGCCTGTCAGTGCCTTCAGGAGAGGCATCTGGACAATTTCCTTCATAACAGGCTTTAACTGTTGGACATCCCTAAAGTGGTCAAGCCTTTGGACTAGATGATCGCTGTAGGTCCCTGTCAACTGGAACTACGCTGTTCTGTTCTATTCCATTCCTTTACCACTTACTCACTGTTTTGCTATCTGCAACTCCTCTACTGGTGTTAGATGAAAAAATCCGTGTTTTTTCAAGGTAAATTTGCAAAACTCAGTCAGATAAGGGTTTCTATATGCAGGTCAGCCTGCTGAGACTGTCCCACTGAACTAAAATGACCGACTTCCCAACGTGAAGGAAAGCTTGGTGAGGTGGGGTAAATGCGCTCTCTGGTCTGCAAATTGAACTGTTAGAAAAACTTAGCGGGAGAGGGGGAGTATGTGTGTGCACACACACACGCAAAAATTAATTTTCTGTGATATATCAAGTACTGTGTGTGTCCCACCTAAAGTAATCCTTTGCCTCTTCTGTGTTCTCACATTGAACAAAATGAGAAATAAGGCACTTTAGATTGACCTGTCTTGTTCAACACCTTTGTCAGTGACATGGACAGTGTGACTGATGTGCCCTCAGCAAGTTTGCCGATGACACCAAGCTGTGTGGTTCGGTTGATACGCTGCAGGGAAGGGATGCCATCCAGAGGGACCTTGACACGCTTGTGAGGTGGGCCAATGCCAACCTCATGAAGTTTAACCAAGCCAAGCGCAAGGTCCTACATCTGGGTCGGGGCAATCCCAGGTAAAACTACAGGTTGGGTGGAGAAGTGATTCAGAGCAGCCCTGCGGAGAAGGACTTGGGGGTGTTGGTTGATGAGAAGCTTAACATGAGCTGGCTTCAGTGTGCGCTTGCAGCCTAGAAAGCCAACCGTATCCGGGGCTGCATCAAAAGAAGCGTGACCAGCAGGTTGAAGGAGGTGATCCTGCCCCTCTGCTCTGCTCTCGTGAGACCTCACTTGGAGTATTGTGTACAGTTCTGGTGTCCTCAAAATATAAAGGACATGGACCTGTTGGAGCAAGTCCAGAGGAGGGCCACAAGGATGATAAGAGGGCTGGAGCACCTCCTGTATGAAGACAGGCTGAGGAAGTTGGGGCTGTTCAGCCTGGAGAAGAGAAGGCTGCGTGGAGATCTCACAGCAGCCTTCCAGTATCTGAAGGGAGCCTATAAGGATGCTGGGGAGGGACTCTACGTTAGGGACTGTAGTGGTAGGACAAGGAGTAATGGCTTCAAACTTAAACAGGGGAAGTTTAGGTTAGGTATACGGAAGAAGTTCTTTACAGTGAGGGTGGTGAGGCACTGGAACAGGTTGCCCAAGGAAGCTGTGAATGCTCCATCCCTGGCGGTGTTCAAGGCCAGGTTGGACAGAGCCTTGGGCAATGGTTCAGTGTGCGGTGTCCCTGCCCATGGCAGGGGGGTTGGAACTACATGATCTTAAGGTCCTTTCCAACCCAACCCATTCTATGATTCTATGATTCTATGACCTGAGAGTACGAGAGAGGCTACTAATCAGGCATGCTCCTTGTGACTTTTATTTTTAGAGTAGTATTACCTTAAATACTTCAGATTTTAGACTTCACGAAGCAGTATCAATTTAAAAGAGCAGATTTCCTTACTACATTTTCTTTCTCCTTTTTTAAAAACAATGCCTTCCATCACTCAATGTCATTTAGTTTTCAATTGAAATGTTCAAATTTTATCAGTTTGGACCATCTGTTTCACCTTTTCTCAAGTACACTAAATTAACTGCATTTATAGTTTGTTTGGCATTTTCAAACTGAAATGAAGAACAAATAATACAAAAGCAGGAAAAAACTAACCATAAAGCCATAAAAATTGAAAGGATGATCTATGATGTGGTGTTACAACATTATCGCATTTTGTTATATTACTTACTTTTCACTAGTTTTCCTTTATCTCTGTGCTTAACTACGACATTCATCCTTTCCTAGTACACACTTAGAGACTATTCAGCATCCTAAGGAACTCTAATTAAACTCAGCGTAGCATCAAATGCTGACAGGAAGTCTCAGGGACATATAACTGTCCTTTTGTAGGGCATACAATAAATACTTTGAAAGCCATTTAAGCTACTGAATGAAGGAAAGAAGGGAAGGAAGGGAGGGAACAAGTAAAATCAAAACAAACTAAATATCGCTGGTTATATCAGGGATGTCCAACAGCTGCAGTAGCTACTTGCCAAAAGGTCAAGGGCCATTACTACTATACGTATCAATTTACATATATCCTTAAATGGATTAACAATTGTGTTATTTCATTTGCAACTTGTCTAGTAGTTTAATACAATTTTTTTCTCTGAGCTGCCCAAGCCTAAGCACCTGCTCCTGATCTGGAATTTGCTGGAAAAGGGCACATTGTGGTCACAAACTTACAAGTCAGAACTGTATCAGGCTCTTTGCCATACACTCACATCTTAAAGTTGCACCTTACAGCTTGCCTGATATGATAGTCTGCTGGCCATCAAAAACCTAACCACTGCTCTGCTGAGGAAGAAGGCAGCTCTCCCAGCATACAGGCTGTAGTGAAATTCTCCCCTATGGAAACCATCAATTTCCTTTAATATCCATCTACAAGCTAAATTTCTAAATTTTGGAAAACAGAACTCATAGGAAAGAAAGTGCTGTGTGCTTTGGTGTACTGCCTGCTGTAACCCCACATATAAATGCGAAATGGTAAGCATTACATTCATCACACTGCTTGATCCAACCCATTTAGAAGTTTCTTGATAGTACTGCTTATCACAAGTGGGAAGGTGTTTTTTCACATTTAACCTTAAGTTAGCTTAACTGTAAGATTAGACAGAAGTGTAATTAATCGCTTTTTCTTAAGGTATTTGGAAACCTTGCTAAACAGCAGCAAGTCCCATAGGGCTGCTTTCTTGTCTTTACGACCAGGCTCTCTCAGTAAAGCAGTGCAAAGTAGCTGCATTACACCGTAAGTCGCAGGGGCATTCGACTTATACAGTAGCACAAAGAAAGTAAAGCTTTCCTGAAAGTTTATTTTTAATCATTTTTGCATGTGTTTGGCTTCCCTTTGGTTTTTGGGCTTTCTGAATAATATAGATTAGTGAGCATAACAAACAGAAACCAATTATTATCCTTTTTTCTACATCTCCTGTCAGCTTCTTTCCTTTGTTCTCCCTTTCTCTGAAGGAAAAGAAAAAACTACCACTTGCAATAGTTTTCCCAGGTAACACACTGCAGGCACCCAGACGTTTGTGTCTACTTCAAAATGCAGTGCATATTAGTTTAAATATTCATCTGGCTTTTAAAAGTAGTCAATTTTTAAGCACATTGAATTTCTACTTCTATCACTAAACACAAAAATGCATTAGATCATCCATCATTTATTTACTAGTGATTAGAAAAAATTTAGGTGGAAGTTTAAAGCTGAAGAAATAATGTAGCGTGGGAAGACGCCATGATCTGTTGTTGTGCAAAGCAACCAAACCCAATACTTCCACTGCTCTTTAATTCTGCCTTGAATTACACATAGTCTGGGGGTTTAATGAGAAAAATTGTAATTTTTTAAATACAAAAGTACGATTCAGATAAAAATTCCACAGATTCCATTACAAGACAGAGGGTGAGCTTCCTCTGAATGTACCCTACCATGCTGGACAGACCAGAGTATAATTTTCACTTACTTATTTGTGACATGATATACTTATGAGCCCTACTAAGATGCATCCTACACAGCTAGGGTAAAAACAATCACTGTACCAAAAAATTGCTCTCTAAAGTAGGTAATAGAGAAAAGAGCATGTAAAATGGTTTAGTGCAGCCTTGGTTTCAGTTCCCTCCTTTCTCTACAAATATCCTGTCAAAGGACATTTAAACCAACGGACCCAGAAGCAGATCTGAGATTGTGGATCAAAATTCCCTGAAAGGAGCCCCAACCCCACACCAGGGTGAAACACAGCTCCCTCCCCATTCAACCTTGAAAGAAAAAAGGAAACTGACACACAGGGGCTAGGAGGGAATTGTAACATGTTCCAGCCAGATCCCCAGATTGGATTGTCAGAGAGCCAGGAAATCTGCCAAGGCAAACACATGCTGTTTAATGTAGACCAGCCCGAGATAATCTGTGCCTCGGTTCCTCACTTGTAAAATAGCAATAACATTCCATGCTTTATGGGGAGAGAACGTACCCTAAACATTTTGAAACAATCTGATCCCATAATAGGGGAAGGCGAAAAATTCCCAAGACTGACCATCTCCATTTGATGAACAAAACATGGAGAAACAAAGGTTAAACAACTTGCTGCAATCACACATGGAGACAGGAGCACAGGAAGAAATTGAATCCAGACCTCTAAAATTATGGTCCGGTGTTTTAATCACAAAATCCTTCTTCTTCCTTGATTAAAACAGGAAAACAGAACACAAAGTATGTGCTTATTCTGTAATTTCAGCATGTTACCACAAATATCTTAGAAAAATATGTATACTTCAAATATGGTCATCTCAGCGAAGTGTATATTTTGTTGAGACAAAAGTCGTGCACGTCATTCTGGAGAAGGCTGATCACTGAACACCTGGTCCTCGTGGGCCTGAATAAACTCTGTAACTTCTGAGTTGAAGCAACCTTGTATCAGTTATATAAACATCTGTTTACGTGAATTTTAAGATAATCTTGTACAATTTACGAGATTAAAAGTGTTGTTATCAGTGGCTGAACTGCAATGAGACTAAAGAGTATTCATCACACCACCTGAGGACAGGACGAAGATACAAGTGGTGCTGCTGTTTGACCATAAGTACTCTTCCTTTTTAACGTGATGTTGAGTACCTTTGGTTTGCCAGACAGATCCAGTTTACAAAACTGTTTCCCCCCACAGATACTGTCTTTTACCTGGAAGACCCCAGCCTTGGGCAAGAAAGTGAAGTGCTCTGGTGAGCTACTCCTTTCCAGCCTCTTTCCCAAGGCTCTATATACCTTTTCTCATATTTATGTGAAGATTTGTCATGATGAAAATATACTTGCCCCCATCATAAAGCTGTGTAAGTATCTGTCACATCATGCACAAGGTGCCCCCTTTGGGGTCACAGAACAGATGTGTTTTGGCTATGTGATAAAAGCTATGAGAGATGCAAACCCGTAGAGAATAAACTGCCCACCCTAAAATCAGGTTCCTCACCAGAGTTTTAACTCAGGCATATTACTGTTTTCCAAAGACATTCTGTTTCCCATTGTTTGAAAGAACTGTTATTTTCTCAACTACAATTGCTTCATCCCTTTTCGTCAATGGACTGAATTTTAACATTTTTACTATTGTCCCAAACCACCTGAAGAAAATAAGGCATGAGAGCACGCAAATTTATTCTGAATGATTAATACCTCAAAAATGTCTCCCCAAAGTAATGGCAATTTCTACATGACGATGGGTTTTTTTCCCACCTATTTCTCCTTCTAAGAGTCCAGCCTGTATAGGCATCTCTGACTGCAACCTCAAAACATATTTTAGTCAGAGTTTGATAAAACAGGGACTTCTCAAAGTTTCTTAGAAAGTGAAGTTCCCCTGCACAGGGCTCTGGAAGGTTCACCTCCTGGCATCCTAAGCAGACTACAGAAAGCTCATGTGGGGAAAAGTGCAGTAGTGGCAACAACATAGCCAGTTCTGCACATCTGTGCTTGGCAAGGGCTGAGTTTATAGCTGCTGCTTTCTGCCTGTACTCTATTGTGCCTTCCTCACTTCTGCAAAAGCCTCATCAGATTTTCCAGAAGCCCTCAGAAACAACAAACTGTCAGATATCTTCTATCCCAAGCTCCTTTCAAGGTGGCACCACTATAGTCACAGCCTTAATGAGAAATCTAAATGACTTCAAACCAGGAATTTGCCCAATGGGTAAAATTCAATTTAATTGTTCAAAAGAAACATACATTAGACTAGAGAACACACAGTCTATTAAAATAACATTATCTAGTACGAGGAACACCTCTAAAGAGGAAGACAACTATTTCTGCCCACCTCTGCTTGACTCCAAGAGATTAACGCCTGCTGCTTAATTTTCAATCATGCCAAAAAAATATTCTCTGGTGTTTCCTACCCATTTATAGAATCATAGAATAGTTACGGTTGGAAACGACCTTAAGTTCACCTAGTTTCAATCCCCCTGCCATTTATTTTATTTCCACACACTCATACCTTTCTGAACAGATAGCATGTTTCTCTTTAGAAGGTGAAAAGCTAATAATAATAATGAAACAAAAGATAATAGCATTGTGCAGAGAGAGAAATGACTTAACCTGCTGGCTTGTTCTCTAGTAGAAAAATCCTCTAATAGCACAGGTTTTGGACAGCAAAGGCTGGTCAGATACTAGTTTTCTGACTGTATTTTGATTTTATTTCCTTTGTAAATAAATTCGTACTAGCTATTAACACATTCAATAATTCTTATACTTTTGATTAATAATTTGTATGGATTCTATATTCCCATTTCTACAGAAAAATATGTACAAATTTTTACAAGTACAGACCTTCACAGAAAATAAAGACCTCTTCACCCTCTCAAAAGAATCTACACCAGTTTAAGACTATGTATTTGCTTGAAAATTTTTACTTTTAGATTTTTATGGCAATGTCTCAACTGCACTACCTGAAGGTCAGGGCCCTTTTTTGCACTGGCAAGTCTGACTGCATAATGCACACTTGATCTCTGACAATCTTTAATTGTAGACTATTTCTAGAAATCTGCAGCAGAACACATGGACTCCATAAAAATACCTTGCTAGATGGTGTCTATATAGGTAATGGTTTTTATCCCTTAATAATTCATTAGGTACAGTTTTAAACCAAGTTACAATGGTTTTAGGTTTCAGCACTTCCACTGAAGTGTGTCTTTTTGGAAGCGTTAATGCCAGGAGAAACAGTTCTCGGGTGGCTCAACGCAAAACTGTGCTGTGCAGCCAGCAAACAGAAAGAGCCCTTTGTTCCATGTGGGCTTCTTCCAAGCACTTAGGTATTCCTTTTGTCTTTTTCTCCTTTCCTCTTCTCTGGCTTACAAATTGACCTGCACAATGTTGTCAAAACATTCAGGTAAAAAAGTCATAATCAGTTTCTGAAAAGTAAAACATAATATTGTCAAATTATTTTATTTGAAGACTAGGTAGTGGGCATGGAGCAGAAAAACATGGGAACAATTGTAAGGCATAAGAAGAGAAAGAAAAGAAAGGCAGTATCAAAAAGAAGCATAGGAACATTGGACAGATGGACAAGACGTTACTAAGTAGGAAAGTTAAAAAAATTGAAACAGGATCAGGCATGCAATAAGGCAAAGATCTGTAATCCCTGAAAGTTCCTGGACTTCATGTGATAAGTCCCTCACGACTTTGCACTAGACCTTTGACCTGAGTTTGTTTTTCTCGAGTTTCAGCTTCCTCTTTAATATGCTGGATATTGAAAATTACAAAAAAGTAAAAATAAATAAATGAATAAATAAATAAAAAAGAATCTATTAGCGGTGTACTCTTCACCTTTTAATGGCAGGCCCAAAACAATGATGGTACACTACCGCTTTCAGGTCTACCACTACCATCACTGGTACAAGACCAATTTAGAGGTGTCATAATCCAAATGACAGGATTTTTTTAGTTGTTGTTCTTTCTTTCTTTCTTTGTTTTAACTTATAGTTCAAAACCAACAAAGGTTGAACAGTCAAGGCAAAATCTAGGCAAAATCTGAATGGAAGATGGCTCAGGAACCTTAATTCACTTCCGCTTTGCGGGGGGGGGGGGACGACACATGTAATTAAGAAATATGTGTCACACGGTAAATTTTTTTCACTTTATCAGTTGTGATTTATGTTGATAGTTGTGAAATAAGTTAATGCTTAGTGAAGGAGAAGAATTTGTGAAATGCTAGGGAAACCAAAAGAAATCAGATTATCTATTTGCTCAATTAAAAAAAAGTAAATAAATGTAAAATTTTGTTCCCAGTTTTTCACATTGTACTCGGACCTTACTACAGATTCAGTTGCATTTCAGAATTGTTCTCTGAACTTCAGTTCAGTACTTCGTTATGCATATTTCAGTTTGCTGTCTCTTGTACCAGTCTTTGCCTTCTTCTCTCATAAAAGATCAGTCAGCTTCCTGGTATCTTGCTGGTTTTCTCTTTTGCAGAACAGGTGCATAACAGTTTTCCAAAGTGCTGTAAGATCTGAACTAGGATTTCAGTGGTTATAAAAATTATTTCCTTTTTTTTTTTTGTACTATGTCATGAACAGCTGTTTTTAATCTCTAATACTTAGCAGTCAATTTTAAGAAAAAGAAGAAAACTTGTTAAATCCCTATAATGTTAAAATCCTTTAAAATCATTTCACTTTCTGCGCATATAAAACACAAGAATGTGTAACGTGGCAGTATTCTTATATATGTAAGATGACTGACTGAGGTACATGCAAGATGGATGGATTAGTTGTCAGGCCACTGCAACTATTCAAACTGTTTCCACTCAAGGTGTTGGGAGTTCAGAGATCATAGAATCATAGAATGGCTCAGGTTTGAACAGAACTTAAGATCATCTATTTCCAACTCCCCTGCCATGAGCAGGAATGCCTCACACTAGACCGTACCACCCAAGGCTCTGTCCAACCTGGCCTTGAACACTGAATCACAAACGCTCATCGATAATGTACTTCTGAAAAGCATCCACATGTCTTTACAAATTTGCTTTTACTCTTATTTTTAATTAGTCCATCACCAACACTAACTTTATGCCATTAACACGTCAAAAGGACTCAGACTGCATTCTTTACTACATTGATCAATCAACTGCAAAATTGTTTCAAGAAATCATACAATACACAGTATTTAAATTAAAGCTAACACATAAAGCAACGATGATGAAACATAACTGATCTATTTTCATTGTTATGACTGGGTCATCAAGTGAGCCCAGGCAGATAACAAAAATCACCAAATCACTACAAAAGTCAAACGACAATACAAACAAAGGTTTTACCTAGCTATTGAAAGACAGGATTCTAGTCTTGTTTCATCTGATTTTTCAAGTTATAATAATATAATAGGGGTTAATTTACAGTCGCAGCAACCTAAGCATTTTACCCATTCATTTTTAACCACTCTTCCAGCCCATACTTGCCCTGTAAACAATTACTGTTGAAACATCATGACTTTGTGGTATTTTGCTTGTCCAAAATATGAAATAAGCAAGCAGAAGTTGCTCAAGAAAATTTGATCAAACCAAACCCCACCATAATACGTTATCCCTGGTTTTTTCTGAAAAAGCTTTGTCCATTCTGTGACTTTCCAAGCAAATTAGATATTTTTATCAATCGCACTGTGTTTGCAGGCAGTGTTTATACTGAGTTTATGAACTAAATTCTTACAGAACAAAACTGTCCAACTGCATTAAGTAATTTTCTAAAAAGTACTTACTGAAGATTGTGATTTGGACTGTTTGTTGGACCTGTAAACATAAAACAAACAAACATTGCTGGCAACTTTGGCTCAAGGACAACAGCATAAAAAAAGTCAACAGCAATCTAAAGAAAACTGTCTCTTTAAGGAAGATTTGTCTTAAGATTCAAACAAAACCCTCTGTGTTCCTGCACATAATTATATATTGCCGTTTTCAAAGCCACAAATAAAAATCACATGAATCTTCTGTCTGCTCAGGCAGCAACTTGAGTGAACTTAATTTTTGTTGGAAAATATCCCCCACCATAAAAAACCAGGCTGTTAAAAAGACAATGTGTTATCTTGACGCATCACTTACCTCCTAATAAGCGCCACCTGAGCCTTGCTATCAGAGCTTATGGTATGACAAGGGCATGCTCTTCACCTTTGCTACAGCAGGAACAAGGTCCAATACCCAGAACTTAACGAATCACTACAAACTAAACTGTGGAGTTTACTATTTTCATCACAAAATTAAAAAGAAATTTTAAGAAAGAATCTCTAGAATTATTTTCCCCATTGCTTCAGAAGCAACCTAAATAAAAGCTTGCTTTTCAGGCTGGATGATTAAGTCTTCAAAATGCAATATAAGTACTTCTTGAAAAGAGAGGTGTACCTTCAGCTGCCAAAGGGCAGAATTTGAGACCAGGCTTCACGTAGCAGTACAGACATGATATTTCACAACGATGGGCCCAGCACGATGAACATCACACAGAAAACTGCTTCTCCTTTTTCTCTCCCCCCCTCCTTTTTTTTTCCACAGACTGAGTTCAGCAGTCCAGGCAATGAAATGTTACCTTTTTGTACTTTATTCTGGCACTCCTTTAAAATTTTTTCTTCACTACGTATTTACAGACCTTTCCATCTGTATTTACTTTCTTTTATTACCAGTAAGTGGGTATCAAGTTCAACCAAGAAGTTTTGCACTGGGGGAGAGGCCCCAGGCAATGGATTTATTTATTTCCTTTCGTGTTGAGAATTCTTCTTAAAACACCAAATTCACTTCTCCTTACGCTATTGTGAAAACTAATACCTAGTCTATAAAGCAGACTGAGTAATCATAAAAGTAGGAACTCACCGAGCCTTACAAACAACACTCCTGTTGCAGTTATTGTCTTCATCCCATTCGAAGCCACGCACTGGTAGTATCCTGTGTCTGTAGTATCCAGATCTTGGATTCTCAGACGTGAACCATAATCTGTTTTTCTGATGATGATCCGTCTTGGCTCCTGAACCACTGGAGCATCGTTTTTCAGCCATCTGACATTCGGAGATGGATTTCCAGCTACCTTGCAGTGGAGGATTGCTGTTTGCCCCTGGACTACAGTGATATTGTTTACTGGTTCCAAAAACGTCAGGAAGTAACCTAAGAGTGTAAAAGGTCAGAAAAGATCAAACTTCACTTGGGTTGCAATACAAGACTGCCCAAAGGCACATTTTTAAGAGAGGTTCTTGGAAACGGTTTCAGTTTTCTTTCAAGCATACTGTCCAAAAAATGCAACTCACTGTCCTAGGGACACTATAGCATCACACTCCAATTTGTCTTTCTTGATTGATTTCATCTCTGTCTGCAGATAGTTATGCAGATTAGAAGGTCAAGCATAAATTAATACTCTTATAAACATAACTCCCTTTGTGGATACCTATTCTGAAGCAATAATGCCCTTTTCTGGTTAGTATTTACATCTCTTGTAAAACAGTACTATAACAGAAAGCTACACCATTATTACATAAAAGAGTAATCCCAATTGCAACCATATTAGAATAACATTATAATTTTCCCACTTCATCTTCTTAGATGGTCATATATTTTTCTTAAAAATAAATGTAACTGCAAAAGTTACTTTTAAATATTGACTTGCCAGATACTCATCTGTCAGGAAAATCTGAAGATGCACCTAATTTGGATAGGTTTATGTTTCAATTCAATTTTAAACATGATAAGTCTCACATTCATAGAATCATATGATTCTATGAATCATATGATTCATAGTTGGGTTGGAAGGGACCTAAAAGATCATCTAGTTCCAAAACCCCTAGACCAAGACCACCTTTCACTAGACCAAGTCAATTTAAAGGAAGGATATCTCAATTGCAGAAGTAACCTGTGATACGGAGGGCACTTTCAAATTGATTATAGGCTGCCATTTTTTCACATGAAGTCCTAAAATAGTACTAAATTGGACAAAGAAAGGTCTGTGTGGATATTGAGTAATTAGGTGTCATGGGTTTAGTTTTATAAATGGTTAAACTAAAAGCACTAGATTGGTGATCTCAAGTGATTAAAAAAGGAAATAACTGATTGAAGAACACTGTAAAAACCTGGCAGTCAAATCTTCTGTAGGTTATTATTTTTAAATTTGATTTGGTGTTAGGAGTCCTGCAACTGACACACATCACACACCGAAAGCATGAAAGCATATAATTCCACTGAAATAATAATGCGGTTGTCAAAACAAGTAAGAAAAGTATCTAGCTGTCATGCTCCTCATATGTTTGTTTTGATGTATTTATACTACCTATACATACAACATCAAGAATACTTCGTATTATATTATATTTTTATGTCAGCTAGATCCAAATATCAAATCACTTTGATGGATGCTCATATGTGCCATTTCCTATTGGTTAGATTATTTTACAGTTCTGTAATTAGGAAATAGTGTATTACTGTGCAGGAATCTAATACCAGTAATGCAATGGTCAATATTCACAGTCTGATTGCTGAAATACCTGCAGAAAATTGATGCTCTGCTTTGGTTTACATTTGACATCACCATAAGAATATAATGAAATTGCAAAGCCAGATTTTGCTGGAAAACTGGTAAGAATGTTGTTCTCTACCACTGCCCCTTCAAAAGAAATCCTACTATAATGAATAATATGAAAATACAATGTAGGCAATTTAGTAAATTTAGTGTGTCACTAAATAGAAAATGAAGTAAACCTAAATACACATGATCTCTACATGACACTGCAAATTTACAAGTAAATTATTTTGTCATTCTTTTTTCTTACAAAATAATAAATTATTCTGTATGGAATTCTACATTAGTTTTCTCTATAGTTAGCCCACAAATCTTTAGTAGACTTTAAAACATTCTGACAGAACACAAAAAATTTCTTCTCAAACATCTGATAAAAAAGGGAGAAAAGGTACAAGAATGCTTTCTGCAATGTCATGCCACAACAGTATCATTTGCTGTGGTTTCCAGTTACATTTCATAGCTGATGAATTAGAATTTCTACAACGACATTCTGCCAAGGAACAGATAAAGAGCAAATTACCTTGTTGGTATACGAAATAGAAGCAATAGATTAAAACTACTACTTAAAGCCAACATTTTGCACATATAAGCATTTCTAGCAGTAAAAAAGAAAGGATGAGTAATCCTACCACAAGTTAGAAAAGGAATTTCCATGACTATTTCACTCTTAGCTTATTATTTAGGAAGTACCACCACTCATCTTGCTACTTTTTCATAATCTATACGTAGTTTATTCTCATCAGCACCCTCAAGGTGGAGTATACAGTGACAAATGAAGTTTGCATTTATCTGGAATATTTTCAAAAAAGAGTTGTCATACTCAATAATACCACTTGAGTCAGAAGACTCACTTTATGAAAAGAGGGGAAAAATCAGAAAAGCTGAAAAATTCTTCCAATTCTAGCAAAACAAATTCTTCTACTATTAGCAGAACAACTAGGGCACTGAGGAAGTGCAAGGACATCATGTCATGGTAATTGGTGACGAGCTGTTGTGTGAAAGAGGAGAGGAGCTGTAATGTGGGGCCATGGAAGTACCAACTCATGGAATAGTTCTGGCAAGATACAGATTGAATGTGTGGCCTGCAAGATGGGCAGGAAATTGGCTCACAGGCCACACTCAGAGGGTGGTGATCAACAGTTTTTACTCAGGCTGGCAGCCTGTCACACATGGAGTCCTCCAGGGGTGCATACTGGGCCCCACACTGTTCAGCATCTTCACAAATTACTTGGAAGATGAGACTGAAAGCACTGTCACAGCAAGTTTGTTGATGAGACTAAACTGGGTGATGATGGGGGCAGAAGGAAGAACATCTTAGAAAGTGACTTGGACAGGCTGAAAAAGGGGCAAGCTTCACAGAGTTTAACATAGATTTTAACAGAGATATGTCTAAAGTCCTGCACCTGGGTGAGACTAAACAGCTCCATATAGGCTAGGCTGAAGAGCAACCTTGCTGAAAGGGAGCTGGGGATCCTTGTGAACAAGCAGGTCAACACGAGTCAACAGACTGGTGCTGTGGCAACAAAGGCTAATCGGATCCTGCACTGTGCCCATGGGGCATTACTAGCAGACACAGAGACATGATCATCTCAATCTACTTAGTGCTTGTCAAGCCACACCTAGAGTATTGTGTTCGGTTCTGGCCCCCAAAATTAAAACAACACTGGAGAGTGCCAAAGGAGGGCAACGAAGATCACCAAAAGGCTGGAGAACCTGCCCTGTGACAAAAGACTTGAAGGAGTTAGGTCTTTTCTCCCTGGAGAAGGCTCGGGGGTAACCTCATCACAGTTTTCTTGTACTTAAAACGTGTCTACAAAGAGGATGGAGACTCCCACTCCACATGGAGAAGACAAGAGGCAGTGTGTATCAGTTGCATCAGGAGAGGTTTCATCTCAATAGAAGAAAGAAAGTTTCTACAGTAAGAACAACCACTCACTGGAAAACAATCTCCCCAAACATGTGGTGGAGTCCCCATCACTGGACGTTTTCAAGATGTGACTGGGCAGGGTGCCAGATGATCTTGTCTAGGCTCCCCAAAAAACATTGGAACAGATGATCTTTTGAGGTCCCTTCCAATGTGAGATGTTTTGTGGTTCTATAGGTCTATGGTTCAGCTATCGTGGGGGCAGCCTGAATGTGCTCACACAAGGGAGGCAAAAGAGACACTTTTAAGGTCTTTTTTTGGGAAGAATTTGGGCCACTTCCAGAATGGAGCCAGCTCAGCGGTACAACCATCTGTCTAAGAAATGTTCCTGATTCCTATGAAGAGAAAGAGGCAGAGAAGATCCTTTCTTTAAAAGTGGGGCTAATTCAAGTGCTGTAAGTTGGCAGCAAGGGAGTGTGGTTTTTCTACTTCTTTGATTCACTTTTTGTTCTTAACACAGAAGTATATGAAAGGTCTACACTGCTCTTATGCTACTGGTCAGCTTTTGTGCTACTGGTCAACTTACAGCTTGCTTAAACACTTACCAGTATTTCACTTTTCCTTACATAAAATGAGCTGAGTTGAGTCTTCACTTCAGGTTAATCATGGATATTACATGAAAATAAATTTGGATGAAAACAGATACTAAATTTACTTATTAGGACCAACATACATTATTAACTCAAGATTAAATCCATGTTAAACGTTTCTGTTTTGCCAAGTAAATCAGACTTACTGTAGAAAGCAATTTGGTTCATAGCTTTTAAGCAATCCAAAATATTTCATATAAATTTATGAATTACATCCTATTAATTACTACAACAAAACTATTACCACCATAAGCAATGCCAAAGATTTCTGGATGACTTCAGGCCCAGTGTGATTAGATACACTTCCCCTGAAGTTAGTGTAACTGAATCCATTTCCTGCAGGTCAGCATTGGCTTTAGTTCATTATTTCTCCTGCTAATTTTATAGGCATTTTCTGCAGTGTTTTATATTACCCTGTTATTAAAAATCAAGTAATGAATATTTTAACCTAACAAACTTCAGAGCACTTCTGTTTTCTTCAAAGTTCTGCAGAGCAGCTTAGGAGTAGTAGGGCAACTCACTGCCTGTCCACTGCCACTGTCCATACCCTGAAGTGCATACTCTCTATTTGCTAGTTTCATTTCCTCTGTGAGAAATTATGCTGAAGTCTGATATTTATATACTTACTGAATCTGAAGTAATTGTATGACAGAGTGGGAAGAAATATGTTGTGCTGCTCTGTTATTTAGCGTCCACTTCAGATAACCCATAATTGCAAATCTTTCAAACAAAGTGGAAAATTTAACCAACCATGTGCTTAAGAATGCTTTCCTTATTTAATTTCTGTGGTGATAATAAGCAGTTACTTTTTGTGGTGTACGTCACAACACAAACATTGTGTGGATGACAGTTTGATGCAATGGTCTGGGGAAAAACAAACTGTTTCCCAGGATGAACTGGGACCTCAACAATGTGCAAAGCAAATTTCTTCCAATGTAGTTCTCTTTCTCTCTTAATAAATATTCATTTGGATCAGGTATGGAAAAAACCCTAAATGTGAAGGCACTAGAACTTGTGTTTAACTTGTGTTGTATATTTTGTGTTAAGCATCAGTCAGCTGGAATTTTTTAAAACTTGAACAGATTTTTTCATCTGTTTTAATACTGACATATCTTTAAAACAAATAAAAAATCCTCCCTATAAAATATTTTGGACTTGCTATGTACAAATAGCATTACTAAACTTGTAAATATAATACAATAAACTAAACTTGTAAATGTCATATAATAAAAATCTATATACATTAAAATGTCATATAATAAGTATTTCATTTGGAATATGAATATCAAATATAATATTTTAAAAATCTAAATGTAATGGCCAGCAATCTTCTGTGTTACACAAATACAATTATTATATACTATTTTCTATACTCTGGCTTGGTTCCAAGGGTCATTGAAATGAAGGAAAATGCTTCCTCTGCTTTCAGTGGTCTTCGGTTTGGCTTGAGTACTTCAAAGGGAAAAGCTATCTGGTGGATATTTCTTGATTTGCTGTAGGCAAAGACAGTCTAAATTAAATTTCGCTTTTATTATGTTTTCTAACATACCGTACAAGCAATATTTATATTTATTTTCCTTGGAGAGAGTAAAAACTGTTCTGTCAAGTAGCTATGACAAGATAATGCAACTTAATCTATATATTATGTTATCTTATCATACTTTGTGTACCCTATGAATAAACTAGCTTACGGAAATGACTGACACGAATTTTGGCAAAACTCTTTCATATTTTGCAATGCCTTTGTTAGGTTGCCAGTACTTCATATTTTTGAGTTGAATAAATTTGGCATATCAAACAGAATCCCACAACAAATCAAAATAAAGATGACAGGTCTATTGTGCATGTTTTGGCAAGAATATAAAAATAAACTTTTCTCTTATGTGTCAAATCATTGTCAAGATATGTACAAGAATAGATACTAAGCTAAAAACACAAAAGGTGCAACTATCACTGAGATCTCACATGCATATTTTATATATATATATTTTTTTTTTTAGGGTTTTTTAGGGTGTTTGTTTTTGGTTTTGCTTTTTTTTTTTTAGTTTTATTTGCATTATTCTGGCACTTAGATGTTCAAGTTATTGGCTCAAACCATATGTGCTATTCTTGGCATAAACACAATATAAAATGATTGCTCTGCTTATGTTATTTTAAGTTCTTAGCTGTGATTTTGAAGTTCGTTCTATAAAATATTTTAAGCCACTTTAGTTACTTTAGATCAAGTTAATTCTGGCTTAGCTGTTTTCAATTAGAGTTTTGATTTCTATTCAACAACAATATTTTGTTGTTGTTGCTCCTTTTTTGTGATATGATTTTTAAAATACGTATACATTCATAATTACCAAACCAGCTTTGTGCTGGCCTCCATGTCATTTATGAACACTGAAGTCTTATGATATGGGAAAATTATACTCAATTTTTTTTTCAAATGGGGAAACTAGAGCAAGGGGAGTTTAAGTGACTTCTCAAATTCACACATAAACTAAGAGGCAATATGTGTGATACTATACTGAGTTTCACATCTTTCTGTGTTCCTGAAATAATGAGGACATGAGATAGTAATTCGTTTTTGTGGAAGAGTTGATTCCCTTTTTTTTCTGCATTGTGCAAGGGAAACAAACACTGAATGGAATGTCCAGTTTCTGAGAAAAAGAAACAATTTTGAGTCATAAATTGTTAGATACTTGAAGATACAACAATCTTCTTAGAACAAGTAGTAATAATTACATATGCATCTTATAACTTTTTGGGAATTTTGTGATTTGTTTAAAAATCTATGTGGGATTTTTCTTTCCCCCCTCAGTCCCTTCCTTCTTCTTTTTTCCTCCCTCCCCACCCTTTTTAATTTTTTTCTTCAAGTAACTCTTAGTTCATTTTGTTAGATATAAATAAAAGAACATGGCCTCTCTCACAACTATGACAACCTTCTGTAATGGTGTTTTAACACTTTTATAACCTTATTTCCAATAGAAAAGATTTTTAGGGAAAATATTTTCAGCAATTACTGTACTGATATTCCCATTAGAAGCAAATTCATAATTTCCTGGAATAAGACATATTTTTTTGCTTAGGGGGCATACTTTAGCTTATAGAATGACTGATTATTAACAAGGAATGGCCTGAAGAAGACAACACTGTTCCCAAATTTACTGTGTTATGAATACAGTAATGAAGTATAAAGAATTGTCAGATAATCTATGGAGAGCATCAAAAAGTTACAGAGTGATCTGGGCTTATAAAAGAACTGAACACTATCACAAGACAAAACAAATATGGAAGTTGCTGAAATTCAAAGCATTTCTTTCTAGAGGTGTGTATAGCAACAATGCTGTAAGTACAAGAGTTTAAGAGACCTGGATCACACCTTGGTGGGTGGTGGGAGTCCAGTAAAGTGACTCTTTCCACAGGCAAATCAGGACTGAAAATACACCATCCTGATAAGAAGGAGAGTTAGGAGTCTAAGACTCATGAGCTCTTGCACACATCATTTTCCTAAATATAAAACAGTCCTCCCAATTCTTTACCCCTCTGCTTTATTTACAAAGTACACAGGAGCAATTAAGAAAACTACACTGTTATATACTGTCACATAGTATTTCCAGGTCAACCGATACCTTTAGAGCTCACTTTAATCCCACTATTCTCATCCCATCTTCTATACTATTTGTGATCTCAGTGTACAAAAATGCAGCCAGAAGCATGTGAAATATAGTGATTTGGATCATGTGCATTTCAAATGTACTTCAGAACAAATTAGAGCCAATGCAGGAGTGAAGCAGAATTAGCATTGAAATACTGCCACAATGTGCACATTGTCCTCCACACCAAAATCAGTGGGTTTAAGCTTTCTTATTAGCAGAAATAAACTTATTTTTCAGTTCTACCAGGCAGAATGATTTTGTTTTCTTGTTTTGTGACTCCCAGATGAGACTGAAGAGGCATGTACCACTTGTTCTAGGCTGCTGCCCATTTAGAAGCAGATCTTTTAGGGGCACAACAGTGCAGTTAGGAAGTGGACTGTTCTGTGGGGCACCAGTACTGTAAATTAAAAGCCATCACTTTTAGAAAACATACAAATTATTCACGTCAGGTTACCTTATGTCAAGTCAAAGCAACCAATGTCCAGTCATAAGTTGGATTTATGTAGACACCTCTTGAACTAGAATAAGTTCCCAGACCAACTTGTGTAGAAAACACAGGTAAGGTCAGACGCATGAAGAATCATGTCTCCTAGAGCAACTCAACTCACTCAATGTCTCAGCTATTGCAGGTTGTCCTTACTCATGCATTTCTTATGGCATATTGGTCCAACATTCCCATGATCAGGTATTATTTGTTTTACTGTAAGTAAGATTAATTTTACTGCCAGTATGATTTTACCGGCAGCTCATCTACGCATGAGGAGTTTGTATTTTACCCTTCAATACTTTTGCCAGACTTGTTTAAAGAGTACAAGACTGAAAGCAGTGAGCCCCTCCATGATGATGCACCGACGGTTCTCATCACCAAAGAAAAACTTGTTTTCAGCCTGTGCCACACCTCTTGCATTTGTTTGTGATTAACAGGTACGTTCTTTTTCTCTTCTGGGCTTTAGAAAGGAAAGTTCCCTGTTGGCCTTGTCCTGGCCATCCTTCTGCTGCAGCGAAACAGAGAGAGAGAACTTTCTCCTTCCCCAGCATCAGCAACAGGAAAAGCTGGAGTGCAGGAAGGTGGGCAGAGAGCAGCACAAGAC
Source organism: Strigops habroptila (assembly GCF_004027225.2). Lineage (NCBI taxonomy): Eukaryota > Metazoa > Chordata > Aves > Psittaciformes > Psittacidae > Strigops > Strigops habroptila. The sequence goes on along the minus strand of NC_044302.2, from coordinate 54,998,157 downwards.
CCCCCAGGCAGCAAGCCTGAGTGTTTCTGGGGTGGAGCATGGAGCTCACGCTGTTCTGCCTCTTGAGCAGGAGAAAGAGACTTTTTAGGAACCAGGAAGAGTTTGTTTGAGTAATTGTTGTAAAACAGAAAGATACCGAAGAGATGCTCAACTGGCATGCTGTGAGCGTGGTGAGGCACTGGAACAAGTTGCCCAAAGAAGTGGTAAATGCTCCATCCTTGGCAGTGTTCAAGATCAGGCTGGACAGGCCCTTGGCTGACACGGTCTAGTGTGAGGTGTCCCTGCCCATAGCTGGAGGATTGGAACTAGAGGATCTTAAGAGCCTTTCCAACCCTAACCATTCTATGATTCTTTGATTCAAGTGAAATCGAGATTGGGGAGAGGATCATCTTTGCAAAGACTCACTGGACTGTGAGAAGATTTGAGTTCAAATCTTTTATTTCTATTCCAAAGCAGCCCTAAATTCTTCTACAGCAAATGTTCAGTGTTCTCCTCTGGTTTTCAGTGAAACATTGCTGAGAGGCAGTGTTCTTCTGGTGATTCAGATGCTTACTTAAAGGTAGCAGGGGAAGATAAATTCTCCTCAAAGACCTAGCCAAGTCATGGTCCTATCGCATCAACTATCAGAAGGCTAGCTTCACTTGTAGGAAGAGACTTGCCACTTTTTTAAAATGCACATTATTATTAATAATAATGCTTAATCTGGTTATTTCTTTGGAGACAGAACCAATTTTCAGGACTTCTGAAGGATTTAGTGCAGACAGGGACCAATACACTTAGTACTTCTAAAGTGGCTTTAATTTTGGGCATTAGTAAAGCTCATTTACTACTATTTTCAGGCCTATTTTGAGTCTATTCTACAATCAGAAAAAATAGAAGTCATAAACAAAATAGAATAACTTAACATTTCTCAAGGAAGGAAAAAAAGTTGATGTGATGGAAGAAGGAACTCTTTCCAATGGTCTCAATAGTATACACAAACTCTGAAGCAGAACTGTCCAATGATTTTTTGAAACAAAAACTGCTACCTCACTATGATACAGGAACACACAGGCTAACATTCCAATGAAAGAAACAAAAAATTTCAACCAAGAGATTTTTGCTTATTCTGGAGAATTCTGTAGCTACAAAAACAAAAGGGGAGCAAAATGAGGCCCATTTTCAGACCAGGCATGCTGGAAACTAACAACTGGTTCAGTACCAATGAGTCATATGAGAACAAGGGTCTCTTTTTTTTTTTTTTCTGAAGGAAATAGAAAATCCTTATGATGTAGAAATGTTTGAGATGTGATTAATTACTTCCTTAGACAGGTATTGCCTGCGGCCCTGCAAAAAAGGAAACAACTGTAACTCCTTTCTCAGCAAGAATTTAATCAAGTAATGTTACATGAAAAAACCATTTTCTTTTAAGTCTGTACCTTTAAAAGCTCAGACATAACCAAAGAGTAAAGCAGGACCAACCTGCCAAGTAAACAAGCCTGTCAGATGCAGTTAAAGATTAAACATAGACCTTTTCCCATCAAAATTAGTGGTATGTGAGTGTGGAGTGAAAAAAACAACTGTAGTGTACACTGCTGCTGACAGGAATGACTGTTACTGAAATTTATTCTCATAAAGGAGGACAAAGTTTAATCCCTTAAAATAATTTGGAAGCTTCAGGAAGTGGAAAGGGTTGAGGAGTACACCAAGTCTTTCTTCCAAATGGGAGGGACACATGATGATCAGGTGTTACTGATGATCAGTAACAACACAGAGATACAGAAACATGAATACATCTTCTTTTTTTCTAATAAAGGATAGAAATTAATGGAAGATTCTGAAAAAATAGCTTCTAGTAAGCATAGTCAAGTTAAGAAACCTAAACAGCATTCACGTGAAGCACAATAAGTAACATGATACTGGATTTCTATGAGAACAGAGACTATATTCCAAGGTAGCCTCAAACTTTATGTTCCTCTGAAGTAGAAGCTTCAAGAAAGAGTATCTGACCAGCATCTCAGAGCTTTATAGGCTTTTAACATGTGTTCATCTTGATGAGAATACTAATCATAAGGCAAAAAAGACTGAGCTCTTTATGCTAACAAGATTGACATTTTTTTCTAAGCATAAGTGTTCACTTTACTATAGGAGTACATCTGTACAAAATAAAAAAATCTGTACTACAAGTGAGAAAACATGTTGCTTTGGTTACAACACTGAAAATGTCCTGATTTAGGAAGTTGTAACAGATTGTAATTGGACTCACAACATGCAGTAAATACGTGCATTTTCAGACCCAAGAATAGCATTTGGACCTATAGTTTAAGTTATAAAGTATCATAAAATTTTATGATAACAAGTTACTAGAAATTCTGCCATTGCAGCCTGTCAAAAAAAAATTAAATCTCTAACATGAAGAGCTACTTAAAAAGTATTTTGTGTTGCCACTAGCTAGATTTAGTTATATCAAACCAAAGATATTTAGAGATACCAGTACTTTAGATTTACCTATAGATGCCAAGTGTGGCACTGTACAGAATTACATCATTTTCATGGTACCAATGTAACAGAAAATAGCTAGGAAGGTCATAATAGCCTCTGTTTGGGTCAAACATCCCCCAGTGTGGGGGTACTGACCATGCTTAAAAAATAACTTTAGACTCCTGTAATCTTGTTATCCCTGCTTAGAATCAGAAGTATGAAGTCACAAATGCTGCCTTTCTCACAAACTCGTATTTACAGGTAAATCAAGTGAACATACAATAACACAATTTTGCTGATTCTTTCTGAAGTATACTTATATTGGGGGGCGAGGGAGGAAGTAACTACAATTGATTTTACCTTTAGGTGTTGGAATTGGTCTCTCAAGTCCATCCACATGACCTAAGGGGTCATTTGCTTCTGGAATTTCCATTTCACCTAGGAAGACAAAAAAAAAAAAGATTTTGTTGAATTAAGGTTTCTACTGTACAGGCAGTACTACTGATTCCACATGAGCTGTGTGCTCATTCTCAGACACCCCAATTAGAGTGATGTTGAAGACAGTGCTATATCCCTGGTAACACTCTGCCTTTCAAATTGGAACAGCTAACGCTTTGGCAGACATATTCTGCTACTTTTAGCACTGGCAAATGAAATGATACTCTTCATCTGCAGACAGGAAGGAGAAATGAAAATGGGTGGCCAAGGTGGTGGCATCTTAAATTGCCTCAGAGTGTCTTCACACCCCTGAGGGTATGATGCAGACTCAGTGCCTGACCTTTTTGTTGATTTGTTTGATTCAGTGTGAATGGATGAATGCATGATAGGGACATGTCAAATTTCAGCAGAGATAACATCACATCTCGTTTTTACCAAGGGGCAGCAAGGCAAATTCACCTCCATTCCCCTGCTTCTGCTTGACCTCCCCTATGTTGCATGAGTTTATAATGGGACAGCAGCATTTACTGGCCACAAGGAAGATAAATCCAAGACGAGACAATGGAGTAAAAAGAAGCTAAAAAAACCTGTTCTTTTAGTCCCCAAGTACCTGCACTTTGCTTGTTCTGGTGACCATAATCCACCAATATACACAGGATGAAACACTACCTGTAGGAGCCCATTCTTAGGCACACTTGGTTCCTTACTACTCAGACCACTAGACTCTACCACCTAAATTCTGAGTGGTGCTTTTGGGTTAACGCCACATGTTCAATATTAAAATAGTTATTTCCATTTCTTCAGTCATTTGGTAGGATTCACAACAGGAAAAAACTTTGGAAGCTCAGATGAATGCATACAGAAACATCTTTCTCTCACTTCCCTCCATCCCAGACCTCTAGCTCTTAATTTTTTAAAACTTATCAAGATGAAGATGGAACGAAACAATAGCATTTGCTGATTTGAAAATGTTTCAGTAATAGTTTTGTGTGATTCGCTCTTGTGCTTATATCTGGAAAAAAACATTAACCTCCATATGTGTTTTACCAGAGAACAACTACCAACCACAGACACCACCTACCAGCAAAGTCTCTATAAGTAAGCAAATTTAAAATTGAAAGTCCTTCATGTATTTTGGAATCTAAAAATACAAACCAGATTTGTCACTTAAACTTGCTTCTATGAAAGAAACATGTATATTTTCTGTAATCTGCAAAATTTCACTTTGAACACATTTATTATTAATTCCAAGCTTTAATCCTAAGGTTTCTGTACCACAACTTAAAACACTGAAAAGTTTTTATCAATATGAAGTTTTTTACCCCATAAATGATTCTTGATCAGATCACAAACAAGTCACTACAACCAAATAAAATCTTTTCCTCTTGGATTAAACAGAATTAAACCCCCCTGCAATGAAGAACTTCAATGAAAAAGTTGTGTATTCCTGTTGAATTATTACTCTCAGTTCTTTGTGATTTTGCACTAGTAACTTAGTACATTTTTCCTGATAGGAGTAAAGCCATGATGTTTTCCTCATCAGATAATAGTTCTTTTTCTCATTTTTAATCCAATTTCCCTCACTGTAGTGCAGATGCATCCTATATAAAGTGCCATCACAAACTCTCTGCAGTGTTATCTGATTCAATTGCCGAGGTGAGTATCTCCAGAGAGGACGCCTTTAACACCGGAGCGGGGGGAAGCACAGCGTCCAGGAGCCTCAGTTCGGAGCGGCAAGAGCGACCGAGGGAGCCTCAAGTCCTCGACAGGACTTGCCCAGGAGCCGGCAGCTCAGCTGACGCGAGCAGCTGACTCACAGGGGGCGGCGCCAGGAGTGACGGCACCAGCCCTCAGTGGGGAAAAACCCACCCCAGGGAGCGCGGCGAACAGGGCGGGCAAACAGGGCGCGGCGCGGCAGTTGGCGCACGCAGGGCAAGCGGGCTGGTGAGCACTCGCCTCGGGACCAGGGCCCGCTCTGGGAGCTCTGCCCCGGCGGTGGCCAGCGTGGGCACCCAGACAGAGCCGATGAGAGGGGAGGCTGCGGCGCAGAGCTCAGGGTGTAGAAAGTGCCTCGACTGGTCTCTTGAGGCGAGGGTGCGCAATGGACAGGGCTGCACTCGGTGCGCCCTGGTGGAGGTCCTGCAGCAGAGGCTGAGCCGCAGGAGGCTGTTGGCGAGCTAAAAGTTGCCAGGGAAGCTGAGAGGAAGCTGCGCTGCTTGCTCCGGGCCCAAACTGTGCAGGGGCCACAAGCGTCCACCATTGCTCGTATAAGAAAGAAGGAGGGCAGCAACCCAGGAAACTGGGAATTAGTTACGAGAAAAAACAACAAAAAAAAGGAGGAAGAGGACAATTAATGGCAAGGGACTTCCTCCTAAATCTGATGTCCCCACCCAGAACCGCTTCGCAGTTTTGCAGGGGGCCAACGAGAAAACACCCACCACACCTAATGAGCATCCTGTTGATGCACCAGTAAAGAGGATCACTACTGGTGCCTCCAGGAAAAAGCGGAGGGTCATAGTAGTAGGGGACTCTACTTTGCAAGGCACAGAGGCACCCATCTGCCGGCCTCACCCAGTCTCGAGGGAGGTGTGTTGCCTGCCAGGGGCTCGGATCAGGGATGTTGCTGAGAGGCTGCCTGCTCTAGTAAGTCCTGCTGATTATTACCCCCTTCTAGTGGTCCATGTGGGTGCTAGTGATACTGATAGCAGTAGCCTGGAGAACATTAAGAAGGACTACAGAGCCCTGGGAGAGGTGGTTAGGGGCTCTGGAGCTCAGATAGTTTTTTCATCAATTCTCCAGGACAAAAGGGAGGACCTTAAAAAAGCTAGGCACATTTGGCAGGTTAATAAATGGTTAGAATGGTGGTGCTGTAGTCAGGGGTTTGGCTATTCGGAACATGGGGCCCCATTTGGGAGGCCAGGTCTACTAGAGGCTGGTGGTGCTGGTCTGACAAGGGGAAGAGCTGTTTTGGTAGGAGGCTTGCCAGGCTGGTCAAGAAAGCTTTAAACTAGATGTGTTGGGGGAGGGGAGCACTGATCCATCCCAACACTCCTGGTCAGTTGCCAGCACCTGTAATAAGTGCTTGGAGCAATGTATAGATGTTCCAGCTGCTCCAGCCATTGAGTCGACTGCATTTGGAGCTCGGCTAAGGTGCCTCTATACAAACGCCCGTAGTATGGGGAACAAGCAAGAGGAATTAGAGATGTGTGCAAGGCTACAGGAATATGCTGTCATTGGTATCACAGAAACATGGTGGGATGGCTCCTATGACTGGAGTGTCGGGATGGAAGGTTACAGGCTGTTTAGAAAAGACAGGCCAGGCAGACGGGGAGGGGGCGTTGCTATCTGTGTCAGTGAAAGGCTAGAGAGTATGGAACTCTGTCTGGGGACGGGTGATGAGTTACCAGAGTGTTTGTGGGTCAGGATCAAAGGGAGAACAGCAATGGGGGACATTACGGTGGAGATCTGTTACAGGCCGCCTGATCAAGAGGACTCTGTGGATGAAGCGCTCTACAGACAGATAGGAGCAGCCTCATGCTCGCAGGCCCTTGTCCTCCTGGGGGACTTCAACCATCCTGACATCTGTTGGAGGGACGGTACGGCCCGGCACAAGCAATCCAGGAGGTTCCCTGATTGTGTGAAAGACAACTTCCTCTTTCAAGCAATAGAGGAGCCGACAAGGAGAGGTGCCATGCTGGACCTCGTGCTCACCAACAGGGAGGGACTGGTTGGAAATGTGACGCTCCAGGGCAGCCTTGGCTGTAGTGATCACGAGATGGTTGAGTTTGAGATCCTCAGGACAGTGAGAAGAGCATGCAGCAAGCTCACTGCCCTGGACTTCAAGAAAGCAGACTTTGGCCTCTTCAGGAACCTGCTTAGTAGGGTTCCATGGGATATAGTCCTAGAGGACAGGGGGCCCAAGACTGCTGGTTGATATTCAAGGATCACCTGCTACATGCTCAAGAGTGTTGCATCCCGACTAGAAGAAAGTGCAGCAGGAGGGCCAGGAGACCTCCATGGATGGACAAGGAGCTGCTGAGGAAACTTAGAGGGAAAAAAGAAGCTCATAGAAGGTGGAAGCGAGGAGAGGCGGCCTCGGAAGAATATAGCAGCATTGCCCAGGAAACTAGGAACCAGGTTAGGAAAGCTAAGGTCCAGCTAGAATTAAGTTTGGCAAGGGATGTGAAAGATAACAGGAAAGGATTCTATAGATACGTAGCAAACACAAGACAGACTAGGGACAACGTGGGCCCTCTCCAGAAGCTATTGAGAGAACTGGCTACCATGGATTTGGAGAAGGCTGAGGTTCTTAATGACTTCTTTGCCTCAGCCTTCACCAGCAAATGCTCTGACCACACCATGAAAGTCCTGGAAAGCAAATGCAGGGACTGTGAAAATGAAGACCTTAGGCCCACTGTAGGAGAGGATCAGGTTCGAGACCATCTTAAGAACCTGAACGTGCACAAGTCCATGGGACCTGATGAAATCCATCCACGGGTCCTGAAGGAGCTGGTAAATGAAGTTGCTAAACCACTGTCCATCATATTTGGAAAATTGTGGCAGTCAGGTGGAAGTTCCCGATGACTGGAAGAAGGGTAATATAACCTCCATTTTCAAGAAGGGGAAGGTGGAAGACCCAGGGAACTACAGACCAGTCAGTCTCACCTCTGTGCCTGGCAAAATCTTGGAACAGTTTCTCCTGGAAAGCATGCTAAGGCACATGAAAAACAACGAGGTGGTTGGTGACAGCCAACATGGCTTCACTAAGGGGAAATCCTGCCTGACCAATTTGGTGGCCTTCTATGATGGGGCCATGGAACTGATGGACAGGGGCAGAGCAGTTGACGTCATCTACCTGAACTTGTGCAAAGCGTTCGACACTGTCCCGCACGACATCCTTGTCTCTAAATTGGAGAGACATCAATTTGATAGATGGACCACTCGGTGGATCAAAAACTGGCTCGATGGCCGCACGCAAAGAGTTGTGGTAAATGGCTCAATGTCCAATTGGAAACCTGTAACGAGTGGTGTCCCTCAGGGATCGGTGTTGGGACCTGTCCTGTTCAACATCTTTGTTGGCGACATGGACAGTGGGATTGAGTGTGCCCTCAGCAAGTTTGCCGATGACACCAAGTTGTGTGGTTCGGTTGATACGCTGGAGGGAAGGGATGCCATCCAGAGGGACCTTGACACGCTTGTGAGGTGGGCCGATGCCAACCTTATGAAGTTTAACCAAGCCAAGTGTAAGGTCCTGCACCTGGGTCGGGGCAATCCCAGGCACGGCTACAGGTTGAGTGGAGAAGTGATTCAGAGCGGCCCTGCGGAGAAGGACTTGGGGGTGTTGGTTGACAAGAAGCTTAAGATGAGCCAGCAGTGTGCGCTTGCAGCCCAGAAAGCCAACCGTATCCTGGGCTGCATCAAAAGAAGCGTGACCAGCAGGTTGAAGGAGGTGATCCTGCCCCTCTACTCTGCTCTTGTGAGACCTCACTTGGAGTACTGCATACAGTTCTGGTGTCCTCAACATAAAAAGGACATGGAGCCGTTGGAGCAAGTCCAGACGAGGGCCACGAGGATGATAAGAGGGCTGGAGCACCTCCTGTATGAAGACAGGCTGAGAGAGTTGGGGCTGTTCAGCCTGGAGAAGAGAAGGCTGCATGGAGACCTCATAGCAGCCTTCCAGTATCCGAAGGGGGCCCACAAGGATGCTGGGGAGGGACTCGTCCTTAGGGACTGTAGTGGTAGGACAAGGGGTAATGGGTTCAAACTTAAACAGGGGAAGTTTAGATTAGATATAAGGAAGAAGGTCTTTACTGTGAGGGTGGTGAGTCACTGGAATGGGTTGCCCAGGGAGGTTGTGGATGCTCCATCCCTGGCGGTGTTCAAGGCCAGGTTGGACAGAGCCTTGGACCACGTGGTTTAGGGCAAGGTGTCCCTGCCCACGGCAGGGGGGTTGGAACTAGATGATCTTAAGGTCCTTTCCAACCCTTACTATTCTATGATTCTATGATTTTTAACTTATGTTCCTTTTCCCACTTTGTTTAGTCAATATTTCAGTAAGGGTATCCCATTTTGCTTTTATTCTTCCTACTTCCTGTACCTTTTTCTGGCAGCATTTTCATGTGTTATTCCACTGCTTGAAAAGGAGAAAATTCCATAAAGTAATTTTAGGTGTCAAACTTTCACTGTCAGTCTTGATCAGTAAGCAGCTACTTCCAGAAAAAATATAACTGTTCATTATACTGATTTTAGATGCAACAAAGATGCTGGATAGTTACATCTTTTTTCTTATCTATTACAAACACAGCATTGTCATTCAATGTTAAGAAAAAAAGTAGACTTAGAAGACCCCAAAATGGCAGAACAACAGCAATACACAAATAGTCGTTATTAAAAACTGGTAAGGAGAGAAATGCTCAATATTTAAACCTTACATGTCATACTATCAGCACACACTGGCAAGAAGTACACTCTGTCACATTTAACATTGCGTGCTGCTGAGGTCCTCTCAACTCAAAAAATGTATGGAGGAGTTGGAAGAGTTTCAGAGAAAAGCAGTGAGGATAATTAAAGTTATAAACCAGGTTTTGTACAGCTGCTAGGATTTGTCACTCTGGGAAGGAGATGGCTGAGGTCAACAACAGTAAATTTCTATGGAGGCATGAGTTTTAGGATGGACCAATCTCTCAGTAAATCAAACAGCAGTATGAGGGAAAACCAGCAAAAAGTAATTTCAAAACAAAGCTGAAACAATATGAAGTTTTCTCAAACAAGATGTAGTTAGGCTGTGGGCAGAGTTCACATGGGTTACAGGTGAGGCTGGACAAGTTAATGGAGAAAAATCCGTGCAGAACTAACTAATTCATAGAAAACCTAGGTTCAGGAGCTTAAAATGGCTGGAGGCTGGGTAAATACCCAGCATAGAGAGTATTGTGTACACCAGACCTCTTCATACATTTTTACTGGAGTATCTTCTTTTGCTGCCGTCAGAGCCAAGACACAGGGCTGCGCTGATCTCTTATCTGCTCCACCATGGTTACTCTCTCATTTTTCACTTGCATATGTTCTCTGCTTAGACATTAAATGTATCATGGCTTATTTCTGAACACACACTTCTTCAATTTAATTTACTGTGATACTGTCAGGTAGAAAAGATCATCAGCATCTGTCCTCCTTGCACACTACATGACCAAACAAGACTTCAGCATAACCAGAACTCAGCCTGAATGCCAACTGCCAGTAGGGTACAATGTATTTGCCAGATGTGCTATGTGTCAGATCCACAAGAGTATCCCTCTTTTCAGGAACCACACAGTGAAGTAAAATGAAAATGCTGCAAATATTACCTCTTTTAAGCTGCTCATCGACACAAAAAGTATTTCTTAACTTTTCAGGGCATTAAAGGAAGCTATTTCAATTTAAGGAAAATCCCAACTCCAAAAAAGAAACCATATTTGAAGTCAGTGTTCCATATTTCTGATGTACAAAATACATTCTGTTCCTTTGACTTAATATAGCAAACGGCAGGAGGAAAACCAGCAGTATTTAAAATCCTTTTCCAAAATGAATATAAATAATTATCACTTCTTTTGACAATTCAGTTCTCCTGAAAATATGAGGAAGATTTACTTACTGACAAGGTCCTGCACACGCAGCCCCACTGCTCCATTTTGGGCACCAGTGATGAAGAAAATACACAAGCAAGCATCCTGTGTTAGTGAGACAGGAATGCCCTTCCACACATTTGAAAAATAAATTGCCCTAATGATCACTGTGTCAACTCACAGGGCATATGCTGTTCATCATAAAAGAGCTAAATTTTTCCCTCTGAAATGGTTATGAGTTCACAGATCATTCCTTACTTGAGAGGTAATTGCAACAAACAGATTTCAAAATGCTCATGGCCATAAGCAGACATCAAAAACAATACATTAATCTTCATCAAAAAGCCAGTCACAAGGAGGAAGTTATCATAATTGATACCAGGGACAAACCAAGGCCTCAGCCTCATACAGGAAGAGAATAACAAACTCAGGTATTTTCAACCAGAGTGGGTCTGATTAACTTAGAGCAGTTAAGGGCTGGCTGATGCAATGCCATGCAATGTTAGTATCTGCTTTTCAGTTCTTGCAGAGCACATGAGAGATCTTAAAAGATGGGAAACTGCACAAATATTTCCTATTATTTATTAAAAAGGGTGAAAAAGAGTGCCAGAGAATTATAGACCCATCATCTTCAATTCCTGGAAAATAATGGAAGAAAGAGGCTATTTTTAAGCATTTAAAATAAAGCAGGGAGATGAGTAATAACCAGCATAGAAGTCAACATTGACTCGGCTTGCATGGATTAGAACTGAATGAACATCAACAATCTCAAGCTATTGCGAACACGGCAAACATCATACTGGGACACATAAACAGTAGTAATCCTCCTAGTCTACTCAGTGCTAGTAAGGTCCTGGAGCACTTTCTCCAATTTTTTGTATTCCATTTTAAGATGGATGTGGGTAAAACTCAAATACTACAACTAGTGCCATAAGGATGGTCTACAAAACATGTCCAATAAAAAGAAAAAATGAGTGACTACTACCCATGCTTAGTCTGAAGGAGATTAAGCATGGACTGAGAGCTAGCATTCTTCAAACATACAGGTCTCAATGAACGAAATTTTCCAGGGTAGCAGATTAGGCAAGAATGTATTGCACATGACACTGCATAGATACACCTAATACTTCTTCTCCCAGGGTGAACAGGACAGCTTAAGATTTTTTCCCAGTCTCATGATTCTATGAGGAAAACCATCCTTCTAGCATTATATGTAAAACTCGCAAATAAATCCTTCAACACTAACAATTGCATGTAACTACAATTAGGAAAACTGCAGATTTTTGTTTAGCTATTCCTTTCACTCATCAATAATACTGTTTCTGGAGCTGAAACTATTTTCACATTTAAACAGCAATATGCAACTTTTGCTTCCTGCAGCTGTAACCCTTGACTCAGGTTCTAACTTTCTTCCAACAACATAAAACTCCCAAACTCTCCCTCTTCAGGCTAATACCCTCTAATATTCTGTTCTTTTCTTCATAAAACTTTGTTGACCTTCTGTCAATTACTAACCTCTGGAGCTCCCAAACAAAGGGCCCACTGTACCCTTTGATTCAGCTGCCAATCTGATTACTTTGGCTGGGGGAAGCAGGCTGCTTGGGTTGCTGAATCAGGGCCTTTCATTGAAATTTCTCTTTTCCAACATCTGCAGCCCCTGGCAACCAGTTGCAGAGTGGGCTTGGCAGACGTGTAAAGGGTGGTGAATAGTCTACAAAAGATGCAGTTTGTAGCATAAAATCAGTGCACCCCTTTCATAGTGATGGCAGATTAGGACCTCCACAGCACACGTTGCTCAGCTGCTGCAGCTTCACATAAAAATAGCTGAAGGTGGGGGAAGTAACCTGCGCTTTTTGTCATTGCTCTACTCAGACAATTGTGAAGTCTGAAAAATAGGCAGTTATTTTGCTATCAGTTTGCAAAGCATATTATTCACAGGATAGTATGTTGACTAGTAAGTTAAAATTTATTCTTTAGCCATCTGAAATTCTTTAGAATTACTTTAAGGTCACAGTAATAAATAGCTCTCGCTATGAGACCATTAGAAACTGAGTATGCTTTTTTAAGCCCTCTCTGTTATAACATCAAAATAACATTAAATAAGTATATTTAAAGTAAAACCAAAGCCAGCCTGCAAGTCACAGAACCTTCAGAAAGCTGGTAGAAAACACAGACAAGAAACCTTTTACAAGAGCCAAGATTGAGTTATACAGAATAAATTCCCGCAATTTATAAGCATTCCTTATTGAAGCAAATCTCTTGTTCCATTAGTGTGAATTTTCCTCTCTTTAGGGTTTGGGGTTTTTTTTCTATTTTACCTAGTAGCTACATCGAAATGGCTTCATTTCAGTAAGTATCGGGAAAAGCACTCTGTTGCAAAATGTGGGAACTACACTAGGGGATTAAGGCAGAGCTGAGGTTTATGATCTGTAGCAATGAAAAGGGCTTCATTATTTATTTTGAACTGAAAATTTATCATTGATTTAAAATAAAATTCCAAACAAATGCACATGTTAAGGCATCTCATTTCTCAAAAAAATCTTAATACAGATTCAAAATCCTATACTTTAACATCCTTTTGCCAGTTAAATACATAAAAAGAGAATCTGCATATTGCATTAATCTCTGCTACTGTGAATGTCTGTGTTCACAGACTGATCTAAGATAGACTAGCTGATAACAAAAAAGCTGCCTTACAAATTTCACAAGGTTCCTGCAGGAACTTTGTAATTTGATTTTGTAAATTAAAACAATCCTTATTAACCTACTATCAAACCACTGTAAACACAGTAAAAGAAATCAGCTGGCTATCAGCACAAAATTGCAGAGAAGGAATGATTTGTGATTTCCACACAGAGCTGCTATGAACCTTCAAAACAGGAAAAAGTATACTAAAGATGCAGTTTATCTCCTTAATCACCAGCCAGGCACCTCACCAAGTACTATGAAGTCAGTGTGAAAAGAATAAAATCAGAGAAGTCATGTAAAATATTATTACCAGGGATTCAAACACAGACTTCAATGAACACTTTGATTTATTTTTGTGCCTCATACTGTTAACGCATATTTTACATTAACCACACAGCTGCATTTTCAATTGTACTGTCAGTCTTTAGATTCTTCCTCTTGCAACTCATATATGCCACTTAAAATGAGAGTTCAGAAATTTTAGTGAGACAAACCAAAGATAAAGATTTATTCAGATTTCATTCACAGAGGAACCCTTACTAACAGCTGTCGCAACGCTGCAGTAAAACAAACAGCACCCATGGAAAAGAAGATACCCATTTTAAGCCAGCAGTTTTAGTGCACAACCAAGTTCTGAAGATGATAAGTTTTAGATTATGAATGAGCCTATTAATTCACAGCCAAAACACTCTTTTGATAAAGTTACAATAAAGTCCATCTCCTCTTATTTTGCAACACAGACTGGAGATCATTAAATAGGAACCCAACTTGCACAAATAAATACCCAAATCCTATTTTCAATTCTTAGGACTTCCTGCAAAGTCCTGGCCAAGTCACCTTAGGCCAGATTGCTAAAAGCATCTGATGCCAAAAGATGCAGACAGATGTCTACCAGGATTTTCAAAAGCATGTGGGCATCCAAATCTCATGTCTGCAGTAAGTATCCCTTAATCTTTTGTACCTTGGCTGCCCAGGGGCTGAGAAGGGGAAAGGTTAGCTCCCTGATGTGGTTCGCACTGCAGCTGCATGAGCGTTTTGAGTCTGCACAAGCAAGGGAGCAGCATGGAAGCAAGAAGCTGGGGCAGAGAAAAGGAGGGAAGGAGTTTTTTGATGACTGTGGTGATTTATGCCACTTTTAACTGATCATGGAATTCCAGACTTAAACCTTATTCCTGAACAATGTGGCAGAGAAACCCTACAGTCACTGCAGACCACTAGCTTTGCTTCTAGTAAGGAAAAGTAAAAATTAAAGCACTACTTGGAAACAAATTAAGATGTAATTATGCCAGTAAAACTGTTCTGAATGTTTAATAAATAAGAATGAACTCCACAGTATTTACAGCATGAAATACTTGAGGCTTTTTAAACCACAAATGCATTTCAATGTCATTTCCAATTTAGCAACAATGAAACTAAGTCTACTAGCTATCACAAATATAGCTTTTCTATACAACTATATGTTAGGCAGTTCAAGTCAATATACCAAGGAGTATATAAAAGCCTTGAACTGTAATAAAACCACAAGTAATTCTGGATGTCATAATAAATGATTTTTGTTAGTAATGCATTATGCTAAAAAAGGGACATTGAAAAAAAAAAAAAAAAGTAAAGCAATTGTGGGTACATACCAAAGCTCTTCACTACCTCAGCTGTAAAATCACAGTTTAAACACAACCAATAGAGGCTCTGAACACACCTGCAGTAGCTCAAAGAACACCAAGCAGCAGGATAATTATCCATGGCATTATGACTGATTGTTTTACTGCTTGTGGCTGTGAAAACAAAATAGTCTCAACCAAAAGGCTGAAAATACTCATGATTTATGAGTATAACACTCCATCAACTGGGATAAACAATGATTTTCTTACTACTCTTTTTTTTTTTCTGAAAAATAATTTAGAATCCAAAAATGCCAGTCCTGTTTGCAGCCTTAGGCTGAAATCTTTTAAGACTCCAATTCAGAAAAACATTCCTAGTCAGACAGACACAGAAAATGGGCTTATTTTCAGGCACATTCTTAAATGCTTTCCTGTATTTCAAACAAAACAACATTAATCTCTCTCAGTCTAGGTGACAATACAAAAACAACGCAGATCACAGCTGAGCATAACAGAATATAGTAGAAGCTGCTATTACCTATCCTAATGGTTATTTTGACGGAGTGAACAACTACGGGCAGAGGAACTACTGTAAGTGTGAAAAAAAACTTGCTACGTTTTGTTTGGGTTTCACTAATTGTGTTTCATAACCAGGAACTGCAGCTCCAGTCTTGGAAAGCAGGCTGGTTACAGCCAGCTACTCAACTCTCTAGAAAATAGTGAGCATAAATAGCACGTTCATATTAACCAAAGCACTTTCTGAATTATAAAAGTACGTATGGGTATTATAGCCATCTTCCTGACAGAAAAGATACAGTGGAGACCAATGAATAATTAATTCTCAAATCCCAGCACCTGACACTAAACACTGATTTGAGAACACTGGACACCCAGGCAGGAGGCCTGGGTTATGAATATTCTAAGAGTCAATGATAGGGTGATATTCAACCCTAAATGCAATAATTAAACAGATGCTTATGTTCTTTCCTATCACCAAGCATCACATTTTTTTTAAAGACTCAAGAAGATAGAAAAGTATGCTTCTGACTATCTAGAGTTCTACCTACCCACTTGAGATTTGTCTCCACTAAGTCATATTAGAACATGATTTTACAAGTTACACTGCAAATATGTAATACCAAATACTGTGTTCAAAGAGAAGCAGCTGCTCAAAGCTGCTCAAAACTAGTCAAAATTATTTCTTACTCGAGGTTTTGCTGATGATCAATTGGCATAAAGTTAAACACGCCAGCTTAAATTTTTAAGAGGGTATTTTTAACACAAAGTATCTTGGTTTCTAGATCAAGTGCTTAAAATTCTTAATTTTCTACTGAAAGTTCTCATTATAATGAGTAATCAGTTACAATCTATATACACAAAAAAAAGAGTAATGTCTCTTCCCCACTAACAGTTGAGCTTGTACTGACAGCCATGGAACAAGTACGGAGCAAGCTAGTCAGCATGCAGGTGCTATGGCCAGACAAGTCACAAGTGGGCACTCCCAGCACTTGTGGCCAGAGCAAATACTGTTGGGACTAAATATGACTGTGTGACTGTATATATGTGTGCACATTTGCCTGTGTGTGTAGAAAATGGAGGACAAACATAAGAAAGGATGCCAGGATGTAAAGGAAACTAGCACCAGATCTATATTTTAGCAAGTGAAATACGCAAACCAGTTATTCTAATTGAAAGTTTAAAAGAGATGTTATTTAGTGGCCTTTTCTACATTTCACAGTTTGGATTTATTTATTTAAATAATATTAATAATATTTATATGTCTTAATTTGAGAGTAAGTATCTAAACCGCACAGTATTTCTGCTAAGGAGCTGCTTGTCCAGTCTAGATAGGAAAAATCTTTTTCTTCTTACTGCAGAATCTGTTTGACTTCTTGGATTACAACTAAATGTGTACAGTAAAGTCATAATGGTTGTCTGCTCTGAAAGAAATTTCTATTTCTCTTGTTTAAACTACCTTTGCTGCTGGGGGAGGCAGGGAGGGAATAGCTCAGATGTGTAAGTGTACTTTGATACAGTCCTTTTTTTTATTTAATTAACAGAGCCAAGAAACACTTTGCTACATGAAAAGAGATATGATATTATTTGCTTATACTCTTTCTAAAAACAATAAAAAGAGAGTAGAGCCCTGAGGTGGAAAACAGAGTGAGCAGAGTGCTTCCAGATGGGGATACATGCCATTTTCAGTGGGTGGACAGTGAAAGAACTGAAAGAAAACCTGGTCACAGTTCCACTGACAGTAGCCAGCATGGCCATTCCTAAATGACACAGGGATGCATAGGACCAACACTTGTGTGAAGTGCAGTGCACTTTCAAAACTGCATGTTCCCATCAAAGAGCTCAGAATCTTGAACATATGAACTCCTAATTTGCAAACTACAAACTTTTCCACATTTATGTTACTTTGACAGCAGGACTGACAGGTTTTTTTATTTACCACGAGTGCGTTCTGCTTCATCAAAAATACTGTGGCTGTAAACCACCTGTTTTCATGACATACAAGTGAGAAACAACATACATAACCTAATTTTAGATTACAAGGCTAACTTGTGGCACTGAGCCATGACCTCAAATTCTTACGCATATGAATATTGAACAAATCTTGTCTGAAAGTCACATACACCACAGCTGAGATTTCATAGAAGTGTTTTCAGAAAAGCACTCACTTGAAGTGATAGCCTCTTATTGTTAACAAATGCAACAAAAAGCTCACATCCATAAGTAAACTATTTCAGTCATAACCATAGATGGGAGTGGAACAAGCAGTGTGGAACCAGCAGCATTTTACTGCTGGAGAATTGGTTGGTTCCACACTGAAGTGCGAAGCACACAAAAGCCAACAGCTACTCCAAGCAACTGCCAAACATGCTGGTCTTCATTCCTAACGCTTCTGAGCCATAACGCAGATCTCTCAACTTTGGGATTGAAACAGATAGTATTTTAAGGAAGAACGTTCTTTACAGTGAGAATTAAAATTGGGACATACTTCTATTCCGTTTTCATGCATTTTATCATGTTTCAACATTTCAAAATATACATAGCAGGTATTCTGCTCAGATCCAAATGTTACTTTTATATTTGATACATTCCCTTGCAACCACTGTTTACTCAATCAAAGTGGACCGCTGTGGTTTTCATTATCCTTAAGCAAATATTTGCACAGGTATTACTTACTTGTGTTATACATTACCATAAAGTTTTGCAAGCAAAAGCCAACCGTGCTGATCTAAATGTCCTCACATATGAACTTTTTGTAGCAAGTGTGAGCAATTGCCAAATAAATTGTTTCAAGTATATAAGCAGTTGCCTTCCTTCATGTTAGTTATGGACAGTTCTAAAATTGCATTAGCTCCAAAGTATAGAAAAAGACTGCTAACTCTCATAAGCAGGAGAGGATGCTAGAATCAGTATATACACACAATCAAAGCCACCATTATAACACGGAATAACATCAAGAAATTACATTATTTTAGGTACCTATAATCTAAGTATATCTAATATAATCTAAGACTTTGTTGATAATGAAGCTTCAACAGAAGTGTCCCCTGTTGTATGATACACATGGAAGCAACACACACATCATTGGCACTTATGGTGAAATGGAAAGACAGAAAACTGCTAAGCTTAATGGGAAACTTCTTAACTGCAGATGCTCTTGTTTATTCTCAGTACTGGGTATATTCTAAAATACTAACTGCTTTCCTCTGGTATTAAAAAGGAAGTACAATCAAATCTTTCCATTCTTGCTTGCACATGTAGTTAAACCACATTCCCTGCACTGCGTGAATTTCCCAGGTCTGGCTGGTACAGAGCCCATCCGATAATTACCAGCTTGTTCTGTGCTGCTGCACAGGCTGTGATCTGCAGTATTTGGCACACCAGCTGATTCAGAGAAGGAACTGCCAGAAATGGAGAAGATGGCAGTTTCAGCTCAGCATGGACAGATTAGGGCTCACCGAAGATCGAAAGGAGCCAAACTGTAGGAGTGACAGCAGCATGCCCAGTCAAGCAGCGTGGAAGAGGGAAACTCACAACACTACAAGGCAATTGGCAAGACAACTTCAAAGCAGAGTGCATTTCTTCTCACTTGTCTGACCATTTTGTGCCCACACTAGTCAACATTAAAAGAAAGCTAACAGTTTGTTTCCCATTAAAAGCATAGATTTCCTGTTACGAAGTAAGCTCATTTGCTTGAGTTTAACCTGACAAAGCTTCACAGCAGTAACAATAGTTATCTGATGGTTGATTGGGGCTCAGCCTCATTTATAGTAAATAATATTTACATGATAAACAACTACCATAAAAATTAGCAACCACTACCTATCATTGCTAACAGTCACAGAGATTAAACTGGTCAGTGGTGATCTATCACGGTACCAAAGACAAGGAGAGTTTACTACATCTGTCACTAGTTTCACGAGAACAGAGCTTTTTCTTCTCTAGTACTATCAGGCATTGATTTCTCAGCACTGACCTTTTTAAAATATTTGTTACTTTCAATGTTCTGGTTTGGGTTTTGGTGTGGGTTTTTTGGGGGGAGGGGGTTTGTTGGTTTGTTTTTGTGAGCATCCAGCTGTTTCCTCCTCTTTGGGAGCATAAGGGAGAATTTTGGGAGAATCTACATATTCTAAAACAAAATTCAACTAAAGCCAAATTTTAAATCTTGGCAGAGAATCTGCATTAGGTAGCAGCTACTGTCTTCCTAAAAGTATAGGAGGTTATTTTTCCTGGTATGTATGCATGTTTCCACGCTGTGGGAAAATACTTAGGGAATTCTGTTCAAAGCACCAAATGAGATGCTAACCGCAACCTAAACATTAGCTATCTGCTGAAGAAAAGCATCTTTGAAAAGACTGGAGTGATTATTTGCATGTGCTTCACTTTCTATTGCTAGGCATGAAATTAAGAATACACTGGGAAGAAGCTTCTTTGGAACTGCCACTGAATCCACTACTTACTGCCTCTTAGGTTTTTTACAAAGCAGCCAAGATGAAAGAGAACTGGTGATTTACAGTCCAGCTCTACAAACGTAGATAAGATCTGGCCAAAGATCTAAAACAAAACAAAAAGAACTCTGTATTACTCCTGGAATGGCTTCTCAAATATTTAAAACTACTATGACCCAGAAAGCCAACCAATTGATATATTGCCCTCAACCTTGCCATTCTTGGCTAGTCTGTTTTGCTCTGCTCTGTATCTGTATTCTGTCTTGTATATACTAATCTGAAATACCTAACCTCACTTGTTTGATAAAGAAAGCACTGTACAACTAATAGGTTATTAAGTGCTCTTCTCAGTTTCTTGGCTGTCCATGAGAACCTCCTGATTATGCAATGTGGCAGAGACATCGGGTTTGCTACTATGACTTTTCAGAAGAAAAATATCGTAAGGAAGTCTACTAATATAACTCCTAGGTCAGTGAAGTTCATATCTGGAACTTCTACAATACTCTAAGAATATTTGTTTTCCTTTTGTTTATATAATAAATGAAATATTATTTTCATGTTCTCCTACTTTGAAAAAAATGGTCAGTAAATTACTATAATTCCTTGAAAAATTCTGTGTATACTTATAAACATACCTATCCCCCATAAAACTGAAAGCCAGTCAAACTGTTAATGCAGGAAATCTTAAATTATAACAGAAGGAAAATTAATTCCTTATATTTGCCTCACTAACACAACATATACCAGTCCTCGTAACAGAGAGAAGCAGTGCCAAAGTTGAACACGCAAACAAGACATATCTATCTAAACACAATAAATGAATAGAAAAAAAAATTATTGTGCATATAAAGGAAACACAACAGGCTGCACTACATATACTTATTTCCCCCTTCTATTTTTCTCCTTTTCTGCACAGAAATAAGTATACAAAAATCCAAGCCCTCTCTCCAAAACCTCTAAAAGAATCTGAATTTCACAGCTCATCCAGAAATTGAAAGAGAAGTCAGAATTGAGAATCTGGCATTGAAATTCTTGCACGCTTACAACTGCTAATAGGAGCCTGAGAAAAGAACAGTAACACATGGAGTCCTCAACTGGCATAAATCCCTTTCCCAGAAAAGGTCCACAACATAACAAAAGTAAAATTAAATGATAATGATGAAAAAGACTCCATGTCAGCTTTGAAGAACACATATCCTTGCCACAGCACAATAACTCAACTTCTAGTAGTCACGGAGGGACCGAACTCCCTTACCATAAACCACCTTTCTACCCATCACGTGAGACAAAGTCTACAGCAAACTTTCTGTCACTTGGTTTGGCAGGACTTTGTGAAACTGCTTCATAAACAGAAAAGGCAACACATATATTGTATTATGTTACTATAATGAGGCTTTTAAGCAGATTTGAAGTGACCTTATTGGCCTGAGTCATAAAACGGTAGTTCTCCGTGGACTTAAAATTTATGGTAAAATTTGATGCTTACTGCTTTAGTTAGTACAAAAGGCTGTATCACATTCTGATTTATTGCATTCTGATTGTTATACTTTGAATTTGTTGTGGGGTTTTTGTTAAAGAAATTTATGACAATGTTATTAAAGACCTCCAGTACAATGGCAACAAGCAAATCAATAACTGAACACTTTAATATGCATTTTGCTTTACTAGTAAAGAATTTAATACTCAACACCAAACTCCAAACTCAAAGTGCTAGCATATAAGCTAGGTTAGGATAAGATCCAGTTATGTCAGTTCACTGCAAAAGTGTGCCTAACAAGGTATATTGATCAAAATCATCTCCTATAGGATACAAGTATGACTGAATTTCTGTAGTTTTCCCTCATTCCAGTGACTAAGCACTCAAAAGAAGCTGCTTAGGTGCAGTACTCTTTAACGAAGAATAATAAAGTAAGGTGAAGTCTTTTGTTGACATTTTCCTCCACAGACTTCTTAGCTAAGGTTTTTGAGAGAAAGAGCTCCAGGAGGCTGAGCATAGGTTGGAAAACAGCAGTGGGAACAAAGGCTGTAATTACTACTCATCCCACTTCTGTCAATAGAGTATAAAAAAGCCTGACCAAAATTTAGGCTTCCTTGGAGGGCATCTGGAGACTAATCTATAATTTAGTACCAACAGGAATTAAATTCTTAAAATCCAGCATTGCCTCAGCTTTTTTCATAAAATTAGACACTACAATTTTCTGACAGTTTCTGATATTTTATTTGTGGGAAATCCTTTCAAAAGTAAAACTTGTGCATAACTGATCTGAATACAATTACAGGACTCGAGGATAGAAACAAGTAGGCATGTGTCAAAAATTTATGTGTTAATTCTTTGCTATATCCTGTGTAATGGGCCTACAGAAGCATGTCTTTAGGATGGAGAATAACATTTTGTGGTAGTTTTACAAGTGAGAAGTCCTTTGAAATTCAAAAATTCACATACACCTAGAAAAAGATGTACTGGGGGAAAAAAAGTTTCCTTCAGATTTCGAAGTTTTCAAAAATAAGACAGTTTAAGCACTTGTATTTATACTGTCTCTCAAATACTGTAGGCCAGAAGTGATCAAGACATAAACAGTTACAAATTCCAAGCATTTGGAATGTATTTTTTATTAGATTAGCAGAAAGCAGTTGCTACAGCCAAGAAATTGTTCAGTTTTTTAAATGTTTAAGTTAGTAAATGTTTTTATCTTTTATTCATGGGGAGAATAGGGACGTTAATCAGAGTCCATCCACTCATCTCAAGCTGCAGTTTGTCAGGAAACCTGGTGTACTAATTCTTGTCTCTGCCATCCTTTCACCTTTAAGTTTTGATTTCCATCAGATAAACACAGACAAAAATGCTTTGCTTCCTCTTGTACCTGTGTTCCCCTAGCTACAGTTGAGAGCATTAGACATTATCTTTATTATGTATAGAAATAATTAAGAAATTCTGATAGTGAATATAATTCCTCAGATCAGCTCCTTAGAAGGTGCCATACATACACATACATGTGCCATACATGCTTTACATCCCAAAGGCAGTAAAGAAAGCCTGAGGTGATAGAGCTGCTGCCCATGAAGTGAGCAGGGCAGCAATACTATGGACATACTTCTTGGCACTTTCCGCCCCTGCTCCCTGGAGCTGCAAATCCCCCAGGTAGCCTGCAGAAAGCTTTCCAACAGCAGATGTAAGGGAGATAAACTCTATCAATCAGCCAGCTTTGTCTCTTCTGCGTGTACCATAAGGTTTGCTGCTGTTGGGGATGAAGAATCAAAGGGGGTATCACTGTCACACTGACCACTGCTTATGCAAAGGACCTCTGAAGTTGCTACTTCCTGTTCAGAAGCACTTTCAAAATCCCTGATACCACTAGAATTAATAGCGCTATTAATAAACTTGTTTCCTGCTCATATGCATTTCCCCACTCAGCTACTGTTTTCTCAGAAGGGTGAATGCTTGGGTTGCTAACCCTACCCTGACAAACATGGCTTAACAGTCTGTTCAGTAACAGCAGAGTTGTTTGCTGTGAGACATGTCACTATTTTATTGCGATAAATAAAGTGACGATTCCACAGTCTAATCAAAACAGGTAGTCTAAAAAAACCAAAACCAAGCACATTTATGGAAGAAAAAGAACAAAAAACCTTGTGAGCGAAGAGATTCTCTTCTAAGTGTTTCAAAACAGGCAGCTAAGAAGAATGTACTGCTTTAATTCTATAACTTCACTCAGTAACACAGCACAGCACCTGGGTAGTTTATGATTGCTTTTGTAGTCATTCTCAGACTAACTGACAGCACAGACTATAGTGTTTCTGTAAATATTCTGGACAGGAGCCATAAAATATGAACCATTCTCTGTTTATTTAAAGAATTCCCAGGACCAAGTATACATTTCACCTTGGTGTGCTCATGGTCAGTCTGCCCTCTCTTCATCCATCTTTTCCTCCCTCCCACTCTCTCCCCCTTAACTCTCCTCATGCTTTCACTTTACCAATTTAAGTCAAAGGACTTGCAATAACTCTAATAAAAGTATTAAATTTGCTGGCTTAAAGTTAGGTCTTAAAAAGTTATGTTGTCACCAAAATTGACCAAATTTCTGAGGCGTTGGTTAACCCATTTTCCACTGTAGTTCACCATGGTTCACAGGTGTGTGGTTACTTTAGGGTAAAGGGGAGAACTGAGCTGGTTCCATGTACGTTTTAGACATGGGGACTTAAAGGCTCAGATACTAGCGTCTTACATCTCTTCAACCAGCTAAGCATAAGACTTTTCGATTATGATTTACTTATAAGCACACTTCTGAATCAAGTAGCTTTTACTATTAACTTAGCTTTAAATCTTAACATGTGAAGAAATAGATTTCAATTCATATACTTTTTGCTCTCCTATTTTGCTTTCTTAGTTTTACACAGGGAAAATATGTTTATGACCAGACTCCTCTAAAATGTTGACTCATCACCCATCATGCAGCAGAGCACTGTGTACTGTCTACAGCACTTCAAAGCTTAAGGCACATTGTGGATTTTTTTCTGCCAGATGTTGCCCTATTCAAAATTTGTACACAGCTAAAGAAACATAACAGTGACGTCCTGCCTTTTGGCAAAATGACAAAATAGACATACATTAAATGTCAACTTTCTAGCATTTACATCACTCACACCCCTCAGTCTACAAGGACCTACAAATTACAGCTGTCGAAGTTTTTGCATAACCTAAACTTTCAGCTCTAGAGAACCCTTACTTGTCTACATTTATTTATATTCTTGGTAATGGAGTGGTTCATTATTTATACTAACTGTTTAAACAGTAACTGGGTTGTTTTAGGAATTGTGCATTTGTGCAGAGATGGGCTGTGCATTTTATGTATCTGAAGAAAACAAGGATTCATCGACAAAAGTAAGTTAAATCTGTACAATTAGAAGAGTAAAATATTTTTCCCTGAAATCTTTTGCAACAGTTTTTGCTAGCAAACAATGTAGATTAAGTTACTTCGCAAACCTACTACTCATGTTGCTTGACTGTTAGGATTTAACATTGTTAAATCTATAAACACACATTGGTACGTTTTCAAATCTCCTTTCATTTTTAAAAATATGTAACTTGCTCATGTGTAAACAACAGCTCTGGCGACATGTTATGGAAGAGTTATTGCCTACATACTAAGCACTCTCTTAGCTGAGCTTAAAAACAAGACTGGCGCTCTGCAGACCTTCAAAAATAGAAATGGGTAAACCTTTTCAAATAGGGAGCCTTTTGATCTTAGAGATTTAGTGCCCACAGAAGTAGCAGGAACTCTTGCATCTCTAATCTCCAGCATTTTGGATGCATGTTTCTTCTCAAAATTGACTGCATCAACAGAATTGATCATTATTTGCAGGAACTCAGAAACCTGGACTCTGTATGAATGATAGTCTATATTAAATTGCAAAGAGTTAACACAGGCAGGAGTATGCTGTATGTGCACAAATGTGCACACAGTAAATATTAATTTGGATTTTTTTCTCTGTCCAGTCCCATTCCTCCAGAATCTTTTACGCATGTATGTTTTAAGAGATACTCAACAATGTAGAAATTCAAGTAATTTTCTGAAAACTAGTTCAAAAAGTTAATAAAACAGCACTCTGGATACCATATTTCAGATCTTAAAAGCCATTTAAGAAAGAAGTTAAGGGTTTCATGCTAAAACACTGGTAGTGACTGTATATCCAGCACAAAGGTGAGTTTTTATGACCTCTGTAAGATGGGATTTCCATTTTCTTTAATGAGCCAAGACATCAGACCCGCACTCTTAACTCACTCTTACACAGAAGCCGCCCCTGGGACAATACGTCTGTTTCTGCGGAAGCAAAGGAAAGTAGGTATGGAGAAGTGGTGATGGGAGACAAGGATGGGGACTTGGAGAATGACCTGCATAACCAGATCAAGACGACGGGTGGTATGTGTGGTGTGGCAAATCTTTGGGCCATAAAGGAGGGGAAGAAATCACAACAGTGAAGTTTTGCTTTGGGAGTCGCTCTCATATTCCCCACATCTTGGTAGCACTGTGTCCAGGGTTCAGTGGACACCCTGCAAGTACTTTTGTTTCAAAGACTGAGTCCATCAACAGCCTTGGTCAGCACAAAATACTGATTTCTAATTTTTGTCTCCAGAACAATGGCTTTTGTTCACAGAGCACACAGTTTTTTTCAGAGCTGTGTGGATTTAGAGTTTGATGAGATAGCAGAAACGTATTAACCCAGCTCCCCTGTCACAACAGTTAATACTAGCAAAGAAAGTAAACCAAGGTGCCAACTATACCAGAAATTATACACAGTATTTAAAGTCATCTTGTTTACTCCTACCATTCACTGTTTCTTCATTAAGTAAAAAGACACATCCCAGGCCTACAACACATGTAGGCCACAAAGTTATAACTCCGCCTTACCATAATTGAGAGGCAGGCTATGCTGTTTAGCCAAAGGCTTGCAAAGCATGCAAGTCTCCTAACTGGAGACTGGAATTGGCTGGTGAGTGAGGAAGGGCATATTTGCCAGCTGCAAGGTCCATATCTGGCTCATCACCCTTGCCAAGTGGCACATAATGCAAATTCACTCTGGCAAACCAAACAACAAAGGGGAGAACCTCCATATGGAGATGAATGAAAAGAAGGGCAGGAGGGCAAAGGGGAAGGAGGGGACCTGGGGAAGCCTGGAGGAGTCTTCAGAAGGGAATGGGGAGCTTGGATATGGAGGCACTGCAGGACTGTAGGAGAAAAGCTTAGATGTAGTGGTGTATGTGTAGAAGGAAAAGATGTCCCAGAGGGGAAAAACAGGAAGCCAGCTAGTAAATTAATTTCTCAGCAAAACACTTTACCCACATGTATAGAATAACCATAACCTCCTTTAACCATATCACCTAAGCATCCAGTTTTGGCCTGCGCAGCTTCTGCTACTCTAATCTCACTCTCATAGATCAGAGAAGAGAAGGTTAAAATAACCCAAGTCTTGAAAAGGTCTTCAGAAGACCTATGAAAAAAAGAGTTAAAAAGGAAAATAATCTATGGCATTTGAAATACAATTTGGTGGTCCCAATTAGAAAGCCCTTGAGGGATAACAGATACAACATCAAGTACACAACTACTGCGCTCAAGGGTATTCATAATCTGAAGTGGTCCATTTCTTTATTTTTAATCCCAGGCTGAAAAGTCTGCAAGAGCAATAGTATTGAGTTTACTTTTTAGAAAAATACCTAACATCTTAATTTACAGGCAAGAATGAGAGATGCTTGGGTAAAATACTTTTTAACTACAACAATAATTAAATGTTGGATGGCTAATCCTCTTCTTGGAGCTTTTCAATTTCTTAATTAATATCTGGGAAAAGCTGTTAGCTGCAAGTCATTTGTTGCAGCTATAAAATGCTGTGAGGTACCAGACTGAGACATTTCATTAACTACTGTTTTTGAAAGAACAGCTTGCTATTTAATTGTATAAAGTCATTCAAGCTCCTGGTAGCACATGGATACATAAGCCAACACAAAGTTTCCCCAGTCCATTTCTGAGACCAGACTGACAGCAATGGAACCAAAACCAGAAAAGGAGAAAAGTGCACATGGTTTCTATCTGATCTCTTAGCCTTTGTCAGAAAGAAATGCAATCTGGACATACAACAAATAATGCTGTAATCAAAGTGTTGTATAGTATCTGCCTCAGCTTCAAGCAAAGTGTAATCTACAGGTTCATAAGACCTACACAACCCAGTTGTTCCACAGTCAGAATAATAAAGCTTCTGTTGTTATAGAAAATGAAAACATAACTTTGGATAAAACAGCCATACAGGTAGCCATGATTGTTTATCGTCTTGCTTATACCATGCAACCAAAGAACAAGCAGAGAGCAAGGAAAGCCAAAAGGATTCTAAGGAAGCAGAAATTTTAAATGTCTTTGATTCTTAGCAGCCTATACTTACCATTTAACATGCTGAAGTATCAAGTAGATGCAAGAGTCGTGACTCATCTAAGAAACTGGGTATTAAATAGAGGCATTTGCTCTTAAATCAACCAGTCCAGATCTCTAATGCTACACATGCTAGTTTATGTGTGAAAAAGTACTACAGGCCCTCATCATTCATTATAATAACTATACAGTCCAAACAGTTATTTTCTTTTGAAAAAGAGCCTTATAATTAGTAAGCAGTACATTGTAAACTCATAGCAACATGCCTCAAAGCATCTTCTTTCATTAATATGGTTTGTCATTTTACAAAAATATATACTACATCTATTTGTATTCTACACAAAGCTAGAATGCAGGACTTGAAACAGAACACTGAACATTTAAGATAAAATATGTACATTTCAATTCCGAATGAGGCACTAAATCAGCCAAAACTTGTTTCTGACAGACTAGTGATGAATTATAGGATTTTTCAGTAATCCTCCAATAAACAAAGTGAACACTGTTCTTCATGCAGAAACTGCTTGTTAAATCACACACGACATAGATCTGGTATTCTTGCTGGAAAATATGACATAACCTTGATTGTCAGGGAGCCTTCCAGAAACACTCAATTTTCCAGCTTGCCTCTATGTAAGCACACAGTTTAAAAGAAAAATTATGTGATAGAAGTCATAAACATAGAAAACCCCTACCTAGCAATGTAGATCTTGAAAGAGTTTTCTATGCTCCGGATCAAGGGAGAAAAATACTTTCAAAAATCTACTGTGAAGGAAGGAAGAAGGATTAAATGAAGCTGGAATTATTTTGCAAAAGAAAGTGAAGCCTGCCATCCCTCTCCACAGCCTGTAAAGATGCCTAACATTAAAATCGGTTTGTCTCCTGTAAGAAGTAGAGTTCTGCATGGTATTTGGAACAAGACCTGCCTTGCAATGATAAGCTCCTATATGTTTGGCAGGGAAACAGTACTACCTGAACTAAATGGCAAAACTTGTTTATTTGTGTACAATGCCAAGATCATATACTCCTTGATGAAACATGCCTGTTTTAAAGCTTGTGGAGCAAAAATGCAGTGTAATGCTCTGTCCTTTAAAGTGAAAGTTTGCCATGGCAGAAATACTTAAAAGAGTAATTTCAACTAAAACACTTATTCTAACTTTTGGACAAAACAATTAATTTGTATAAGTATCAGATTAACAGAATGAAATTATATCACACACACACACCCCCATCTGTCTGCTTTTGAAGTGATGAGCAAAACTATGTTTAGTGAAGTGGGAAAACGTATCAACCCTTTCTATCAAATTTCCTTTTTTCAGAGAGCCAGCTTCTCAGACCTCCATAGGGATCTAGGCAGAGTGCATAAAAAGGAAAGAATTTTTTAAATAGCTAGCTGTTGGATCTTGAGTTATTTAAAGATATTTTTCTTTTTAAATTCCCCATTTATATTTAAATATTAATTATATTCTGTGAAAAGTAGCAACCTAGTAAATATAATTAAGCTACAGAAATATTCAGTAGCATTTAAAATGTTTAAGAAAAATCAGATCTCTGAAGAAGTAGAAGACAAAAACTGGAGCTAGAATAAGCTGAAAAATTAAACCAGCTTTTGACAGAAACAGACTACTCCGCAGGTGCATAGTGAATATTTGCTTCATTCCAAATTTCAACTACTTCATTCAAAGCTGAAAAACCAACTGGGATTTTAAAAGCCAGGAAACCTTATTTTCCTCTTACAATCCATGAATAAAAATGAGGTGAGAGGCTGAGATCCAGTTTTAAAGCCCATGGTAATGAGAAACAACCAGTTCAATTCACTACTATAGATAAAATTGTATTTACTAAGTCAATATGTTTCAAATTAAAAACATATTTTTGGAAAGTTATTTTCTCTTCCATATGCATGCTAAAGAGATTTTATTTTACTGTTTTTTTCCAAGACTTTTTTTTGTGCACAAACAGCACAACCATGGGTAATAAATACCTACACCTAACATTGTTTATATTTTGTGAAAATGAGCAAACATAATAAATGTATATTGAACTACACTACAGTTAAAGTGCATTGCCCTACTAGAAAAAAGGGATACTAGTAACATACTTATGAGCCTTTAAACTGTTTCAATTATAAAAGACAACAAACATTTCCCTAACAACAAAAAAAAAAAACAAAACTGAAAGCAACAGTTTTCCTATTTTCCAATTTAAATTATAGTCAGAAGCATTGACAAGTTACTTTTTCTACTCTGCTCTTCTTTGCCTACACCCTGGAGGAAAAGGGACATCAGTTACAGTCCTTGGAAATAACTTAGCCCCCCTGCTAAACTCATTTCAGGTTTCTTTCATAGCAGAAGGAGAATCCTTGATTCAAAACTGACTTCTGTTGAGAAACACGAAATTTCATTTTCTTCTTTTGATAAAGTCAAAATGCTGAAAATATAAGCTCTAAAATACGGTGGCATGGAGCTGACAGTGGGATTTGCTAGTTGGCACTACTCGTCACCAGTATCTGAACTTCAAAAAAGAACTTAAAAGAACCCATTTCTGTCTTAAGACAAATTTCCTCTCTTTCTCATGGAATAGGAGCAGTCTTTTCCTTTCCCCATTTAACAGCAAGGAATGGTCTCTGTGGGGGAAGACATATGGAACTCCTCCCAAACTAAAATGCATCAATAAAAAGGACAAGGAAGGCACTGGCCTACCTGAGGCCACAGAATGGCATTGCTTTGAACTCTATGAGTGGCAGCATAGTAACTGTTTCGATATATAAAAACACCTCCATAATAACTGAATTTGCACAGTGAAAAAGACTTCATCAAGTTGCTTTCAATTAAGTCATTTGATGTTATAAATTTATCTTCAGTTTCCTGTCACTGAGAGAAATGAGCAGGGAGTTGAAAGGGCCTGTTTAGGCTACAAGGAGATGTTTTCTGCAGCAGTGAAATGGCACAGGTGAAGTGAGACCACTTCAAATCCCTAGTATCAGTGAGGTGCTTAGAACAGCTGGCACTCGGAATCAAAGAGTTATATTAAACGATGTTAATAAACATGTTGAGGACAATTTCATGAAAACGACACAAACTAATGTTTTGTGGTTTTTTTGTTTTGGGTTTGGTTTGGTTCTGGTTTTTGGCCATTTGAGCACCTAACAAACTGCTACAGTTGAGTTTAGCCACAGAAGTAGAATTAGCTTCGCCAGCTTTATAATTAACTAAGAACTCACACCACTGGCTTAGTTAATTTGATGCCCCCTGATCCCAGCCTGAAGGTCTGTATTTTATCCAGGCAGTTCCATTACTTCAGCAAAATATAAATTGTTTAAGAATGGAAATGGCGGGTTATATACTGCAGAGCAAATCCACAGTACCAAAGTACAGTTTTCTACCTTTAACCAAGCTTTCCTTCCCCAAGACTCGCTAATATTGCTTGGCATAAAATTCAAACATATTTTGCTGTTGTATTGTTTATTGGCATGTATTTTAAAAGAGGTTTTCCTCATACATTTGATCTTAGCACTGCAAATAACGTGATATTATATAGTTTATTTAACGTCTCTCCATTTCCACTGAACATCTTCAATATCTTTTTTAAGATTAAGTTATTGCTATTCAAATGAAGAAAATCCATTCAGACAGCTACCTAGTAATGCAGAACAATGCACACCAAGTTTTTTACTGCTGATGTACATACAGATATATCGTTGAGCCATACATACAGATATATACCATATATAATTGCTTATGACAATCATATATGCATAAGTTTTAACAACTGTTTTATTTATTGCAGATAAGTAAATAACTTATAAAACTTAGATTGTTCACAAACCACAATGCATTACCTGAAAGGTATGTAGCTGATCTAATTTAGCTATGCTGATATAACTGTTCAGTTGCCTGAGCTCTGATACCAGTTTAGGCAGTAAAAATGTTGTAAAATGGATCAAACTGTACTGGTTTTATCCATTAACTCCTCAGGTATGGGTGGGCCCATAGACATTCTGGCTGTCAGTGGGCAGTCATCCCTGTACTCTAGTTATTTGATCACAGGAGGAGCAAAAGAGGAAATATTGAAGACATAGAAAACTATACTGAAGGCAAATACAGTATGAAAGCAGTAAAAATTAATTCTTTCAAGCAATATTTCAGCTTTGCAACTCATCTTCTCCCAGCACCACTACGATGCCCAAGCACACATTCAAAGCAGCTCTGACTGCTCCCAGCATCAGGCATTTTGCAGGCACTCCACATCATCAGTCATTAATCTCCACTATGGCAGGAGCTGGGTCAGTGGTAAAACTTGCACTTGGGGCATAGGATGAAGGAACGGAATAACATAGCAAAGACCTGAGTGATGCTCTCTGTGGACTGCTCCCCCTGAGCTTGCTTTCCACTCAGAATCATCTTTCCTTTCATCTTCCTTTATAAGGAGACAATGGTCTATGCATTAGCCTTCCACAGGCTCAGTGCTGAGCAGATGGAACATCTAAGTCAGAAAACTCTGGCTTGCTAGAGTTCATATATCAAGAACTTTAGACAATGTCATAGCCTTACTCTCCCATTCACCTTCAGAACCATGCAAGGTGCCCACCTGCACCATGGGGTTTTAGAGCCTGGCAGGAATACGTTAAAGTGAGTTAGAAACCTAGTCAGCTTGCTGAAGAAGTAGGTTGTCTAGTTTTCTAAGGAACATCTCAGTGGCAACAGCAGCGACGAGTCAGTGGTAGGTGAAATGACATCTGACCTAAATGGTATGACCAAACATAGCTAAAACTGGTTGGAGTACTGGCATATGCAAATGAATAAAAACCAGTTTTCTGTCCTCGTATCCAGAAAGAGATTATTTTTTCTCCAATACCCAGCAAAGAACAATAGAAATGGTTTTCAGATAGACCATAAAAAAGAGACAAGGAGCAGAAGTACCTGGGAACATGGATCTTGCAACATCTGAAAGCAGATGGGAGGGGTAAAGTCACCTCCAGTTGGGTACAAATGAAATAAGCCCTACACATTCAGATCAGAAATACAGCTAAATGGTAAACATAAATCAGAAGTAATAACATTACTGGCTTGATCCCAGAACCTATGTGGCTTAGATACAGTAGCTAAAGCTAGCTTATGGTGGTTACGTGGCCTGCATTTGAGGCAATAAGCATTCTTCCACCATTCCCAGATAAAACAAAACAGGCAACTCTTGAGCTGAAATAAAAATGTGTGACATGTTCTACCAATTAATGTGTTTAATCATATCTTTTTTTAAATGTGTTACTTTCTTGCACAGTCATCACTACACATTGAGTAAACTGAGAGTTATGGACAGTGCCCATAACTGGCGTCATGCTGGTCTTATATTCGGTGAACCATCACATTTCCGTTTTCCCAAGCATGTAAGTATACTAAGCATATAAACCCTGCAGCATTGTAATTACGCAGTAGCAACAATATAACTATATTTGTATTGACCAAACAGCGACAGTTCTGGGGGAAAAAAGGCATGGCAAAGAAACAGTAAGTAACAAAATAGTAAATACAGGATTCAGGAATTT
Organism: Strigops habroptila; assembly: GCF_004027225.2. Lineage (NCBI taxonomy): Eukaryota > Metazoa > Chordata > Aves > Psittaciformes > Psittacidae > Strigops > Strigops habroptila. The sequence continues at coordinate 54,964,947 of NC_044302.2, read as the reverse complement.
AAGTACAACACACGGTCTCTTCTGTCATTCAAACAAAACATGCAATAGCACTCCAGAAGACCTCACTAAAGCTAATTTTAAATACCCTTAGTTCAATATGTTTAAAATGTATTTCACAGTATCTAGTTAATATCTTCTCTTTCTCTATACAAAAAAGAATAATCTTCAGAGCCAAAAATGAAAACTTGACCCTTGGTGAATACCTAATGCACCTATTTTTCACTAGTCTATGGTACGTTCTGTTCTCCCTCAAGCAGTGAAAAACTGGGCAATGTATCCTCTCATTACTCTTGTTTTCCATATGAAATAAAAACAAATAAAGGTGGTGAGAGAAAGGCAGAAAAAGGTAAAAACAGTAAAAGGTACTCAAAACACAGTAGTCCTCCAAGAAAACAACCATCTCAGAATAAACATGGAAGTTTACCAGATGAAGGGTTAACAAATTTGTTTCTAGCCTTACTTTTCTTAAACAGATGTTCCACACAACATTAAATAGGGGCTAGAAAGAGGGGGGAAGCAGAGAATGAACTCTGGTGCAATATGGAATTTTTAAAGGCATTTCCTTCTGCCTAAGAGCCAAAAGCTGCGATCACTTAAGTCTTTGCTTTTTTAAATATATTCATTTTGTAGCTTTTGCCAAACTAAATGAATCCAGTCTTTGAAAACCTTTTTTAAAAAAATCATGCTTTTCCCAGTCATACTTGAAGTCTGACTTTTTTCCAAGAATGTCAACAAAAATGTATATGAATTTCTCCCTTTACAATGAATTCTTACCTGTTCAGATGTGTGCCACAACAGTAAGCTAGTGTTACAGTGTAACACATCTAAAACTTTCAAATCTAAACAAATTCATTTTACTTAATAATTAGGAAAAGAAGCACTCATTTTTTCTGGAATGGTGTTTCTGTGTTCTTTATTCTGGTGAGGGCACTTTGTTGGGTTTGGTTTTGGTGTGTTGTTTGTAGGGGTTTTTGGGGTTTTTTTGTTTTTCCAAAGATAATATCAAGTAACAATAATACAGCTGTTGACCCTGAAATTCAAACAGTGCTTAGCAGTATTGAATAATATTATCAATATTTATAAAATAGTTTTTGAAACTGAATTTGGGAATGTTTTTCTTAATGCATAACTTAAAGTCGATCATGTTTCCAAAGAATGTTCCAGTTTTCTGAGTACACAGATGTTTGATACACCTTCCCCTTCCTTTATGTGAAGTTGTGAATGAAAGCATAAATGATTCAAGAATATGGACTCCCAAATAAAATATTTCTTTCACTCCTGAAGGACTATAAAACATTTTTAACAATCAGAATGTGTTAAAAATGTTGTAAAACCCCCAATTATGTCAAAAATATTTAAAAAATCAGAATGTTTTTACTTCCCAACTGACAGTGTAGCTCATAAGGCCTTACTATAAGAAAGGGAGAAATTCCTCATCTGTAACAATACCTATACATCTGCTGCACTATATTAACTACAAAAGTTAGAGGAAAAAAGAAAAATTAATTTCACAAAAAAATGTGAAAGCTGTTTTTGATTCTAAAGGTCCAGACTAACCTATTTCAGAGTCTTATATTTTCCACATATGTACATTACATATTGATAGCACTTTTCCTGCTCCGCTTTCTCACCACCAACTTCATGTCTTTTACATTTAAGAAAATCAATCTTGAAAAACATTACCCAATTTTAAGAGGCATAAAGGAAGGCAGGTGGGAAATGAAAACAACAGAGGAGTACTGATAAATTATGGATAACGTGATTAAAAAGATCTTGATGGGTTTGGCCCCATTTTTATGTGCGTGTTGACACTGTTGACAGTGTTGACTGTGCACTGTAGAAATGACCTTTAGTAAACTACCAATAGTAGTCAACTGGACTGCAATGTAGAAAAAAAACAGCTAAATCAGTTACTCTGAAGAAAAAGAAAACCTCAGATCTTTAAAACAACCAAAATTAAAGTAGCATTAGATGACTCCCATTCAGTATTGGTGAAGGATTCCTGATGCAGACACCACTTACACAAAGTGGAGGAATCTGGCACATCACTTTATGGTCCCAACATAGGAGCGGTATCCAGCCTGTAGGACAAATGTGAATATTTCTTTTGCAATGTGTAATGCAATACCGAATCTCTTTCACAGAGTTTTGTTTTCATTCATTTCAAACATCGATGGGATAAAAATGATTGTTTATTCTTTTTTTATGAGAATTTATGTTTTCATCTGCTTTAACCAATGTTTGCTGTGTGTTGAGAAATTCAGTTGTGACCCAAGTTAAGGTTCCAACAAATGCAGTATTTCGTCTCTTCTACAAGCTCGAATAGTAAAGATAATTTATTTCTCTTCCTCTGCTATACACCAAATCTTTTTAATCACTGTATATCCAATAGCAAAAGTCAAAATAAACAGAAAGAAAATTTATCAGATTCTCAGTAAATCGAAAGTAAATCATGTCTTTTTGAAGACTACATAGTCCAGCACACCAGTAAAAGCCCTGAAGGTCTGTTATGGTACAACTTCCAGAACTCTCAATGCAAACTTCTATCAGAAACAAAGGCAATTAAGTCAGTGAGAAACTTCTTGGTAATAAACAATAAATAATTTTAATGACCATGAAAGGGTGGAGTTTGAGATCCTTGAGGCAGTGAGGGGGGCACACAGCAAGCTCGCTACTCTGGACTTCAGAAGAACAGAAATCGGGCTCTTCAGGGATCTGTCTGGTAGAGTGCCATGGGATAAAACCCTGGAGAGAAGAAGGGCCCAAGAGAGCTGGAAAACATTCAAGAATCACCTCCTCCAAGCTCAGGAGCGATGCATCCTGACAAAGAGGAAGTCGGGCAGAAATATCAGGAGGCCTGCATGGATGAAGAAGGAGCTCCTGAACAAACTCCAGCATAAAAAGGAAGCCTACAGAGGGTGGAAGCAAGGATGGGTAGCCTGGGAAGAAAACAAAGAAATAGTCAGAGCAGCCAGAGATCAGGTTAGGAAAGCTCAAGCCCTGACAGAACTCAATCTGGCCAAAGACATTAAAGGCAACACCAAAAACTTCTATAGGTACACTGGGGATAAAAGGAAGATGAGGGAAAATGTGGGCTCCCTCTGGAAGGAAACAGGAGACCTGGTCACCCAGAACACGGAGAAGGCCAAAGTACACTATCACTTTTTGCCTCCCTCTTCACCAGCGAGTGCTCCAGCCACAGTGCCCAAGACACAGAAGGCAAAGGCATGGACTGGGAGAATGAAGAATGGCCTGCTGTAGTGTAAGGTCAGATTCAAGATCATCTAAGAAACCTGAAGGTGCACAAGTCCATGGGACCTAATGAGATGAATCCATGCGTCCTGAGGGAACTGGTGGATGAAACTGCCAAACCACTATCCATCATATATCCATCAGAGGTCGTGGCAGTCCAGTGAAGTTCCCACTGACTGGAAAAGGGGAAATATAACCCCCATTTTTAAAAAGGGACAAAAGGAAGACCCAGAGAACTACAAGCTGGTCAATCTCACCTCAGTGCAAGATCATGGAGCAGATCCTCCTGGAAACTATGCTAAGGCACATGGACAATAACGGGGTGACTGGTGACAGCCAACATGGCTTCACTAAGAGCAAATCATGCCTGACAAATCTGATGGCCTTCTATGATGGGGCCATGGCATTGGTGGATAAGGGAACAGCAACTGACATCATCTACCTGGACTTGTGAAGGCATTTGACACTGTCCTGCATGGCATCTTTTTCTCTAAATTGAATTGGCTTGGATTTGATGGATGGACCACTCAGTGGGTAAGGAATTGGCTAGAGGGTTGCATTCAAAGACTTGTGGTCAACAGCTCAATGTCCAAGTGGAGATCAGTGACAAGTGGTGTTTCCCAGGGGTGGGTATTGGGACTGGTGCTGTTTAATATATTTGTCAGTGACATGGACAGTGGGATCAAGTGCACCCTCTGCAGTTTCGCTGATGACACCAAGCTGTGTGGTACGGTCAGCACACTGGAGGGAAAGGATGCCATCCAGAGGGAGCTTGACACACTTGAGAGGTGGGCCTGTGTGAACCTCATGAAGTTCAACGAGGGCAAGTGCAAGGTCCCACACCTGGGCTGGGGCAATCCCAGGCACAGCTGCAGGTTGGGTGGAGAAGAGATTCAGAGCAGCCCTGCGGAGAAGGACCTGGGGGTGTTGGTTGATGAGAAGCCCAACATGACCCAGCAGTATGCACTTGCAGCTCAGAAAGCCAACCTTATGCTGGGTGTAAGCACAGCCAGCGCATCAAGGGAGGTGATTGTGCCCCCCTACTCCGCTCTCGTGAGACCCCACCTGGACTAGTGGTGCCCCCAACACAAAAGGGATGTGAACGTGTTGGAGCAAGTCCAGAGAAGGGCCACAAGGATGATGAGAGGGCTGGAGCACCACTCCCTTGAAGAGAGGCTGAGAGAGTTGGGTTTGTTCAGCCTGAAGAAGAGAAGGCTTCAGGAAGACCTTACAGCAGCCTTCCAGTACCTAAAGGGAGGCTACAAGAAAGCTGAAGAAGGGCTTTTTACAAGTGCATATAGTGGCAGGACAAGGGGAAATGGCTTTAAACTGAAGGAGTGGAGATGTAGATTAGTCATTAGGAAGAAATTCTTCACTATGAGGGTGGTGAGGTGCTGGCACAGGTTACCCAGAAAAGTTGAGGCTGCCCTATCCCTGGCAGTGTTCAAGGCCAGGTTGGACGGCGCTTTGAGCAACCTGGTCTAGTGGAAGGTGTCCCTGCCCATGGCAGGGGGGTTGGAACTGGATGATCTTTAAGGTCTCTTCCAACCCAAACCATTCTGTGATCCTATGGTAATATTAAGAATTACCAACAAGAAAAATAAAATAATTAAAATAACCACTACTGACTTGGCAGTACATGGGGCGCTAGAATTCCTGATACTGTAGTGCTACTTCAAACACTACAAGAAAAATAAATACAACACATAGATTAGGCATACACTGAATCGAGTTCTCAATCTTAGATATTTTTATGCATTAAAATGATGTACTTTCCAGAGCTTTTGAAATGTTAGCAGTAATCCAGAGCACACTCTGTAAACAGATGTCATTTGACTGTAGTAGAATTGCCAAGCCTGAAGTCATGACAGAACTCGACCCATACACACAACAAGCAAACTTCATCATCCAGCTCTTAGGAAAGCTGGCATTACAAAGCCAGAATGTCTGGGAGCTATAGTAAGATCTACAGGGACAGTTGTATTCTCTTATTTTCAGGCCCTTGCATGCCACTGTTCTGTCAGTTCCTCAGACTTGCAGAAATGTGGCCTCAACTCCACCACGTGCATCACATACATGATGAAAAATAACAAGCAAGAAGAGAAAGAAACAAAACACAAGCTGAATCATTGACCACTCATGTTTCTGACTGAAACCATACCCTCACATCTTCAGCAAAACAGGAGACATTCTACTTGTCTTTTAACTGTAAGGAAATTCAGTAATAGTCCAAATAGTCCAGATTTTTCAGAAGGGATAAAATAAAACGGCCCTTACTAAAACAACAGCTTGAATCTCTCTCTCAAAACCCTTCTTAAATATGTGAAAGTAACTTTGTACTTTCTGGTGATGACAGAGCTAGCTGAACAAATGCCAAATACCATTAAGAGTTGTTTCAAAATCTCCAATTCTCCTGGGATTTCAGAAGTAGTTCTGTAGACACTAAAAGACCTTATTGAGGTGGAGTGCTGCTCTTAACAGCACCCAAAATTCTGAGCACTTGGTTAAAAAAAACCTCAGTGGTAATAATCTGTGGTATTTTTCCAAAAATGAATTAAAATTGTCCTCAAAATGTATTAGCTATTACTAGAAATGGAAGTTGTGTGCACTTTTCAGCAGTTATGTTGTGAATGAATCATAATATACTTCTTTACTTTACTTGTCACTACATTAAAACAAAAAAAATCCCCCAGCCCTTACACAGTGAATAAACTATTATTTACTTGAAAATAACTAGAATCTTGATAGTCTTTTTTTTTTATTCTTATTCTTCTTCTTTCCATGTTCTGTTTATACTAAAAATGATTCTTCTGGAGCACGGTTCACAGGGGAAGAGAAAATGAACTGTGTGTTCAATACTTTCAAGACTATGATGTAAGGGCCCTGCTGTGCAGAGGCCAACATTTGTATTACAGCCATTTCTTATTCTTGCTAAGCATCAAGTAACACTGGAAAGATAACAGAAATACAGAAGATTTTAAAATTCTCCTCAAGTTTCCAAATGCAGACAATGCACTTGTAGATGATGAAACTAAAAGTAAACTATCATTTTTAATCCTTAGCAAGGTAACTGGGTTTTTTTCAGAATCTGTTCCACTTAGCATAAGCTATTTGTATTGAAATATTTTGGGGTGCTCACTGCCTGCCTAGCAGCTGTACTTTGTCACAGTTTGATGAAGCAGACCTGCTTTGACAGGGAACAGGGTTACTAAGGGCTGTCATTCATATATGCTGAACCAAAGCAGGAGATCAGTCGCTTTCTGAGTTATGCCCTGCTCTTTATAAATATTACCATATGTTTGCAATTAGTTAGTGGGCTATTCTGGCAGCAAAGGTTATTGAAGGCTGTTTTCCAGACATGGGTTAGTTTTTTTCCCCCCTTCTGCACAACTATGACTCAATCTTACCATGTTTAATAACACAGCCAAACAGTAGGCTCCTATACATATATACCAAAACCACCTCAAATGGAAGAATTTATCTGCCTTCCCTTGCAAAAAATTGGATGTGCTTTAGATCTAGAGAGCCACAGAATGCAATTGTGTAACTTTTAGCAACATATGACAAGCAACAGCAGCTTTGCAAAGCACAGAAGATTTCTGAAATCTGGGTTTAGCTGCAGCAGAGTTCAGAGTGCACTGAATATGGGGAAGGAGTCAACTCCCTGAAATTTCATTGTGCTGTTTAATTAAGAAATTAAGTTAATTAAGTATTCCCCTCCAAGATCGGTAAGTATTTACCCAATTAATGTACTATCAATCAGTTGCATCTCAAGAAATAAATTCATTTGTGCATGACAGAAGTGCAACCTACATCTTACTGGAGTAAACTATCACAGCCTTCAGGAACATGTGGTGTGATATACCACACATACATCAAAATACCACATTTCTATTTGTTCTTTTACATTAGACTATACCTTAGGTATCAACCTAATTGTCTATATCTCATAATTACAAGTAGCTTGCTTCATGAACAAATAGTGGAATAATCATACAGAGCAAATATCGTCACCCAGATACAGCACTGAGGAATATTCATCATATACCACTAGGGAATATGCTGGGTTCGGGACTAGCACTGAATAAAGAAATGTAACATGGTTAAGTAACTTTGTAAACAATGCTTCCATTTCATTAGGCTGTCTCTGTTGTTCAGTGAAATTAAAACTGTGGTGCTTATTTTAAAATCCTTGGATACAAAAGCTAAAAATAAACAAAGTGTAGAATAATGGGCTGAAGTCTAACAGGAAGGTCTTGTGGGATTATTGATTTACTAACCAAACCATCCTTTATGGTTTATGTGGGTCATGAATTTAGAAGTAAAGCATTGAAGTTGTAGCATAAAGTGCAATCTAATCTGACCAGCAGCAGTTAACTCATGCAATTTTCTTTGTTACAAGAACCATTTAAATACACAATAAAACCTGTCATTTTCATTTGTTTTAATTTAGGGGATTTAAAATATATCAGACTAGGAAAACTGTGATGGTGGAGCTATCAAAGTTAGGACAACTCCAAAACATTTCACCTTTCACTCTTCTACATACAAGCTAGACCAGCAACATGTAATCATAAAGAGGATAAAATAGATTGTTCTTGTACAGCACCATTGATATATATATGCATTTTAAAGAAGATCAGGAGAGAATACAGTCAAAAGAGTTGACTCTGTGAGGGGCTTTCACACTTAGTTAATATCAGTAGGATAATTCATGTAATTAAATGCAACTCGTTATGAATTAGGCTTTAAATTAAGAAAATGTCAGGATTAGCTAACACACAAGAAGGATAAGAAATAGGCTGGATGAAAGTGAGGAATCTAAAATTATGAAGTCTTCAAGGGAGGCAGCATACCATGTTGGTACTTTAAAAAGTCTGTTAAAAGGGAAAACTATTAGATGATTCTCAAATTCCATAGCGACACATAAACCATAGCCAATTACATTCAAACCATATCTCCATATTATATATTTAATACAGATGGGTTAAAAAGCAAGCCTAACATCTAGTCCTCCTCAGTGCCTGGAAGGAAATAAAGAGTTTGATCCAAAAACCAAATGCAAACTAATTTTTCCAGTACTCAGTCAAATACAGATATAAACTTACAACATAATTTGATTTCATTATACTTTTACCATTTGGGAATGAAACAGCCTGATAGCAGCTTCCAGGAATTCAGCATAATTAAAGCCAGGCATAATCAGGATTTGGGCAAAAGCCTAAATTATAGGTGAAATTTCATTAAGATTCGCCCTTCAAGTTCATCTCTAATATTTGTACTATTAAAAGCACTAGAAGAACAGAGCTGAATAGAAACATTAGGACATTAAATGGAATTGTACTTTGTAACACCATGTACTGTTGCAAATGAAAAACGAAATAAATGCTTTGATTACATAATGAAGGAAAACAGAAAGAGAACAAAATGAGATCCTCATGCACACTGCTTGAAAAGATCGGTCAAAGTCTATGGATTATTTACAGTCCTAAAGTACCAAGACTGACAAGTATCTATACACTACAGAGGGCTGAAAATTTGTATTGCTGATTCAGTACATGATTATACTTTCCTGTGCCCACTCTACAATGAACAACTGAAAGGCTACAAATCATTTCACCATTGTCAGGAAACTTGTTGAAACCTCCTGTCCCAGAATTTTGCAATCACCAGCATCTCTGTTTACACAAGGAGGTTCCCTTTATAAGCAGATAATGTAGCTTAACATTGATATAACACACTAACCTCCGACGTCAGTTGCTTTCCAGGGCTTACAAGCCTAAAACCTCACCAGATCTAGCATGGTATCTTATTCACAGCTGACTGTAGTGAAGGAATGCTTGCAATATGAAGAAACAAGCAAGCAGATAAAAAGCAGAAGGCACGGCCAATAATACGATTGTATAGCATACTCTGCATTTATTTTGAATTTCCCATCTGAAATTCAGTCATGGTCTTCAACAGCATTTGCCACCTACAATTCACAGTTGCTAAGAGATGTAAATATGTAACAGATCAGAGCCATTCATCTCTCTGCCAATGGCGAATTACTGCATACAGTGTGTTTTCTAGTATTTATCCAGCTCAGCTTTATGAGTTCCAAAAAATTGATCCTCCCTTGCGAAACTCTTCCTAACAGTGTTCTTCATTATTTTACCATATCCCTTACTATTAGTGATGCTTACACCACGTATTTATGTGCTTGCACCTTCCTATGTCATCATCACTTCCTCACAATATTCCCATCTAGCCAATCCTCTTCATGCATTTGTACACATATACACAGGGTCTGATTATTTTTATTGCTCTCCTCTGAGCTCCTTCCAATTCATAAATATCTATTAAGGGCAAATTCACACCCACAACAACCTAGCAAAATATATTCCCACCTCACAGAAAAGATTGTTTTATACAAAAGTGTTTCTGTGCAGTCTGCTTTCCAACCCAGCTCTTCTCAAGTATGTTCAGAGACCTTTCCTTCTGTCTTTACCTCCACTGCCACTCTGTCTTTACCTCCACTGCCCTCTTTCTCAGTATGTCTGTGGTAGCAGTGTATCTGTTTATCCAGCCATGCTGTAAGTAACCAAGCTAAAAATAACCCAGCAAAGGAGCAAAAGAAAAGATTATTTTTAACACAAATCAGTTTTCCAACCCAGGCGCACACCTTGTTGTACCAGTTGATTGATGGGATCTCTGGAGATTGGAATAAACAGCAGAAAGCAATAGGTGCAGTGCAGAATAGCACTGCCAGAAAAGGATATGGCCATAAAACTATATAGTCTTCCCATGAAGATCATCTTGCCAGAGAGTTCCTGGAACTGCACTTCATTGTCTGCCCAAAGAGCCCTGCACTGTGATGAAGTGCAAAGAAACACTCGGTGGCGTTAGATACAGGCGAAATCAGGTGAGAGGGTCTATTTTTATTCTGTATTCCAAATAAAGCAATGTTTATCTTTAAAAGTAGTACAAGGCAGTATATTTTTGCCATCAGTGAAGTTAGAATAAGGATTTCTATCTTTCCTTTCCACAGAACATTTTTCTGTCACTTCAGCTATGCTCACGCGAGCAGGATCCAATTCAGTGATATCCAAAGCACAGATACAATAAATGTTCAAAGATAAATGACAACACTAAATGAACCAGCAACCTGTACTAAAAATAGATGATCAACTTGATGAAATACATATGAAAGACTGTTGAAAATCCATGAACTTGAGAACTAAATTTTGCACCAACTGCAGCAATCTTCAGTTTTGATCCAAACACAACACATAGTAATAGCTTACCCTCCAGGTAGTAAAGGCATGAAATATATCCTCACCCACCCAAAGATGAAGGAATATTATGGAAACACCTTTGTGATTATTCAGTACAAAGTAGACTATGTCATAAAAATATGTCTGTGCTTGTTGCAAAACCTTTTCTATTATATGGAAGGCAAACACTATGAATCTAATGCTGTGCAGATGAATCATCCAGTAAAGATCTTGTATACTGCTGACAATTCTGGATGAAAAAGACTGCAACAGCTTCATTGCTGGTCCTGTAGAAGTAGCTTCATCACTTCCTTTCGTCTTCCTTGTTCCATGTTTTGACAATGTTCTTAAGAAAACCTTCTTATTTAATATGGCTCCAGAATTCTGCCTCCTGTAGAATAATGTTAGTCTTAACACAGTAAGTGAAAATTACTTTGCAGTTTTGCAGGGTTACCTACACTGCAGGCACCTTACTTCCTTTCTCTGAAGGACAGAGGAAAAGGAAGACACCAATTCAAGAAATAGCAGACCAAGTCATCGAAGCAGAAACCCAAGAGACAAAACGCAGGCAGTGTCACAGCGCAACAAAACCCTCACTGTGATCAAATTTACTTTGGCAATCATTACTGCTCCCCTTCCTTTTCTGAATGGGAGGAGAAAAAGAGAGGCCTTGCAATTACCCTTGCTATACAGACTCAGATAGGAATAATATAGGAATATATATAATAATATGTTGTTACTATTATATATACGATGTATAGTATAATATATAAATGTATGATATAAAAGCTAGTAGATAATGTTATAATGTAATATTATAGATACAATAATATATAATAATATATAATGTAACATAGCATACTGATATATAATATAATAATATAACATCTAGGAATAATATTGGATAGTATAGTATAGATTGCATTTCTTCTATGGTTAAAAGCCACCTGATATGCAAAAGAAGTAATTCATAGGACTGTGCCTTATACAGCTAGGATTTAGAGTGTAAATAATCAGAAGAAACCAGAATGTGATCCGGACATTTTCAGGCCAGGACTTCATTAATGGGCAAGGCTTCAGAACAATTTTTTAAGGAAAGAATAATTAATATGCAGATAAACTGCAAACAAAACAAATTATAACATAAGATCCATAAGAATTCTATCAGTTTTACCTGATATCCTTCTCTAATAGCAGCCCTTAAAAGACATAGACAATGTCTTTAAGCTTAGCTTAAGTAAAGTGTCTGATATATGGAAATTTATACACTGTGTCAGATGAATGATGAGGTACTACAACAGCATCTGAAAAAGAGCTGGCAATAAGTACTGACAAGATGAGTTTAATACTGGCAGGAGATCATTAGGGAGGCCCCACACAGACTGGTGCTTGGACCAATCTATCTTAACATTTTTACTGATAATGCTGGAACAAATATCAGACGTTTGATGCTGAAATCACTCAACCACAATGCACAGTGATGGCATTGTAAAATGCCTAAGAAGAATGACCTTTAAGTCTGGATCACAGAAGTGGAATGAATCAATATCATAATCATGAGATCATGGAGTTAGGGACTATGTAAAATTCCATAGTATATTGGGAGCTCATTGTTCAATTTAGGTGAAGATGGGTCTGAATGCACTAGTAAAACACAGATGTGAAACAGGAAAATAAAATCCTTAAACACATCAGGTGAGACATCGCAACACTGCAGAACAGCTACTACTGTTATATATCTTACATAGACCTTGAATTAATATCACATACATTAAAGAGTGAAACAGAAGATAGAACAGATCCAAAAAAGGAATTGAGAGACAGTACTTAAAAAATACATGGAAACAAGGTTTGCTTGCTTTCTGTAGCCAAACAACATCAAAGAGAATTCATGTCTGCTCTTCATGGAAAGTCCAAAGAAAGTAGGCCCAGAATGAGAAATAACTGCTTGCACAAAAATAAACAGATATAAATGAGCACTGGATGAACTTAGGCTCAAAAATGAAGATTCCTACCTGTTAAAGCAATCAAGTCTGGAACAGCCTTTCCAGTGGGAGTAGCAGAGGCAAGAAAACACTAGCTGTTTTTCATACAGGCTTCGATAAGTTTAAAAAAGGGGCTATATGGCACAGCGCCTTCAACAGCAGAAAACTGTTCACTGATACAGGACGTTCCTTATAGTTCTAGGAAAACTGCTTTTTTCCCCTTGGGTTCAACAGCTCATAAAGAATTTGGACTTCCACTCTTTCCCTTCCAGCTGATCCCTGTTAAAACTTACTGGCTGTGAAAAAGGAGTCCCTGAGACAGTGCAGAATATGACCACCAAGAGCCATAGTGATTAACGCCAGAATAGGGAGGAAATAAGAAGCCAGCAATGTGCTCTGCACTTGATCCTGCAGATGTAGACTAACCCAAGCAGGATATACTTCTTGCCTGACCAAGAAGGTGACACGCATATCACCCCAGCCACAGGGTCCTGGTTTGACTAAGTTTCACAAAAAAATGCTGATCCGAAACCAGCACCAGAGCAGAACAGCTTGGGACAGAGGAAAATGTAATTTCCCCTTTTAGCAGCAGCAATGTTACCTCAGCTTAACTGCAACATCAAAACTAAACATGTTCTGAATAAGCGCTAATTCAGTACAAAACCAGCTTGGGTAGTTCTGCTGGGTGCTCGTAGCACTGGAGCTCTAGGAGTGTTAATCTGGAGACATCCAAACACTGCTCTGAAAAGTCACAGCTCAGTCCCACTGAGTTTATGAGCTGATCCCAGCACTCTTGGTGCAGATCTATCTGCAGTAAAGACACACCTGAAGATGAAAATCTTGGCTGCGTGTGACGACATTTGGGCATGGGGGTGAAGAGGCTAAAGATGAAGAGCTATACCCTGTGAATCTCAGACATCACTTTTTTCCTCAGCTATGCCACAGCAACATAAACCCACTGCTTTAGAGCCCATATATTAGAGCTTTCAGTGTCGGAATAAAAGCTATATACACTCCCTTTTTCTTTCTAAAAGCATGCAGCTTACCTTTCAGATACATGCATCATGTAATTCTAAAGCCCATCTAGCAAAGCAGCAGTGGGCTTCTGAAATTGAATTACTCTTCTTATTCTCTACTTTTTTTTTAATACAGTGTTTGACAAGAGGCACTTTCTGAATGGAAAAGAAAGTGATTTCAAAATTAAATACAACATTTCTCCTCAGTCCCATAGTTCATAAAGGCACAAACCTTCAGATGCAGCACACAGGTTTACCTAAAATTTCCATTTCTCTTTACTCCCACAAGGCCCAAGATAAACAGTGCCCTAATAAAAGTTGATAGCATGGGCTCTGTTCAAGTGAAACCACTTTATAACTTGACCAAGTGTGTTCTCTGCCAGGAAATGATTGCTTTTCCAGCTCAACATAAGAATGTTGTTCTGCCTTATGTCTGCTGGCAACAACTTCTCTGTTTATGGGTGGGCTAAAATAAGACGATTCAAAGGCCAAGTTTAGGCCTCAGATAATGGTGTAAGGATTAAGATTTGGTCCTAGATTTTACCATACATATAATACTGGTTTGTGAGGATGAGCAGACAAACAAGGAAGTTACTATACCATATTACATAGTTTACTACTCTTTTGTTTTTCTTCTCCTTGCACTTATTCACTACATCTCCATTAAAATCATAATCATGTCCATAATAATGAAACCACAAGCAGGTATGATTTTACCATGTTACCACTATTACACACTCTTCTGTCAAAGTCACTGTATCGTCAGAGATTTCTTATAAGAAAAAGCCTTGAACCTTACTGCACAAGATCCTTTCTGATCAGTGCTATGCAAAACCAATGCTGTAATTGGTACACATCTTGCAATGTACCACACAGCACTACCCTTTAATGAAGAGAAGGAAATTGGTTTCTCCCAAAAGAGAAAGACAATCAAGCTACCAAAGAGGTACTGCTGCAGGACACCACACAGAGCTCTCCCTGGGGAGACTGGTGGTGGAACATGCTGCCAGCATTCCCTGTATCTCTAACACAGAAAGTGAAAACTAAAATCAAACAACCCCGTTTTATCCTGCACCCAAAAGTAGAGTACTTCAACGTTAAGCTACATATTTAAACGCATTCATGGGAATTTCCCAGACTTGCGGAATTATGAAGAAAATTTAGTATAGGTCCTATAATCATACAATCATAGAATAGTTCAGGTTGGAAGAGACCTTCAAAGGTAATCTAGTTTAACCCCCCTGCAATGAGCAAGGACATTTTCAACTAAATCAGATGGAAGAGTTGAAAGAGTTACACTTCACTGCCTGAAACTTTCTGTAATCATCAAACAGCCTAGAATAAAGTGAATTATGCTACACAGTCATGCTCCATTTATAGTTCTACCCATACGTTGACTTTTTCATTTTGAGAAAAAAATCTTGGGTTTTTTTTTTTTTTTCAGAATAAAAACCTGTTGCAGCAAAAGTGTCCGGAGTTGGGGATATTTACTTCAGTTAATTTACTGTCATGCAACACAAACCTCTGATGACTGATTTGAGCATTGAGATAAAGGACATAAATTATTAAGCAAACACTTACATAAAGAAACACCCTCTTCCTTCCCGAGTCTGAATTTACCTAATTTTCACAGCAGATTAAACTCAATCCATTCACATGGCCCTGGTGATGTGACAGACAGTATAGGAAGTTGAAGGGGTGCAAGTAATGGCTTTTGTCTACTACCCCATACTTAGGATTTCTGCTGCCATACGCTTAGGAGTTTGTGGAAGCCTCACATGACAGTTTCTACCCTCCTGTTCCTTGCTGCCCCTGCCCCAGCATGGGCCACCTGTGGGCTGCAGTCCCTCAGGGGTGTTTCTGGTGCCTTGGTTGCCCAACGGCGGTTATCTTTCAGGGGTGACCTGCTCTGGTGTGATCCACCCATGGCTCTCCCAGGAACGGCCTTGCATCACTGCTGCCCCCTGCTACTTACAGCGTACAACATATGTGTGTTCAGTCTACTACCCTTGCCCCTGAAAAGCACATCTTTTAACACTCAGTTACAGGAGTTAACGTCGTAACAGTCTGGACATATTTTTATTAGAGACCTTTTGGAGCAGAATCATTTCAAGAGGCAATGCCAGAACAGTTGTAAAACTAGTGATGTACGAAAGAAATAGTCATCAACAATGCAGCTATGGAAAAATTAGGTGGCTATGTCTAAGCAAGAACTGCAGAAGAGGGGGCAAACAGCTTAAATGAACTTCTACGAAAAAAAGCAAGATGTGAACGTCTATATTGAAATGTTCTTACTACTAGGCTATCAGAAAAACAATTTTATCACCAAGCCTTTTATATAGATATATAAGGCTGCAAAAACCTCGTAATTATAGACCTTTTAACAGTTTCCAATAGCTTCAGCAGGGAAAGCAGAACAGAGTGAGTGCTCCATCCCCACAGCTCTTCAGGTCACACTTTTGACTACTCACACATGAAGCAAATATGCAAGTCTATCCCTGGAAAGAAACACTTCCTATAATTTCATACAGCTGCATAAAGACATGTGAAACCATGCCTCCTTAACAATTTATCCAGAACTGAGAACGCTATTAGAACTAGTCCAGAGTTGTATTAAATAAAAAAGGACCAGAATACCATTATGCCAAATCTGTATCAAGTTACAGAATTGAGCTGGTTTGCAACAACTGTGTTTACAATGGCACAGCATCCGGAGAGAAAAAAAAGGATTCTTGAAGTATTCACACGAAGAACATAACAGACATTTGGGAGATGAATGTCTAACACACAACTCAAACACCAGCCTTCTTAAATTGATACCTGGAGGCCTCCATTTAGCTTAAACAGTTTACTTCCAAGACGTTCTGCATTACTCAACTTGGTAATGTAGCCTACCTATGAGAAGCGACCCTCATACAGGCTTAGGAGAAGGGCTTTTTTTAAATCATGCTCTTACTGGACACACTTCTGATAGTATCATGTCTCAGTTGTCACCAGAATTTTTTAATTGTTTGCAACATAAAGCTTTTTATTGCAGATAAAGAACAGGGTAAAAACAAGTTTAGGTAAAATGACTATTTGCACAATTATGAATATTATAGCTAATCTAAGGAGCTCAGGATTTAATACCAGACAATAGACAGACTAAACAAGTACCTCAGAGAAAGGAAAATGTAGAAACCTAAAGGAAGTACAACTGTCAGAAGAATTAATACATCAACTGTCTTTTTCTAGAGGTCATTACATACACAATAACTGGGCAAAATGAAATGAAACTCACTTGAGCATAGAGACAAAAATATAGCAAAAAGCATACTTGTGGGGAAAAGAAAAACATCAGAGTAGTAACACTGACATTTTAGAGACATGAAGATAAAGGCAGAAGAAATAATATCTCTCATGTATGAAGGACTTTTAAAGTAAAGACAATATTCAATTATTTTTTTTTAAGCCACTTAATGTACTCTGGAAAAGGTGGAAACTATACAATCTTCAAATTCTACTTACTGTAAAGAGAGAATGTAGCGATATCTCTGGAATGTGATGCAAAGGAGGACCAGGAAAGATTTAAAGCCAAAACTAAAGAGAGAAAGAAGAGACAGGGGAAGAGAAAAAAGCCTATGGAGAGAAATTACAAGGACTTAAGAAGGAAAAATGAAGCCTTATCTTAGGCAGTTGAAAAGGTCAGTAGGTTAGTTGTAAGACAGGTCTGAAACTCTGTTCCGGAAACCAGAGTGATGTGATCTGATGGCCATGCTAACAATACTAGCAAATAGAAATATTTAGAAAACAGGTACGTTTCTTAACCTGAAAAATAAGTGAATGTTTCAAGAGTATTTAAACAGAGCCTTGGGATCTATTGAGATTAACGTGACAAGATCAGTTGTTGTGAAAATGAACATTATTGCTCCAGATTTACTCACACTTGAATTACCTGCAGCCTCAGTGAAGTCAGACTCAGTACAAAAATCTGTGATTATAGATATCCTCTGTTTTTAATCTCAACTTCTTACTGATAACACTGTTAGAGCCTGCTGGTTGCTGCAGTTAAGACCAGCATGTCCACCAATCATTGTCAGTCATCAGCTATGATTTCTGCAGCAAGCAACCGTATAAGGCTATTGCTGCCCATACACCTGAGACTGCTCCAAACTGGATGGAACAATTTCTGTAAGAAAATGAACTCCTGTAACAGCATATATACATTGCATTAATGCCTATATAGCACATGAGAGTCATCACTACCATGTTTTCCTCCAAGCTGAAGGATGTTCATCTTCCTCAGGTATATCATCCTGTGAAAGCAGACTATTATTTATCTGATTAATGGGTACAGCAATATTTCCAAGGTAAGAATTGTGCCTGGCGTGAGCAACATCCTGATGATGCTTGAGTCTATATTTCAGCCACCAACACAGTATTTGCTATAAACAATGTCTGTGACAGTCTATGCCACAGAGGCCATAAACATTAGCCTAACAGCGGCTACTCAAAGCCCAGGAATCAAAGCAGAAAAAAATGCTTGGAAAAAGAAAATACACAATAAATTTGCTAAGGCATTGCTTGTGCATTTGAGAGGTTCAAAGAACAGCAATGAAGCTGGTGAAGGGTCTGGAGAACAAGTCTCATGGGAAGCAGCTGCGGGAGCTGGGACTGTTTAGCCTGAAGGAAAGAAGGCTGAGGGGAGACCTTAGTGCTTCCTACAACTACCTGAAAGGAGGTTGCAGTGAGGTGTGTCAGTCTCTTCTCCCAAGTTACAAGGGATAGAAGAGAAAATGGCCTCAAGCTGCACCAAGGGAGGTTTAGACTGGATATTAACAGAACTTTCTTCACTGAAAGGGTTGTCAAGCATTGGAACAGGTTGCCCAAGGAAGTGGTTGAATCCCCATCCCTGAGGTATTTAAAAGATGAGTAGATGTGGCACTTAGGGACAAGGTTTAGTGGTAGACTTGGTAGTCCTAGGTTTACGGTTGGACTCAATCTTAAGGGTCTTTTCTAACCTAAATGATTCTCGGATTCTATGATTAAGTTCTTAAGTCTCACAATACAACACACATGGACTTCACAAAAGACAAAGCTACATTTTCTATTCCTTATCTGCTAGAAAATAAAAAATATCCTTTGTTCTGAAATTAAGAAACTGTCCATGAAATCAATGTATTTTTTCATTTCTAGAACGGATTATTTAATTCTATTTATCTGAGGATAAATGCCAGTTCCACCAAGTATCTGAACTCATGAGCCACACACACAAACCAGCAAAGATTGTTATGAACACATAAGATGTTCCTTGAGCTTCATTTGCTAGTTATTAATTTCAGGATGAATTTAAAGTTCTGAATTACACTGTTCTCAACAGCTGAGTGAGAGTTAAATGCAAATAAAAAACATAATCCCATTTATCAAATATTCAATACTACTTCTAAATCTCTATGACATAGGACATCATGTTGCTATATCATATTTAGATCTAAATACAAGAGCCATCTCTTTGATAAAATCTTTCCTTATAATGGCATCTTACCATAAGCACAAAAAGTCAAAACAAAACAGTAAGGAGAGAGGAGACAGCAAAGAAATACGAAGGAAGGACAACTTGATACGATTCACAGAATCATAGAATAGTTAGGGTTGGAAAGGACCTTAAGATCATCTAGTTCCAACCCCCCTGACACGGGCAGGGACACCTCGCACTAAACCATGTTGCCCAAGGCTCTGTCCAGCTTGGCCTTGAACACTGCCAGGGATGGAGCATTCACAACTTCCTTGGGCAACCCATTCCAGTGCCTCACCACCCTCACAGTAAAGAACTTCTTCCTTATATCTAATCTAAACTTCCTCTGTTTAAGTTTGAACCTGTTAGCCCTTGTCCTACCACTACAGTCCCTAATGAAGAATCTCTCCCCACCATCCTTATAGGCCCCCTTCAGATACTGGAAAGCTGCTATGAGGTCTCCATGCAGCCTTCTCTTCTCCAGGCTGAACAGCCCCAACTCCTTAGCCTGTCTTCACACAGGAAGTGCTCCAGCACCCCTATCATCCTCGTGGCCTCCTCTGGACTTGCTCCAACAGCTCCATATCCTTTTCCTAGTAACTTCACCTGTGGGACTAAGGCTAGATGCAAAGATGCTGGACACCTTTTGGGCACATAATACATTGACAATGACAGTTGGCTCTTCTGCAGGGTGAAATGCATTTGCATGAGTGAACTTATTTGGGAAGCATAAGATACAGAGATGCATTCCATGTTTTCCAGTTATTGTATATTGACTCATGCCTATCAACTTCAGCAACGCTTTATGCCAAACTTGTACAACCTCAGGATCCCTTCAGGCTACAGATCCTCCCCAGTAACTCCTCCAGTCATTGTCTCACTGTTAAACTGTGACACTAGGAGATGTCCAAGACAAGTTCATAGCAGACAGATTCACAAATGAAGCCTCTGAACGCACCCAATAAAGCAGCACTGAAAGAACAAATGACCTTTGCTTTTCTTACAGAACGACGTCTTAAATCCTGGGTAACATAACAGAAAAGCAACTTCTTCGTGTAAAAAAGCACAGGACAAAATGAGACAAGGATTCTCATCCCACCAAGCCCTCTGCAGTTTATCTTCCTACACAAGAGTATTGCTTGTACTACAGTAGCTGATTTCTTTCTGCAGAGTTTTGTAGTAATGCTAACTCATTGCATGCTATTGCCTAGAAGAGGAAATGTAAAATTCTCCATGGGACTGATGTTTGTATGGGATATCATTTCACAAATTTAAAAAAAGAGAACCAGTGCACGACTAGTTCATAACAATGTTAAATCATTTGGACAACAGTGAATTTATGTGTCTTTAAACAGCATTTTAACTATTTTAAGATACCTGATCTCACAGGAAGCATGTACAACAGAAAAACTACTTTTTTTTTTTTTTTTAATTATTTACCTTCCCCCAATGTCTGTTCCCTTGTATTCTGTGGTCCCTGAGATAGATATTCCATATATAATCAGGTCTCCATAAAACAAATGCGCAAAATTAGCAAGAAATCCCTGTAAATCTATATTCTTAGCTTCAAACAAACTAGAGTGGAAAAGAATACAACTACTCTTTCTTCATCTTTTTTTTTTTTCTCCCTTTCTTTCCAAAACACCATAATCTGGGACCAAGAAAATTACTAGCTGAAAGAAAACCATGGGACTCAGATAAAAATTTTGGTCACGCTCTATCTTCAGAAAAAATCCCTCATGCTCATTAGATGACCTTTTCTGTGGTGGTAGGAACTGAAGGTGAGAAACATTTTTAGAACTTGACTTACTATAAATAGCTTATTATAACTTTCATAATGAAGGTTTTATCCTGCAATATCTGTTCACAATGCAAAGCTAATAAAAGCAGGACTGCCAAGTCCACCCAAAAATATTCACCAAGTCATCCACACAGTTTTTGAACACTTCCAGCAACAGTGATTCCCTAGATTAAACTTCAAAGGCAGTGAGGTTATACAGATGTAGTTGTAGCATAATTCTCACTAGCACATGAAATGTAAAGCCTATGTTTAAATCTAAATCTAGGCCTAATTTACAGAGCTGGTAGATGTTTGTTTGTGTTTGTATGCACTTGCACATGCGTGTACGGTCAGGTGTGCGCATGTGCTTTGGGGGGTGAGTGTTTCTGAATGTAAGGTGGGTTTCAGTGTAGGAGGGTATGTGTACAGGGATATAGATGACTGGGTATTTGCAGTGTGGGTATAGGGCACATGGGTGCAGGGGTGCACGTCTGTGCAGGTGCACGTGTGTGGAGGCATGTGTAGGTGTATACGTGTCTTCTGTTCCAGTGTTGCTGATTTTCTCACTACTGAGTGGTGTCAAGTATTGCAAGATAAACACTGCTCACATATTATATTTCATCTTATATTGAGGATCATGAATCTGATATCCTGACTTCGAGCAAAGGCTTACTGAAGACTATTTTTCTTAATTGACACCCAACATTCACAGGGATTTATTTGATGATGAGCAAGGAAATGAAGCAATGAAATAGCCATAATGCAACAGGGGATGGGGGGGACACAACAGATTGAATATATTGTATATTCTCACACCTTTTAGCTGCCTGCAACTGAAGGGCTTCCTGAGCTAAAGGTGGTTTCTTGGTGTTAAATAGCTTCTGGAAATTCTAATGACTCCTTAATGTGCAGACCTGGAACAAGGTATATCACTTATTCCACCTGACGTCTTTGAGAGAAAATTGATAACAAAGGCATGAAAATGTACAACTGGCCACACTGCATCAGATCAAAGGACCACTTAGCACAGTGCCCTAAGAATAGCCAAAACCAGATTCGTATATGACGCTTCCCTTTAACAGTCTTACAAATTCAAATTTTTTTCAGGCTCAGGAAGTTTCTAAGGTGGATGCATGCTCAGTAACCCTCAATAGATTTCTCTTCCATGACCTTGACCAAAGCTCCCCTTGAAACTACATTTTGGCAACCAACATTCTTTGGCACCTAGTTCCACATCTCTATTGCCAGATGCATAAAGACTCAGCTCCTGCTTGATAGGAGCTGGTTCTTAAAAGCTTTATTTGATGTCTCTTACATATTCTAAGCTTGGAATGAGCTATACTACCTCATACGTTTCTTTAAAAAGTGAAATGCAGATATGAAAAATATCTTTCAGGCAGAAAAATTAAAATTAACAAAGTGGATATGTGGTCAGCACCATTTTGATACTATAATTACAGAAACCATAACTGTAAGTTGTTTTTGTCACAAGTATGATCTTCTCAAACAAAAGAGCTGTATAAAAGAGCGAGACCACGGCACTTTTGCTACATGCTCTGTAACAGCACTTCACTAAAACCAGAGAGAAGGTGAAGTGTCTTTGTGTGCTCTGAAGTGAAAACTAGATTAACTTCTGTTTCAGCAGGGAGGAAAACTTAACAACTAAGTCCTGGGCAGAGAGTCAAAAAATACATTAAAACAGATATATAGAAACACATGCTGTACAGGATCCTGATGATATCCATACTTCTCAAGAGCAAGGCATACCTCAAAGCCCATAATGATTCAAATATGGAACAACAGCACTTAAAACTTTTATGTAATATCAAGTAATTTTTAGGGGGAAAAAAAAGGAAACAAATCTCCCCACCCCCACCCCCCCCCGGACTGATTCCTGGCGCCACTGGTTGAGCAAGGAACCACAAGCATAGCATATTTACAGCAAGCTTTCCAGATTGTGCTGCAAAAGCCAAGAAACTTTTCTGTAAACTGAGGCCTCAATCTACCCCACACACTTCACATTGCAGCTACATGCATTTAATAAAGCTTCACATTCACATTTTTATTTTTCTCATTACATTATTTATATTACTCTGCATTAATTTCCTCTTCGTAAAATCCCCTAAACTGCTCATAAAACTGCCTTAAAAAGAAATAAAATGATCCAGCTCGAAGATCAAGGAAGAGAAATGGGGCCATTTTTCACTAGAGATGTAAAGAACAGAGTAGAAAATTGTGCAACAATCACTGCTTGTTGCACAAGGCCTGACAGCAGGTACAATTCTGGACTCTTGCATCCCAGGATTTGTCCCAAGAGTACGGGATGGTACTTGAGGGAAGGCACCTGAAGGCACCTATAGTCATATTTTAAAAGGTATTTCTGACCATAGATATACAGAGGTATGCATGATCCTCATGTAAGTTTAGCAGAAACAGAGAAACCATATACAACCAAATTTTGATAAACCTCTTAGGTTTGAAAATCAAGTCAGACATCCTGAGTTGCCTTGGTAGCTATGAAGATCTCTATGCAACCTGAAGTGAGGAAAGATTCACTCACATGAAAAAATAAGGTAAGGTGTAAATAAATAACATGTTGAAAAATAACTGCCACATTCCAAAAATCATGAGGAAAAAATCTTAAAATTTACATTTATCATAAAGGAATATATAGACAACAGAGCAACAGAGATTACTGTGTTCAAAGAGCTATTCTATACAGAGATTTGTCCTTAAATCTGCATCTTCATAAATCTTCTCTAGTTTAAAAAGAAGAAAAGAAAAAAAAGAAAAAAAAAAAAAAGAAACAAACTTAGGCTGATGACAAGATCACTTGGCATGAACTACTATAAATATTGCAAAGTTTCCATTTCTTTTTCTTTAAAAAAAGAACGAATATAGTCCTTTTATGTTCTCATTTAAGTAATCACTTCCAGGTTCCACACAGAACCATCCACATGTGTACTGCTTAAAGTCTGCTACTACGAGCAGAAAGGATAAAACTACCCTTTGGCAGAAGTATTATTTTTGTGTAGTTAGACCTTTGGATTTCTACCACTTCCCTTCTTGGCTTCCGTTCTTCAACCCATCCCTACTTGCATTCATACCGGACCTTTAACTTGCACTGCCAAAAATCTTCCCTCCAAAGAGCACATCAGGGGAGAGAAAAAAGAGCGATAAAAAAAGTCAAATTTTCTTTCAATGTTGTGTAACAAACAAGCCACAAAAGGACTTTTGGTCAGCAGAAACAGTAGGCCACTTACTGTTTATCCCCTAGAAACGTTCTGTCTTTAGCCCAGAAGGGAGCTGGGACACCCACTGGAGTCCTACTTATGCTGCCCTGGCTTAGCTGGGCAGAGTCACCATATGCATTCCATTGGAATATTTAAAATCATACCCCAGAAAACTGTTAATCAGAATACACTTATTGAAAACTTGTCATAGAACACACATCATTCCATCTGAACCGCAGAAGATATTCAAAAGCCAGTAAATTACTATAATGAAAATAAATTACTATTACCAAAATAAATTACTATTAAAACTCTAGCTTTTGCCTCCATGCTGACTCACTAAACTATGCCTTTGGATTCTTAAACCATAGTTGTTTTGCAAGAAACAAAGACAACACTAAACAAAAGACTGAAGTTCACTCTAGATTTGTAGCTGATGATTTCAAAACTGATGATGTTGCACACCTCTGCTTTTGAAACGGGACATATTCTAAGGAAATCTGAGTTTTGGCAGAGAGCACTCCACAAATTCATGAAACTGGGGTCCTCTGAAGTGCTCCTAGTTGAGCATCAAAAATAACTAGATTTTTTAGCCAAAAATTTTCTGAGGTTTGTAGGGGACAGAAGAGGGACAAATATGCCAAACATCTCGGATGTCTATGCAGAAATGTCAGAAGTAAGGAGAATAAACAGGAAGAACATTCAAGTCTTCAGAATCAACCAAAAAGATTTCTTAGATGAGGCTGATTTATATTTAACTGTAAGTAAAGTCAAGAAACAGAAGCCAGATTAGTGGTCACAAGATGACAAATTCTTTACTCAGTGGAGAAAAAAAAAAAAAAAGGAAAACAAACGATTACAAAAACTCCTGATACAATAATGAATACTGTATTCAGAAAGGGATACAATAACATGCTAAGTATACTGGTAAGCAGAGTGCCCGGCGATGAAAATCTTGAGTAAAAAGCAGTGCAAAGAGAATATCCCTGCACAGAAGAAACAAGCAGCACAGCAAGGGACCAATGCAGCTGTGTAAGGGCCTCTTTGTAACCATTAAATATAAAAGGAATTTAAAAAACATAATCTAGAAATAAGAACCTGTGATGACTGATTAGTCATAGTATAGAGGAATTACAGAAACACATATGGGTAAAATCAGAAAGGCCAAAGCATACAGTGAGTTATAGTCAGCATGGATACAAAAGACAGCAAAAACATGTTCTCTATAAACTGTATGTTTAAATAAAATGTCAAAAGTAACTTAACTGTACTTAACTGGGAAAGAAAACAAACAAAAGAAGAAAGAGGCAGAAGTTGTTTTCTTGAACATGTTTTTAAAAAATTGTGACTTGTGTTTTTAACAAAGAAATACAATCATAGGCTTGAATAGAGGTAAAACAAGCAAATGCTATATAAATTGGAGTAATAATTCAGGTCACCTTCAGGATCTGACCTGTCATCCTCTATCCCACCAAACTCTTTCCACCAGACTCTTTCTCAAGGGACCATCAGCATTGGGCTGTGTCTCCAAGTTCCCACCTCATATGGTGGATATGTCACTTCAAGGCAGGACCACATGTGTGCATACAATGTTAGATGACCTGCAGCTGTGTGCCTGCAGGGTTATGCAACTGTCACAATTGAGCAGGCATGTCTGAATGGCAGTCATACAAAATATCTTGCCTATCTGTAGCTTCTGACCTTCTCTTCCAAATAGGAAACTGAAACATCGGCAAAAATGTCAGTTAGATGGACTCACAACTCACCGAAAAGCCGTCTGCCTGCAGAGTTCCTGCCGTCAGACCAAAAGAGAAGCTGCAGTAGGATTTCACTGGTCTACTGCCTTGGATTTTATTCTATAAAGTATTTTAATTAGTAACTGGATGGTAGACTAGAGTCTGAGTATCAAACCTGTGAGTAACTTCTATACAGGAGGTATCATAAGCATCCTAATGGGTTCAGAGTCCAAAATGACATTCACAAACAGAAGGAAAGGTCTAGCATCAAAAAGGATGAACTTTAAAAACATAAGATATAGACTACACTTCGCAACATTTAAAAACTACAAGAGTACAAAATGAGGAAAAGCTACTCAGGTAGCAATACTGCAGAAAAACTTCTGGCTGCTGCGTAAGACTTAAAACCCAAAGAAATCTTACAGGAGCTATCATACTGAGATACCAGATAGGATTATTTTGCTCTGCTAGATGTTGATAAGGACAGGAAATAATTATTTTGCTGATTAAGGTCCTTGTCTAACTTTGGACACCAATGGAAAAACTACAATCAACAGACAGCTCCAAATGCAGCAGGAAACTTGAGTCATAAAGAAAAATTGCACCAGGCTTGAGCACAAAAAGACATAGGTAAGAATATCCAATATATAGAAGGTTTTTATAAAAAGGACAGAGAATCTGTTCCAATTTCTGCTATGTGAAGAGGGAGAAATTAACTTAATTTGCAGCGCAGAAGACTTGGGTTAGAAACCAGGAGAGTGTATTTTATGCTGACGATAGGTAAGCAAAGGAACACACAATATATTCACTGGAGATTTTAAGGAGCTGGATAAACATCTGTCAGGGCTGGTTTGAAGTACATCTAGCCCACTGTAGAGCTTGAGCTTGAACAGCATCACCTCTTGTTTGCTTTAAGCTTATTTTTTTCCCTAAACTTTTCATTACTTCATTGTGCTTTTTATTCTACAACTGAAATACTTGCAATGAACTGACACTTCTTCTTTTTTTTAATAATGTCCATTTTTAAAGAAGGTGTTTAAGCTCCTAATGTTTTAAAAGATATTTTCCTTCCTGGAAAATTCCTATAAAATTGTTATAACAACCTCCTTCTCCCAGGCACAAGCTTGACAGAAATGTAGTACCTACTAACGTTTGTCTTGGAATTGGTGGAAGAGGAAGGAGAAGACACACAGGTAGGACTTCCTGGACACAAAGTAACCATCTCATGGGCAAAGGAAAATGCAACACAAGTATCATGGACACAGTAGGCTTGAGCTATGGCTAATTCAAGGGACCGATGGTACTGGCAGGTGTGAGGAACCATTCCTCAGATCCCAGAGGAAAGCTTTCGCACAGACTAAGCTTTCACTCAAAGGACACAAGCAAAGCAATAAATAAATCTTTGTGTGGCCTAAGCAGACATGAAGCACTTTAAAACAACAGAACAAGTAAGAAGAACCTGGAATTCATCCTTTTCATGTCTGAAGCCAATAACCTCCTTCTAAAGCCCTTCCTTATTTAACATGCTTGAATTTGGCTTTAAAAGCTGTTACAGAGGTGCTGTCAAGAGGTGTCTCTTCCAATAAGCAATACTCTGTTGTCTCTTCCACTCCCTCTCCCTACCTAAAAGAGCAAAACTAATATGCAATTGTTGCCTCTAGACACCCACTGAGCCTAGATTAGGCCTGAAGTCATACTGGCAGGAGATGAAAGTAAATTCTGATCACAGTCCAGAGGTTGATTTAATCTGGGAGAAGGGAGAGGTGGAAGGTGGGAGTGTTAATTCCTGAAATTAGTTTTTTCCGTTCATTTTTGCACTGGAAAAGAGGTAAAGCTGGAAATCTTTTAAAGATGAGTGAATACACTGCAAAACAGGTTTAAGTACATGCGCCAACTTTCAGAAAGCATTCAGTCTTTAACTGCAGGCTTGCATACACTGGAGAGAAGAGAAAACATCACTAAGTCTCTTCTCATCAGAAAACGTAGAGGTTGAATATTAGTGTCTCTAATATTTTGCAGGAGATTTTTCCACTAACAAATAGAAATAATTGACCAAAACAATGCAACTAACAACAGTAAAACAGAAATATAAGCAGCATGGTTTTCTTCTATGTAAGTGGTAATAAATTTGCATCATTAAATGAGTTATATAATTAAATAGCCAAATATTACCATCTAAAGATACATAACCTGCACTTACATTAATAAACATCACCCTGTTGTTTTGGTTCCCTCCCCAGAAATATTAAACTACTTGAATAAATGAACTCTGGCTATAGGAAAATCTCTGTGGTCATTACACTGGCATTATCCTAAAAAAAAAAACTTACACGTGAGTCTGCTTCAATTCTGTCCTACCATCCTGCTAACAGAAGTGCTCTTTCGTACCCTTTTGTAGATCAAATTCCTCCACAACCTAGTTTTATACTTTGATATTTTCCACACTAACTACAAAATCCATGACTGATTGCAAAAAAAAAAAAAAAAAAAAAAAAAATAGGCAGTTTATTTCAGTTTCTGCACTGAAACTAGCTTTATATGACTTTCAGCGAAAACTAATTAATCTTACCTAAGCCTCCACTAAAAATCTTCTATGTTGCTACTTCTACCTTCCAAGTGATCGAACCATAAAGAAATCCATACGCTCTTTGTGTTCCCACAGCACGTTTTCTGCACATCTAATCAATCGTTGGGTGGTCCAGCTACACAACAGCATATTCCACAACTGACTGGTGGTCAGCCGGAATGGGGAGGATGTGACCTGACCCCTACCATTCACTGGATTTTATACAATTTATTTCTCCCAGTTGCTAACATACCTTTTGTAATGCTTTCCAATAGTTTTCTTTGGAAACAACTGAGATTTCTAAAAAGGGCAGAGATCTCAATCTGAAAACACTTCATGGAAACATATCTATTTCTAAGAAACGCAGACTGAAACATAAAACTTGCATGAGTCTGAGGACAGGAAACTTTTTTCCCCAAATCCTTTTTATTAGTCCCTTATGACGCGCTACCCACCCTTCGTCCACTTTAAATTTAATGCCAATAGGGGAATTTCAGTACAGATCTCATACACCATGAAGGAAAAGTTCGGTAGGAAAATTATACTATTCACCAGGAAGGATAGGAGGGTGTAGTGGTGAGGGTGCGTGTAGGGGTGTGTGCCCCCATATATGTGCGGGTGTGGGTGTTACATGGAAATCATCATTATGTTTTTCTTTGTTTCAAGTTACTGGCTTTCAGCCCAAATTTTGTTCCCACCTAATTCGTCGAAGTGGGTAACTATGTCACTGCCATGAGCACTTAGAAAAAATTGGAATGATTACTTTCTGCAGTGTGGGTAATCCTGAAATGATGACACACTCTTTTCTCTCCCCTAAGCTGAATCCATTACTTATCTGATCACTTTGTCTGCTTACAGTTGATACTGCCATGCAGTTCCAGTTCCAAACCACAGAGTCCCTACTAGGCAGTGTGTAAGTGCAATCCCCTTCTTAACAAGTGAATTAACTCTACAGACTGGCTATGCATCGCAAAAAAGCAGAACAAGGAGAGGGTTTTAAAGTAGCTTCTACATTTACTACCTATACATTTTTAGCTTTTTCATCTTCTAACATTGCAAAGATTGAAAAGGTTGCTAAGTGTTTCCACTACAGTTGTTATGCTATAAAAGAATTATGCCAATATAAGAACATAAATAAGCAATCCAACCTTAAAAACCCACATTCTTGAGCCAAACTCTACATAATCCTAAAACTGTGTACTGTCACGCTACCACTGCTGTTAGGCAGCAACTGCATCATCAGTGATAAAGTTATGCCTCACCTCTGCCACTCAGGCTTATCTTGCCTTGGCTTCTGTAGCCCTTCCAAGGTGGGTATGTGTGGAAGCCACCTATGTCTCACTAGGAATGATTCCCTCCTCTGCAGCAAAAAGCCAGAGAAGTGAAGATGACATTGGACAGGTTTTCCACTCCTGGCAGTCAACAGCTGAAACATGGGTTTATACTGAACTGTGGAATGCCACAGCCCATGAGTAAGAAAGCACATCCCAAAGCAGAACTTCTAGGGGAAGAAGACAACTTTTTCTGCTTCGCTCACAAGAGAATCAAATCTATTTGGGAATGGGAGCCAATGAACCAGGGATACAGGAAAAGAGGGAGTAAGACTTATTTTACTATCCACCTCCTTCCAGAAATGCACATACATCTAAGCAAAAGGTTTAATAGGATAGCAACTTTTTTCATGCATATTATGAAAAGTCCAAATGGCATTTCCAATTACTAATTTTGCCCTCATTTCCATGTCAAATAACCCTGAACTGTAAGAGTAAGAAGCCATTTGTCTTCCTACCCATCCCAGAACAGAATCAAGCTCCCTTTGGGTTTCTTTTTTTCAATTTTCTTTATATTTCTGTGTTTACACAGATAGATGAGCCAAAGATAGGAAGAGGGTTTTTTCTCCCAAAATTGACTTATTCTATTGCATCTGATCATGACTGAGAAAACACATTTAAAAAGAAACCCCAAACCCTTAATTCAAACATCACCAACAGGATATTATCTGTTATTGCTGAAGTACTACAACTAGTTATATGCCAATATGACCAGAGTAGGCCTCTGTGGTTCAGAGTTCCTTTGATGCTGATGGAAACCTGCTTTTCAATTAATGCATAAGAAGGGAAGCACACATATTTTCATTGCAACTCCCAAGCTAAAACCTCACAATAGTATATAGACTCTCTGCTAAATGAAGAACAGATGAGCTTTAAAAGAAAGTTATTTATATCATGGAATCTTTCAGTCAAATTGGAAACTAATGTTGACTTATCACCTGTCATTCTCCATTAACGATACTTGAATATGGATATTAAAATTGTGCATATGCTGGGAGGGGAAAAAAAACCAACAACAAAACATCAATAATTAATAACAAAAAAAAAAAAAAAAAAAAGGAAAGAAAAAAAAGACCTCTTTAATGATAGAACTCTTATAAAAATTCAGTGACACTTTTGATCTGTAAATTATGAAAGAGCAAGTTAATAAGAACAACAACAAACCAATGGACACACTTAGAAAAAAAGAAGTTGGAACTTAAGAACAGGTTTGCCTAACTCTTCCCATTTTTATACTAATTTTGGTTCCACTCTGAGCAGCTTCATAAGAGGCATCACTGCATTCCAGGGTTATTGCCCCTATGATTTCCCAAAGCAATGTGTTCAGTTTACTTTCCAGCTCTGCAAATTTGACTTGGAACCCAAACGACAAGTTAAGACACTTCTGTCTTCTATAAAAATCAGGACTAAAGATAAGCAAAATTCTGCCACATGTGACAATTTAGAAAAATCTGTCATCTCCATCAGCATAGCAGAGATTCATCGCTGCCTTGTCAGTAAACCAGGTGAAAGATGAACCATAAGAAAGGAAGATAAAGTCAGCTCAGACGGATGACAGAATTTCAAGTTTAGCATGTTACCCTTATAATTTTGTATATTTTAATGTGGTAGATTTCTTGTAGTTTTAGCTCAACTGTGTCTCATCCATGCTTTTTGCACAAACTTTTCTGACCTTTTCATGAATTATGAAACGGAATGTCCTGCTCTTTAGGTGTACCAAACACCTATGACAAAGTACAAAGGGAAACAGTCAAGAGAAAAGTATAAGTAGTTGTCCTCACAACTTCTACTAATTGTACTTCAAGTGCTTAAAAATGAAAGCCCACATCACAATCCAGGCTGGCACATTCATGAGTAGAAACAGAGTTTATTATTTCTTAACGTAATATTAAGCTAATGTTTATAATACGCTTTCGGACTCAATCTGTAATTTCTGATGATAAATCATATTATGTTGAGAAACATTATGTAATTGTCATTACCACATTATGAGTTGATAAAGGCAGGATATAGACGAACAACCCTTATGGCCTGGGCCAGAATACTTGGCTCTTTTGATGCATATATAAGGCGAGAAAATGTGTATCATCAGATGTATTTATTTGTATTTACATTACTTGTACTACAAGTACAGAGGTACAAAGAATGAAGCCAAATCTGCTTACAAAAAGACTTTAGAATTCGTAATTTATTCAGATGTTCTCTGATTTGATACTTGGAAACAGTTTCTCCTTGGTAGAACTAGAAACCTATTTCAAAGTTTATAGAACAGCAGGACATATATTAAGTTACTGTAAAAAAATATGATCAACCACAAAAGTTCTATTATAGTTTGTCAGACTAAATGTGAATATATGATTTTGTCAGAAAGACTGAATGATTAACAGTGATTAACTTACATTTTCTTTTCACTTTTTAATGTTCTCTTATAAATTTCTATCCGGTGTGCTATTGCCTGAAAGTAACTTCCAATAGGTGAAAGCTGAAAGCAACACTGGAGTTTTCTCTGCCAGAAGTATACATAAAGAAAAAACATATTTAAAAAAATTGCAATCACACCATGCTATTTAAAATGAGACTCTAAGGCACCACAAGAAGAAACCCTTTATAAATCAAGGGCACACTGTATACTGTAATTCAGTTACAGTACTGAAGAGAGATGTTGTTAAAATCTACTAATCCATTTTTGGCATGAACTGCAAACAGGCGAGATAGTTTACAAATACAGGTTATAAGCACTGTTGCTAAAGCTGCCATTCCTATGATCTCAGGCAAACTCTGAAGCATGTTGCTTCCTTTCTGAAAAGCTTAAATATGTTTCCTCCCCCCACACACCCTTAGCTCTGGACGGTTTAATCATTCTCACAGCAGATAAAACTTTCTGAGAGCTGATTATTCTGACAGGGGGAAAAAAGGCACTGTATGTGACAGGGTCCCTTTTGTTTCATACAGGCACAACAATCTGTTTTCCATTGAACAGAGTTTTTAGGTCTCCCTCCACAACATTTTTGTTTAATTATGATAAAAGACAGTAACTTAATCAGGCATAAATCCTGTTCAACCGAACATGAGAAAATAAAGGGGTTAATGTTGGAGGCAAAAAGTTAGACATGTGACCTCTCAATTACAGCTTTAGATAATACACCACGAAGGCACTGACAAGAAAAAAATCATTCATTCCTCAGACTTGCCATAGTGTCAGCAGAAAAAGTTATTAAAGAAACTCACAATCATTATTATTTTGATTAACATGCTTTGCCTAGAATGCAACTATTCAGTTATAAAATTATCTTGACTTTTACTCCAGTAGCATAGTCATATGCACAGCTGCTCCCAGAGAAAAACATTTTCTTTGTAATATGCTATTTATTTCAGAAACTCTGGAGACCAGGACCTCAATTTGACAGATAAGCTGAGAAAAAATTAAAAGGACTGACACCAGGAGGGGAATATACTCTCTATCTTCAGAATTGGGCTAGCTGACACATGTAATACAGGTGAGATCTATATGAAGGCTAGGATCAGCATCCTCAGAATACAATCAGTGTTCTCACTCACTGCCAAGTCCAAGAACTGGCACAGCAAGTTGCAGTTTTAACTTGGTTTAGTTGTTGGAACCAAAACTTGCCTTGACCAGCTAAACTGCAGCAAAACTCATCACTACTCACACAGAAACAACTATCAACAACTAGAAGTAGGGACAGGTAGGTGAGCAGGAGTTATGAGAAAGACATGGAGTAATCCCACTATGACAGACTAGCAAGTTAAGGTATCCTTGGGATGGAGGCATGAGGTATTTTAGACAGGAGGGGAATACAGCAAGCAAAAGAAATCTGAGGGCTGAAATTTGGGAGTCACTGGAAACATGACAAAAAAAGTGTTCTAACTGAACAGGCATTTCTGCTCTCTCACTGAGCAGAAAAGACCAGAGGCAGTTCATTGGCCCTGAGGACAATGTCATGGGTCATGCCCACGTTCTTGCAATTTCTCCTCTCAAGCCCCCAAAGGCTAGCCATATCAAAGATAAACCTGGGAACATGCCTTGCCACATACTCCTCCCCCACATTATACTCCTGCACTGATGGAGTTAGACCTACAGGCTACAGCTATGGCAGAAAGCAGGCTCCTCAGAAAACCACTGCCAACTGCAGGCTGACATCCAAGCTTCAACCTAGATCCTGGTTTTTTTCTGATAAGGACGTAGCCCGAGATGCTGGAGTGAAAAGATGATGGACATTGGGGAAAGACGACGGGGACAAAAATTCACCATTAAAGACAACCTAGGGGAGTCATAGGGAGTCCTCTAAATAAAGAGGAATGGAAGGATCAGACACAAACACCTTGGTGGGCAGAACCGGTGGACTGCATAGCTTAATGCAACAAGGACAGTGTGCAGACCCTGCAAAGTACACAAGTGCTCCATTCCTCCCCTAAATAGCAGTAACAGCTCCTACCAAGGTCCATCAGTCATCACACTCAGCTTTCCCACCGAGTCTCCCAAGTCATGTCTGGTTTGTAGTTAGTACTTTCTTTGCATAACTAGCATCAAGATAGTAGTTTTAAGACTACAATATCACTGTATAAAAAAGACAGGTTTGGTTAAATGGTTAAAGACATTTCTTTGTTGCTTAAGTTAAAGACATTTCTTAAAGCTGAATAAAATGTTGAATGTTCAAACTACAGATGTCAAAAGGAAGATATATCCCTTGGGCATAGGGTTGGTTTGTTTTGTTTTGGGGTGTTTTTTTGCCCAGTCTGGAGTGCATTATTTCAGGCAGCATGGAACTGCCTCTGGCTATAGTTACCAGAGTAGACTTTAATGAAAACTGGTGTTGGTCTGCATAATATTTTGTGCACCTGGGGAAAATATTTATCCAAGCAACACCCAGATCTGTGGCCACCAAACATGTTGAGGACTTGCTTGCATTATGTTCAATGTCATCTTTGAAAGTACCAGAAGACACTTACTGTGCTTAAGCTAGCTTCTTTTTAAAATTTTGAACAAAACTTAGCAAAAGAAATACACTGACTTAGCAACTGCTACACAGTTACTTTCATAGTATGTATTTTCACAATGATTTTTACAATGACATTTTAGGTTTACATGCATCACAGTGTAATTAGTTTTCCCCTATATACAACTTTAAAATATAAACATATACTTAGAGTTTTAATATCTTAATATAAATCTACCCTTTTAAAAAGTCATACACAGACTTGT
Organism: Strigops habroptila; assembly: GCF_004027225.2. Lineage (NCBI taxonomy): Eukaryota > Metazoa > Chordata > Aves > Psittaciformes > Psittacidae > Strigops > Strigops habroptila. Next base: position 54,930,077 of record NC_044302.2, on the reverse strand, counting down.
TCATGCACACCAGTGTTTTTCCCAGAAGAGACGTTCATGATACGCCATACCAGCTTTGCAGTAATTCAATATCCAAATGTTGGACTTTCCGGGTGTGTGATGGTCTACAGGATCAAGAGTGGAACAGCAATACTTCCTTATCAGGAAAGCAGACATTTTAAAGTACTCACATTCTTCGTTTATATGGAAAGTTTAACATATAAACAAACATACATTCCTATGCTGCCATTCAGTCCCAGAATCTCTCTGTTCATATTGGTGTGTTTCTGCATCTAACTACTAGACTATTTGATTCACTGGGAAAGTTTGTTAATGCAAACTAAATCTGAACCATTTGAAGTATAGATCACTGTTTATTTTTCCTTCCTGGAATAAAATAGAATATGACAGCCACTTCAAATACATCCAGAGCTAAATTACAGTTACGCTGTTTCTCCCCCACACTTCAAAAGAGCTCTCTTTGTAAAAGAACTCTACTAAAAAACATCTCTGTTACAGAATTGCATTTAGGTACCTTCCTAATCCTGAGATAATTAAAATCTCCTAAGGTAGTAAGGTACTATGTCTGTAAAGAGTTTATTGAAGAAATGCTCTCTGCATTCTAAAGGGCATCTACAAAGTTTCCACTGACATACACAGGCATTTTTCCTAACCAAGTAAAAGTACTCTTTCTCAACAAGAGCAAAAGCAGAATTGTTGATGGAACTGCAATTTAGGCACTGGAGCACAGCTGCTTCAAGCAATGTCAAAAAGCATCCTTAGCACATCATCAGCACTGCCCTGCTCTTTGGCCACATGCTCCTTGGAGTGATTCCTTTCGAAAGAGCTCAGACTATAAATTACCTCTGAGAAACTGACTTTCATTTTGTCTTCTACGGTAAGACTAGAGATGCCACTTAAAATTACAATAAAGAGATTATTTCTTGTCTCCCAGTGACCACATTGCCTGGACTATGCCAAATCCAGTATACTAGCCATCCTTTACTACTTCTAACCTGCAATTTATTTTACATTCATAGGCAATCCAAGAGGAAAATTGTAATGGCCACCTGGAAAGGTGGGCTAACAATGACTCTGCTGTGAAAACCATCACAAAAGCCCATGAAAAACATGTTAGGTTGCAGGGGACAGATTTGAGAATAAAAATTTTAATTGCTTCTAAAGAAACTTGACGCAGAAGCAGGTCTATTCTGAGATCACCTCAGTGGGAATGTAAGTTTCCAGAACATGCAATGTCAGGAATGAAAAAATTTATAACTCCACTACCTAAAATCTTTTAACAACCTTATATATTGTTAACTGAAACACATCTTTAGTTCCAGAAATTACAGTGTGTAATGAGACTATAAAATTCTAAGCAAGCACACTGCTTGCAAATTTCAGTTCTAATCTACAAAAATTTGTAAGCACTATTAAATTTATAAAAATCCTTTCAGACCAATGCATGTCGAAGTATTTTATCTATTTACATATATAGCCACATCTGGTTTTAGAAGCCCAAACTAAGACAAGTGTGGAACACTAAATCGTGGCTTACTTTTTTAAGATGATTTCGACAATGCTTCACCAGTTAGTATTTTGCAAGATGAGGAAGGTTAAGGGCTAGACATCACAGTTGGAAATAAAATGGGTTTTATACCTCCACGAATTCTTATTACTGGATCACAGGTGTAGCAGGTTAATTAAAATCTAATAGACAAAAGAAATATTAACAGTTGTCCCCACACTTGATTTTCCAAAAAACAGGATGAAGATCAGATAATTACTTTTGCTGCTGATAAGGATTCCTTGGGTTTTTTTCATTGTTTATTATGTCATAGAACACACTGTATTCAGGACATGCTCAGTTCAAAATACAAAGCACCAACTTTTAGAGATAAGTAAGTCTGCTTTTTAATCTCTCTTTAATTTCAGAGCCTGTCACTAGGGGGGTGAGAGGGGAATAAAAAAAAAAAAAAGGTATGTTGGCTACTTACATGAAAGTGGTCTTACACAGTCCAAAAGTGCAAAGTTAGAAGTATCAAAGAAATGCCAGTGAGCAATCTTTGGTAACTCAGCAGAGACATAGAAACTCGGGACTCCACCCTCTCTTACCGCTACTCATGGAGCAAAAAGCTATTGCATCCATATGATATGATTATGCCTCTTGTGGGAATGCTGTAGAAAACATTTAGCAGAAATAACACAGCAGAAAGAACACGAACTGCAAAGTGAGAGTGACCAGGATCTTCACTTCTTCACTACCTTACCTCTCAATTTTGCTTAAAGGCTAGACACCAGATAGGCAGCTAAGCCAGTGCCACAACAGCCAACAAGTTTATTCAGCCACCTTCTTAGGCTTATCAGAGATCAGATTTATCAGAGATAAATCAGAGAACCTGAAACATCGCTACACCAGAGCCAGATGCATAAAAAGTACTGTTTATAATAAACAGATGAAACACTGGATTTAAAGCAAAAAGGAGAAATGACTAAAACTGGCAAGTCAGAATTCTCAGCAACTATTGGTTCATTCTCAATAACAGTCAGGAAGGAAATGCTCTTAAGACATCCTTAATGTTTTTAATTATCCCAACCTACTTCACACATATTACTGTAACTGTTTCTGAAAGATCAGCTAAGAACCATCCAGTATTAACAGACTGTTATTTCCTAATATAAATTCCTGTCTGCCACCTTTTCAATTCCTTGCTTAATTGGGGAAGAAATAATAACGATTACAGTAACATCTAAATCTGGTATTGCTCTTGCTTGTTGAGAAATTGTTGGACTAGAAGCAAGCAAAGATTTCTTTTTTTTTTTTCTTTCCTTTTTTTTTTCCCCCGCCTTAACAGTCCATTTGGCAGAAGAAAGAAGCCTCGATTTTTGGCAGTGAGGAACACACTCTGAAATCTGCAGCTGGACCAAAAAAGTCACTTCTAGTGCAATAATGGAAAACATAAACCCATCATTCAAAAAAGCAACTAAAAAAGAAAAACATGCCTTGCTTTCTTAAAACAGTGAATCACATTCACACTTCTGTCCTGGAAATTCTTTATATCAATTAAAAAATGAAGACTTACCAACATCCCATCCAAGCCTGGAAAATGTGGTGGTTTGTTAGGTTTTTTTTCCCTTAAAGTTGTATGCCTTCATTTTAAAGTGCATTGCCTGTTCCTTCTCCCTCCATCTTCCACTTGCAAAATTACACCCTTACAGTTACAAAGATAAGACTCAAAAAAACAAATGCAATGTTTTCATCCCAAATTCACTACTGGAATAGTACCATATTAGGACTCTGAGTAAGTTTACAACTGCTGTCTGCAACCCCACAGGCAGTAAAACTACCATGAACCAAGTCAATTTCCCATGGCTTTTAAAAGCTGCAAAGAAGTGTGAATTTAGGAGCTCAAGTTATTACCCAAGGAGAAACACCCAAAAGATACAGGCTGGGAGTAGTAGCTTATTTTCTGGGTGACCTCATCAATGTCCTACATGACCCAGCTGCATGGGGGAAGCCACACAACTTCCTGCTTACCCAGATGGAAACACAGTTTCTCCCCCAAAACATGCAGCCAGTGTTTACAGTTTTGCTAGGAAACCAACATCCAACAGAAGAGCCCACACTCATGCGATAGAAAGTGATGAGACTGCTGGGAGAGAGAAAGAGGAAGTCACCACCCCTCACCACCAGCTTCCAAAAACATCTTCTATACCTTCAGACAAACGGGCAATTCCTGATCAAACTCAACCCACACGACTGTAATTCAAGGTTTCTCTGAAATTACATATAACAAAAATGGGTTTGGAGTATGTGCTGTATGTTCCAGCTCTTTGGAGCCCTTAGCAATTTGAAAGTGAACTGCTCAACAAATAAAACAAAAAAAGCCAACACCCACAAACCATGCACCACAAAAACATGTTACCTGATTCTCACTAGATACAGGAATGATCAACTCTCTGGCAATCAAATCAGATAAACAAGATTCTGGCATTTATAGTTCAAGGTCCATAGGTATGCACAAAGAAATGTTCATATAGAAAAGGAGCGATGGAGGGGTGAGGAATAAAAGGAACGGACGCCCTAAGGTAAGAACTGGAAGCCAACAAATCTGATCTAGTGTTGTTCTCAAGAAGTCATTCATCCATATTGGAGTGTAGATTTATTATTTCTTTAATAACAAAAGCATCATATACACATCTTCACACATGAATATATTCCCAGTTTCATCCTGTTATGAAAGCAGACTCCATGTACATCAGCAAGCTTAACAGGATGTACATCAGGTGAGCAAAATAAAAAATGAAGATGAAAGAAAGGTTTTATATAAAGCATTCTTTTAAATATATGTTCAAGGTGTTATTTAAAATTGACAGAATCACAAGAGCCTCATTGTTCCTTTAACTGATTTTATGCAACTGCTTCTAAAACACTAATCTGTTGATTTCTCTGGTGCTGCTTCTGCTTTGGCTTCCCAACTTCAGCTGTCAAACTGGCTTGGGCAGTCACTCTGAGTACATGTATATTCAGAGTTAAGGCTAGTGATAGAACCTTTATCAGCATCTTGAGTTTCGCTAACTGTAGATGTATCACTTAGTTTAACTTTTTTTTTAATCTCCTAATCAATTTTTTATGGTCACTTCAATATGATTAGAAATATTTTATTACATACTGCACTATATTTCTATCAATCATGTTCGTCATGACTTCCTAAATATGAAAACTGTGGAGGTAAAAATGTGCTCATGAACTCCCATGTGTACAAGGAAAAACATGGTAGGTACGCATGGTTAGGAGGAAACAGTTTGGTATTTTGAAAACTACTGTCTGCAAAATGAAGGAAAATACAAATATTCCAAACCTGCAAGTACTCTCTCTGCGCAAAATCCTACTGAAGCTTTTGCAATGACAGAATTTCTACTAAAAAAAATTAAAAAAAAAATAATTTAGAACTTCATGTAAACAAGCATTTTTTTGTCAAGTACTTAAAACCAACACATCTGATTAGTCTCACACCACTGAAAATAAAATTCTTGTGCAAGCAAAGACTACGAAAAAACGACTCACATTGTTTTCCTAAAATGTGTTCAAAATCAGGTTGGTAGTTTTATTTTAGAATATATTTTAATATATCATGATTTTTATATCATGATTTTTGTGAGTTTAAAGGAATGTTTTCTGGTTTTGTCACCTTTCAAAAATACAGTACACATAGAAGGTAAGTACATTTTTACCTCCACCTCAGAGAGTATTGAAAACAAAAACATGGCATTACAAACACTTGTATACTATCAAGTTTCCAGATCAGACTTCAACTCTTACATCCCAAGAATACTGAGTTGTTCACTTTTCATTTGGTACTGGTACTTGCATGCAAACTGCAGGAGGTTTATAAATCCACTTTCCCAGACCCAGTTATTTCTGAAATAGCCTGCAAACTGTAATAGAGCTTTCCAGGAATGCACCTTCTAACTCCATTTCCTGTTGTATTTCAAACCCTGCCAAAGGAACATTTCAAAGGAGAACACAGGATATAAGTATATGATGGAAAGTTCATTGAAGGCTTCCAAAATCACGTAAGTAGACATGCTAATTTAAAAAATGAGATCTGAAATTGTTTATTGAAGAAATATGGACTACAACATTCAAGTGGGTCTAAGAAATCATGCTAACAGTGTTGCAGCCCCTGAAGAGTTGCTTTTAATTTTACATAAGAGGCTGTTACTGAAATAAAGCACAACTGCTCCTGGAATTGTCTGTCTTCCCTTTGCTTTGCTCCCTCTAATACCTGAGGTAAAACAGGTTTTGAAGAAACCTCCTTTAAATACCACCTGCTGCAGGCTTCAGAGAGAGGGAGATTTAGAGCCCTCCCTGCAAACGTGGACCTGACTCAGTGTCAGCGGATCTAAGAGGGAGCCCTGCTGCTGCCTGAGCTGGAGCAGAGCCTGGAGCTGGCCTCCTCCAGGTCGAGCACCCAGCGACCCCACAAACTGTACTTTTTGGCTGGCCCGGTAACTCGCTCCCATGACTCAGGATCTGCAGTAACAGCACTGTAGTGCATCAGCCTGCCTTGTTCATTCAGTCCCCTAAAACAGGGACGCAGAAGCTACTCTGTATTTTCAGTGGCATTGCTTGACAAATAAGGTGAAAAGACACCTGAGGAGCCTGTAAGGTATTTGCAGGAAGAACGTGTTAGCAGCTCTCCTCCATCAGCAGCTGCCGCTCTTGGAAATGCTGTAATTGCTATACGTGAAAAGAGAACAAAGGCTTTTGGCCACACAGCACCCATAAGCAGTAACTATGCCTGGCACACACCTGCCAGCAACAGCCTCCGAAACTGACTGCATCTTTTGTTAAGGCGGCAGCAAAGGTGCAGAGCTCAAAATGATCAACACTGTGGTCCTGCAACGTGCCAGAGACTCCCTCCCTCACAAAATGAATAAAGGTGCACTTAAGCAGCCAGGAAATTAAAATCCTGTCTTATCCCTTGCTTTACCAATACCATTTCCGTCTGAAGGCTGCAAACTTGCAGGAAGAAGCAATATAAATGGGTTATATTTGGGAAACTTCATTTTCCAAGTAATAGTGAGCAGAAAGTTGCATTTGGATCTTGGATTCACTGAGCAACTTCTGAAAGGGAAAAACAGTGTGCAGCAAATAAGTGAATGCAAGAAGATGTTCTGCTACAGAGGCACAGGCACAGAACAGTCTACAAAGTACACACCACCAGAAGGAAAAATTACATGGGCTAACATGAACATAGGACCAACTTTTGCAAGCACCAAACAGGACAGAACTGAGTATATAGGCTATCTCAGCCACTAAGGTAACATTCAAAATGCATTTAAGAGGTTCTGCTCATTATTTTTCCTGTTTTGCTGTTTACCATAGTATTCTTCTTTACTCAGAAATACATGTTTTTCCTAGGACCTTTAAGAATGCTTCCCTATTTGGCAAAAAAGACCTGCAGATACCTAAAGATCTGATTTTGGACTTACGGTAGAGTTTTGCTGCAACCCTTCTGAATGGCTGCCACCAAATGTGGCCTTCTTTGTAGTAAATAAAAGTGCTTTGGTTTTTTGTGGGTTTTTTGTCTGTTTGTTTTTGTTGGTGTTTGGGTTTGTGTTTCTTGTTTGGTTTTGTTAGCTGTTACCTGTATTTAAGGAACAAATTTTAAAAGAAGGACAAATTTGCTGGAAAAGAATCTCCAGGATGGTTGCAGATGTCGAATCAGAGGTAACACCTCTATTGCAATCACAGGTCAGTGCTAGTTCTGCTAATTTTCCTAAGAGAGATCTATTTCTGAAGACAGAAATATTAACATCTGCAATTATTACTGAGATTGTATAATTACAATAAATTTAACATTTATTTTCAGATGGTCCTCAGCCTTCCCCCACCCATCCACATCATCTCCACTATCATGTTATATTCATGTAAGATGCAAAGAAATACTACACCATATTATTTTAAGATACCTTGAGTTTATACTAGCTTTAAAGCCTACCTTAAAAAAAAAAAAGAAAAAAAAAATCATCTCTGCAGTTCTATTTTTCTTTAGACTTAAAATTGATTAAAACAAAACAATGTTCTGTCCAAACCCGCATTCTTTTCATGATTTTCCTCTCCTCCCATTATCGTCCTAAAATACTGCACTCTTACAATATGGAATTACTTAATCAGTCCTGACACGCATCTACTTTGTACTTGGCCCAGCCCCAGCAAACATAGTCGTGCTCTACTACACATCATTTCTCTCCATAACCTCTCTTTTCCTTTGGGTAACATACTTCATTTCAAAACATACCTTCTGCTAGGAAGCAAGACTCCAGGCTTCTGTAAGGGTTAAATCAGAGTTTGAATAATTGATGCACAAGCAGAATTCTGGTTTAGTCCACAAATACAACTCCTGTTCAACCTGAATTCCAGCCAAACCAGCTACAAAACTAAGCTTTCACCTGCATAATCAATTGCCATAGCCTGTTATTGAAATCTTCATTGTTTTTTAAAAGACATAAACTTGAGAGTACGTTTCAGGATCAATGATTCTTCAGGTTCATCAACTCTCATCTAATCATATTTAACAAAAATGATTACAAAATGAATAGGTAAAACCTTAACTGTAAATATTATTTCCAATACAACTATCGCCATTTGGGAACTCAGACCAATATCAAGAGTATGACGGTAGAGAACAGAGAGGTAATTTTCAAGTACCACACCACTTGCAAAAAAAAAGATACATATATGTTTTTCTAGTAATGCTAATAATAACCTCCAGAGGCACATCTTCTCAGAGAAAAAAAAAAAAAAAAGTCCCCATTTCAGAGAATAGGAATCCTTAAAACTTTATATAGCTTTCCTAGGTCAATGGGTTTCATCCAAAATCCATTATAAAGGGTTACTCTGCTTCTTAGTTCAGATGAAGTGCAGTAGCCCTAGCAATATATTAAATTATGTGCAACTTTGGGGCTCTGTTTTTCATCCACCATGCTGAAACCCCGAAGATGAAACTTTTAACTTCATGTTACAGCTCTTTTTTCATGAGGAGAATATTGTCTATACATCTGTTTTGTATACAGAGTTCTCATAATTAACAGAAATGTCTCCTTCAGCCATCTCCTCCTCTCCTTCTGGAAAGCTGTTCCACTGCAGGAGAGACAACATCCACTACTTCCAATTTAATCATATTGTGACTTTTCATACACAGTTTAGACACAGTCATGTTGGTAAACATACACCACAGTAGCTAGAACAATTACAGGAAGGTTCTAAGGAAGAGATTTTGAAAATATCTGTCCAGATAAGGCAGAACAGCCCGAGACTACTGCCACGTCAAGAACAGCATGAAACGGAAACAAACAAGCAAACAAGCAAACCACCACCATGAAGGAATTAAGCTTATCACTTCTTTATGAACTTTTATACGAACAGAGTACAACCTGATCCTGTCTGTTACCCCACAAAGCACTCCAGTTTAGAACACATAAACGACCCATACCTTCAGCAGGTTGTACGCTAGCAGCTCAAGAAGACAAAAACCGGTTGCAGGCTGGCTTGGGACTGAAGACTTTTACAGAGCAGTGTATAATGCAATGGACACCTCCAGGTGTGAATACAAAATGTGCTATTAATCCTTTTTTTCACTATACCAGAAAGTCTCAATGGTTATAATGGGCATCAAATTACAAGAGTTCCAATTTTTACAAACAGTGAATCCATAATTCTATTTCTACACGAAACTAAAAACATAAAAATAATTAAAAATATATCTGGAATAGTCATAAGGTCCACCTGCGAAGTGATGCTCATGAAGTAATTCCATGATTACAAAAAAGGTGGCATCAAAAATTCTACTCATGCTAACACTTATACAACACTTTTCTCCCTTGATGCAGAGCCAGGGAAGAAATTTGATATTCTCCTTAAGAATTTGTAGAAATCAGTAAATTAGATGTCTTTTATACAGCCATATTTTGAGTTGTGTTTTTCCAATGACGGGAAAAAAAAAAAAAAAAAGTGAATCACACAAGAAAACTGAATCCTTTTTCCAAGGCTCCAGAGCCTCAAGTCCTTAAAGCATGAGGCTAACGTGCTTATGGATGTATGTTCTTACTGCAGCAAAAGATAACGTGCATTAGCCACAGGAGTGAGCATGCACATTTTATGAATAATGCAACAAACAGATAGGTGAAACTGACACCACAAGCTGTTGCTGACAGGTGAGGCAGAAACCCCCTCTAGGCAATAGGGACTGAAACGAGGAACTCCCAGTTTTGAGCTGCACATATCCTTTCCGCAGGACTTCATCCTCCTGGAGACAGGCTGGCAGCCACACACGTCTTGCAGAGTTGGTACTTCATTTGCACATTAGACACAGTAGCTAGCTGAGCAAACAAAGCAATGTTGAGTCAGAATGTCAGACAGCCTGGTCAGACCAAGGCACATTCACTGCCTCGCGCATGTTTTTTTAACCAAATAAGATTTGCAAAAGAATAGGAGACAGGGCTCTCCGTTCTTTACAAACACAGCATTACTTGTACCATTTTCCAAAATAAAGTAACTTTGATATTTGGCAAGCCAAACTTCTCTTGGGTGCCTAATGGAAATCTCTTTTGATCACAACCTTCCCACCAGTAACAGACACATTATGGGTTCTCATCAAGAAAATGAAAATAACAATAAGTGCTTTTTACTTTCAGAAGTCAATAAAAGCAATGTTATTGTCAATATTGTTAAACAACTGTAAATACTTAGGAACCTAAGAAAAAAGGGATTTTTTTTTTTTTTTTTTTTTCCCCATTCAACTATATAAACAGATCAAGGCACACTTCAATTCTTTTGTTTAGGAAAATCTTTAATACTTTGTTTGCTTTGTTGTCAGAGATAACATTTTTTTCACTCAGGTTAAAGATAAACCTTATGGCTCTTGTTCAGATAAATAATCAAAATTCCAAGCCTGATGTTTGACCTTAATCAGTAGGCTTAATCAGCTAAAGGACCTAGATATATAATGTTCTTGAGCCAATTTATGTTAACTTTTGCTAGAGGATTTAAATGAAAGCAAATGTTAATAAAGGGAAGAATCCAATCTCCATTACATTTGCTCTGAACTACACAGAACTCACTAAAAATTCCAATTAAAACACCCTCACAAAGCAGAACAAGAAAATTTTTAATGCATCAAAACATAAAATATAAAAGCAACTGGAGTTTACAATATAATAGAATGTTGTCATGGATAAAAGCACAGAAAAGCTACCTTTGCGAAGTAAAGAAAGTTTTGCTATTCTCTAAAATATCTTTTGTACTATGATCAGTAATACAATAGGCAGGTTATACACTTAAGCAGATCTTCCCTGTAACATATTTAAACCCCAGAAGGCCAGTCTGGCCTCTGGCAGTCAGTGTGAATCGTCAGTGACCCCAAACATCTCACTTAATGATAAAACCTTGCTTCCATATTTTGCCAGCAAAATTTTCCCTTATTTTGTAGCCACCACAACTGAAATAAAAAGACTGAAATAAATTCACACTGTCCTTAAATGAGTATGCACCTGATAAATTAATTACAACACTAGTTTTTCTAGATGGAATGGTTCAATGACGGCCACAAAGATTTTGCACAGTTCAAATGTCAGCAAAATATATTATTGGTCTATGTTTGAAAATGGAAATAGCTAGCAAGCTCACAAACTGTCAGTAGCCCATTACACAAATACACACACGTTTGTCACAATAAACATGCCAATTTTTCTATATTCTGACCCTCAGTCCATTAATACTTCCATTTCAGAACACTGAAAGCTGAATATGCCTTTCAAAAAAGCTTCCATGGGCCAGTTGTTATCATGTGCTTTAGCATTACCTACTAACACAGCAAATCCTCATGTGGCTGTTGCCACACACATGCTCTGGGCAAGAGATTTCACACATAGCTGGGCACAGATACTATGGACAGATGTTCAGATGCTGCAGTACACAACTGCATCACAGTACACAACTGCAGGGGCAACCCACAAGGTGCTCAGTCATAGGTATGAAGGTTTTGCAAGCAAGGTGATGCTCGTCGTCTGAAGGTTTATGTAGACCTTCAGAAAATCCCAGAGGAGCACCACGACACATTCATGCATTAAGTCTACTTGACAAATGGCCACCTACATTCTCTTTTTCCATTTCTTAGCGATCCTCGGGGGGGAGGGGGGAGAAGGCTTCATTTAGACCTAATCTTATAGAAATGCTAATCCATTTCATTCCCTCATGACCATAACAGCACATGTGCTGCCTCATTAACCTCATCAAGAAAATTCTAACCAAGAAATGATAGAGGAATCTCATGCTTTTAAAGCATCTAGCTCGGTATATGTACTACTCAAACCAAAGCAATTTTTGTGGCAACAGTGAAAGGAAAGCCTGATAAGATTCTGGCAGCTGAGCTCCCAGATGGCAAGCAGTGCCAAATGTTTTCCTCTGAGGCTTTCTTTAGCAGATAAGATACTGAGCTGCCACATCTACACCTGAACAGTCCCATGCTCCCAAAACTTCAACAACAAATCTAATAACTGATAACTAATTATTAGAAAAACGTAAAAATCAGTCTTCACATTACAGGTGATCTCTCAACAGAGCAAGCAATACAGCTACTTCAATCCAAGTAAAATTCAGCCTGAAAAATCAATCAGATGGTGTCACAGTAACCTGAGAACCCCAGGAAATGCCAGAGTTGTCTGGCCACCAGCTTCTCAGTAACATTTCCCCCAAATTAGAAACTGGATACACTAGGTCACTAGCTGGCAAAACTCCCAGCCTCAAATGATGGCCTGTCAGACAAGAGAGAAGGGCACTCTTCCATCCCCAGCACTACAAACAGGAGGGCCTGACAGTCTCTGCAGAGCAGGATCAGCTCTTCACCACAGAAAAATGACAGGGACATACTTCTATTTTGTGTAGAATACTGCACTCCCCAGCAAACCAATTTCTTCAGAATTCAAGAAATAAGCCTTCTATTCAAAAATGCTCAACTTTAAGGTGGTGGGTAACTTGATCTATTGCTATGTAATGCACTTCACTGGAAATAAATTGCAAACTGGGAGTTCATTAGGAGTGGAGCAACCTGATTATCAAGGTGATAAAAACCTCACAATAAGTTTGTTGCTAAATATATTCTAAGCGTTGATCCTTTCATAACAACTGAGATGGAAGGTGGTAGAAGATGGAGCATTAATCATAGAATGATAGAACAGTGTGCGATGGAAGGAATCTTCAAAAGTTATCTAGTCCAATCCCCGTGCAATAAGCAGGGCCATCTTCAACTAGATCAGGTTGTCCAGAACCACATCCAGCCTGGCCCTGAAGATTGATAAAGTTTTTTATAACAGACTTTCATGGAACAAGGAAAACAGCTGTTTCTAAGTCAGTTTACGATGTCAAGAATTCCTTTGCTCACTTACTCCCTTTCCTTCTCAACCTTGAAGACAGCCCACTGCTACAAGAGCTGCGTCCACACATATCCCAATAAACACAGTGCCACAGTCAAACATAAACATCCTGTAAGTCGTATTTTAACCAGTCCAGCATTTTAGCCAGATCCTAATATGCTTACATGGCTCCCAATGACAATGCAAATGCCTCAGCTTCTCTAAGGAAGCTGATTCAGACGAGGGAGATGTAATCCCTTCTCTGCATTGTGGGGAATGAATGCCCTGCAGAACACCTTGCAGCTGTGAGCACCCTGAGTCTTCAGAGCACAGAACTTGATAAACAACTTCATTTCTTCCCTGCCTGAGAGCCTAACTGTCTTTCCAAAAGGAAACAAAGTATGTAGGACCAGTGTATAACCAGTCTCACCCTGACATGGAACCAAAACACCCAGGGATGCATATCAGGAGACCAGAGTGAGCAGGCACATCCTGAAATGCAGCTGTCTACAATGTACAGTAGGTCATCATTGAAGACATTCATGCAAAAGAAAAAGTCATCGAAGTAACTGCTGAAAATTCAGATAACATTAAAAAAGGCATCAAAGTAATTGCCACTGCTGAAAATTCAGATGTTAACTAGGCTACGGTACATTTTTACTTACAGAAACTAGGATGTCAAAGTTAACTTTAGGTGAAGCTATAAAGCCTTTTGGAACAGAGATTCTCCCGAAATGCCATTTTACAGAGGCACACTGTGCTGGTATACTTCAAGTCAAACATTTATTAGGCACTTGAGAGAAACAAAACACTAATGTAACTAGTGGAAAATAACCTCTTAGATTCTCTACAAAGGTCACATATACGGAATAAAAAGTAAATCAACCCATTGTTCTGGAAAGCAGAAGTATAAAAATCACCAGGAGACCAAGATCTTAACACACTTTTCAAAATAAAACAAAATAAAACAAAAAAATTCCCACTGCAATTCTTAAAGGACTGGTTTCTGAAATCTGTCAGGATGAATCAAACTGAAAACCTCTTTTTGGAAAGATTTAGTAGGGATTTTTTCCCAACCAAGCTGAAATTATCACCCTTGGTACAGCAAAAATAGTAGGAAATACTGTGTAATACAAACAGCATTTTAAAAATTCCATTAGCTATGTATATTTTTGGGGTTTTTTTTTTGCTTTTGGATAAAAGCATAGTAGCTACTAGACTGGACACAAAACAGAGTTCATAAAATTACAGAACAGATTTACGTGAAAGCATGCACGGTTAATTCTTTTTAATATTACTAACATGCTACAAACTCGTGACTTACACAAAAAGTAAAACAGAATACATATCCAAATAGCAAAAAAAATTACATTTTTACTTAGTTCCAATGAAATTTACAAGAACAGCACATGCTCAGGTGTAGTTTTTGGAATCTACAGATCTGTGGTTTGGGATAAACTAACTTCACAGAAGCAGAACTGGAAGCCAAGCCTTTATCTTGCACAAGCTGATAGAGGAGACAGGAGCAGTAGTCTGCCAAATTTAAAAGCTGGCTTTTGATGAGGGAAACCAGGCTGCTGGAGGAGGGGGAGGGAGGAAAAGTAGACAGGACTACATTAAAATGTCACCAGACTAACCAATTCTGCTAGGCAAAATGGAGACATTGTGTACAGTCAGTGTAGACACTGACTTTCTGCCTTAAGATCACCTATCTGTGATCACAAAAATAGCAGTAGGGCAGGAAAATCTACCTTCCTATATAAATCTGGAATATTACAGCACCAAGATTTGCTCGAGACTTGCTCTCAGGGAAAAAAATACTAATCCACACTTGAGAATGTAGCTCATGAATATCAGCATATCTGACAAGGGTGTGGCGGGCATCTTATTGCAAACAGCCAGCTCCTCCTCCAAGAGGAGAGGAGCAAGGCTTGCAAGTACAAGAAATAAGGGCTTGTGTCACTGTGTTCAAACATGGATCTGAAGATGAGGTAAGGGGGTGCCAATAAGGCACCCGGTAGGACAACAGGTTGGTGAAAAGCCTTGATGCAGCAGAAGCTCGTGCCTCGTAGGCCACCTGGACGAACCACAGCTCACTTCCTCCACCAGCAGAATGAGCCATCCATACACCCATATACGTACAGACCAAGCTGGCATGGTCAGCCGCGGGGCTGCATGCACCACACCACACGGCAGCCAGGCATTACCATCAACTTTTCCAGGAAAGGTGCCATTTGGACTGAAAGGTGTCAAGGAATTGCTTTAAGGACAGCAAGCCAAACCCAGCCAAAACTGGGATGGACACCTTCAGCTCTCACATCTCTTCACCTGACAGCTTGCTGGTGTTGGTGCAGGGCCACCTACTACCACAGTAGTAGCGACCCCAGCAGCTACTCCTGGACAACACCCACAGCATGGGGCAGAACAAAACCATCTCACAACCCACCTCTTCAACCTTTCCATAATGCAGACATCAGTCCAGCAAAAACCAGGCATAAATCAGAAATAATCTGAATGCCAGCCAAAGCAATTTATTTAAAACATGAAGACTACAGGACACACATTCAGGTTATGCAGGCAAACAATCCTCTAAAATTTAGAACAAGGCTGTCAAGAATTGGCACGTTCAGACAACATTAACATACTTTTCACCCAGTATTTTCCAAACATCATGACAGATAGAGCTAATTTACTAATTTTACTTGCATTACTAAATCAAGTATAAATAAGGCCAGTTAATAAACCACAAGCTTCACTGCAGCACTTAACTTGCAACTCATCAAAGGCTGAATAATTCTGGATTTCTAAGACATTTCTTGCCACTCTCCACTCTCACAAATAATTGAATATGTTTCAGAGGCAAGAAGAGAAACACAGAGAGCCATCCAGGAGATCTCAGAGCCATGAAATAATTTTATTTTTGAAATGTGCTTCAATAATATTTCAGCGTGAAGAAACAGACATCTTTACTGTGCTACATTCCTGACATTCCAACCTGTCCACAGGTTCCTGTTCATGTACTTTTTCCTCTGTATACAGAAAGCCTTCTTTCTCAAAAGATACATTGCACAAGGAAATCTCTGAGCAAGCTACATTTTCAGATGACATGCTTGAAAGTTTAAGTTATTGAAAAAATACTATCCTTTCAGAAATAAAAAAAAAAAAGAGCAGGAGAAAGACATAGACCAGATGGTGTGGGAGGCAAATCAAAACAGCACAAGGGTTATTAAACTGAATCCATTTGGAACTATTAACTGGCCAAGAATAAGCAAGACAGGTTTCCAAGTGAGACTGAAAATTCAGTGCTAAAATCCTGGGATGAAACTGGCTGCAAAATCACTATCAAGAAAGTGACACTGTAAATATACTGGGGGGGAGGGGGGGGAGAGGGGTAAATATTGTTAAAATTCTATGCTTGCTACAGTTAAAGCAGTGTATTAGAACGAAGCCATCCTTCTGATGGGAGAATATAAATTCTGCCTTCTATGTACAGTAAACTGTTCTTTCCCCAAAATATTCTTCTTGTACGTGTTGCATCACAGAATGATAGAAAGGTTTGGACTGGAAGGGATCATAAAGATCACGGGCAGGGACACCTCCCACTAGACCAGGTTGCTCAAAGCACCGTCGAACCTGGCTTTGAACATTTCGAGGGATGGGGCATCCACAGCTTCTCTGGGCAACCTGTGCCAGTGCTTCACCACCCTCACAGTAAAGAATTGCTTCTTAATATCTAATCTAAATTTACCCTCTTTCAGCCTAAAGCTATCACCCTTTGTCCTATCCATACCTGCCATTGTAAAAAGTCCCTCTCCATCTTTCTTGTAGGCCCCCTTTAGATACTGGAAGGCTGCTAAAAGGTCTCCCTGAAGAGAGGAGGTCTCTCTTCTCCAGGCTGAACTCTCAGCCCAACTCTCCTGAAGTCCAACTCGCTCAGCCTGTCTCCATAGGAGAGTTGCTCCAGCCCTCGGAGCACCTTCCCGGACATCCTCCTGACTCGCCCAAGCAGGTGCACATCCCTCCTGTGCCGGGGACCCCAGAGCTGCATGCAGTACTGCAGGTGGGGTCTCATGAGAGTGGAGTAGAGGGGTAGAATCACCTCCCTTGACCTGCTGGCCATGATTCTTTTGATGCAGCCCAGGATATGGTTGGCTTTCTGGGCTGCAAGCACACACTGCCGGGTCACATTGAGCTTCTCGTCAACCAACACCACCAAGTCCTCCTCAGGGCTGTTCTCAATCCAGTCTCACCCCAGCCTGGACTTATGCTTGCCAAACCAGCTTCAGGACCTTGCACTTGGCCTTGCTGAACTGCACGAGGCTGGCATTGACCCACCTCCCAAACGTGTTCAAGGTTGCTCTGGATGGCATCCCTTCCCTCCAGTGTATCAACCAAACCACACAGCTTGATGTCATCAGCAAACTTGCTGAGGGTACACTCAATACCACTGTCCGTGTCGCTGACAAAGATGATAAACAGCACCGGTCCCAATACCAATGCCTGAGGAACACCAGTTGTCACTGATCTCTACTAAGACATCACGTCATTGACCGTAACTCATTTGAGTGCAACCATAAACAAATTCTTTATCTACTGAGTGGTCCATCCATCAAACACATTTGGTTTAGAGACAAGGATGTCGTGCAGGAGAATGTCAAACGCTTTGCACTAGTCCAGGTAGATTGTCAGTTGCTTTTCCCTTATCCATCAATGCCATAACCCAATCGTAGAAGGCCACGAAATTTGTCCAGCACTGTTTGCCTAAGTGAAGACATTGGCTGCCACATGTCATCTCATTTTCCCTGTGCCTTAGCATAGTTTCCAGGAGGATCCGCTCCATGATCTTGCCAAGCACCAAGACTGACTGGCCTGTAGCTCCCTGGGTCTTCCTTTTTTCCTTTTTTAAAATGGGAGTTATGTTTCTCCTTTTCCAGTCAGTGGGAACTTCACCAGACTGCCACAACTTCTCAAGTATAATGGATAATGGCTTAACAACTTCATCCACCCGTTTCCCCAGGAACGTGGGGCTACTCTTATCAGTCTACAGAGGGCCTCGTCCACTCAGTGTCACAATGAGGGAAAAGGCCATAAAAAATGCTTAAAAATTTCAAAAGCATATACTCCCTCCAGTGAAAGATGCAGATACTTTGTAATTATGAAGTCACGTAAATTTAACACGCAACTCTAAACATCCAAGTTAGAAAATTTTGGCCAAACTGCATAGCGGAGAGGTGTCAATGTTTCAAATGCACAAAATGCAGCACGAATTACTACAGCTCATATTTACTGGAATGCAAAAAATTTGTTTCTCTTTTTTGTTCTTACACTCTGAACTACATGACTTTAAACAGTGTCTGCCGATAACAGAGAAAAGAGGGAAAATAAACTCTTATGAAAGGTTGAGAAGTAGGTTATACATCTGAAACCATTATGAAATTTGTTAATGTTTCAAAGAAACAGACGGGCTAAGAGGACATTTGCCTAAATTATATTAGCCAAATATAGTGGAAGCTCAGATTCTGCAAGTCTAGGGCAATTAGGAAGAAAAGTGGTTTAAACAGAAGAAGAGTTCTTGAGTCTAGATAACACTTTAACAACTCTTTCTGAAATGCAGTTACAGTATGCAGTGTAAATTTCTTAAAAATCACAATAGGATACATTGCCTGTTAAAGGGAAAGGGCTTAGGTCAGGTATTATTAGTAATTACAGCCACATAACCTCATCTTCAAAGCATTGAAAATGAGGATGCTCAACTTCCCACTGACTCAGAGTATCATTCGTATTGTGCATAGAGAGAAATTAAACTGCTGATGGCAACCTCAGGCTGTCAAGTCAGTCCACCTGAAATCAAGCATTTCAGGCAGAAATTTGACTCACACATTCTTGAATTCAAAATTATGATTCTGGAAAGGTCAGAAGAAAGGAAAGATGAAATATACTGTAAAACAGAACTGCTGAAAGAAAAGTTTTAGTGAAATCTTTTTCTTTGGGTGTTTAACTTAAAAGTTAGAGTAGTCATAAGGAAGATGTCCAAGGCTGAGCAGAAAGCTATACTATCCCAGGGCCCTAAAACCAGAAAGTAGGCTAGAAACAACATATATTTTCAGTATTTCAGTAATTTTCTTCTAAAAATCCAAGAAGCTGCAGTTAAAGGCAAGGTTAAGGGACTCTCTTAGAATTCAGGCTTTCTTTAAGCCTCCAGAAATCAGAAATTATTTCTGCTGTCAGTCATAACTGTGGATGGGTACTTGGTAAGAACTCTGAAATAAAGCTCAAAAGAATATTTAATATTTAATATTGTTAGCCATGCTCTGAGCTGGTGGATGCTAATGAGGAACTGAGGTCCCTTCCAACCTCAATTATTCTAGATAGAGTATATTTCCACTTTATTTGTCTGTTCAGTGCCTAGCCTACCTAATGCTCTATTGTTTTAACTATTTGTCATTTCTTTCGCTATTAGATTTGGCCATCAGTTCATTTTGCAACTGAACAGCTGCCTTTTCAGGTTGACCACAACTGAAAATCCACCCCGTCAAGAATAACTTCACCTGTGGCTGTTGTCCAGGCTCTGCATTTAAATGCTCCAGTGCTCTCAAAAAGAATTCCCTCAGTAAAAATGCAGAGATAAACCTAAACATAAGCAAACTGTGGTAAATTAAAGCAGACTTAAGACAGAAATTTCCTGTGATACTTGCTCCAGTAGGATAAAAAGCAAACCCAAGATCTAGCTTTAAATTTTGCCTCATACTGATGAATGAACCTGACAGCAAGAAGTATAGGACAATACACTACTAAAGTAAGCCGGAAAAATAGTCATTTAGGCAAATGAAAACTATCAAACTTCAGAGGAGCCTGCACTTCATTCTATGCATGAGATAATCTACACATTCATTAACATATCTACCAGGACAGCATGAATTAGAGCCACAAAGCCGAATTTTAGATTATCATTAATTTTAACCAGTTTGCTTTTAGTGTCAAAAAAAAAAACCAAAAAAAACAAAAAAAAAAACCTCTATCCTGTTAGCAATCTAAAATACCCCACCCTTCTGATTTACACTTACAAAAAACCGAAGCAAATAATGAATGGTTATAAACCATAATCAAGTAATCCAAACAAAAGCTGCCAGGCATTTCTTAACCAAATGTTAATAGAAAGGAAAAAAACCCCACACATTGGATTCTGAAATCCAATAATAAGCAATTGCAAAGACATACGGAAGTCCAAGATTAAATCAGTTCCTGTATCTTGATCAGTGGCCAGAGGAATGTTGTTATTTACAACATCTATATTGCTTCAAGCGAAGACCAGTTTGCTTGAACACAGACTTTTTAATCTAAAACATCTTCAGGAACTAGAAATATCATCTGTCAAGTCTGGGACCCTAAATTTAATATTTTTTTGAATGTTTATTAACATCCTCAGTATGACTTCATTGACTGTGACAGAATCATGCCAACCTACAACAGCTGAAGACAGGCATTACAGTTTTTGTAGTTATTACCCTGTAGCCAGCATCAACCTCTACATTCTGCAATCATATAAACAGAATAAAGGATTAGAGTAAAAAAAAGAATAGCAGACAAGATGCCCTGGTAGTGTATGGCACTCTTCCTGTAGCCAGCAATATACAAAGTCCCACTTGGAGAAAATGAACTGTCTTGCCACTTCCTTTAAAGGTGTACATGTTTCTTGGTATGCACTTTAATTTACATTCCTGTAAATTAAACCAAAATTACACACACTTACCGTGGGCAAGCTCTTTCTTCAAGGCAAGCCAGTATCTTCATAGTCACCCTCCATATCTATGAAAGCTACTTCTCTAAACTCCTGGTGCAGATGCTGCTTCCTTTTCACATCAGCAGAATGAGTGCCCAGATGAAATTTTATCATTCTGGTCCCAACAAGATTCTCTACCACTCAGTCTCTTCTTTCAGGTCAAATCCCTGCTCCTGTGCCTATAAAAATTACAACTTGTTCCCAAGCCTGAAAGTCTGCCCTTCACAGAAGGACTTTAAAAGCTTGCTATGTACTGTGTGAGTGATGGCATATGGAATAAATAATGACCAATGGGAATCAAGAAGGTCAACTACTTTAACTTCATCTTTGTGAGGATGGAAGCTGGAATTCCGATTACACTAAAAAAAAAAAAAAAAAAAAAAAAAGCATTGCTAAATTTGTTTTTTCCTTTTCTCCACACTATTTCAAGCAACTGTCTCAGGAACTTTCTAATCACTAGATATATCAATCTGAAAATACTAATTTTCTCCAAACAAATACTACAATTGTAAGTTACAGTAGTTCCATGATTCTTCAACGACATATGTACATTTTCTTATTTTCTAATAAATCCATTTTAACATGAGAAAATCTTAGACTCAGACATTTTAGAACAATTGTTATGCTTCCTTCCAGTTATGACATGCATATTTTTCTCTTATGCCTTCTATTTTAACTTGCAAACAAGCTTTTATACGTCTCTGCAATTCTGGTTGGTATTAACTTGTTCATGACACTGCTCTAGAAATACTGTAAGTTTTTAGCATTTCACTGTGTTGCCAGTCCTCTTTTTTAACCAGTAATCATTAAGAATGAACCACAGCAGTAGGCCAAAGCTATTTAAATGCAGTACGGCACATATACGCCAGGACTTCTAAATCATAAATGTAGTAAGAAGAGCTTAAATTTCGTATTTCCTTGGATAAAAATGTAAGCAAGCTGGTTACTTTACTTCTACTTGAATACAAATCAATGGAATTTCTGATATAGAGGTTTTGGTTTGGCATTTTGATCTTTTTCGTTTTCTTCTTAGATTAAATATCGTATTATGTATATGCACAATCATACCTAGTGCCACATCTTCATAGACACAACATACACATAATTGGCATTTATAAAGTTCTTTCACTTTACAACAGGAGTTTCAGAAGGTGTTACTGACTCCACAAAATAAGATATCACTAACACCTACAACTGTGTTAGTGAATTGCCAACTCTGTGCTCTGTTTTAGATGTTTAATACTAATGGTTGCAGAAGTAACACAGAAATTCATATTTGGAAAGCTAAATGCTTTTCATTTTCAATCTTATATAGTACAATCATGTGGGTCTGGCTTTTTTTTTAATACATCTTCTGAACAGGTAAAAAAAGTTATTGTATGCTCACTGAGAAAGTTTGGTTTCTCACAGAGTTAAAAATTCATTATTGCCTTCATCAAAGAGGTATAAATGCTAACTTAATTAACAAACTTTCCCTGTGTGTCTTATACAAGACGTAGAGACTGCCTCCAGAACAACACTGCTTCTCATGCAATTCCGAATGCCGTTATATGAAAGACAGATGTCTGTCCCCACCTATTCCAGTCTTACACAGCATTGCGGTATTCCTTGCTAGACTCCTATACAGACAGAGACTGCTAATTTGTCATACAATCTGTATGCATGCATGAACTTTGCAGTCGTGTGGAGAAACAGGCAAGCTTGGCTTTAGACAGTTACAGTTCATTCACATTGTTTGTCAGATCAATAAAACCATACAGTGAATTAGAAACCAACTTAGTGCAAAAACACTCATTAGAGTCAGGAAAACAAATTTTCCTGAAGATTTCTTTTCAGTCAGAGCTATAATCACACAGGTGAAAATATAAAATAAAAAAGAAGACCAAAGCAACTATTTTACACTACACAAAGGTCTGCCTTCTTCAACAGAGACAGAAGCAGGGACTCTACAGAAATGAATGCTCAGGTTACTGAAGTTCAATAAATTGAAGCCTTTGAGAATCCAACAAAATCTTTTCTGTGGAGCTGAGCTGGCACTCTAGAGCTAATTAAGCATAGCAAATGAATAAGCAACATAGTTCACAAATTACTTATCATTTAAGTGCTAGTCTATTACTTATTGCAAAATTCAATACATCACAAGCTATGCCTGATAAATTCTGCTGATACATAACTGGTGAGTGAAAGAGCTCACATACAGGTTTTTTTAATATGTGTGAGAGACACAGAGATAAAACACTACTGTTTGATAGATCCAACTGAAATCCCAAACAATGTTGTTTTAAAACTCTTGATGGCAAAGCAGTGGTTCATACAGAACTCCTTTAAAAATAACTGTATTTGCATTGCCTGACTGAGAAACACCTAAAACATGAAGTCTTCTACTGCTTGGATCTTAACTACTACGGCTGTAATAAGGTCGAACACCAACGAAAACTGTGCAAAAATGAGGGTAACGTCTGCTGATAACACTGTTGTTACGACAAACACCACACTCCCAAGCGAATATCACAAATGCCAGCTTCAAATACTTACAAGAATTTAGCACAGTATTTGATAAATCAGTCAAATAAGTCTTGAGTACTAAAAAAATGAGCTCAGGAATCGGTTCTTAATCTTCAGCTGTATTTTACCATCTGCACATAGAATAAAAGTACAACTTTAACTTGGTTTGTAAATCTCCAAAATTTTCCTCCCTTGGATAGCCACTTGCCATATTAATCTATCTAAACTGCTTTTCCTATAGAAGAGGTCAAATTACGTAAGTTTTGAGCAGTTCCAGATACTCTACTTATTTAGAGGGTTACTAAAAGATTGAAATTGTTGCCTTTAACTTGAACATATAATTTGAAGCTGAACTACTTTATTTGATAGTCAAACAGCATTTTGCCCCACTCTAGAGAATAAATACACCACAGAGCAGAGAATTCTTACCACTTCATAAATATCTTCTTAACAGCTAACCTAAGACCTAGATAAGACACTTCATCACAGAACATTAAACCAACTAACTGTTTTGTTAAAGTAGCAGAACAAACTTTAGTTTGTTCAGAATGGAGGGGTACCCTGGTAGTGGAGAGAATGACAACTAATAGTATAAATGAAAGTACTGCGGTTTTTAACTTTGGGACTAAAGAAGGATCCTTTCCAAATTATGGTTTTAAATTAAAGACATTTGGAGGTCTCAAGTCTTGGTCCCTTTTGGACATTCATCCAAATCCCTAAACCACCAAATATTTTCTAAAAACTTGGCAGTCTCTGCACAGAAAAGCCCAGGCCCAGGACTGACCTGACTCAGAACTACCAAAGAGGGTGGTTTTATCATTGGGGGGGAAGGGGGCAGGAAGAAACAAAGGAAAAAACAGAGGAAAAAAACCCAAACCAGTAAATGCCACAAAGGAACTGTATATATCAGACATGCACTGAAATAAAGTAGATCATAATTGTCACTATTTCATAACTATGGTTTTGACCTCAAGGAAAAAAAGCATGTGTATTTTCCTAAATAAGCAGGGTCCCCTATTGTTTCTACATTATTATGACTCTCAGAGTGACAGGACCTGTGATGGTAAAATTGGCAATGACTTTCTTCATGTCTCTATCTACTTTGAGTATTTCAAATTGGACAAGGTATTTGAAATATCCAGTCACCACAGCAGACACAACTTCACCTCCCTTTTTTTTCTCAAATAAAACTTGCTATACAATGCATGGTGAAAGACATAGCCACTGCTTAAGCTGTATGTCCTGAAGAAGAAAAAAGTAACCACAGTATAAGGCAGGACTTTCCGATGTGGTGTTATGTTCAGTAGTGGTACCACCAGCCATGTTGGCAGGGCAGCAGTAGAAACTTCTAATTCTCTGCCAGTGCCACTAATGAGCACATTAACCTCTCCCATAGTTGCTATTTGCACAATCCTGATCCCTTTTCCACATCTCACAGACATTTATTCTCTTCATAAACTGGATCACAGTCCACCTCCTCTGCTCAGACAAGCCCATCCACCCCACCTCGCCAGAGCTGTGCTCCCCATCTCTCACTTTCCTGCCTTTACTCTTCCATCCCATGCAACAGATGCTGATACCAGCATTTTCTCAGGCAACATAATGCAGCCTTATAAAAGAACATGCTAATGGCTCAGTTAGTCACAGAAAACCATCTGTTTGGAGGTGGTTTTCCTACCTGCTGTTCAGGCACTTTTTTCTTTTTCCTTAGACAGCTAGAAACAGACACTGTGGATTTCTTTAAGTTCTTCCTACCTTTGGTAGGCAACTACAGCGTAATTGTGAATTCCTGACCAAGTGTCAGAATGAAATATGCTGTAGGCAAAAAAACAAAATCATATAAAGTAAAGTAAATAATAAAGTAAAAGTAAAATAAAGGGAGAGGACAGGGTGATGGGAGTTACAGGAACTGCAAACAACCCTGCAGAGAAAATGACAAGTGCACATATTTATTCTTATGTTATTTCTATAATTCTAAGCCCAGAACTTATTTCAGGTGCTTATTAATACTTAAAATTGAAATTATATCATATGCTCCCAAATGTACCGTAGTTTTACTTAATTGCCTTGGTCTTGCAACATGCAACTGGAAGTGTTCAAAAACAGTGCAGATGAAGCCCTTAGTGACACAGTTTAGTGGTGAACTTGGCAGTCCTGGGGTAATGGTCGGACTTGATGATCTTAAAGGTCTTTCCCAACCTACTTGATTCTGTGATTCTAACTACTCCACAGTATGAGATTTTAAAGATCAAAAGAAGAAAGAAATATATTAACCAGTATGACATTAAAGGATACCATTTTAATCCATTAAATTGATGCAGGCATGATACTAAGAGAAACTGTCATTTACAAAAAGTTTACTATGGACTTTGTCTGAACTCAGGGGGCGGAAAAAAAAACCAACCACAAACCTGACTCTTTGAAAACAATCAGAACTGAAGTATGCCATTCAAATTGATGAATCTCATTCTCTAGTACAGTATGACAACATACGTTATGAGAGTTACAGAAAGATACAGAAAGGCAAGTTATTTAAGAAGAAATCACAGAAGCAGAGCTTTAGACATGTCACAAGAGTTTCTCCTGAGGGAAGTTAAGCTCCCAAGGACTGTAATATGACAGCTCCTATTCCTGCATTGAAGGACAGCATGAAGCTGAGGCACTAGCGGAAAATGAAGGTGATAATTAGTTTGAGGGGGAACTGTCCCACACGACAGTCTTATAGATGAAATATGAAAAAATTACATAGACGCAAATGACAACTCATTGGAAAACCATAATGAGAGTCAGCTCCCAGTGGCTAACTGATACAATGGAGTTTCACAAGTTTCAACCCTATGGACGTCTCTCTTCCTGAACTCCACAAGAAGTTAGGTGTTGCAAGTATTTTGATCTTGGCAAATGAAATAAAATGTCAGCCAAAAAATGGTATGGAGTGGCTGGAAATAAAGACGTACAATTAAGTGAACACAGGCAGAAGGTTTTGTGCTTAAACCATTGCACTGGCACTGAATGGGAACTTGGCAACAACTCTGCATTAAATATCCAGAGTAGATCAGAACCTGAGCTATGCCATCCTCCCACAAAACAGTCAGACATCACTCTGGGAAATACAAACAACGTCATCTGGTAAATACAGGAAATAATCCTCTTCCTTTACCCACTGTTGGTGCAGCCTAGGCTGGAATATACCAGTTTTGGTCAGTAGGCTTCAAGAAAGATGTTTTGGAGCAAGTAGAAGAGACTTTTTGAACACAACCATGAGATTCAGAAAACATGATGTAAAAGGAAAGGATAAGAAAACAGGAGTGGGAAGGGAGTGTCAAAGGAGAGAAGTCTACAAGGAAAGAAGATAGTTTTTGAAGAGAGTTCATTTCAAAGCTTGAGGAACTGTTTCAGAAGACACCAAAAAAATAAAAAACAACTTCAAGGGGTAGAGGAATAAACTCTAAGAGGAACTAGTGCACTTAAGTTACAATCAAGAGTACGTATTCACTAAGACTGCATGCTTGCCCACGGAAGTCCTCAAACCTCTGTTCCTGTCATGTCTTGAGAATAGATCATGTCAACTAAAGATGATTCTGCCTTGAAGAACAGAAAATACGACCTTTCAAGGTCCTTTCTGATCCTTTTTTCCCCAATCATACTGTAGTTACAGAAGATCTTCAGCTTCCTAGAAAATATAGCAGATGTAAAGACACTTGAAGAATTTCTACAGAACCTAACACCACAGTACCAAGGTTTGATTTTTCACCCTTTATTTCTAGAAACAATAAATCATGTGCCAATGGCCAGAACAAAGGTGACATTTCAAGTATTGCACTGATCACTAAAGACTTGTCTGCAGGAAGAAGTTACTACATGTAGTTAACTCTGTGGTTTCACACCAAACTAATACTTTCTAATAACTACCTACCTCTGCGTACACAGTAAGTGTTCAGTAAATGTGAGGTAACATTTTCCGCTTTTTGTAATTTTGAAAATGTGATGTAAATCGACACTTCTGCTCTTTGCAGTCCTTTCCAGTGTAAACATATCTTCCCCAAGTCCAAGAATCAAAGCTGCTCCTCACTTTAAATTTGTCCCATGGATTACAAACCAAGATAACTTCTGAAATCTACCTTTCCTAACTCCACATGCTCTTGTCCTTGACTGGCATGATCCTCAACAAAGCATTTTCTACACTCCATATGTTTATAAATAACACATCGACAAAAATACGTGTATTTTTCTCAAGAGCACCATTATCCTGGGAAAAAAAAGCTCTCTAGACATAAAATTTGAAAGAAGAGTGGGGTTTTTATCCTTGTTGCTTTGAAAACTACAGTATCATGAACTTCGTAACAGATTCTCTGTTACCTCTCTTAGGGAATAGATTTCTGAATCCTATTTCTACATAGACACAGAGAAAACTAGATGAATGTGTGATCCACCTTAGAAAAACAGGTTGAATTACTATCCACAATTTCAGATATTAATATCCAAATTCACTGAGTTTGCAAAACCAAGTATACAGGACAGACTCACTGTCTTAAGATATTTATTAACTACTGCTTCTGGTCTGGCTGGAAATACTTTTAAAAAAGATCAATTTGTTGTTAAATTGCCTCCAGGCAGAGCTAGGAAGCACAATTATTTTTAAAATTAAAAAACCAGCAGATATATCTTCCTCATCTAGGTTTGGTTTAGATCCTGTTCAAGCTTATAATTTTATCTACATAATACCACTTTCCCCTTTGTAAGGGATTCTGGTCTGTCATGAAAGGAGTCATCAGTAACCACCACTGAAACTGCAATTTTTTAAATAATTTTTCATGTTTAAGATCACTCTTCAGCTATTGAGTTCCTAGGATACCACAAATGATTTTTATTTCCCATTCCTTAGTCAAGGTATTTCTTATATGAACATAATTCTCTGGTTTCTCTGTCACAGAATCCTCCCCTTTTTTTCTTTTCAACTTTATGAAAAATATGTTTCATGTCTGTTCTAAAGAAGCACGATTTGTATTTCTCAACAGAGAGTTTCAAGATCTAAAAGAGTAATTACGGCTAAATGCTACAAGATCCTCCCTATGTTCAACTTAGAATATTCAAATAGCAGACTGAAAGCTTTGATAGATCTTTAGAACCTTCACAAAACTCTCCTTTTGTCCGTTTCATTGTTTACTGTACCAAAAAATGTATCTTGTTTCATTAACACATTTAATTCCAAAAGATCATGCACTCTTGCCTAGTATAATGCAATACAAAACTCAGCTGAATCCTGAAATTAACCTTAAGCAACATCTGCTGGAGATTCAACTGCTCAAACACAATGGTAAATGACAAAGAGCATTTGTGGTGAGAATAACTACCTGACAACTAATTAAACACTTGTTTGCAGACCAGACTTTCGAGGCAGGTGAGATTTTTCTTTGAACAGCACAGGTTCGGCTCAGCTCTGCAGAATACAAATCTTATCAGCTATAACGATATTGTAAAAGTGTCTCTAGCCCACACACTTTTGTTAATATTTCTGCATATCACATTTTCTATCTCCAACAGTATAGTCCCACAGCAATTCAAGGTACTCTGTGCTAGGGCTGCCATATGCTCTCCCTCCCAGCCCTCCAGCCTGGCCTCTTCCCCACTCCAGCATTGGTGTTTCTGCGGACAGGAGGTAAGCCAATTCAGGCAGCCTAGCCAGCACTGGGTTGGGCTTTTCAGGGTTAGTTTTTGTCCAGTCAGCTCTCCAATACACAGTTTGAGTAGTTTTGCATTACTTGACAATTACATCTCAGGGCAGGCGCACCTCAAGGGAACTTTTTATAAAGAAAAATGCTTCTCCAGTGCATCAGCGGAATTGGCAAAATGTGAAAACCAACACACATTTAGAATCAGAATTGTTGCTGCCCAAAATAAAAGTATATATGAAATTATATTGGGATTATCTATCTAAAATCTATGACATAGCCTTCATTTGCTTTTTTGTGCCTTTGGTTTTTTAAGAAGAGATAAAGTTTACTATATACAGAAACATCGTTGCCACATTATTAGCTCTAGCACTGTTTTTTTTCTGTAACACAATTCTGCCCTGTCATTTTTCTAAACTAGAAACAACCACAGTAAAACTATGTTAATTTATCACCCAGAATATGCACTCTCTCATTTTAAGCACAAAATATTGGCATTCTCTTTATGTTGTGTAACTTCTTGCTAAAATTTTACTATGATCAAGTATGCAGAAAATGTTATGAGGCTCCATGGTTGGAGCCTCTTAAGCTTTCAAGCAGTTTTTTTAATTATTGGTTCATAAAAGAAATTCACAGAACCTTTCTTAAAGTAACTCAGCTGCCGCTGTTAAGAGTCCTGGGCTATCAAGTATTACTCCCCCCCCCCCCCCCCCCCCCCCTTTTTCTCATTTTCTGATCTTGCTCTATTCAGCAAAGCTTTTGATACACTCGTAAAAGTAATTTCTCCAGACAAATCTGATGAACGTTTCTAGAACTGTCCTCGGCTTTTTTCTTCCAGAGATGTCTTACTCTTGTAGTATCAGACCTTTGTTCTACATCCAAAAGAACAAACCAGTGAGGTACTACAACACCTTTGTCTGACCTAAGGTGGCACTGCTGTGACTCAGACCTCCTGTGTCTCAGTGTGCAGCCCTTTCTGCCAACACTAGCGATCCCATAGACAACTAGTTTTATCGTAGCGCTCTCACAGTGACTTACTGTATCAGTAACATATTATTATTTCTTTATATGGCTGTATCTTACTGGAATTGCAGGCATGGGCCAACGACATATTAAACTGTAATAAACAGCTTGCAGTAGGAGACAAAACTGAGTATAGAGAGAAACAAACAATAGTGACCAGAATGATACCACACAATGAGCCTAACCTTTAAATGAGGCATTTCTACAGATATCACAACAAGGAAGGATAACTATTAGTTTTGCAGGTATTTATGGGAAGCTCCTGTGAAGCATGAGGGAAGAAACTAAGAAAGTGTGTGACACACACTGACACTAAACCTCAGCTTGGTAACAGCCCTGCAGAACTTATAGCCTCCTCTGACCTATTGGCAGAGCTGCTCACGTGAGAAATCTCTGATCCACCAAACTCAGAATCAACTGGGTTACCTCAGACCAAGTGAACTGCGGGGTTTTTCTGATGTTGACTGAAACAGGTTGCCAAATGTTCGTCCACTGCTCTGACAGGAAAGATGGAAGGTGATAACATCCCACAGGAAGGAAATGCTGAAAAGCGGGGCAGAGGGAACAAAGTAACTTCTTTTAACAGTGCTTTTGGATATAGAATCATAGAATGGTTACAGTTAGAAAGGACCTTAAGATCCTCTAGTTCCAACCCCCCTGACATGGGCTCTTTCCAACCTGGCCTTGAACATTGCCAGGGATGGAGCATTCACCACTTCTTTGGGCAACCTGTTCCAGCACCTCACCACCCTCACAGTAAAGAACTTCTTCCTTATATCTAATCTAAACTTCCCCTGTTTAAGTTTGAAGCCATTATGCCTTGTCCTATCACTACAGTCCCTGATGAAGAATCCCTCCCCAGCATCGTTATAGACCCCCTTCAGACACTGGAAGGCTGCTCTGAGGTCTCCACGCAGCCTTCTCTTCTCCAGGCTGAAGAGCCCCAACTTTCTCAGCCTGTCTTCATACGGGAGGTGCTCCAGCCCCCTTATCATCCTCGTGGCCCTCCTCTGGATTCCCAGAAGGGTACCCATCCACCCCTTAAACAATGTATATTTGAACCAAGACACTTCAAGCCACACCTCATTTTGATTAATATCATCAAAAGTTAAAAAACCCCTAGCAATGTGACTGAATAGTTCAGGAAGAAATTAGAACAGACTCCAGCAAAAAATACAATGGGGACTTTTACATGAGGCAGAATATCAAGAAAATGACTACTCAAGTTAGATATGAAACTGAGGAGCTCTACCTTCCCAAAAACTGGTTTTCAGGAAGAAGAGAGTTTTACATGTCAAACATATAAGCTGAAAATACCACTAGGATGACAGAAAGAGGCCTGGCCATATGGAAAAGAAAAACTGCAATAGTTACAGCACATTAAGGCCTTTAGAAGTGAAAGATTAATGTCTTACCAATAGAAAAGTACATAAAAAGTAATTTTAAGATCTTCCCGTGAAACACAGCTCAAATACCTGAGCTGTGCTCTGAGTTAACCTGTTCCCAAGATTTTCCTGTGCCAGTTTTCTCTGCCCCTGAACTTTCCTCTTCAAAAAAAAAAATCTTTTGCGCCTCACGAAATCTACGTATTCTGTTGTAACAGGGAGGAAAGAAAGCTCCTTCACTTCTGCAGGAGTCTGCTAGTCTCATTAGTTTGCACTGGGTAGAGCTTTGTGATTCCTCTTTTAGACTTACATTATGATTAACTTACTTTTGTTTATAGTTCATATGATATCGAAAAGAGTGTTTCTGACTAGTAGAAATCAAATTTATTATTTACAACCATAGTTTTTTATACTTTTTTTACTGAAGAAATGGGGATAATAATCTTCCTTCTTTTCCTGTATGTTATCTGTCCCCTACATACCCTGAGTATGTGACCACGTTATTACTTTGACAAGATATTAGTCCACTGATAGTCTGATTTATGATTCAACTAGACAGTTGTGTATGTTGTTTTGAAAAGTAAGACAATTTTACGAGAACCCTAACAGAATTTATCCTCTCTTTATACAACCAGTCAAGTCATTCTACTTATGTACACAATACCACTGAAAAAAAAATAATGTTAAGGAATTAAACTACCAAAAGCAAGGAAAATAATTTCTAGAAGCCACTTCATCTTAAAATAATACTTACCAGATGAGCAGCTAAATGAACAGCCTAAAGCAGTGTTAATGAGGACAAGAGGCAATAACCTGGAGTTACAGAATTAAATGTTTATGTTGCTTATATAAAACAAGGTGTCCAAACAGTGAAATTAGAAGACAGATCTTAGTTCCGTAGAGGTTTCACAGATATGACAATATACACATGGGTATTTTTCATTCAAGAAAGCACACTGAACGTGTGTTTTTACAAGTTCACATCTGAAGCTGAAGTAGGAATCTGAAAGGTTTTCAGATGCATGTCTTCCATGTGAAACCGATGGGAGAGCTCAGTGACAAAATGCCTACAGGGACCCAATCCAATTTCCTGACTGGACTACTCACACTTTAAAACTAGACATTGGCCAAACTGGGGTCTGGAACAGTTTCAAATTGATTCACTTTGCTGTTCCTTCAAGTAGTATCCTCACAAAATATCTTCCTGTTGCTCCGGCAAAACTGATACAGTGGAAGAAGAAAATGTCTTTCCTTTCTTTGTTGTGCTAACTCTCTGTTCACCTCTGCCCACGTAGTCTTTCACTTCTGCAGAATCCTTTTTCCCTATGATTACTTTCCAGCAGAGTCAGCTTATTGATTTAACCAAATAAACAAAGAGTTTCAGTTGCCCATGAAACTGTACCCTCACAACCACACAACCTTGAGGGAATGTCAGTCAGCTCTGCTCTGGACTCAGCAGTCCTACGTAAGACAACTCTCATTCTTCAAATACCTTCTGCTCAATCAGTAACATTGTGGTATCTTTCCTCTTCCATCAGCTACTGTATACCACACTTTTTGACCATCACAGATAGGCATGCATGGGGACAGTTTACATTGCAAAACCAGAAAGCATCAATATGAACAAAAACCAATTCAATCAGCAGACAGCAGTAATGCCCCTTTGTTTCATGAAGAAAGAAACAGAGGGAACACTACTATATGATACATGTGCACAACAGCTCATGCAGATACACACGAGCTGATAATAGACCAGCGCAGAAGCATGCAACTGTCTATAGGACATCCAAATTTCATCTTCAGCATGATTTGCAAACTGCTCAAGACCAGTGCTACCACCCTGTTAGCTAGCTAAGCCTAAGGAAGGTGTAATACATCTACTTATGCCCATGCTACAGTAAATGTACCACCAATGAAATACATTTCTACTGTGATTTCTTGTTTTCACTGAAATTACTATACAGATTTATTGGTTTTCTTCGATGAAAACTTTCATCCACTGCCAGTTAAAAGAGAAAGTCATACTCCATAGCCAAGGGATCATCTTGACTTCTTGAAAAGCATCTTTTACTGCCACTAGAAAAGTCACGTAGAGCCATTTTTAGTTTCAAAAAAAGATCACTGGCCAGCATCACTTGGAAAATAAAGTGGAAATCCTTTCCCAAACTACCTGAAGAGGACAAACAGATGTGAAGAGGAAAAGATCGGTTGTGAGTCAAGTCTGTGGAGAACATCAGAAAAACCATCCAGCGAGATGTTTGCAAATTAATAGTAGTGCACAGCAAAGGCTTGGAAAAAGTAAATGCAAAAAGCTGGTAAGGGACATCTCCCTGCAAACTACTTACATGTTTAGACAAAACCAAGAGGAAAGACAATAATTTAAGTTAAACTGTTGTTTGTCCCAAATGGTTACTAGCAATGCTGCAGCAGTCTGCAGTATGAGTAACAATTAAAAGCAGGATTAACAAACACTGCATCCTCTTTCAGGGCAGCAAAATCCTGCCGTTACT
The DNA here is from genome assembly GCF_004027225.2 of Strigops habroptila. Classification (NCBI taxonomy): domain Eukaryota; kingdom Metazoa; phylum Chordata; class Aves; order Psittaciformes; family Psittacidae; genus Strigops; species Strigops habroptila. Next base: position 54,896,305 of record NC_044302.2, on the reverse strand, counting down.
TTTCTTTGAAGCCTTAACTACTTTGTAGTCACTGGATTAGAAGACTTGAGGACTTGCATACTTTCCAGACATGCTGAGCCTAATGACAACTTCCTTTACAAAGCAACAGCCTCACAATGAATAAACAAACTTAAATAGCAAACCATTCTTTGCACAGAGAACATAGTGACAGATGCTGTAAATTAGATGGAATACTGTAAGTAGCATTTCTTCCCTCTGAGCAATGGCGAAACGCAACACAGAACATCTATAGAAAGATTTATGTATGAAAGCCAAAGGAAGTTGGCTTAATATTTTGTCCTTGCCTGCAATGTTCAAAATAACATGAAGAGGCTCTTTAAAACAAATTCTCTCAATCAAAAGTATAATTAAAAACCTCAGACACTGACTGCTTCTAGATGACACTTTTATTGAATATAAAATGTGAATTTAACACTTGGAGGAAAAACCATGAAGAGGATTCTTCAAGTAGTCTTCTATATAGAAGACTGTCATAGTTATCAAACAAAACTCCATATTTATTAACATTTTTTCCTTTTACTTTTCATTCCCATTGACTAGTGGGCCAAGACTGTCAGTTTTCTAATTAGTGGTCACATATATTTCCATGCCAATGACAGTTCTGGAAGCTATTCACACCTTACACAAAGTGTGGTAAGTTTAGAAAAAAGATCATCCTTCCTGCAAACAACTGAAAGCTCACTAAACAGGATTAATTTGCCTTGTCTGTCAACTGGTCCTTTTCTCCCTGCATATTGTATTTCTATGCTGTTTACAACAGAAAAGAGATTAAGGAGAAAACTGCAATTCCATCACAAATGCTTAACATAATCAAGACACTCAAGGGGAAAAAAATAGTGGCAACCCTTGACCCAGGATAAACTTCACCACTAAACTACTTAACGATTTAATTAGTGCTAGAAAAGGTCTGATTAAGGTTTGACCTAAAAATAGTTAACGTAGTCAATGTTATTTATTAAAAGCTATGAGAAGACTTCCTGAATTCAAAGCTGTGTCGACTTTTACCAGGTGGTCTATGTACAATTTCCAGAGCTGAACCGCATTTATTAAAGTCAGAAAGGAGCTATAGCTAAATCTCATTCAGCTTTAAAGATTCAAGCGTTTTACAGCTTTCTGTAGTTCGGCATTTAAAGGCATTCAAAAGTAATACGTGCTTCCATTCATTCTTCCACTAACGTTGTACTCTAAAAAATTCGGGTTTGGGTTGGCTTTTTTTGTTTGGTTGGTTGGTTTTTGGTCGTTTGTTGGGTTTTTTTTAATTCATAAAACTAGGTAAAGGTTTATGAACGTCAGGGCTTGCACAATCATAGCACAGCGTTATGTTTTCATTCCCAGACACTCTGTTGACAGCATTTATTTCACGCAATGTTCTGCATACTTCACAAGTCACATGAGGATTAACTTTAGGTTGATTAAACGTGCTTTCCTATTTAATGGTAAGGGGACAAAACTCTGTAAGTACGTCACCATAAGTACGTGCATCGTCAGTTTCAACAACCGACCATCCTGTTTTCTGTTGCCTCGCCTTTGGTAAATAATTTGTAACGTGAACACTGAAAAGGCCGAAATAACATTTTCAAAAATAAGCGTTTAAATGTAATGTAGCCTAACAAAGACTCTGTTTACCATTAAGCAAATCTAATTTAACAGAAGAATACCGCTCAACAATAGAAGTACAGAAGTATTTATTGCTGTGATTATGGGCCCTCAACCACTGTGGTGCACATTCAGAGAAGAAAATGGAGTCTCCAACTTCATGCCTATCGAAGTATAGCGAATCCACGCTTTCTACAGGTGGCTGAGACGATTATTACAAGCCCATTTACAGGGTAGCATTAAAAAAAAAAAAAAAATCATCAATCTCCAAATCCGCTTTTAATGGTGGTTTGTGATTTTACACTGCCGAGGAGGAGGCTGAACGCCCTCGCCGCAGTTGGAATCTCCCCTGATGACATACGCAGGCAGGGAGAGCCGCAGCATTGCCCACAAAGGCAGGCGGACATGGGAACAGCCCCGCTCACAGTTGGAGCCGTCGGGCGCCGTTTTGGCTGGTGGCTGATGCCCGGGAGGCCACACCCCGCCGGGTAGCCGCGGGGAGGTTCGGGGAGTGGGGGGTAGAAAAAGGCTGGCAGTGGCAGATGCACAAACGTCGCTGTTCACGGGCTGCAGGGGGCCAAGGGAAGGAAGAGAAGCGCCGGGACACCCTACGCGCCTCCCTCCCCCTGCGCCTGAAAAACAGATCCAACTGCCGCGGAAAGACAGAAGAAAGCGCGGAAGAAAGCGCGGACTGGGACAGAAAGCCCGGCACCTCCTTTTACACCCCGCAGAGGAGGGGCTGTCACCCCCCTGCGGCCCCGGGAGGAGGCGCTGCCTTCTACCACAGCCCCCCCTGCACCCCTCCCCGCCCGGCTGGGAGACCCCCGGGACCGCGCAGGAGGGCAGGGCGGCGGGGCAGGCTCTTCAAAGAGAGCAATAAAGGCACTAGGAAAAACAAACGCGACGGGAACTGACCCCGAACCCGCGAGCTGTAACACGCTCCCCTCCTGCTCTCCCCCCGGAAAACCCCCAGACCTCTCTCTACCTTTCTGCTGACCCTCTCCCTTCACGGTAATGCAACAAATGGCAAGACCTAGGACCCCGGAGCTGAATAACAGGAAATATAAGCATCTGTCACCTCCCGGGGAGAAGTAAATGGATTAGCGAAAGCAACAAAGGGAAGAAAAGCTCTTTCAAACGTGCAATTGATTAACAGATCCCCTCTAATCTGCAGCATCACTGTTTTTCCTTAAAGACATCATCGGTCTCCTCCAGCACTTCGGTGCAATTAACTTAAAACAAGGAACGGCGGGGGGCGGGGGGAGGCGCTGCGCGCCCGGCGACCCCCGGTCCGCACGGCCGTGTGGGGACACTGCGGGAAGGGTCACAAACCTGGCGCGTAAGCGATGCCGCCGGGCATCTCCTCCCCCGCTCCCTGGGCAAAGCGCCCCGGCAAGGAGTTTGCGAGCAAAGTTTATCTGCTGCAGAGGGGGAGAGGGCAATTTTCCCGAGAACGGTTTCATGGAAGATCAAATAGCTGAATCCGCCAGCGACTACCTCCCCGGTGCATCTCACATCCCAGGGAAAACGAAAACGTTAAACCTCTCCTTTTCTGCTCTGAAGGCACCACATATCTGAGGCGTACGGAGGGAAGGGGGAGGGGGGGAGAAGGAAAAAAAAAAAGTTTATGCGGGTTCTTTTACAGGAACTGTAACTCTTATACCATCGCGGCTTTCCAACCCCACGCGCTCCCCAAGGTCCCTATAAATCCCGGCGCTCGCCTCGGAGATGCCGCACAAACTGGCAACTGTTCAGCAGCGGCACCGCCACTGTCACGGCGCAAGGTCAGATGTTAATAAGGACAGCTAATTCAGCGCTAAAAACAATCGCGGAGCTCGCTGAACTGTGTCCGAGAGTTTCCTGAGCCCAAACGCTGACCTCCTCAGTCCCCGAGGGTCGGCCAGGTACGCAGAGGAAATGCGACTCTATAAAGCTCAAAAACACGGAGAAGGAGACCTTGCCGAGCCTCCATCAATTGCAGGCATCGCAGCTGCCCCCTCGGCCGCTCAACTTTAATACACACACCCCCCGGTTCCTCCTGGTTCCCGCTGAGATTCTGGCAAAACTCAACGGCCCAAATAATAACACATTATTATAACCACTCCGAGGGGAGGGCTGGAGGGCGGGCGGAGTGAAGGAGGAGGCTTCACTCCTTGCTATCCACCCTCGGCAACAACAAAACCTCCAACTTTTCCTTTGTTTTCTCCTTCTTCCCCCTCCCCCCGCAGTCGCTAACAACCAGCCTCGGTGCGTGGAACCGGCCGAGGCAGGGAGCGCCCGCCGCCCAAGCCGGACAGGGGCGCCGGGATGCGGTCGGCGGAAAAAGTTTTGGTGAGCCCGCCTCAGTGCAGCCCCCCCTGCCCTTGCCTCCTGCCAGCCCCCGCCCCCTCGTAATTTTTTTTTTTTTTTAATAAAAAGCAACATCAGGTTTCCATTTTGCCAAAAAAAAAGAAAAAAAAAAAAAAACCAAAAAACCCACAAACACAACCCCACAAACAAAACAACAACAAAAAAAAAAAAAAAAAAAGAAGGAAATACAGAAAGGAGGAGGGAAGAAGTAAAAGAACCAAGGAAAAAAGAAAGGAAGAAAAGAAAGAGTAACCAGCGCGTCAACTGGCAACATGGGATGCTGGCGTCTCCACCGATCCCAAACGGAGACGCGCAACTCCCCGAGAAGCAGGCGCAGCTGTCCCTGCTGCCCGCACACCCCTTCCCGAGGAGCAGCAGCATCCTCCCTCCGCCGGGTCCCGCTCCTTACCTGCCGCACGGAGGCGGAGTAGCGCGGCGACCGCCAGCAGGGCCAGGAGTTGTCCCGCCGCGGGGACCATGCTGCCCGGCCGGCCGCGGCGGCAGAGAGCGCCGAGGTCGCAGTGCTTGCGAGCCGAGCGGGGTCCGCTGCCGGTACCGCTGCCGTGGGGGCTCGGCGCTGCCACAAGGTTCTCCTCGGCACCGCCGCCCCGGCCCTGCGCTCCCGCTAACGGACTGTCCTCGACTGGAGGCGGAGGAAGCCACGCTCCTTTCCCCTCCTCCTTCTTCTCCTCCCTCCCCAGCATCCCAACGTCACCCGGGACAAACCCGACACAGGGGAGGGGAGCGGCGCCGAGGGGCGGACGGGACAAGGACAGTCTCTGCGCTGCGGCACCCTCTGCCGGGGCTGCCTCCTCTGCCGGGGCTGCCCCGCCTCTGCCTCCGGCCTCGGGGCAGGGCAGCCCGCACCCGAAGCTCCCTCCGCAGAGGGGCAATGGGATCTCGGCGATCCCCAAGAACCAGCAGGGGTTGGGCCCCTCCGAAGGGCAAGTCTTGCCCCCAGAAGCTTCAGGAGCCTTCAAGCTTCCTCAGAAAAATCTCCAATAAAACAACCCATAACCGGGCGGGGGGGCACATCGGCCAAACCCACGGCTGCTTCTCCCCTGTGCCTCCTTCCTCCTCGCTGCACAACCGGCGCCTTTTTGCACCCACGCAGCATTGCGTGATTGAAAACAGTTACTCTTGGCCCTAAACGTCCAGGGATGCGAGTCCCCCACCACGTACTCCAAGAGGCAAGGACCACCCTGACCACATCTTCCTCTACGGGCTCTACCGGTCCTCTCTCGCTCGGGTGTCAGAAGCAAACTTTACTGCCTATCTTTTACAGGCAGAAAATTATCCTGCCCCCAGTAAAGCTTCAGAACATTGCAAAGTTACACACTACCAGAAATGAGGGCACTCTGAGCACAGTTTCAACGCACTTTTCAAAATTCTTTTTAGGCCTTTGGGTTGTGTTTTTTTCAGTTCAAAGAAGTCTGTACTTGAAGATAATGCAGAACTGTGAGCAGGCATCTGTTGACTATGTCATATAAACTCAAGAACACAGCAACACACGAATATTTGCCATATTTTTCAAGTTATAATTTAATGGCAAATTTAATCAGATGCTTTCTCTATAAATATAATATTCCTATTGTTTTAGACTTCATTTATAAATTTGGTGCTGAGTAGTGGTGAATACATACAAATCTCTCTTAAGTTCTTCCCCAAATCATGCTCTAAATTCACAACTGTTTCAGTGAAATTAATTTTCCGTTAAACTTACCTGTCACTGCAAACAAAGCAAACGCAACAACATATTCTTTCTTCCTGCTTTTGCACCCTCTCTCTTTCCTTTCAGGTCTCCAGTTCCATCTTGAAAATTCTTCTGGCACCTAAGGATGACAAAGGGAGGTCCTGATCCCTCTTTGGCAGGAATGTAGGACTGACTGAATTCAGTCCTTTGCCATCACAACAACACATTTTATAATCCCTTTCATAAACATATGAAACATAATGTAAAAGTAGAGAGGATCTTTTTATAAGCTCCACTCTTAAGGCTGCTCCAGGCCTTGCCTCTTTGATAGTTAGAAAACTACTCTTAATTTCCAGCCCGTATGTATTCGTGATCAGTTTATACTTCTTACTTCTTGTGCCTTTAATATCCTTTCAGATAAATAGCTTGCACCTCCCCTCTTTATGGTATGAAATAACCAGAATCACACCTCAACCTTTATCCTGTTACACTAAAGAAGCCTAAATTTTTAAATTTCCTGTGAAATGTTAAGTTCTGCACTCCCTGATCACCCTAATCTTTTCCTTTTCTCTGCCACTCTGCCTACCCTCTATCTCTCCATATTTTTTGCAGTCTGATTTAATCTTAATGAAAATGGCTTGAGCTCAGCATAGGATTAAAAATATTTTTTTCTACCAGAAAACTTCTAATTCCCTTTCTGTGCTGAGAAGACCAATACATCCTGATGATTACAGCACCTTTCCAGTTACAGATATTCTATGACATGTTAGAAAATCTTCATCCTCTCTTTCTTTATCGTTCCCAGTGTGTGCCTAACTGCTCAAAATTCTACATGTCTAGCTTCGTGACCTCCCCCCCTTTTTTTTGTGTGTGTGTATTTCAAATCACCAAGACCAGTTCTTTCTGTAAGATATCCTGCTCCATCTTTTATCAAGAATACCTCTTGGCTCTTCATCAGAAACAGAATTTTGGCTGCACATTCATAATCTCTCCTAAGGCTTTTGTGAATATATTAAATCTATATTAAATATCAATAGTGAAGAGCATTTGTCCACCTGATATTTTGCAATTCAAAATTTCTCATTTTCCTCTCTTCTGCCAGCTCATCATCCACCTTACAGTTTATCAAAGAATCCCTATAAGCTCTGTCTTGACCCATAACTTCCCATATGGAGGTATATCAAATGTTCAACTCAAGTCCAGATGAACGAGATGAGATGAGATGTCCTTTGTTTTGAAAATCACTGCTATTAATGTCATCTGACATGGTATCTTCTTCATAAATAAGTTTTATTCTACGAACTTCCACAATACTTTTTTCTTCCAAAGTATGCTCCAGAGCTTTGTAAATTCCTGAGGCCAAACTAATAGATCTGTAGGTATCTGGATGACTTTTTCTCACTCTTCATAAATATCATCTACAGATCTGAACAAAGCCTTGATCTCTGGGGAAATGGGCAAGATCACATAACCACATAACGTGTTACAGGAAGCATATGCAGCACATGACCTGTGAATAATGAAAAGACTATGCACTCTTCTGCTCCTCTCCAAAATAAAACTGTTACTTGCCAGTGGCTCTAAGTAGCCAACGTGTTTATTACTTTCCAGTTACACAACACTGTACCTCCTTCAGGTACTGTAATCAGTAGATTGCATGGGAGGGGTGAGGAAAGGAAAGATTAAAAAATATTAAGTAGGCCCTCAGTTTAATGCTTGCTTTCTCCTTTCCCCCATTTTTGTTTTATTCTGCAATTCTGGCAATATCTGCTGTTCAGTTGTGATGGTAAGCACAATATTTATTAGGTGATAGGACTAATTTTCTGATGCAAGGTAACAGATGAACTCAGTGCTAAAAAGCGTGCCCAAGAAACTAAACCAGAGACAGTGCTGTGACTTTTGCAACAAGATTTAATTAGTTAAATCCCATAGCAGTTAGCTGCCTAAAACCTGAAAAGCTCTGAGTCTTATGTTCCTCTGGAGCTTATGATTCTTCAGATGAATTTTGTACCTTTTAAACGTAATAGGGGATAAAACTGCTTGCATAAACTACTCTACAAAAATAATATTTTGCTCTTTTTCCTCTGATGATCTCAAAAAAAATCTCACAAAATAACTAGAGTATGGATTCAAATATTTTTTCCGTCTGGGAATAAATTAGAGTTTGATAGAAACTTCAGTTCTGAATTATTTTTCTGACTTCTTAGCAGGGGAAACTCGTTGTTATGATGCTTAAATGACTAGACCCAGTTAGCTATTGAGAATTAAATCACCTTCATAGCACAAATTTTTTTTTCATTGACAACAAGACCCACCGTTTCATATTTCACGTTTACAGGAGAATCACTTGGCAGGACCAAGGTAAAGTCACTACAGCAAAGAAACCACAGTAAAAATTCTTGCTCTGTATCATAGAAAAAACATGTACAGCAGGCAAAGTAGTGTGGACAACTGCACATTTTTCTGAGTTGGTTCACCCTGCTCATGTAAGCTGTTAGAGTGCTCGCTTGTGTTCTGCAGCATATGGTCCCAAACTGTTTTGTCACTATCTGACAAAGAAAAAGCTGTGCATGTATTTGTTTACATGACCATATGGTACGTGCCTGATAGGAGTAGTTGAGAGCAACGGGCAAAGCTGGAATTCAGCCTGAACTTGCTTGGAATCCCTGACAGAATTTGGATGGATTCCCTTTGCCATGTGTGTTTGCTTTCATAATAAACATAACAAAAGTAACTTTAAAGAAAATATAAGATTACATGTGGTTCAAAGTCTTAGTGTTCCTACAACCATTCTACAAGCATATGTAAGTTTTAATTGGTGTACTATTTTTATTTAAAAAGATATATAAATAAAATGATTCCACACCTGATCTTTTTATTCCAATGATGAAAGCAGCACAGAAAACATTATTGCAAACATTACATACATGGCTCACATTTGCAGGATCAACTCTTGGGCTCTCTTCTACAGTGGTAAAGTACATCCCACAGAATTCTGTCATGGGCCAAAACTGGAAAAAAAAAAATATTATTTGGGCATCTGAAATAGTGTTCAGACAGGCTTCAGACACCCAAGTCAAAATTCCTAACCCAAAAATGTACCTGTTTAATTTTGAACATCTCATTAGCTCTTTCCTGTTTGGTGTAAACATTCTTTGCACATCCAGACATCTGTACAACTCCAGAGCTGCCCCAGCCATAGCAATTTAATGCCTTGTTCCACTGAGGTCCAGAAACTTTCCTGATGCAATGCGTGAGGCTTTTGACAACCTGTGCATGATTCTGACCACCCAAGTAGTTTTAGCTATTATCTTCTGAAAACCACATCTTCGAAGGAAACTGTGGTGATGGTACTCGGTGTTATGCATTGGTCCAGCAAATACCAGACTAGCATATGAAGAGCTGGGTTCTTGACTTTTCTCAACATCTAGGCCCCGACTTGGCCACAAGGCAGAAGAGCAGGATACACTCTACCTCTCTTGCTGAAGCTGTGCCATTGTATGTAAACAAATGTGAGAGTCTTGGGATGGAAGTGAGAAGGCACAGTGGGAAACCCAGCTGTGTGTTTCAGACACTGACCAAAGTATAGGAAGTCTATGAGACAAGTCGCCCTAAATAACTGGTGTTACATTTAGTAAATCACTGAATAAAACAAAAAATAGTTTGGAGCTGCAGGCTTTCAGTCTACCTGCACATTTCTGCCTTTTTTTTTTTTTTAACATGAAAATTGTAATTATTAAAAAAAAAACAAAAACCCAAACCATCACAAAAAAAAAAAACAAACCACCAAAACCAAGTTAAAACCACTCCATTTCCTGTACTTGAAGCAAAATAGTATCAGGATTTGATCCACATTTTTAGACGGTTATTTATTATGCTTAAATATACATGATATTGTGATACATATGTGTATATTAAAATGGCCACAAATAAATATTTTGAAGGAAGTATTTTAACTCTGGAAGGTAAAGCCCATTTCTAAATGGGCTCAGGACTCATCTCCCTTCTTGGTTTTGTTTCCAATTCTACACGTACAAATGTACCAAGCAGTATTGCCAGAGAAGCCAGCCCACTACAGAATAAACAGATCTGGCAAACACTCACATCAATAACACTCTTTTTAAAAGAGGATCACCAAGGGTATTTCTTATCCTTAGAACCACAGGAAACAATAAATAAAGCTTTTTCATTTATTTCTTAAGTTAGGATGCATAAATATAGAGCTGATTCTGCTAACTAATGAAATCATACTCACCTGATGGTCTTCTGAACAACACCCAGTGTCTTCAGGCTGATGCCTTCTCAATCCTCTCAGTCATAAAAGCTGAAAGGAGGAGAAAGCTGCATCTCTCTCCAGTAAAACAGGTAAAACAATTAGAAAATGACTTACTGAGGACCAGACTCTGAATAGAGAATGGGATTTAGTTTTCCGTTATACTAATTAAACAAAACCATGAACCTCTGAATTAATTTATGTTAGAGCTCAACTAATCCTTGAAAATGTTATGATTACACTAAAGAGTGATCTTGGCATTTAGTCTCTCATACTCCAGAAAATAAAACTGAGGTTCTTCTTTCATGCAGTTTTATTTCTTGCTTGTTTTTAGTTGTACTGAAATACTTATGTGTATTTTAGTTATGTTAGCCATCACCATGGCACTAGAATGCTAGACTTTTGTAAATAACTAAAATTGTAACTATCTGTTTTATGTAAACTTCAAAACAAGTTGTAGCTGTCAAGATGGAGCACTGACATTTGATGGATTTCAAAGTAAGAAAAGGGTGTCTATATGCCCTTAAAAAGCTAAATTACTTGATGAGTTCATACAGAACTATAAATCCATTACCCAAGCTCTCAGTACTATGATATTATGTTAAGTAAGTACTGTAGTTTACAAGGCAACGTTAAAAACCCAACATTCTCTCAGAGGGGAAGACACAACAATATCAGTGGATCCAGACACCAGAGAATGATAGACTGTGTGGAATAAAAATACAGTTCAATTTCAAAATGCATCAGATATTTGCAAGTCACCATAAAACTATATATTGTTCTATTTTGAAAGGTCATCATCTGGACATGACAAACGCTGAACTGAACCAAGAGGTTAAAAATCAGCATCCAAGGGGTATTGACTGCTGAGAATGCTCTTTTGAGAGCCTTGATGTGCATGTCGGTGTCTAAAGGACAGTTGTGGAAGAAGTTGGGAGAGGAGAAAAAAGAAAAGGTGAGGATTTTTTTGGGTTGGGTTGGGGGTGGTTTTTTTTGGTTGTTTTGGTGGGGTTTTGTTGTTGTTTGGATATTCCTTTTTTTTTTTTTTTTTTTCCTTTTGTTAAGCTAGGGTTACCGTGTTCTCTTCAGCTTCGGCACGATTGTTCAGGGCCACAAACAGGAATCAGAAGTTCCCAAGAGCACTGAAGAGTGCTCCAAATAGGATACATTTCATTACAAGCTTGTCAAAAGTGCAAAGAAAGCCTTGGATTTGGGGAACTAAAAAAAAAAGCCAAAAAAAACAAAAAAAACCAAACATATACTTGAAAAAGAGGTAAAATCCGGGAGAAAAATAGCAGCAGTCAGCACAAACTATTATTTCTTATGCCACAGACATGAACTTTCTTGCAATTCCTCTGTCTTTGTAGTCACAAAGCAGCTCACAAACAAACTCTGTCCAGCAGAGACTGGCTAAACACACTATAGTCCTGCACTATGATCAGCCATGTGGTAAAATGAAATTCCTCTCCTTCTGTCTTCTCCCCCCAAACCCAGGGGTTCATGTGGCATACACACAGAAGGGAGCCAGAGCAACCATGGGAAGAACTTCAAAGACAACACACAAACAGTAATGGGAACAGGAATACAACTAAAATCCATTTGGTGCTGCTGTTTTCTGTGGCATGGAGCAGATGAGTGCTGTTGGCTCTCAGTATACATTTCCCAGTGTTTCCCTTTGGTCTACAACACTGAGAAAGACAGTCTGCCCCATTTACCCATTCTCTCACCCACAGTGTGAACTTTAAGATGCATGAAAAGAAAATTCAGTGTATTAATGAAAAGGATACTGTTGCCTAATGTATTCTACAGCATTCACAGACCATTGTGCTTAAAGAATGGGAACGTGAGAGTGTGACATGAAATCATATAGCTGTACATGCTGAAATAAAACTGCTTAACACACACACACGATGAGTCAACAATATAGAAAAACAGAGACTTCATGCTGTCAAGATGGAGCACTGATGTGTAATGGTTTTCAAAGTAAAAAAAAAAAGGTTGATGACATTGGATTCTACTTTTGAAACATTTAAAAACTGTATAAAATCTTTTCTCCCAGAAATATTTGCAAAGCAAATCAGCTAGAAAGAAAAATGGGTCCCCAACTCCACGTGGATCAATGAGGTTCTCTTCTGTTATGGAAGCATAGTGCTAACAACTAAGATTATTTAAAATATACTGCACTGTGTCTGAATCGGTTATTGAATGGTTTTGATCTTGGAGTGCTACCACCTATTATATAGTATTTTTTATCCTCTTTGTTTCACTTTTTCTCTGCCTGTGCACCAGTCCCGTAAATACAGGTGAGATACTTCTGTTCACTTAAAGATGCTCTCTACTTCTTCTCACTCCTTTTACTGGGCTTGGAACAATCCGAACTGTTACAACACAACTACAAAAAGAAGCCTGCACTTTTTTTGTCCCTCTTCTAGAACTTTCTTGGGTATATTAAAGTGGTTTTTAAAATATTTGATTATCCTACCTCTTCTGCCCAGCAATGTTCTTTAAATTCTACCAGTAGAAAGACCTTATCTAAATAGATTTTTCCCTCAAGATCTTATTATCATCCCCTTTACATTCTATGTCTTTCATTCACATAAGAGACAAGAAGATTGGAGACTAGCAATAATTAGAAAAATTATTCATGCTTTGTTTTAGGTTTAAATTGCAAGCTCAGTCTGATCTGCTAAGGGAGATAGGTAATTGCCTCAACCTAGGGGCAGATTAGATAACTCTCCTGAAGGAAAAGGTCTTACCTCTATATACAACACATGGAGAAGAAAAGGGATTGAAGGCAAGTAAGTTGTTTCACCTTTTATTACGGAATAAATGTTTTCATACCTGGTCAGCTACGCAATTAGATTTCTGCCTAATCTGAGGCTCCACTTAGAGGGATCAAGTACCCCTTGTCTGGCATTAGCCAGCATTCCCCACTTTGAGCAAACAGGCAAGGACAAATTATCAGATCAGTCACTACTGTTGTCCCCTAAGAGCTGTGCTTTGACCAAGATAAAACAGGAGAGAAAACTTACTTTGGTTCTTATGTTGTACAGAAATTGCTGAGCCACAGGTCTTGATGGAGGTTTATCTCACTTGCATAATATCAGCTGCCGCGCTGCACAAGTGTCTACCTGCCTTATATGAAAACCTCTTAAAAGAACACTTCTTGGCTTCTTTCTTTCCCAACCAACCATAACAGCAGCCGCAGTCAACTTCTCACAACAAATCTGTAATTAAATTAAATAACACAATTAAATTAGACTCAGATGCTCTGAGCTATTGCATAGATTTGATGATATCTCCAAGATACCAGTGTCACTTTTGCAGAGAAGTTCATCTAAGAGGCCCCAGCACGTGCCAGTTGCTGCCTTGTGCAACAGCTAACGTTACACAATGCTGGCCCTGCAAAACTCAGACCCTGAGCACAACTGCCCTCTGTCCGATTCTCAGCAAGTACAGAGCAGCATGGGAATCAACCCACCTAAGAAAAATAGGAAGTGGAGAAATGGGACAGCTCATTTCTAATTCTCAGCTGAAGCCCTCTGGGAATATTAATGGTAAATGAGGAAACCCAGAACAGCCCTTTTTCTCTTGCCTGTAAATTGTGGATAATAGGGAAAGCAAAGACAATGGAAGACAATATTATTTCTCTTTGTGGTTGGTTCTGAAGTACTCAGTATTTAATAGCAATTAAGTCAGACAAGAAGACAGACTGATTTGGCAGAAAAGCTGCTGGTAAGTCTGTAACATAAAACATACGAAGGTGCTCTACTTAAACTTTGCATTTCCACATTTGCACAGCTTTTAGCTTTTAATTCAGCAGGAAGGGAGAAAAGACAGCATTCATAATTATACTTTTGAAAAGGCAGGAAAAAAAATCAGGAGATATTTGTTAAATAGTGACTTAAAGGGTTTATTGGGCTGCTCACACTGAAACAAACCTGTATGGAGTAAACTGCTTCTGAGCCACACATGCCACTAGGAATAAAACCAACAAAATAAATAAATCTAGGTGGAAGGAACTATGAGAAATCACTGTAAACTGAGGGGGGAGAAACTGGAATATTTTTTAGCAGAAGTGTTACTAGTGATGCAGAATGTGAAACCTAGAGCTTGCCATGTATGCTAACCTCATTGAGGAGGTTTCTTTGTGAACAGGAGCCCAAGGCCCTAGAACATGGAGATTGCATATTGGGTATACACACATTTTACTAATGATGTACCACAGACATGGTTTTATACTGACGTGTGTATATTATTGAAATAAAGATCCTTACAAGATATTCTAATGCGACCAACCACCAGTGTCCCAAACCCACAATTTTTATTGTTTTTTTTTTTTTATTCTTTGGAAACAATGCCATTAAAGTAAAATGAGGAAGACAGAATTAACAGTGCAACAGAGAGAAGATAACTTAAACCAGAGTTCTGCATATATTAATTCTTCTTCCAGTTTCTGTTTACATTTGGAATTTCATAAAATCATGTTATTTTATTCTCACGCAATAAAATTCCAACAAAAATTTAGCCAAAATACAAATATATTCCTCATATACAACGACTGAGTTAACGCTAATGCTACTCTTGGAAATTTAGCTTTTGTTGTTTACTTTTAGTTTACCCTTTCAACATTTTAAATAGCAGAGAAGAAGCAACTGTTGCTAAGAATTCCAGGCCAAAGCCTAATCAAAAAAGTATTAGCTTTAGTATTGACAGTAATGCTGAAGGACTATGATGTTTAAAGACTTAAAGTTAGCCTTCCTATTACCTACAATAAACTCCATGGGGTTCATTTTGTTTATTTGGTGGTATATAAGGTCGAGGTAGGACTACTTGAAGCTATAGCTTTTTCAACTTTTATTAGCATTAGTGGGAATCACATACATGCATCAGTGGTGGTATAAACTCTAAAAGAATAAATTTTTAAATCAAAAAGCAGATTTAAAGACAGATCTCTATCAGTGCATTTTACATGACCATGCAAAGATTTTGATTTGAGCCACACTCAGCAGGGGTGCCCATTATTCAAACCATGTGGTAACCACTTGGTATGCAGGGTATAATACTGCTGCTGTCAGCATTTGCTTTAAAACCTGATGCAATATATTACAAAGAAGATTTGAACAATCATAACTAAAATTTGTTGAGAAGACTTGAAACAAAGGATTGAATGAAGTTGAAAACTTATGGAAACAATAAAATTTGAAATGTTATAAAAATAAACTTAGTATCCACATGGGAACTATTCTACAACCTCCTTGGCAAATTTTAATCAGACATGCCTAACAAAGGCAATATAACTAACTTCTACATAAACAAAAACATGCATACCTTCCAACAAAGGGATTAAACATTGCAATTAAGATTTTTTAGGGCTACTATATATAAGAATACTTCATGCAATCTGATGGCACGACACTTAAAAAAATGCATAGCCAATTAGCAAAATAATTTGCAATGCATATCTGTTTATCAAGTCATCTTTTGCTATTTTCCACTGTGAAGATTACATTTACATTAATGTTTATACAATGTAATTCTACCAGTTTTATTTCATTTAGCTTTATTTGCGCTCATTAAACCTTAGGAGAGACTTTTCTGTCCAAAACACATACACCAATAACGATAGCTTCTACAGCCTGCTATATTTATTTAAAGTTTTATTATCAATGTCAGTATAATTTGGTATTTAGACAGGTCTCTCAGAAGTTATGAAGGAGTTCAGATGAAATAGTTGTTTCCCCAAGAAAGCTAAAGCTTTACTGTAAACTACACAGCACAAAGGTGGAAGACACAAGACTTGAAAATAGAGACTTGCCTCATAATAAGTACTTTGTACTACACAACTCCTTGGTTCGCAGGTTTTCAAAGTCTTAGGGAAACATGAATATATGCAACCCAAAGATAAAGAAGCTGTGCTAACAACTTTTTAGAGGTGAAGAAACTAAACCCATGGGGAAATTAACCGAAATTTTATAGATATTGTGACAGTATGAGAAATAAAACCTGCACCTCAGATCAGGATATGAAAACTCATACCACTTTGGCTTTCAGTCTGTGCTTCAGAAGACTGGCCTTCATCTACATGGAAAAAAAAATCCTTTTGCCAAACTTCACTTGCATTACTTCTAAAATCTTGAGAACTAAAAAGTGATGTAGAAACGTTAAGAGCACACCTTAATGTACAACATACAATGTTTCCAAACACAGAAAGAACTACAAGAAGAATATGTAAGATAATAAAATGTATTTGGCATTATTCATAGTGAAATTCAGTAAAGGAAATGAGACCAGCATTACAGAATTTGACTATTAAAGTTGTCTGCTGTTAAGTCCTTTTGCATATTTAATATCATCAAGATCTTAAGAAACAGGAAGGATACTCTTGACTGAAGAGGTGTTCTCCAGTCTGATGTAGATAGCAATCCGATAACAAGTTCCTGGGCAGACAGATCTCGATCCAGTATGGTTAGTCTTTTATTAACCATGTTCAGCAGAAGTTTTCTGGTATCGGCAAGAATAGACTCTACCACCAACTGTTGATATGTACTTCATTCTGCTTCAGAACAGATTGCGGGGCCTCTTGAGATCCTTTCCAAGATAATTTAAAAACAGCAAGATGGGTATTACTGTTTATATATAGAATATTAAAAAAACCCACTGTAAACACAATGAAATGTTAAACTCTACGATGACAGATAAGTGTTTTTCACTGACATGAACAAACATTGAAGTATCTAAATTTGTTTATGCAGATGAATACAACAAAACTAAGTCTGAACTGAGGACTTAGAAAGTACAGACATAATTTTTTTCTGCTGTAAGTTATAGTCAGTATTATTTTTCAGAGTATAGATTCTATCACAACTCGTGAAAATAACTTTAAGGGACATGTTAGTATTAACCAGGGATAAAGGTTCTCATGACAGTATGCGCAATTGTTCTGCTGGCAGAAGAAAAACGTATCTGAATTGTGCTTTTGACAGTTTATCTAACCTACTGATGGCACGCACTTATTTATTTATTCTTGGTTTTGACTCCAACATAGCCACTCGTACTTGCCAAGTCTGTGGTATAACCCTATGGAGATGTACACAAAATGCACACATTAAAACAGAAAATTGAAGTATTTTCCTCAGATTAACCAATGACAAAGATTCTACAGAACCTTTTCAATTTCAGTTTTCAACTCTTTCCCTTTCATTTGTATGGATTATTTATTATTTTTGAGAAAGAAAAATATGGTTTATTAAAAAGTAATGATGGAGCAACAATAAGAAAACAACAATGCATTAACGGTAAACTCAACTGTGCTTTATTCACTGCTTCATTCTCAGCTTAGGAAGCCAGTTTCCAAAGCAGAAAAATACCATCAAGATGTGGGGATTTTGGACTTTTTCTTAAGAAATATTCCCCCCCCACTGTATATCTAGATCACTCATGTAATATAGCAGACTTTTATTTTTGTTAGACAGATAAATGGCAGAATTAGAGCAAAGTTTCTTAAAAAGAAATGTTGTAGGGACTTTATTGATCATGAAGCACAGAACCAACTGTCAGACACAATACCAGAATGCATAAGGCACGTGTTTCTGGCAGTAGCTTTCTAGTCTTTTTGACTACTGATCAACACACCACCATGCAGTAAGAAAGGTGTCCAAACTGTTATTGCTGTGAAACAATATTTGCAAAAGCAGTCACTGAATTTAATGATAGCCTCCATAAGCAGTGATTACTATCTAGAACTACAATACAGATAAACACTACAAAGAAAATTATTATATGAACAGAATATTCCTAAAAGATGTAAAACTTACCTCATCTCAGTTATTCATTCTGCACCAGAAACACACTTTCTCTCATTTCCTTGCTTCGATGGACCTATTGCATCAGTTTTATCCCTAATGCATGACATCTTGGATTTCATTCCCTATATTCTAGCCCTCAATATTCCATTGTCATTTCTGGTGACCACAATAAATCACCTAGGGATAACTCTTACACCCACAGGAGGACAAAATTTGAGATCCAATTTCAAGAAGTCTATTAAGTATTTCAGAATACCAGTTTGATGAGCCTGCGCAGGCAGTTCAGACAGAAGAGGCCTCTATAGAGATGGACTCCAAGGGTACGTGCAGTGGACTGGTTGAATCTCCAGCTTAACAAATCTCCACCCTCAGATAGGTACTGTAAATTCCCATACACAAATCCCTAAATAAGTGTAAAAATTAGTATTAGGCACACATTATCTGCTGATGTGATTTATGTATACCTCAATGCTGCCCTAATTTCATTTTCGCCGTTATAGATCTTCTTTAAATTTAGGGCCCTCAGAGGCTGGGGTTGTGATGGTAGAAGTTTTTCTTTAGATTTTTTAAATCACAAGCACTGGGAAAAAACCCTACAATTGAAGCCATAGTTTGGGTATAAATAATGACTCAGACAACTGTTTTTTATTTTCATTTTTGTTTTCACTGACTGAGAATGTAAATTGAACTTTAGTGCTATTGTGCTTTGTTCTCCCTCTCTGTGAAAATGTGTTCTGCATTAAATTGCATGGATAAACTAGAACAGCTCCAAATATCACCCTTCAGCTTTTGTATAACACGAAAGCCAAGAAAAGATAGAGAATGTGGTTTTATGACCAACAGATGGTGTAATTGGTATCATAGATGTTTTTATGTCAGGGGGTCGTAGGTTCAGCTTCCATCTGGAGCCTTCTCAGATCTGCTGTGTAGCTAAATGATTAAAGAAGCTATATTGGGTCAAAACCACAACCACCTGCCTGAGGGCAAAAGTATTGCTTTCTTGATCTAGCTGTTGTACTACAGTTGCCTCCTATATTACAGCTCTCAAGCCAACCAATGCAGCAGTTAATACTAACAGGATTCACAAAATATTCAACACCAATTTGCTCATATCCATCAAGATTCTCAGGAACTTCTGATGATTCTCATAAAGTATGCTAGTCTTGCTTACTTAAGTGAAAAGCTTTTAACTCAGACTGATAAATAATTGCAATAGGCCAAAACCCAAGGAAAGGAAAGTGTGCTGGGTAGACCTTTAGAGATTAGCATTGGCCATTCGGCCAAGATGTCTCACATAGAATCACAGAATGGTTTGGATTGGAAGGGACCTTAAAGATCATATAGTTCCAACCCCACTGCCACAGGCAGGGACACCTTCCACTAGACCAGGTTGCCCAAAGCCCCATCCAGCCTGGCCTTGAACACTGCCAGGGATGGGGCAGCCACAGCTTCTCTGGGCAACCTGTGCCAGTGTCTCACCACTGTCATAGCGAAGAATTTTTTCTTGATGTCTAATCTAAATCTCCCCTGTTTCAGCTTGAAGCCATTCTCCCTATCAGAATTAGACACATTTGTATTCTGATGGTAGAAAGCAACACTAATACTCAACACAATTGATTTTAGCTACAGTTTCTGGATTAGGATTAGAATATCAACAAAAATGCTCTAGTCTTACAGTATTAGGGTTATACATGATTGACCTGCCTACAAGGGTGTACAGACAGATCAAAATGAGTTATTTATGCACCCAATGAGGTCACCAGCTTAGTTGCCTTATGGGACGAGTGTTACAAGTACACAAATTCAGTGAAACCATGATTTCAGTGGAAACCAATACTGTCACTTCCATGAGGCAGAGATTCTACATACTTGTAGTATTATTATCATATGGTGCACCAAACTTGCCTGAGATACCTCATGATTTAAATGCTTTCTTAGTACTGATGCCAGAGAGCTTATCTGCCTCACACTGGAGACAAGTAAAATGTTTGTCTAATAAAAAACCCCAAACATGCAAATTACCAGTTTCATGCAGTTCTGCCACAAAGCATCCTACTACTCTTTGCAACCTCTGGATAGCAGTACTCTGATACCAGACAAACAGTGGTCCAGGAACCAAATTTTAAATATAATGACACAGGTATGAGTGAAATGCTTTCCATTATCACACTTCATGCACTCATACATGGAAGAATAAAGTCAAGATCTCTTACAAAATGTCAAAATGCTCCCTTATATTGTTTTAAGGATTTTCCCATGCTAATGAAAAACTTGGTATTTATTAATACTTTAAAATAAACTTTAACACAAATTAAAAGCTAATGTTAGGCAGACTGGTTCATTTTTGAAATGTAAACACAAACCCTGTAATTTGAAGTGAACATAAATAGGAATAAACCAACATGTGATCTCATTACTAGCTTTAAAAGTTTTTCTTTCCCTATATAACTGAACTGACAGCCTGCTAGATCTCTGCAATCACTTGCTGAAGACTTCTGTGGCAAGCCTATATATCCAAGACCAAGCTTTGAAATCAGAAATTTCAGCAAGAGTATGTGCTTCTTTTTGCAGACCCCTAAACAAACAAACAAACTATATATATATATATATAAACACACACACATGTAAGTCTTTAGAAAGCATTTCCTTATAAATGGTAGATGAAGTTTTAACTAAATTTTCTTCAAAGCTAAACAAGTTTTTGCATAGGGTGTCATTTGTATTGTATGTGTTTACTGGTATAAGAAAAACTTGAGATACAAGTGAGAAAAAAAAAAAGGCATATTTCTCTCTCATATACACAATAAAACTCCCACAACATTTCTACCAGAAGTAGTGAAATGTTTTCCTTAAACAAAGGAAATATTCTGCTGCAGAGCACTTTTCCTAATCTTCTGTAGTATGGGAAGCATAACAACCACCACATCAATGTAGTAACATGTATTTCCATTCCAGTCAGCTCTGAATATCTGAGACATTTCAAGTGGATGCAGGATTTACAAAAATCAGTAATTTTAGCTGACCATACCAAAATATTTATACTAGCTGGCAAGCATACTGCTTGGACATTTGAGTCCCTCCAAGTGGGAATTATCAACATAATTATTCAGCAGTCAAGAAAACGAGTTTGTTAATTCAAGTACTTCTATGTTAATTCATCTAGCCTGTCTTCATGGGTATAGTATGTCCCTTAATTACTGCTCAGGAACATCCCACAGTTCCACATAGTACTTGAAAAAAAATCCATATTGAAAGCACTTTGCAACAACAAGTAGGCAGAGAACTGCAAGTAATAAGGAGGTAATACATCCTGAGACTGTTGTGAAAGACAGCATGATGCTCTTTTGCTACCTAAGAAACCTAGCCTGCTCTTGCACGAACTTCAGGAATTATTTCATAATGTCAAGGCAGTGCATAATTCCACAGGAAAAGTGATAATGAGAAGACAAGACCACACCTAGATCTTCCAAGAAAATCTGAAAATTAACCCCGTTTCACCTCTAGGTTCTTTTGGAAAAACACATGAGCACTTAAAGTTACCCATTGGTCCAGAAGCTGCTGTTCCAGTGCCATCTGTAACACAGATGTTTCCCATTTCTCTTTTTTGCTATTAATGCCTGGGAAAAGAAATGCTGTGATATCTGTGAACAGTAAGAGCAGGATTAATCAGTGGCATTTTGGGCTAGGTTCTGTGGAATAGAGACACAGGAGCTAGAACAGGGTGTTTCCACAGCAAGGTACTTTTACTCGTCTCCTCAAATACTACCTTAAGGAATGATAAACACACACACAAAAGTGTGTACTAGCAGCCTCAGACTTTTCTGAGACTACGCCTGTTTTCTGGAAGTAAAAGGTTGTGTCAGTCCCTTCATTCATCAAATAAGATAGTCAAATGCTAAACAGATTGGGCATTGTGCAAGTTTCATGCTGCCCATCAACAGTTCCACAGTAAACTATCTCAAAAGCAAATATTGCTGCCATTTTGCTATCTGTGATGACAAGAACTCCTTCACCTATGAGTTAGTTTACTACAGCTTTCTTCTACCGTATTGGCTGCACAAAGAATCTCTTTGGCCACAGCAGTACACATATGCTGAACTTTTGTTTATTTTTTTTAAACAGTTGAACTTGTTCAAACCTTGCCATTTGATAGTATCTCTGAGCTCCGATTCAAACAGTCAAGAGGAGTTTTGTCTGTTTTGGGGTTTGTTTTTTGTTTTGTTTTGTTTTTCATCTGGCTGTGGAAAATGCTGTAGACCAGCATAACAAATGCATTTATAGAATGATGTGTGGATACATAATCCACATGTGCATTCAGCTCTGGGGCCAGCAGGACATGGACCTGTTGAAGCAAATCCAGAGGCCACAAAGATCATCAGAGGGCTGGAGCACCTTTCCTATGAAGAGAGGCTGAGTTGGGCTTGTTCAGTCTGGAGAAGAGAGGGCCTCAGGGAGACCTTATAGCAGCCTTCCAGTATCTAAAGGGTCCTACAAGAAAGATGGAGAGGGACTTTTTACAAGGGCATAGTGATAGGTCAAGGGGGAAAGGCTTTAAACTGAAAGAGGAGAGATATAAATATTAGGAAGAAGTTCAGAAAAGCTGTGGCTGCCCCATCCCTGGCAGTGTTCAAGGCCAGGCTGGATGGGGCTTTGAGCAACCTGGTCTAGTGGAAGGTGGCCCTGCCATGGCAGGGTGTTGGAACTATATGATCTTTAAGGTCCCTTCCAACCCAAACCACTCTATGATAATAAATTCCCTTTGATATCAGACATTGAACTTTTCCCCTCAGTTGCAAGTAGTATATATCAATTCATTCCGCTGCTACATGATTTTGCAGTTGCATGCAATTTTGCTGAGTCACTATTACTATTTTTTTTTTCTGGAAAACCAACAGATTTTGACATGCAACGATTTCCAGTCCTACGAAGCAAGCTCACCATTCTCCAGTGTGCACTGTTACTCCCTAGACTTGGGTGAACCAGTAACAGGTGAGCAACAATTCCGGTGATAATTAACTTCTATAACCTAGTTTCATTATTAATGATAGCTAGACCCTGCTGTCCATTTTATCCACTGAGCTGCACTGCAACACTTTGCATTCTCGTAACTTACTCTTAATTAGCCCTTAATGAGACTTTACAGTCCTGTGTTCAAACTGAGAGCCCCTCAAATTCTAGCAAATTCCACCTTTGTAAAAAATGTCACTATCTTGCTGTCTTGCACCTCACAGCATTGAGAAGATATTTCCATTTTTGACCTGTAACTCCAGCATGTCGGTACTGCAGCTGTGATATCTTACCCACACTTAATTCTATGGTTTCAACTAGTAAAAAGTTACTAAAATGGCAAAACTGGCCTTCTGTACTTAGAAGTGACCGCTGACACTTGAGTCATTTATGTGTTTCTACAGATTTCAACTTACACTTCAAACCTCAAATATGTGTGTATTCTAAATGCACAGCATTCACGAGCACTATGTATCAAGAACAGATGAGAACTGGAACTAGGCTGAAACTAAGTCATTACATTTTCACTGAAATCATCACTTAATAAATCCAATTAATTTGTGTCATCATATTAAACCCCTAATTTAATGCAACTTGCTGCACATTCCTTGCCTCCCACCAGTCAGGCAACATCAATATGCCTCAGCAATTTAGGAAATGTGGACTTAATCACTAAAACAAGGTCTACTGTATATCAAACACTTTCACTGCTTACGTAATTTTTTAGCAACTAAAAATGCATGTATTTTTTTGGTGGCTACCCTGAAAAACAAAGGAAAAAAGCAGGAAGATGTCTGGAAAACAAAAGCATATGAAATAGCAAAAGCTTCAAGAAAGAAGAAAGCAACCTATTTAAAACATCTAATCTTTTAAAATCCTTAAATATTTTAAAATTATTCTTCTCAATATAGCAATTAATGTATAAGCAAGTATTTAAAATTTGCTTATTAATTTGATCTGAAAATTGACACATTTCAGTAAAGCAAACTGCATACTATCATACCTATGGCTTAACTTCTTCCATGCAGTTCTTCTATCCATGAAAAACTCAGGAAATTTATTATTGCAAATGACGAGTACTGTTTGCTAGCAATTGTGTGTAGCTTGACCACAAAAAAAATCTAAGGATGGATCAAAACGAATGTGTAGTCTTCCACCAATAAAATATTCTATCTGAACAGTCATAAATAGGATATTGTTACCATCAAATATTCCATAGCATCAGCTACTTTAAAGACCACTTAAACACTCACTGATTTTAAGCCGAAGTGCTGCATAAGAAGGTAAGGGCTGTCACAGTCTTGTTTAGATGCTGTAACTAAAGGTCACATTCATGAGTGACACCAAGACAAAACTTTAGTCAGTACAAACATGATAGCAGCTAGCTTATGAAAAAGTATTATCCTGGACAAAGTTAAACCAAAAAAGTTAGTATTTGATCTTTCAGCAATTAATTGTACAGAACAGCCATTTCATTATCTTGTTATGCAGAACAGAGAAAGTCCAAACCACTGAAAAATGATAGGAAGCCAAACCCACCTCCGAGATTATTATGCCACATTTTTTATCCTCTCTTTAGCATCAATCTAGCATGTACTTACTGTAATGTGCCAAGTTTAAATTCCTTCTCTTGCATTCCCTCCAGCACCTACTGTGGCATCCTTAGGTAATCAGCAAACGGCCTACTCCAAAAGAAGCTACATTTTGAATAGGCAAGTGTCAGAAATTATTTCCTCTTCCCGTCTTGAGTCTAGAATCATAGAGTTATAGAATAACAGAACAGCCCAGTTTGGAAGGGACCTCAAAAGATCATCTGGTCCAAGCTCTTGTGGGAAAGGGAGCATAGATGAGATTACCCAGCACCCTGTCCAGTTATGTCTTGAAAGCCTACTGTGAGGGGGACTCCCCCACATCACTGGGGAGGTTGTTTTCCCGCAACTGAATGTTCTTCCCACTGTAGAAAATTTCTTTATATCAAGATGAAACCTTTTCTGGTGCAACTTGTGCCTACTGTCCCTTCTCCATATGGCTCCTTGTGGAAAACTATCTACCCTCTTTGTAGATACCCTTTAATTACTGGAAAACTGTGATGAAGTCCCCTCGATCCTTCTCCAGGGGGAAGAGACACGAATCTTCGGTCTTTCCCCTCAGGGCAGGTTCTCCAGCCCTTTAGTCATCTTCGTGACTCTCCTTCAGACACTCTCCAGTTCTGTCCTTGTCTTTCTTGAACTGTGAGGACCAGAACTGGTGACAGTACTCCAAGCGCAGTCTTACAAGTACCAAGTGGAATGATCACACCTCTGTTAGGGCCAAAACATTCTTTCTTTTGACCTACAGAAAAAAAAGTTATCCAGTAGATTATGCATTTCCAAATCTACTTAAGTTTCACCTCTGACTCTAATACTAGTTTTTGCCAACACTGGATCACCTCCTGGAAAATACAGCTCGGTTATCCAAAAAGCATGCAAAGTCAGGTGGTAACACCTTTAATAGCAGGGATAAATAGAGAAATATTATCCATAAAACACAGTAGGCAAAATTGCAGTATTTTCTTCCATAAAGGTCCTTCAAAGCTGTAACACATTTCATCTGGACTCAAGAGTTCATTGATACATCAGAAATTCTACACTGAGTTACAACAAAATTGTATCTCGCCCAGCGTCCAGCTTCCAACAGCAGTACATATGTATCTGCTACTTGAGTATTAGAAATTGGTCATGCAGAGAGAACAGTAGTTCCTTGACAGATACTTCCAACGATCTGCAGCTCAGCTGATTTATCAGCTTATGTGACTTGCTATAAACATTTTGCAATGATCTAGCACACACTGGATAGGAAAGTAAAATCTGAAAAATCCATCAACAGCAGGACAGTTTACGTGCATCATCTTATTAGCATGAAAACTGCCAAAGAACATCAAAATACAAGAAGAAATGTTATCCACACATTTCCTTTTATTAGGACACTGAAATAGTTTAATGTACAAATGCTTTGTGTTTGTTGTAAATATTTCCTCTTTTTAAGCAGCATTTACAGCTCATGTACATTTCTTGAGTCATCCTACGGTGCAAAATACTTTTGCAGTAGCAACTTCACAGATCAGTGAATGCCAACACTCCACAACCCTGTTTAAAATAATAAAGTCCAGATGGAGTGACAGAAAGGAGACAGTACAGCATTCTGTGCAGTGACTGGGATCATATTTCAAAAGTAATAAGAGAAAAAAAAAAGTTGTTCAGCCATACCTCTCTTTCTTAATACTCTCCTTATGCACTTCACCTTCTATCCAAAAAATGATTAGTATAATAAACAGAAAAGGCATCTGTAGGTTTTCCTATAAAAACAATGAACCTACACAAGTAACAATCAATTATTTTTAAATATTCAAGGAAAATATATCTTTTTTTAAAAAAAAGAATATATCATGAAGACATGTTTCTTCAATCCAAAATACCTTCAAAGCAAAAATTCTTTCCAGTCCATCCCAGTCACTACATATTGCAAAAAATTGATTTCATGAGGACAATTTCTATAAATGGCTCCCTCATTACAGCCAGAAGGCATTCTTTCTCAACTACCAGATACTAATCTTCATTAAAAACAAAAAAAAAAAAAAAAAAAATCATTTTTGATCACAATTTATTATCCTGATGCTTCCACTTAGCTGAAATTCTGTTCCAAGTACTTGGCAGAATAAATACATAATTTAGTTGAATTAAAATTAAGAATACAGATACATATTTTCAATAGAAACTCTGAAATACGGGATAATGCCCTTATGTGTTTGATTCACCTCAAAGCATCCTGCTAAATAGCTTTCCATTTATTTACTAAGACCCCAGCTTCACTCCCACATCAGAAGAAATGGATGAAAAAGTCCCTCTTTATCCAAATGTAACTACAAAGCAATTAAAACAGGCCTGATCATATACTTATCACCCTAGAGCACTGAGAACTTCAGCATCCTAATAGGCTTCTTATTTTTTAATGCCAAAAGTTTAACCAGAACATGTGCTGTGTGTCTCCATAACCCCAACTTTTTTTCCCCCCAGAGCCATACTTCCATTCATCTGCTTGCCATGTCAGAGACATTTATTAGAAAAGCAAAAAAGAAGAGGGCCAGGCATGGTTAAACTGACCAGGGATATATTTCTCCATCAGCTACATCTCATAAGTGTCTTAATTTCTCACAGAGCCGCATATATAATTTGCCAGTAAAACACACGTTATAACAGTACTTCAGTTGCTATCAATCAGAAGGTGTTCACTTTAGTGTGATCTAAATGCTGCTTTTCTATACACTTGTGGACAACAAAAATGGACAAAGGCCATTTTTCCAATGGTTTAATGCTGGGTATGTGTTTGCCAAATGAATCGGATAATAGTATCTCTCAGCAACATACCTGAACTTTAGTTTCATCAGAACCACTTAGTCAGAGCTTCGAAATTGCCAGAAATTCCACTCTGCTTCCTGCCAATTTAGATATTATCACTTCACTTTAAAGTGAAAAAAAAACCAAAACCAACAAAACAAACCCCTGTATCTAAAGATTGTTGCTAATTCTCAAAAATGCAACAAGAAAGTCCCTCCCATTGCAAGCACCTTAAAAAACACCAAAAAAAAAACTCCAACCCCAGAAAACCCCAAATAAAAACCCACCAAGAAATGAATATAGATCCTGCAACCTAGTATTTCAATGCTAACTAGTGATTTGCTTACCTTCACTGGTTTACCTTGAACTCCAAAACCATTTATTATGCTGCATTGGAATCAAAGTACCTAATTTGTTCCCATCTTACACATCAAAGGCTTGAGTTTACTTGAATACTCAGGTTTATATTATCAAACCAAAAATGGCTTACAAGCTCAAAGTATAGCCATAGGTTTTAATTTCCATTTCTCTTAATTTGTGATGTTCTTGAGAGGGTTGATTGTTCTGCACTTCAGTTCCAGTCTGTAAAATGGGAATCAGCTTCCTTCCCCGTGTTTTTACTCTTTGGAATTGTTGGCTTCTCACAGGCTTTTACTCAGAGTTAATAGAGAAAACATAAATGTCAGTGAAATAGGCATACTCTTTCACATTGGGATTACTGTTCCTCTGCGTTGCACAGCAGATAATGATTTGACTATTTCAAATAGTCAAGCAACAGTCACAAAGGTGCACCAACACAGCTTTAGGTGGTTCACCTGAGTGCATGCAGCTGAGAAGTTTTGAAAGCCAATGTACAGAAAATCATTATGAACTGAAGGAGGCAACACAGACTGTGCATATCTGACACAGAATATTCAACAAAATACAGTTGATCATGGTACAAAATCTAATTATAAGTAAAAATCTGAATCAAACATGATTAACTTTTTATTTAAACAGAGATGTTCCTCAAAAATAGTCTTGTAGCAGCAACCAAAAGGGCACATAAGTACAAAACAACCCAGAATACAGATCAGGCAGAATATAAAATCTTTCAACAGGCATTCTTAAAGCAAAACCCTGAACTACATAGCTATCATTTTTATTCTATAAGAAGGTACAGCCTACTGTCATCCTTCCTTACCAGTTTCCTCTCATTGGTGTAATGTGTCCATCTGTGTAACGTCCACCTGTGCTTCCTGAAAATCTGGACAGCATAACCTCCATATATTACTATCCAATTAGCTAGGGATTTTATATGCATGTATTGAGTTGTGTTTCAGTAATCTTTCTACAATCTAAACTCTTATTAGTTACCCATCTTTCCCTCCAAGGTATAGCTGCTCAGAAATAAAGTGTAGCACATACCATTATAGTGCTTCAAAGTAGTTTGACTAAACTAGTACAGAGTTGTTTCAAAATCTTTGTTCATTCTTCATGTTGCTTATGACTCCTCTTCAAGAGTAGTGCAAAGTCTGCCTGACTGAACACACTATAATGGAATTACACCAATTTCACAATTTAGAGTTTTCAGTTTAGATGTTTTAAAGTTAATCATATGAAAAACCTCACCCATAATATCAAACATGCATATAATTATATATGAAATGCAGGAAGCAAGTAGTATTTAATATGGATTTACCATTTAGACAATGGAATTCTCTGGCTAGGCATTCTTAAAAACTGGCTTCCAGAAATGGTTAAAGATATAAACAAAAAAAGAATTTAAGTTCCTCCTATAATACGATAATAAATGACATAATATAGCACAAAATTATCTCTTAAAGTGTTATATTCTCCCTTTTGACAGTATTAGGAACAGCCTATCGTTAGGGGCGGTGTGTGGGATTTCCTGGAAACTTGTTTGAAGTTCCTAAATTCTAAGGATATGTAGAGAAAATGAGACATTTTAGATGTTTTGGAGGAAAACAATGTTCATACACATTTTTGAAAATGTTTAAACATTTGAAGAAATTAACTGAAAACTTCTTAGATGCAACTTATGAAAGAGTCATGTAGGCAACAGTGATATCTCATTTGAAAGAACGCTGGTAAGTGGTAGAGTTTGAATTGCAAGTACACTGTGTCATTCACAGGTTCCAAAATTCAGCATTCTTCCCCTCACTGCATTTGTACTGTTCTGGAACTATCTTGTTACTCAGACAGGTTTCAATGCCATCAGTGGCAGAACTTGGAAGTCACTACACAGTGTAAAATACAACCTGATAAGCTGGGGAAAGAGGAATGCAATCCAGCAGTCTAATTCAATACAGACTGTGCAGCTTCCTTAATAAGTGATGCAGCTTTGTCCAGTTCTTGTTCTGTTTGTTCCACTGTTATCACTACTCGAATACTAGAAAAAGAAAACCAGAACATAGAGAGTAAAATTTACTCCTTGCCTTCATCTTTGGAATTATCTTGTACCAATTTTAACACATTAAGACCACTACCTCTAGGGAAATTATTACGGATTCAAATTCAACCAGAAACAAGACCTATGTCTAAGCAGAAATGATTACACTACCTCTTTTTAACTCCATCACACTACAGATATGTGATTATCATCTTTTTTACTTGCAAATGTGCAGATTGTGGAAATGTGCCTGGTAGTTTTGATACAGTTACTTCAGGGTATTAGGATCCTGTAACAGTCACTGATAATATACCTCAAAATGGAGCCTTTCCCATTATTTACAGAACGAACTACTCAATCCAGTCTATTGAACAAAACCCCATTTTCATTGTATGACAAGAGATAGAGAGTCATATCCAATAAAATTAAATGATGTATTGACTTTCTACTAACCTGGGTGGAGGAAGACATTTTTCTTCTTTTTCCAGATAGCAGGCCTGAGTTAATGCAATACCACTATTCATGCACTACAAAAAAAGAAGATACAGCAGTTGTCAATCTAGGAACTTCTGATTGCATATCCTTTTGATGACCAAATACCTATAACTAACTTTTATGAGTTTGGTGCCAGGATAACTATAAGTTCTTTCCTAAATGGAGGTTTTTAAGTCTGTGAAAAATCATCTCTAATTTTAACACAGCATAAACACATGGAATTATAAACACATAAAATGGGTTAGGGTGTAGCTTCTTTAGCTTTCAGCTCCAAGTAATCAGACAAAAATGCTATATTAAGTAGGCTACTAAATTGTATTTAAGCATGTTTTCAGGGCAATCAACTTCAGAGTTTTTTGTTGTGTAGTCTTGTTTACCTGCCACGTGAAATAGAAAACTTCCTCAACTACCTTCATCTCCATCACAAGGGCGAAAGAGTGTATTGAAGACAAAAAAATACTACATATAAAACATGAGATTCTTCACAGAAAAAAACAAATTCATGTACTCAAACAAAAAAACCTAGACCTCAAATGGTTAAAATATTCCACCAGAACTCTGTTAAAATGATAGCCTTTATTCTTAGAAACATCATAAAAGTTTTCTAAGCAACAGTTTTATATGCAAATTTAACTTGAGTTTTGAATTACAAACCAGGAAACAATTATTTTCTTAAGTAAAAGGTCTAATTATATATTTTCATGCAGTGCTACATACCTAAACATCTGCAGCATGAAATTTTTAGAAGATGGTCTTTAGTATAGCACTATAATGAGCAAAGAAACTGAGTTTCTTGCAGCATTCCTGCAAGACATTCCAGCAAGTTATCCAACAAGCCTCTCTACCCATATGCACTTCATACCCATTATTCGCATTCAAAGACAACAATATATTTTATTTGCTATGGGGACACTTACATAATCCACAACTCTTTTGAGTAACTTCACATCATTTTCCCGAGATCCACAGCTTTCTTCCAACTGTAGGTGCAATGCTGGTGAAAAAGATTCTCCCACTACTTTTAAGCCAGAAATCCTAAAAAAAAAAAATAAAAAAAAAAATAAATGAAAAGCCTTCAATGCATAACCTTCTTGAACACATGTTGAAGTTCTAGATAGTAAGTGTTCCCCCTTTCTAGCTGGTGGGTGAGAAGAGAGCAATATTTCGCTTCACTAATACTGATGCAGACAAAACACATATGCATTTCAGCTTGCAACAGGTAAAGACAACAAAGCTTATCAAGGGCATATCTTTACTAAGGAGTTTACTAAATGTAGCTTCAGCAAGTTTGTGTAACAATAGGGACTCCTTTTGCAAAAAGGATTAATGATTCAGAAATTTTGAAAGGATCCTTATGCAGGAGAAATGTTACTGTGAGGCTTGCATGTTGCTGATAAAAACACAGCTAGTTAAGTCAAGTCTTTGGAGTCTATATTAAGAGAATAAATAATAATAAATCTTCTTACCCACTTCCGTGATAAGAAGAAACAAAGTTTATTTTTTTGCAAGATTTATGATTTTTAATTATTTCCTGTAAGAAAATCTTTACATGTCATTTAGTCAGAAGCTCCTCTAAAACTAGTTATATTACTAGAATTGCTCCCACATCTGTACATAAGGACAGCCGTTAACTGGGTTCCTAGAATATGATTGAATGATTGACATTTGATTGTCATTGTCCTGATTCAGGGCTGAGTCATTCCCCTCCAAAAAGCTGTAGCCAATACCCAAGCAAGACCTCTGGTCTCCAATGTTCACAGGTCTCATAAACGCATGTCTACCATCAGATGTGATACTGATTTCCTGACTTCGATGAGCTTGCCTCACACTCATTGTAAGTTTATACTCTCATTTTCAAGTGAGTTTTCTTTTTTTACAAAGTTCAAGACTCAGTCATTAGAAGAGATGTTAAATCCACAAGCTCCAGAACTCTCTCCTACAGGAGAGAAAACTGGCACTACAGACAGACTGAATCAATTATAACCTAGAAAAAAATAAAATCATACTTTAGCATGGAAAGCATCTTGCATTATTTCTACAATGCTATTTCAATTCACAGTCCATTCCAGAAAGACAAATCAAACTGATATTCTTCTTCAGCCACAAAACTGCAAATATTCTGGTGTCATTCCCCTACACTTGCAAATTAACCAAATACAACTTCTACACAAAAAGAAATATCTGGAAGACCTGATTTTGAAGTAACAAAGGAACAAAACTAGCCTCCTGAACTCCAATGTTCCTTTTAAGGCTAGTTTTATACAAATAAATTAAATATGCCTTGGAATGTTTTCCAGCTCTGTGGTGAATGGGTTTGGAATGACTCACATCCATACTTCTAAAATGTGAGCCTTCGCATCAGGGTGGCCACATCCAAACTGACTACTGTGAACAGCTCCTGGCTCACACCAACTCTTGAACTGTATCCAGGAGTCCTTTCAAAGAGCATTGTTTGGCCTGGGCCAAACCCATGCCACAGATCACTCCAATAATTTCAGAAAGTAGACAATTGAGATCCAGTGCCCAGGAATGAATGCTTCCAACATTAACATACCAGTATTGAAGTGGCCTTGAGGAGCATCTGCCTCATCCCAGCTACAAGGCTGGGCTGCAGAACTGAGTGGCAGTCCAGGCTCCCGGCAGTAGGAAACCCTGTGGAACCATGCTGCTCCGAACACCATAAACATTTCTGCCAGTTTTGCTTACAGAAATCTAGAATAAGGTCTCATTGAAAAAAACCATCAAGTTTCTCTGGAAGCAAAAATCTTTAAAATTAAATCCTCTTTCCCTCAATGAAAACCTGCTTTATCAGGAAATTCTCAGCCAGGTGTAGGATATGCAATAAGTAATGAACTACTGAAGGGGTACTACTTGATCTTGTCATACTTTTTAAAAAACCCACAAAATTCTGTCTTCCTGCAACAGAGCTTCTTCATTTCTACTTTCTAAGACACTACATATTTCTTAAATACTTAAAATACTTAAATACCGAAATCTACTTTATCTAAGGTTGTTAAGAAAGTTAAGAATATTCCCAATTTGTGTTAATTATCCCATCTCTTACTGCCTTTTCTTATGGCTTTACAAACTGCCATAGACAGTACGAAATGATATCTGTACCATAAAGAATTGGAATCAAGCAGCATTCATAGTTAGGCAGGGAAGATGAGTACATTTAACATCACAGCATTGAAAAAAGCTTTTCTGAAGACTTTGCCTCCTCTTCAAACCATCACACACTTTTTCTAATGTGGTTTTACTAATAAAAACACATTGGACCCTGCAAATATTATTTCAGATCTTCTCTACGATATTGCTTTATGCAATTGTTAGGATAGTTTTTCTGCTACAGGGCTTCCCAGTTTCCTGGTATTGTTAAATCATTCAAATTCTTTCCCAGTATGACCTAGAAGAACTACTATTTTTTTTTTTTTTTGACACCTATATTAGCACACCATTTTCTATAAGGCAAAAATACAAAAATCCTATTACAGACACTCAGGCATTTTGCCTACTTGTTGATTTGTGATTATACTAATCACTGAATTTAAGCAAAAAAGAGAATCAGTCACCGCATAGAAAAGTACCAGCCATGGCTTATTTGCTTCTGTTTTGCAGTGAATATTAACAAGGTTGATAATTTTTCCTTACATTCTTTCCCTGTATTTTAAACATGTTTGAAAAATGACACCTAAAAATTACAGTTAGAGGAGGATATTACTTTGAGCTCAATCATAACACTCTATTACTAGGAAGAAAAGACACTAACAGTTTTCAAGTTGCTCCAAAATTTTAAATTTCAAGCATAGAAGCATCTGGGCATTTTTGACCCGAAAGCCCGTGCATTTTAAAGCCATGTTGAAACACAACACAGCCAAAGGAAACGAGGATTAGTTCATGGTAGAATTATTCCAAAGAAGTTGAATATAGCTAAAGTCCTAACATAAAACATCAGCTAAGCAGGAAATCGCTTATTTGAACTAATAAGGAACTCACACTGAGTAACTAAGTTACTAATACCACAAAAAATCAGCTAGTATAATCAATCATGCATTACAGATTTTGTGTGTGTTTAGATGTCATTCATTTCCGTAATATGTAACAGAAAACTGTTGAAGAAAATTGTGAAATACCAGCTAACATACCTATTACATGGTTGTTGAAAATTCACAGTAATTTCTATATTTTTTTAGTATCAAAACCTGACAGAAAAAAGCAATTACTCAATATAAATATATTTTAAGAGAGAATAGTGTTAGGAAATTTTAAACAGAATCCTCATTTTTCAGATAAATTCTTGCAATCTTATCCATAGTTCTGGAGGCACGTAGATTTCTATTACTATTTAACATTCAAGTTTTATATGTAAGAACAAAATTGTGTTAAAAGGTGACTGCAAGGTACATTCAGTTGTCTGAAAGACTATCTGCTAAGCTGCAACCCAAGTGCTTTTACTTGGACATTTTTTTTTCAAAATGCTTATCAACACTTCATACCATTGAAAGCTACCACACTCTTCTAAAGACTTAAACATGTAATGGCTTGCAATCATCCTCACTAGCATGAAGGTGTAATCTGATTTCAGTATCTGTAAAGAGATTTTTAAAACTTGGACACTTGTTAGCAGCATAACAGAGACAACTGGAAAAGGATTATTTTCTTCCTTCAATACATATATAATTTAGTGTACATATCCCAGTCCAAGTATCTGTAAAACCAGAAATAGCTTCGGTCAAGGAGAGTTCTTTAAAAAGTTGGCATTATAAAGGCCTGGTCAAAATCAACAACACCTAAAAAAAAAACCCAACCAAAACCCCAACAAAAAACCCAACCCAAAATAACACACTTACCCCTGTAAAGCTTTGTGAATTCGTTCACATTTAGCCCGGAGAGTCTGAAAAATGTCTACACACACCAAAAAACAAACAAACAAACAAACAAAAACCACACAACAAAAAAACACACCACAAAGAGAAAAAAAGAAAAGGCTTAGAGATCTCATTTCTACTTTACATTTCTGTAAGTCTAAGATTTAAAAAAAAGCATTTGGGAGGAAAACTAAGAGACACATATCTATTGAAGTACTAAGTCTCTTCACTACTCTTCACAATGTTCCCAATTCCCATTTCTGCCAGGAAATGACAGGCTTTTAAGATGTGACAAATGCATACTTCCCTTGATCTCATTACTCCAGCTGCACTGGTTCATGATCATATGGAAAGGATGACACAAACACTTGGTAATGGGATTGAAATGCCAGGTCCAATTTACTTATATCTATAAAATATCTACAGCCATGCAGTCTCTGGTCCTTGATCCTTTCACCAAGTTAGTGCAGATTTATAAACAGGAAACTTTGACTCCTGGATCTGCAAACCTTGGTTCTGTTCCTTAGTAAAGGTTGACCGGGCACTACAGCTAACAGTCCTCTAACTTACTCTTAATTTTTTCTTGCTTTTGTTTAATTCAGAGGATTAGGCATGGGCTACCCAGTAGATTTTATTTGTGACAAATTAAGTACTGCCATCTCTCTGCAGATATGCTAAAACCTGTTGATGCTAATGAAGATGAAATATGTGGAAATATATTGCCATTTGTTTCTCTTTAACCTTCCCTACCTCCCTTTGTCTTGAAGGAATTTGCTTTCAAGGAAGAAGCATATCACTAGTCTATAAAGCAGAAGAATAATTTCCTATTTGCTTAGTGAAACCCATCTCTGTTCCCCCTAGCCCCAAATAACCTGCTCATTTTCAGCTGAAAGAAGGTAAGGGCAGGAAACACTGAAGAAGAGTAGGATGGGAAATTGTATGTAGAAAAAAAACCCCATGCAAGTAAAATTAATTAGCTGAAAAAGAGAGAGAACTTAAAAGATTAAGAGGGTAAGGAATCAAAGTAGGGAAAAATGTGAGTTATTAATTCAGACTGAAAGAAGACTGAAGAATAAGATTTTTCCTGAATTAAGTACCTGGATTATCTTCCATAATATTCAGAGCCTCAATAGCAGCTGCAGCTAACAAAGGAGGTAGGGATGCAGAGAAGCAGTAGCCTTGACCAGACAATCGCTGAGGGAGGGGGAGGGGAGAGAGGAAGAGAAAAAAAGAATTCACTTTTTTTATTTATAGCAGTATAGACAATGTTTTAAAAGTTAATTCACATCCATATAAACAACCTCTATTCCACACCTACAGGTTCACTGAAGGATTTAAAAGTAGCTCTCCAATTCACCTACAGTATTTCACAGAATTAGACAGTTTCTTACAGAAAAAAATGTTGCATAATAATTTATATCATAACACTCCTTGTTAATAGAGATTAGATTTATTTACTAATATCAAAGTAACTAATCCTGTCACACCATGTAAAAATTAAGGCCTGGCTTACCTGATGGTCAATAATAAAAGATCTTCCACAGCAAAATCCTCCAATAGAAGCCAGTGAATTTTCCATGTTTGCACTAATAAGATCTATATCATCAATCTGCCAGTTAAATCAACAAGTTATTAATGATTACATCAGGGCTATAAGACAAATCTATTAAAGGTGTATCTTGTTTCATATTAGCATGAATATTAGAGAAGATAATTTTAATATCACATATTAAAATGAAGCTACAATTGAAATAATTCTCAGCAAAACAAAAGGACTTTAGAAATTGAAATGTATGAATCTGTAGATAATTTTAATAGGATCACTCTTTTCCAGGCATTTCAATGTGAAGTACACAAACAGAAAAAACAAATTATATAGATACTGCTGACAATTCCTCAAAGCGCTCAGTGTGATAGTGCCCTTTAAGCATGTAAGCAGTCTCACTGCAGTCAGTAGGAGTCAGAATGTGATTAAGATTGAGCATAAGCCTACTTAAATCAGAGTTTGAGCCTTAGAGACACAATTGTCTTATTTCACTTGTTAGTTGCAAACGTCTTTTGCCAGGCTCTGTAATGCACACTGATGACCACTGCTACAAATTCCCTTTTTGAGCAGACAAAACTGAAAGATTATGCTTGTAAATTAATTTAACACAGAAGCCAATTAATCAGATAGATAGTACTTGGTAAGCATAACAGCAATATTGTTTGTTTCCTTTTCTAAAGCTCTCTCTCTTTTACACATTTGGTATTAAGATACTTAAAGTGAAAACAATTGGAGATAGGGAAAGACAGAATTAATTCTCAGAATTTGGTATTTCACTTCCAAGCTGAACTCAAGACACTGTTAGAATGTAGGGAGAGATGCTCCAGCCTAAGACCCTGGCAACCAGAAGAACACTTCATCCTTCCACAGCTCAGGTGGCTGTGGTAACCAATAACCACAAGGCTACTGTTTTGGATTTCCAAAGTACTCCTCAGTTGAATCAACACCATAAATGGTAGGCTCTTGGAAAAATAGTCTGGCTTAATCTGCAGGTAAAGTAATAAAGCAATGCCTTTGAAAAGAACACCAAAAGCTTTATCCCATTTTTTTCCACACTGGAGTAAAGAGCAATAGAGCAAAGTAGGCTGGCTATACACAGATTTTTCTGACTTACCCCTAGTCCCCAAATATTTCTGTGTAAGCATGACACTTTTAAGTGTATGTGGCTGGATAATACTACAATCATCATCTCAGAGTGTCCAAAAAAGAGATAAAATTACACATTGTAAAAATCCTTTAGTTATCTTCCTCACTAAAGATAAATAAAATTATTCCATGTAAGCAAGTGAAAGAAAAGTGCCAAGACCTGAATGCATTAAGACTGATAAAGAAAAGTATGTTTAAATGTCTGTCATACACTACTAAACACTGTTAATGCACAGGCATAAGAAATCAATTGTGTAATTTGTTTCTGTACAAGTGTCTTGTTCACAATAAAACTCACAAAAAAGGCACTTACATTTATTCCAAAGTGTTCAGTAATTCCTCTACCATGTTCTCCAAGGACTCCAAAGGAAAGGCTTTCCTCCAAAAATATTCTAACTTTGTATTTATACTTCAATTTTATCTAAAACAGAGCAAATGATATAAAATATAAGTCAAGCCAATCAGAATTTGGTAACAAAATGGGTGGGGGAGATAAGATAAAGACAGACAAGCACAGTATCCTGCATACTGCAAAAATGTTAGCTCTAGAGTTGTGTTCTGTCATGAAGACACTTTAAAAGCCTTTAAAATTCTCCCAACATGTAAGACTGGAGTAAACTTCATAAATGTTCATATACTTCTTATTTTTTTTTTTTTTTTTTTTTTTTAAATAGGCTATCGAGTACTTTCAAGATGATCATAGAATTATAGAATAGTTAGGATTGGAAAGGACCTTAAGATCATCTAATTCCAACCCCCCTGCCATGGGCAGGGATGCCTCACACTAAACCATGTCACCCAAGACTCTGTCCAACCTGGCCTTGAACACTGCCGGGGTGGAGCATTCACCACTTCTTTGGGCAACCCATTCCAGTGCCTCACCACCCTCACAGTAAAGAACTTCTTCCTCATATATAACCTAAACTTCCCCTGTTTAAGTTTGAAGCCATTACCCCTTGTCCTATCACTCCAGTCCCTGATGAAGAGTCCCTCTCCAGCACCCCTGTAGGTCCCCTTCAGATACTGGAAGGCTGCTATGAGGTCTCCATGCAGCTTCCAGGCTGAACAGCCCCAACTTTCTCAGCCTGCTTTCAGGCAGGAGGTGCTTCAGCTCCCTCATCACCCTCGTGGCCCTCCTCTGGACTTGCTCCAACAGCTCCATAGCATTTTTTCCACTATCTACTAGAATACAGCCTGCACAAAATGCCAATTCATTTGCAAGTCTCACTAGATATCCCATTGGGTATCCCATCAGAATCCCAATCCTGGTCAGAAGTTTCAAAATAATATAAGATTTGGGATCATCATTTCATTCATGGATGTTTGAGAAAGCAAAAAGGTAAACAAAAAAAACCTGCATGCAGAGCTTTTCATAGTAGGCTTAACTACATGAAAATACTATTCTATTAGCCTCATGTTTTCAAATACAGAGTTTAAAAGGCAAACCGAAACCACTTACCAACTCTGGAAGAGGACAAATGTCTCCTGTGTTCATATACAATCCTTCCACTACAATAAACCTTCGAGTTACACGGGCCTTGCGAGGATTCTTCAGAAAAAGATATGGTTTCAGTTCATATCAACTGTTACTAACATGACAAGCATTGAAGATTTTTTGATAGGGAAGGACAGTAATGACAAGGGAACGAAGATAATGTCTCTTTTTCAAGTAAGCTTTTACTTTAGTTTAAACTTAGCATTTATCACTTGTAACAAAAGTTGAAATGCCTCATTTGTCTAGTTTTTCTTTATTTTGTAATAGAGCTTTTGACTCTTGCAAAGGATTTAAGATGTTTTGTTTTGCAACAGATCAGAACCAATTCATTTGAACTTTATGAATAAAATACAAACAACTACACAACAGCTACTAAAAAAATCTTGGTTTCTATTATATTCATCATTAGTCTGAGCATTTATAAGGCTTTTCAACAAGTGCACCAGGATCCTCAATGCAGCACAAAGCTCTCACAAGCAGTGCCTTCAGAAAACACTATCCAAAAATATTCATAACATTCAAGTTACAATCTCCTTGTCTGATCTCTAGCCAATGTAGGCCATAAGAATATCCTGCACTGGTTTCTGTCTAAACTTCAGTGGTATGACGTGAGTTTTGTTGTTTTATAATGCTATTCCCCTGGCATTTACTTTAAACTTACCGATATCTTCTGATCAAGGATACTTTTATGTTTCTTACCTTTTTTAGTTCTTGTAAAAAGATTCAGAGAACATCTATTTGACATTTCTGAGTGGCAGGCAAAAAAGCTAGGCACAGTCCATTCCACAAGTTGGATGAACCTGTGGTGGTAACATCTACTCCTCCTAGCCTTAGTCAAACACACATGGTCTATATTAAGCTCTTGGCCACCAGCTTTATATTCACATTCAGCTAATTACATTAAGAAACTTTAACCATGTAGCTAAATCAAAGCACTCTGCTCTAACAAATCAAACATGTTACGCAAATTGCATCACTAGTCTGTCAGCCGCATCTAAAAACTCATGTAAAGAGTGTCTGACAATATATATTTTCCATGAAGGCATGTTAACAAGTATGTTGTCTATACATTTAATATTAATCAGATCCATTACTGATTTAGACTGATGTTAAGCTGATTGGCTTACAATTATGCAGTTTATCTACTTTAGCTTTTTGCGTGTTAGCACAGAATCAGCTTTCTTCCAATTGTCTGTTAATTTTACAGCATTCTGCAAACAAAGCACATAGTGGTGATTCTTTTAAAATTCATTAGCTGCTTTTGGATCCCCTTTTGTACTACTGTCAGAATGAGAAGCTAGCCAAACTGACCCAAATGTTTCAAGAGACAGAACATCTTAAGAGTTGAGTGCAAGATAGGGGAAGAATTTAAGCGAGTGGAAAAAAAAAAAAAAAGAAAAAAAGAATGGAAAAGGAAAAAAAAGAAGAAAAAAGGAAGAAAGAGAAAAAGGAAAGCAGAAAAAAGAGTCATATTTATTCTATAAATGAAACAGGATTAGCCAATTTTGTGTTGATTTTACAGTGTGGCATTTGAACTGATAATAGTATTTAACAGTATATCTGCACATAAAGATATTGCCCAACTGCTCACTTCAATCGGATATGCAGACAAATGCAAACAAATAAATTAAAAAAAAAATCTATCTTAATTACATAAGCAACATTAACTCCTCAATAGAGATTTATGAAAACCAAATAATTGCCTTCAAGCGTTGCATCCATTGAACTACACAACTCAGTAAAAAAATGTGGGGCAGGTGGTACAAAAGAGTACAAATATTTCTTCAAAGAATGGTACCTTTTGATCTTCAGTCTCTTGTTCTTTCAACAGTCGCTCAAGGTCAGCCATATCATTATGCTTAAATAACTTGATGTTACTACGAGATGCTTGTAATCCCTTCTGAATAGCAAAGCAGGCAGCTTCATCTCTGTAAATACAGCAAGCCCTTCTAAGTTTGCACTCGGTTAATTATTCAAAGAAAGCTGTCTATAAGGACTGTCCTGCTTTTGAGCAGATAGCTGTACTCAGCTGCAGTTAAAACCAGGTTTATTCATAGAATCATATTGAAGAGTCATATTTTATTTACATTTTGAAAACTCATTTTCAAAACTTCTCAACTTTCCTATGTACTACAGCCACTAAAAGCAAGCCAACAGTTTGGGGGTTTTTTTAAGTGTACACTGGTTCTTTTGTTTGTACGTGACAGCAGTTTATCTGAGCACAGCATTCCATGGATCAGCCACAATACCATGGTAATCATGCCAGAAACATCTCACTCAATTTACTCTGGGTCTTAGAAAAAAGTGCAAAGATGTGCCTGTAACATGTATAATGGTCCTCCACATACTGAAAACCTGCTTTTTAATATGCTTTGGGAATTACTAACCCACTGTTCAAAGAACTGCTATTTTTAAGTATTGGAAAAGCAAATCTCTGAAAACGATGGGGTGTGCAATTTCACAGCTGCTTAAATTGGAGTAATCTTTTAAAAGTGGCAACTAAATCAAACCTCCTGCACATGCTAAGTGCAGTATTCAACCAAGTTGCTTTTAAATATGGAGAGATCTTTTGTCACTTTTTTTTTCAGCTTTACAGCTGAAATTGTACACTGGCATCCTTGAATAGCACACAAAATGCTGGCCGTTCATCTCAATAAAGCTGATGTGGAAAATGCCCAAAGATTACCAAAAGATATAGAAGTTATGAAAGAACTTCTGTAAGGAAGTCAAATAGGCTGCAAGCCTTACACTTAGAAAAAGTGAGCAGTGAAAAAGATTTTGGCAGACAAATACGAAATTATCAGTGTGTTGTGGCTTAACCCCAGCAGGCAGCTAAGCCCCACATAGTCACTCACTCCCCCCATGGAGAAGATGCATCAGTTCAGTCTAAAAATTAAATGGATCAACTGAAATGAGTAGGTGTTATGTTCAAAACAGGTATTTCTATATATTTTTTCATCAAATGTTCAAGTTAAACTGTGAAGTTACATGTCATAAAGCACTGTGAATATTAAAGATTTACAAAGGTACTGAAAGAATAAAGAGGCTTATAAAAAATCCACCAACCACCACTGAATCCAAACCCTCCTCTTTCTGCTCAGACAATTTCGAATATTGTTACATTGTTTCTTTTGGGTTTTCACTCTTCCCTAGAGAAATTCTGACTGTTGGTCTCAGTGACCACGTACCAAGCTTTCTGATTCCTTAGTTTGACGCTGCATGGCTATTCTTTTGTAAAAAAATTT
The DNA here is from genome assembly GCF_004027225.2 of Strigops habroptila. Taxonomy (NCBI): domain Eukaryota; kingdom Metazoa; phylum Chordata; class Aves; order Psittaciformes; family Psittacidae; genus Strigops; species Strigops habroptila. Next base: position 54,853,998 of record NC_044302.2, on the reverse strand, counting down.
AAGGGAAAACTCCTTAATCTGGAATTTCCCAAGTAGAAAATAATACTTACACAAACACAATGTCCCCTCTTTTTGAATATGCAGGAATAGCACTGGCAATTGTTGCAAATCCATAAGAGTATAAAATAGCTTCCTCTGTCCTCATGAATTTTGCTAGTCGTTCTTCTAATTCTAAGTGCACATCTGAGTGAAAAATTGAAAATATCTGAGACAGTTTACTTGCTTTCATATCAGAAAGATTATCATTGCTTTCAGCAATCATCCAACTGAAGCAAACAGAATGTTTGTTTGTAGAAAGAGTATTACATCAAGTAACTTCCCCAAAACCAGCTGCAACCAATCCAGCCTTAAACGGACAAGTAATCTGGTATTGATCAGAAGCTTTGATAGATTTTAAAATATCTACGTAATACGGTTCTCCTGTTCTTATGTAATGGTAATTAAAATCTATTTAGGATTAGACCACAGGTAAATGATGCAGTGTTCCTGGACTGTGACTAGGGAGCACACTTCCTACAGTCAGACAACAAATAGCCACGTAATTTACAGCAATTAATGAGGTTCTGTTGGCAGACTGTCAGTTCTTCCAAGCTGCTATTTCCACTGCATATAGCACAGCTACCATTATAACAGAAAACTACTCTTGTTAGGCTGCAATCACATACCATCGCCTGAATGCACTTCGGCCAATTGAAAAGGTCACCATCTGCATGCCAGAGATTACTCACCCTTAAGATAAATTGACACAATTACACACACAGGCATTTCCCAAACCAAGTCAGTCAGTGATCCATGTTTGAAACAAAACACCACTAAATCAAAAGATTAAGAAGGGCAATACCACAGAGCGAGTAGTTTGTTCCTGCAGAAAGGTGGCCACAGCATGAAGTATTCTGCTTAAGCAAAATATCCTGTATCAGATCAACTGTTAATTTAGTTGTGTAGCCCTCTTGCCACTGCCTGCTTCTGCTAGCAAATATTAGTCAGAATTATGCCTTTTATCAGCTGGAAATAAACAAGACTAAAAGGCAAATAGAGGTCCTTAGTATGTTGAAACATCACCATTGGCCAAATTACCTTCCTGCAGTTATTGAAAGTACACTGAAACTAAAATAAGATGAGGCAACATCGGTTAAAAATACAGATTCTTCAATAGCCTGTGAGGCACAGTTACACCAATGTTGCTATTTCTAGCCAGGTACCAACAGCAAGGGTGTAGGAAGAAAGGGCTTTATAAAAATCTTAACTTTGTCATATTCAGCAAATATCTAGCACAACCTTTCCCAAAAGAGCACATCTACCTAATTCATGTATTTATACAATAAAACCAAAAGGTATGTCTTCAAACTACAGTCTCCCAATCACAGTCAAGACCAATTTTATCCAGAGACTGCAAACTATAAATATTCAACAATCCTTTCCTAATGCTTACCCAAGCATCAAAAAAAGGAATGGAAACAAATTATTTGGTTTTCCACTACTTTTAAATGGAAACAAAAAGTTTAACCACTTACTATTTGAAAAGTTTCCTTTTGCTATCTACTGATACCTAATGGGGAAAAATGTTTTGTTTGAGTGTAGAAGACCATGTACATTCTTCAATTAAAAAGAAAAAAAGAAAAAAAAAATATAGAATAGATGACAAGACCACCGCAGTTAAAAAATGAAAACCTGAGTCCCACTCAGCTTTACTCAGCAGCAACCAGCACCACAATGAGCAAGGTCTAAGCAAACACAGTGGGCAAAAGAGATATTGTCAGTAACAATGACCTAACAAATATAATCAGATTTGTGTTATGTAAAAAAAAAAAATTGCAAGCCTACTTATTTTTGCCAAGGGCAAGAATATTTACATTCAGAACTGACATACAGCATACACAAATTTGATACATCATTACATAAGGGAATGAATGCTTCATATAATTGTGAGGTTGAAAAGCTTAAGACAGTATTAAGCTTCACAGAATTAAGGCTTCACTACTGTTCCACTGTGATAAAAACACAGTACTATCTCGCTCTCCTACTCTTTATTGCAGTGATTTGCTTTAGTCTGGTTACAGCACTTGGGTTAGCCTAGCTTTAAGTGAAAGCTGCAAACACTACCTAGAGTACATTTGCACAGAGGAAAATATGATTGGAACAGCTTTCTACAGACTTATGAAACCTTAATAAAGCTATTATTATCAACAACTTTATGAATGCCAGTTCAGTGCCCAACATGTGCTCACATGCAAATCCAACGCACAAGAACCAAGACCAAATCCCACATCATCCCTTATACATTTTATCAGGTAGCCAGTCCCAATCTTCACAGTAGTACTGAAATTGTGGCTGCTAGGCAATCAACAATACCCTTAAAAAAAACCCACTACCAAAACAACGATGTCTCAGCTGTCATCATGGAGAAAATAACCTTAAAGATTCAGTTATGCATGACTATACTAGTATTTCAGGCTTATCATATGACAAAAGCACGCAGTTTTCAGGGATACAGCACAAAGCAAAAATGTCTTGGTAAGGACTTACTAAAGCTACAAAATCTCTTCAAACAGGCAGAGATATGAAGAATCAAGTCTCCATACAAAATAAATTATAACATGGTATCTATGTTTCCAAAGAAAGACATCTCTAATGTTAATATATCAGCCCCTAAAAGGGGATAACTGAGTGACAACAATTGACAATCCTCAATTAAATCCTCTATAGTTAAGTAAGAGGAAACTACATAGCTCTGGACACAACATAACTCATTTACTAAAGTCACAGCACGTGAAAAATTGTGTGAAAAGTCTGAGGCATACAACATTACTGAGGTAAGAAGTGTTTATCATCAGAGATTCATAATGCTGCAATACTCAAATGTTTAAAGTCAAGGGAGAACAGGAGGACAGTTTGGGAATCAAGAAGAACAGCAGGAGCTTGTCAATTTTAAACCAGTTCTCCTCTGGGAGAATTGCTTTCTTCACTAGTGATGTCATGCAGCAATACCTTATTATACGACCTGCTTTGTGAAATGGAGCTTTTACCCCAAAAATTCAGAAGCCAATGAATGCAATGCAAAAGCTATACAGTTTGGATCTTAGGATTAGACCTCCAAAGGCGGCAGAAAACAACACAAAGAATCTCTCACTTAACAGAAGAAAATTCAACCAGTCTGTTTTGAGTAATTATTAGAAAGAAGCAAAGTTTCACAAAACTTAAAATCAGCCTGGACTCAAAACACAGGAGGCATTAGTCCACAGGTTTCTTTGAGCTTTTCAGTGTGAAACTGATTAGTTCCTAAAAGTTGCCTAGTAATAAAGGACAACCAGCACCTACTTTAGAAATGAGTTACAGTTTTATGCTAATGAACAATTTACAAGATTGGTATCAAAGATTCAACTTTGCTCTGATATATAAACTTCTAACAAATCAAAACAGGTAGAATTCCTGGTTGATCACTTAAAAGACTAGCTTGACTAACTGAGAAAAGTTCAAGTTAGTCTTGATTTCAAGTCAAGGCTAAAGGAAGCTACGTCTGTGAAATCATTTAAGCACAAACATGTTGTGAATTCCACCACCTCAGGGAAGCACAGAAAGTTCACAAGATGATGAGTTGATGGTTTTAGCCTACAACTGTGCAGCTATTCATGTACTATTCTTTGGTTTCCATACAGGATTTCAAAATACCAAATGCCTGTAAAGAACTATTTCTAGAATCTGATATTTAACAAATATTCTAGAATCTGATATTTAATAAAATGTGCAAATTTCTTAAAAGAATGAAAAAACCCTTAGAAACACTTGCTTGTGTCATAAAATCTCTTAATTACAACTAAAAAGTTATCAGCAAAGGAAAACTTCATTCTGACCACAGCACTGGATAAACTTAACTAATAATCTTTATCATAGAAATCAGACTGCCCTCTTGTGGTCTACTTAGAAAATTATTAATTTACACTTAAATTCACCATGCATGATTAAATTCTAACATGTTTATTTTCCCTTTCTACTTTGGTGACCAGAACTAAAACAGATAATATTTAACTTCATAACTCTCCTCCAAGACCAGCATTAGACAGAGTAAGAAAACTCATAAAATGAATAAAAAACAAAGCTACTAATAACAAACACTACCACTCCTTAACAATTACAGTAAAAAGTGCACTAGAGGGTAACTGTTCTTCACAGCAATAGAAATTATTTGCTGCTTATATACAGGACTATTTTGGCTGACTTACCAAACTAGTTTGAACACTGTCAGATTAGAGACAGTTACTCACCAAAAGTACCATAGAATCCTCTAGGTCCACAAGTGCCAACACCGTATTTCTTCAGAGATGCCTGGGCTGCAGTCTTTCCAGAAAAAAATTACATGAAATATTTATTCCTACACTAAATCTCCAACTCTTCTGTACACTTCACATTGACAATTTTATACCAATGTATATTGGCCAGTTCTTCCATCATGTAATATGACCTGCTTTACATAAAGAATAACAATTAACTGAATTCTATGAATTAATTTCACATCAAAACTACTTTAGACAAGTGTTTAAGCATGATCCATTGCATTCGAATGATTAAGGACATCAGATGCTAATCTTACTTGATAATTGGCTAGTGTGAAGAAAGTATGGATTAAATTTTAATAAAAAGACAAACTTGATGAGCACAAAATTACAAGGTTTACGATCCTCCCTGCTGCTTTACAAGAATACTTCCTCAACAAAGTTGGTGCTTTCTGAAGCCATTCTTAATTTCAAGATAACATACAAAGTGTAAAAGGAATAATCGTACAAATACAATAACTGGAAGAACTCACCTTAACCTTTTCATTATCCAAAAGTCCAAGAAAGTTAAATGATGCAAAGTTTATACATTCCTTGCCATTAACAGTGATTATATGGGTAGGCGGACTGAAAAAAAATTACAGACCTTTTGTTATGAACAGCTGCCATTTTCATAAACAGTCAAACAGTACACTAGTTTCATTTTTCAACAGTAAACAGGACACAGCTTTGTCAAGATTCCCTCTTCCCACTTCCTCCTTTGCAGCTGCCAATCAGTATCTAAGTTCAGTGTCAAGTCACAAATATACTATTATACTCAGCAAAAAATTTATTCCTGTATTTAAATAAACCGTAAATACCTTCCTGAGATGCTTAGTTTTGCTATTCTTTGTTGAAAGGATGATTACTGAAGAGATATAGAGAGATATATAAAGAGATATTAAGAGATATATAGGCTTCTCCTTTCGAAGCAAAGTGGTATCTATGAAAAAAGGAAAACTACAAATAAAAAAGGAAATCTAGTTCCTACTTAATTCCATGATAAAAATTAATTTAAAACCAATGTTTTTGTCATAAATGAAACCCACAATACCAATTTTATACTGAACAGGCTCCTGAAATATAGATACTAGCTGTTAGCAGACACAAGTATCATCAAGTTTCATACTGTCATCTCAAGTTTCCAATTCTGTTTAATCCATAACAGTTTGAGTAACTCAAGTAATCAGGAAACACAGAAAGTGTGAAAACACACAATATTAACAAATGAACAAGTGCATGACATATATGAAGCAAAGGGCAGAGAAATTTTCTACCCCACAAGATTATGATTTAGATAAGCAGTTATTGAAAAATTTAAGATAAAAACAGCTATTATGGCAAGCATCACATCTATCTTAAAAGCAATCCTGGTTTTGCCAGTTATACACTTCAATACTACCAAATCAAAAGTTTTAATAATTACTCAATGTCAAGAAGTCTCAAAGCTAAGCCAAATCTAAAACTTTACGTCTGCCCATTTCTGCATGTGTTGTCAAGTATTATAGTTGAAGTCCTATATTATTCCCCAAATATAAAAAGTTCAACAAGCTTTTCCCATGTGGAAACTAGCACTGAGCAATCTTCACAATCAAAATTAAGCAGGGCTGCTCAAATGTCAAATCTGTGCACAGCTGCTCCAAACCTAGCTGCTGTCAGTATTTCAACAGGTACATTTGGTGTGCAAAGCAAATAAAGTCCAAGCTATACACTACAAATTAACAAAAACACTGAACTGCCTGAACTTCACCTAAAAAACCCTCAATGGTTTTAGATCTGTTCACTTCAAAAATAAAGCACAACTACTTTATCCAATCAATAGCAAAGCCTACAGAACAGCTTTGGAAAGCCTTCTACTAAAGGAGCGCGTGTGCTGTGCATGTTCAACACTGCCATTCCACGACATTAAACTGACACAAGTTGAACCTGACTCCACAAAGCAGCAATCCTGCATTACTGTAGTGCATCTCCTGCACAGTAATAGCATTATACATATGCTACTGTCTTGGGAAATTGACTGCCATTAAAAATACACCTGGATCTGTTCCTCTGCCTTGCTCATCAACAAGCTGTACCAAATCTTGGAAGTCCTGTTAAGTGAAACAACTACTTAGGCTTGCAGATATTCACAACAGCAGACCTATAACTATGGATTTTGGCACAAATCATAAAATCATAGAATGCTTAGGGCTACAAGGGACCTTAAGATGATCTAGTTCCAACCCCCCTGACATGGGCAGGGATGCCTCACACTAAACCATATCACCCAAGACTCTGTCCAACCCGGCCTTGAACATTGCCAGAGATGGAGCATTCACAACTTCCTTGAGCAACCCATTCCAGTGCCTCACCACCCTCACAGTAAAGAACTTCTTCCTTATATATAACCTAAACTTCCCCTGTTTATGTTTGAAGCCATTATGCCTTGTCCTATCACTCCAGTCCCTGATGAAGAGTCCCTCTCCAGCACCCCTGTAGGTCCCCTTCAGATACTGGAAGGCTGCTCTGAGGTTTCCACGCAGCCTTCTCTTCTCTAGGCTGAACACCCCCAACTTTCTCAGCCTGTCTTCATACAGGAGGTGCTCCAGCCCACTCATCATCCACGTGGCGCTCCTCTGGACTTGCCCCAGCAGCTCCATGTCCTTCTTATGTTGAGGACACCAGAACTGCAAGCAGTGCTCCAAGTGGGGTCTCAGCAGAGCAGAGCAGAGAGGCAGGATCACCTCCTTCAACTTGCTGGTCACACTCCTTTTGATGCAGCCCAGGACATGGTTGGCTTTCTGGCCTGTGAGCGCACACTGAAGCCAGCTCATGTTTAGTTTCTCATTGATCAACACCCCCAAGCCCTTCTCCTCAGGCTGCTCTGAATCCCTTCTCCACCCAACCTGTAGCTGTGCCAGGGATCGCCTCATCAAGGTGTAGGACCTTGCACTTTCTGAGGCAATGGGACAGAGCTGAGTCTCTTATCCCTAAAAACGAGAGGAAGGTGCCCTCTCACAATAGTGCTGTCAGTCGTAGGGAAGCTCACATCTCCCTTAAGAAGGGGAGAAATTATGGCTTTGTTTTCAAGGCAACATCTAGGTTTATGCTTCCAGGGCTGAATCTCCATCTTTGGGTGGTCACACAGTCACTAAGTTGGATGCTAGCTGTACGTACACCTGTAAGGGATGATGTAAGGTAGTTACTACTTATGAGCAGTGGCATACCCCAAAAATGGAGTAAGACCTCCTTAAGTGGAAGACACTGCCCAAAACAAGACAAACCTGCTCTCAAGTCGCAGGTACCCCAAAACAGCATCAGCCCTCCTCACAAGAAACAGAATACCCTGAAACGGAACAAATCCCTCTGGAAAGCACTGAGACTCTCTGAAAACAAAATAAATGCTGCTGGTGAGCACCTTGCAAAAAAAACCCCAAGAGGTGGAAGGTGCCCCTGCCCATGACAGGAGGGTTGGAACTAGATCATCTTTAATGTCCCTTCCAAGCCAAACCATGCTATGACTCTATGACTGTAATTTGTTCAGGGCTTTTTTAAACACCCAACACTTTCTTTAAGTCCACAGTAGCGCTTGTTTCAAAATTCTGAACACTAAAGGATTGTTCACATCACAGTTGATTAAAATAGGCATCTCTTTTCAGAGGCAGACTTTTCCATGGTGACAGAACCATCAAAATGGAGCTCCCCATGACAGCAAATAATTGTGCTCTGTCATTGAATTATTTTAAATTATTAGTGTCACTAGAAGGATATTAAGAATGCTTATATCGTAAAAATTACTGACAAAAATCTGAAGCTTGTGAAAGAAATTTTAAAGCAACTCTGAAATGTGGTGACTCTTGCCTAAGTCATTACACATTTTAAAAGCCTTGTAACACACAAGGAATGCTGAGCCATAATTTCCTCACAAAGCAACTTCATCATCTCCACTTCTGATAGTCCAAAGATGAACAACTTTTCATGAACTGTGAAGTGGCTAGCTGCAAAATCAGTTTCTTCTGAAGCAATTTGTGATGAGCGTTTTTCCTCCCCAACCCCTACACAGAAGGTGGCAACCACTTTTGGATGTCTAAGTCTACACAGTCAGAAAAAATGAAATAAATCACTAACAAGCAATACAGACCCACAATGAAGACAAAGATAAAGTGTTCCTCTACCCACCCTCAATACAAAAAAAAAAAAAACCAACCAAACAAACAAACAAAAAAACCAAACCAAACACAAACCCTAACATTTAAAGTAAGAAATATTTTCTTAATGAGATAGTCTTGACAATGTTGCAAAATCAAGCATCTCTTCAGTGGCAAATTCGGTTCTGCTATCTAAAAATGCAACTCATTTATGAAAGGATTTAAAAATACAGAAATGCTTAGTAAGAAATACACTTAAATATATGGAGGTTAAGTATTTAAGTTGAAATAAAAACCAGAATTTATTTTGGTTACATTTACCCTGAGACAATGTTGTAGTTGAGAGCTGGGTGATCTTTTGGCACGGGAGGTACAAGAGGCTCTGGCTGCCATTCTTCTATCAACTCTTCTTTTTCCTGCACAGGAGAAAAGGAATACTTCTCAGAAAGATTTCCATTAGAAAAGACATCATGTGCTAATAAACAGTTGGTAATAGTTGTATCAGAAATTATGTATCCTAATATGTGTCACCTTTCTGAGATACTTAGAATTAATACTATCTCAATATGTTCAGCTAAGGGGCTCCAAATTCTTTACTGGGACGGAGATACAAAGAAAGACAGCCCAGCTGTGCCTATGCACTAAAGATCTCATCATATGATAATTAAGAGAAGCAATATTAACTTGGTATCCCTGCCAAATTTTAATCAATACTGTTTCATTCAATCTATTATTACAAATCTCCTCTAGAGTTTATGTAACTGAATACAAATTACATAATAAGTGAATATAAATGGCTTCACTTTACATTCTCAAGCCTTCAACAGTGCTGTTTAAGCAACCGTGGCACTAAAATACTTCGCAAATTAACACATACATGAGCAAGACAAAGTGCAGAAAAACTGCCAAATGCTCAAGAAATGGCCACAAGAGCTTCTAAACCACACGTCCCCCTCCTAACCATGGAGGAATACTGAATGCACATTTATTTTCAAAGTGCTTTAAACTATTTAGAAAACCTCAGTTAGATGAATTTTCCAAAGGACATGCAGTGGACCAGCATAACAGGTGTGTTAGATTAGTTCCACGTAAATTAGCAACGACTCAGGCAAATCACCAAAATCATCCTTCATACCACGAAAGCAGAACTTTCCTGAAGCATTATTTACTAGCACAGCAAAACACACCTTGTAACATATTTGTAGACACACTAACTTTGAATGACATAACTACAATGGGGTTATATTTCTCTATTATTTAAAAAAGCAGTATAATATTTACGGCTACATATTTCAATACTAAAGTATAAATTCTGAAATAAATTTTTGAAAACACCACCGCAGTATCTTTTTCCTTTTTTTTTTAAATACACTTTTCAAAGCCTCTGAAGAACAAAACCAAATTAAGATACAAACAAAATCAAAAAGAAACTACATACAACTCAGTCTCCTTCATTTTCATCAGTTTCCTTCTACTAAACTAATGAATAACTTCATTCCTAGGTAATTCCAGAATACTAATTAATATCCCAGGAGCTCCACAAGGGTCTGTTTCAAAACACAAATGGAAATTTCAATAGCTGTCTATTTCAGAAAAGATCCTTCTTATGTGAGCATAGCCACTTGCATTTCTAATACTTTGCAGATGTACTTTAAATACCTTTTTATTTAACTTTCCTATGTTGGATTTCTTACTGAAATTTAACCCATGGGGCATATGTTTTAAAGGAAATAAAATGCCATTAATATGTGCAACAGAATTGAATATACTCAATATTTTGAAGTGGCTACATTTATGTTAGAAAAAGTACTTAGTTTCTTTAATCACCATAGGAGAGACCCCAGCTGGAGCCTTGCACACAGTTACATATGCACTGAAATGCTGTACCACAAATTAAGGAAAGAATTAAAGTAGGGAGTTTTATTAATTCACCCTGTACTAGTGCTATTCAAAGCATGTCAGGCAGCAGAATTTAATGCTTCAATTAAAAAAATCCAAATCGGTAACTCAGCATCAGAGAACAAAACAGTAATAAATTAAGCTGTGTATAAATACTATCAACTATTACTAATTATTGCATTCTATTTTCAGACCTAGTGGTTGACATGACCCAGCAAATATCTCAAGAACCCTATGGGAGAAGGCTATCAGATGACACGACCTATAAAGGTTAACATGCAAACACAGTACCAAAATGGTGCAAAGGCATTACCCAAGTTCAGGTTAACCTCAGAGCACTGCAAGCCAGCAACTGCTACAGTATAGTGCTCTCAGCCACAAATACACTCCTGTTCCTTTTTTAGGTATTGGTAGTTACAAAAGCAGACAATAGCCTTGTTCAGAAAAATGATCCAGATGAAAACTAACTCAGCAAAAGCAGACTGGATATATAGCTTAACTAGGTCCTCAGCAAAGTAGTTCCAACCTAGATGCTACCAAGAAACCATATCCTGAGTTACAGTTGCTCAGCAGCAGCTTAGACCTCTTCACAAGGGTTCAAAGAGACTTCTGAAAAAACAGAAAGCAGGATGTATGCTCACGCAGCCTTCACTCTGCTCCTGTAACAGCTGCTGTCAAAAGGCCCTAAAGCCCTGATGTATGGTGTAGCTTGCATCAGCAGTTTTGTGTTCATTTTAGAGCACAGAGTCTTGGGTTTTGTTTGGGTTTTGTTGGTTTGGGGAGTCTTGGGGTTTTTTGTTTGTTTTGGGGATTTTTTGGGGGGATATTGAGGTTTTTTTGTTGGTTGGTTGTTGCTGGGGTTGTAGTAAGGAAGCAGAATAAATCAGGTAAGAAGTGGTGCAGCCTGTCAGTTCTGGAAAGACAAATAAGAAAGGCATTAAATGACATCAAATGCGTAAAGGGAAAGGACTTAGGAAGCATAGTGTTTCTCCTATTTAAGACTTCAAGGCAAAGAATATTTGAACAAATTTTATACAACATGGTTCAAAGGCAGAGCATGTAACATACCATACCTACTCTTCAAAGAGGGCAGAATTGAAGCTCTGCAAGCACGTACTTAGCTTTTTCATTTAAGTCTAATTTTTTGAACTAAGGGTAAAAAGAAATATCACTAAGCAGCTTAGGAACTGATACACAAATTCAATTAAAATCGTTTTGTGTGGAATCTAGCAGAAAGAAAAACAGTATTTATAGGACACTGTAACTAAAATAAATTAGCATAGTACAATTCCAGTCAAAATCTGTGAACATGAAGATAATGAGCAATTCCTAATTAGTACTTCTCTTCCCCACTCATATTAAGTTGTAAGAAGTTTCCAATTTTCCCTTTGAAATGTTTGCAGCACACAAACTTGCATAGGTGACAAACCACAGATGAGATGTGGCAGTATCCTGGTTTTTCTTTCTTAACACAAAATAAAACACACAGGAGAAGAACTAATCAGTGTTTCAAACAATGCTGTACCACTAATTCTAGATCATGTTCACTCTCCACATCCATTACTTCGCATTCTGCTTTATGACACATGTAGGAATATAAATAACAAACAATTGCATCTTCATGCCTTGGCTGTTTCCACAAGTACTTAGCACAGTAGTCTACCAAGAGCTTCCGTGGCAGAAGTTCTTTTATTATGGTGGGGGACTGGAGATATTGGTGATTAAAATGAGTACCAACCTCAACCTAAAACAGCCATCCACACTGCAGATAGGACAGTCCACACCCCTTCTATTCACCAAATATCTCAGTAGACTGGCCTGTCCTGCAGACTTTTCAGGGTAAATGTGACCATCTCCCTTTGACCAAAGGGCCAGAGCAGAAGCAGGCTTTTGTACAGTAACTCCACATTCATAACAGCACTTTTATCTTTTACCTCCTAAATAGGCACCAAATTGTATTAATAGACAATACTCTGGAAAATAAAAGATATAAAATGTTTATATGTACATTTTATGATTGTAATATACACACTTAATACATTTGTGCACATATATAAATATTTAAAATGTATTTAGCTAAATACACACACACATATTTAAATAAAATGGGTTTGGGTGGTTGTATTTCATTTTTTGTGGTTTGTACTTTTTAAAACACCAGCAATTATATTCATGAAAACAGTTCTTAGCTAGCACGAAGTGTTTTCGAACTGTGTCATGCATGCATCTGTTTCATGATCCAGAAGTTAGCATTTTTTTTATCTGCTGCTCCTCAAATAACAGGTCTTTAACTTCATGGTATTTAGAGAAACATGTATCAGCATGGCATAAATAGGCACAAACTGTGGCCATGAGTTTTCAAACTATGCTAATACTTAAGAGAATCTGTACCTACGTAGAGAGTCTTTGCTCAAAACGACTGAAAACCTTTGCAAGAACAGACTACATCTGCTCTTCCCTGTAGAACAACATTGGATCAATCTGAATGCTGTTCCTGCAAGAGAGAGCAATTGTGGCCTACAGTATATCTCAGCCACGAATCAAACGTTTGTCTCTGACAGGAACTTTCCAGCCTCCTGTCTAATATCACTCTAATAAAACAGTTCCCATGCTACTCTGCAATGAAAATTCTAAAACCGAAGAAAACAACTATTCCTCCCACCTACAAATGCTAAGACATGGCTCCTAGTAGGACTTCAGCTATTTTGAGAGAAAAGCTCAGTTAACATTTATATACACAGAGTGAAAGGTGCATACATTGGGAGGGCACTCTCCTTTCACACAAATGGTTGTTGGCTCAAGAGTGAGCTTGTAGCTACATGATGCCATGCAATCGCCCACAGCCTGCTCCAGTCCTCAGTGGCACTTTGTTACTTGTCTATAGATTTCATTGTGGGCAAAAAGCCCACAAGAACTTCTACATCTAGCACCCTGTCCGGCCACAGACTTACCTGTACCTCCCAAAATCCCAACCGTCAGGAACTTACAGACACGTTAACTTTTTAGTTAATGATTTGGCATATTTCATTATTTTGGAATAGTACCAATAGGAATACCTACAAACACTCTTATTAAGGGATGACACAGTCAGTTAAAAGCTGATTCCTGCACTAGATTTTATAGTTCTCTTGCTACATGTTTGACTAAACCCAGAAGCCACCTTTGAGGCAGATGTCTTCACTGTTTTAGAAGTATGACTCCTAAGTGCATTAGGTTGCACAATGTATCATCTACCTCTGCTTCCCTGGGACAGGCTAGTCATGATATATCACATTAAAATGGCTGTGCAACAGTGGTATTCTGCAGTATTTATTATGCTGATATCTAAGTATCATTACACAAGTGGCTAACATAAAGATCACCTGAGCTCCACCTCCTGAGCTGGCCTATCTCCAGAGCCTGTTCCAGAGCAACCTAGTATTCCTTTCTGTCGTGGTGAGGAATGAACACCACAGCATGAATAAAACTAGAACCAACCAGAAGGCAAATCAGCAGCCTCCTCGCTGAACAGCTGGCATGTTACTACATGCAGCTCAACACACACGCAGAAGCCTGGCTGTGTGGGATCCATACTGTATGAAACAGACTGTACTGGGTCTGGCTGGGATGGTGGTATTTTTTTTTTCTTACCAGCTCATATAGCACTGTGTTTTAGGTCTGTGACCAAAACAATGCTGATAACACGCTAATGTTGTAGCTCTCGCTGAACAGTGTTTGCACAGTGTTAAGGTCTTCTGTGTCTCACTCTGCCTCCATAGTGAATAGATTGGGGGGTGCACAAGAGGTTGGGAGGGGGCACAACCAGGCAGATGACCCAAACTAACCAAATAGATATACCATACCATAAAATGTCACACTCAACAATAAAACGGAAAACAGGCGGTTTATGGAAGTTAGCCATCTTTTGCTCGGGAACTGACTGAGTATTGGTCCACCCATGGGAAGTGGTGAGCAATTGCTTTAGCATCACTTGTCTTATTTCTCTCTTCCATTTCTCCTTTGCCTATTAAACAATCTTATCTTCACTCACAACTTTGTCTGCTTTTACTCTTCCTTTCCTCTTCCCTTGTCCCACTCAGTGTGGAAGAGAAAGTGTGCAAGCAGCTGCATGGCGCTTAGCTGCCTACTTGGGATTAACCCACAACACAGACCAGTATCAAATATTTGTAGATTTTTAGCAAAGATTAAGGTGAGTTGTTAGTTTTTGTTGGGTTTTTTTGTTGTTTGTTTGTTTGTTTTTCTCCCCACACAGCTATTTCCCTACACAAAATAAATAAGCTCCCTTCCCAGCAATCACCTACACCGTGGAGTAAGAGATGGGATCGCTCCAAACCTCTGATGTGTCCGTCTGCTTATGTCCACCAACTGTAGAAGTCTTATTCACACCTTCACTTTGCTGTTGTATTTATGGTTACTTTCTATAAACTATCTGTAGACAAGACAGTCTTTTCCAAATAGAGCTCCTCCTACGGAAAAGACTGCTTCCATGTTCATCTTTGACTGAGAAAAATAAGCATGTCCCTGTTCACCTCACTATTTTCACATTTAGAGACTGCATTCTTTAAATCGAACCAATGGCATCCTCTGACATTATACAGCATGTGCAATTATAGACAATGTCTCAGACAAACTAGTCCAAGGAGACCTCCAAGCCAAACTCTACTCATTCCTGATAGTCTCTAGCCAGAAGTCAGGAAGAAATTCCAGTCAAAAGCATCGCAAAAGAAGAAAATTGTTAATAAATCAAAAAGTTTTCTGGAACCCATTTAACACTGTAAATTCTCAGTTTTATTACTCACAGAGACCACATGTATGGACTGATCATTTTCCTGCTCTCTACACTCTTATAGCTCATTTTATTTGGTGGGGGATTTTTTAGTATACCTGTCACTTTTAAAACAAAGCCATTCATTGAGAAGAACTAACGTCAGTTTTTCACAGCTTAGCAGTTACGTTCACATCAGCTCTTTTATATTTTCTCAGACCCTCAAACACAGTCCTACTTTAAAAGCATGAACTGAAGTGTTTAAGCAATAAGTAGTTTCTTAGTCCAACCCTTTGAAATCTGAAGAAAAAACAGCACAATTTGTGACGCAGCAGTGGTTCAACAGGCAAATGTATTCGTAGCTATAAAATGTTTACCTAAGTTTTTTTTCATCATACCTTAGGTGTTAAATCAGAGCGCTCTTGAAGCTTGTACGTCTTGGAGAAAAGAAGTCTGATTATCCATAGAATCAGAATTCCTTCTAAAATGAGATGGTAAGCAGGAGCCTGAAAATAAAAGCAGAAAAACAAGTCTACACAGAATTCTATTTGAATCAGTGTGACACTATGCAACAGTTTTGTCTCTACTAGTAGACTCAGAAAAAAACCCAAAGCTGATCAACTGATACGTATTTCTAAACCAGCAAAAATTATATGAAAATTTACTGCCTTGCAATTACTACCTGTAGCTGTTAACTTGAGTTTCAATGGATTTATTCTGTTGTTAATAAACAAGGCACACTAAATTGATAAGTGGCTTCAGTTCCACACATGCACATAATTGAATACTGAGAACAAAAGCAGTATGGGTTGCACAAGTATCTGTGAAAACAGAAAGCTTTCGTAAGAAGCAGAAGTCTCCTGAAGAGCTTGAAGGTGTGTGTCATCTATACACACCCACTTCAAGCCTACATTCTTACAACTTATAGTCCACCAACTGCAACAGATATTATTATTTTCAAAGAAATTTAATCCTGTCTTCATAGCCCATTTTGGTCTATGGGCTGTCCATGGCCTGTTTCACAGGCAATTCGAGCAAGTATAAGCCAACTTAGTCATCAGAAGCCGTTTTGCTCCTGTGTCATTTACCCTCTGCATGGACACAAGACTGAGGAATATATACAGCAAATCAGAACAAAGAGCTGATCCAAGTTAAAGTCAGCCTCTTTAGATGCTTGGAGGGAGGAAAGTCAGTTTCCTCTGGCAGCACAGCTAGTTTGAAGTAGATGTGGAATTATGGTATCAGCATTTGATGCCTAATTTTAATAATGGGTTAAGTTATTCCATTTCAGAAAAGCTCCTGTCTACACTGTGGATATCTACTACTTTTAAAAAACTCAAAAATGCACACACACTAGTGCACTTCCTCTTCAACTCAGTGGAAGAGCTCCCACTCACCGGCATTCTCAGGTAGGATCTGACCTGCCAACAAAGGAAGTGGAATGAACCACACATCCAAAAACTAAGGGAAATTGAACATAAGTTTTTAAAACCAGTAAGGAGTTCTATGACATATCAAACTAAAAAAAAAAAATAAAAAAATTAATTATCATTTGCAGAGTACTTTTCAGCTCACCAAACATATTAACAATAGATATATATATAACCATAGAATCATAGAATGGTTTGGGTTGGAAAGGACCTTAAGATCATCTAGTTCCAACCCCCTGACATGGGCAGGGACGCCTCACACTACACCATGTCGCCCAAGGCTCTGTCCAACCTGGCATATACCATGACATCTAAAGAACACACAGTGTAGTAGCAGTAGAAGTCCACACAAACTACTTGCCCCTGCTTTTCAGTGTCTACAGTTTTCCTGAATTCAGCATTTTAGACTGTGCTAAGCACTTCTACGTTTGTACTGAAAACCGTAGCATAAATTCTTTAAAATGTACCAATCTTTGCGAAAGCAAGGGAGGGAAGCAGACTGTTTATATAATAACACAGCCTATCACCAGGACATCATTTTTAATGTCATGAAACAAAGCCTGGATACAAACTTTTTTTTTCCTTCACTGTGAGGGTGCTGAGGCGCTGGCACAGGGTGCTCAGAGAAGCTGTGGCTGCCCCATCCCTGGCAGTGTTCAAGGCCAGGTTGGACGGGGCTTGGAGCAACCTGGTCTAGTGGAAGATGTCCCTGCCCAAGGCAGGGGGTTGGAACTATAAGACCTTTAAGTTCCCAACCTTTCCAACCCAAGCCACTCTATGATTCTATGAAACATGCCACGCTGATCCCCTCCAGAAGAGAACCTAAGCACAAACATTTAAAAGTAGTTTATTCCTTTTCTAAATAACACTTATAAGCCACAAACCCTGACCTTATATTCACACTGTGAATCTTATTAAGGTTTAATGCTGTGGTATACACCTTAAATGCAGCTTTACGAACAAGAAAAATGTAAGTGCGTGCATCTATTTTTTCAACGTACAAGCACGGTGCACACACATACACTCACTACTCTGCCCGTGCAGCCTTACAGACGCGGCAGTGATCCTCAGCCAGCTCTCGGTTCAGTGCAGTGAGACACGGCACCACCCGGAGAGCCTCCACCCGGGTGGAGCCGGTATACAGAGCCAGTCCCACAGGTTACCGGCCCCGCGGCAGGCCCGGCTCTAACTTCCTGCTCCCCGCACCCGAAACCAGCGGCCAGGGGCCAAGGGGCCCTCACACGCATCACCCAAGCTGCGGCAGCCACTGGGCGCCTGGGGGCCCCGTCCGCCGGGATGCGGCGGCACCCCTTCACGCCATCCCATCTCGGCGGCAAGCGCGTGCCAGCCGCCCGGGCCGGGGCGCCCCTGCCCCAGCCGCCCGCGCCGCCGGTCGGACAGGACCTCGGTCCCGCGCCCCAGGCCGCACCTCGTAGAAGGCCTGCACCATCTCCACCAACACCCACTGCTGCCCCATGCCCGCCGCCGCCATCGCCGCGCTTCCCACTTCCGCCTCTTCAGCCCACCGGGCGCCGCCGCAGCCGTACGCCGGCGTCAGGGGCGGAGGGGCGGGGCCATGGCCGGGGGAGAGCGCCCCCTGCGGCGCGGCGGGACCGGGGGTGGCGGCGCGGGAGCACGCGGCGGCGGGGCCCGGAGCTGGGCGGCCCGGGAAGGGGCCGGGGCCGGGGCCGGGGGCGGGGTTGGGCCGTACAGTTCCGTGGCCCCGGCGGCGGCCCGCGGTGATGGGGGTGGCCTAGCGCCACCGAGGGGGATCATTAAGCCCAACCTTTACCCAGGAGTGCCAAGTTCACCACTAAACCGTGTCGCTAAGGGGCTCGCCTACAGCGGGTTTGAACACTTTCAGGGATGGAGCTTCCACCACTTTCCTGGGCAGCCTGTTCCAATCAACTTCCTCTAGGGCAGCTTGAGGCTGTTACCTCTTGTCCTAATTGCTTGTTACCTGGGAGACCAACTCGCACCTCACTACAGCCTCCTTTCAGGTAGTTGCACCCCCATCCAGTTTGTTGAACATGCTGGTGTAATCTTGGCGTCACTTTCTGCACACTCACAGGCTCCTTGGGCCCCATGCTGTTCCAGGCTGGAACCGCCAAGGGCAGAGCCTGTGCTTTGGTACCTCTGCTGCCTCTCTGCCTGTAACCAGTGACTTCATTGCTTTAATAAAGAGTTGTTCATATACTTACCCAATGAATTGAATGGTAAAAGCAAAACCAAAGTGTAGTGGAAATAATGAGTAAATTCAAATGAGAAGAGAAATTACAGCTCTAAAAGTCCTGCCAAAGTGAGCAGCCATAAAAGCGGAGCACTGTTGGGAAGAGAAACCCCATGAAGAGAAAGTGTAAGGGTGAAGGCCTTGCAGTGGTGCACCTGGGTGTGAGGAGGCGACCAAGTCGCTCTACACTGCTGCACAGGACTTGGGCGGCTGCCTAGAAGGCGGTGGAAAGCAGGAGTAGCTGGAAAGAAATTCGCATGGGAAGTGAGGAAGAGCTTAATGGAAGGGCAACAAAGGACATACTTGCTAAAAGAGATGTTTGGGAGCTGCTTCACTGAAACCAAACAGCTGTAGAGGGCTTCTGCTTGTCTTCTGGGAGAGCACCATGGAACTGCACCCTTTGGGGCTTCGGTCACTAGTCTACACCATATTTAGAGTAGATGAACTTGGGACAGCAGTTGATTAAACAGATGATAGCAAGAATCTTGAGTGCCGTGGCTACCTACAAGCAATCACTATAGTTTTACAGCAGCAGATGGTTAAAATCTGCGAACTTTACTTTCACACTGACTGAAATGTGTAATAGTTAATCTTCTCCCCAAGTTTCTGTACTTCATGATACGCTTGTCAAATTTCAGGCTCTACACAATAAAGAGAAAAAATGTGGTTTGAGGCTATCTGAAAAGTCAAGACAGAGACAATAAATGTCCCCTTTGTTTTTTAGCTGCATCCAGATTTTTCTGTTCACTGTTAAGTACTTCTGTGGCCATTGCATCATGCTAGAGAAGAGTCCTGGGCTCTTGGGAGATGGCTACTGGCAGTCGCCAAGAATGTGTCTGGTATGCATCCCAGTCCCAAATTGCCCCCAGAAGAGCGGGCCATACTAGTTGTCTTGGTGGGCCACAGATTAAGTTACACCCCTGTTCTCAACATCAGATTCTGACTTTCAGTGTGTGTTTATGACTGGGAGACTAAGAAACTGATTTTGTGAAAAGCTGGATGAATTGTTTCCAGCTTGAAATGCAGTGAAGTTAATAACATACTAACCAGCAATTCTTCTCACAATGAATTCGAGTTCCTTGCCTGGATTATCACAGGCTGGGTGTCTCATAATAATGACCCTATCCCTATTGTTCAGCAGTTTCATTGTTCCAACACAAGGCTTGCTGCTAATTGCTTAAGGCTGCTATACTTCTGACAGCAAAAAAGAGGGGGAGGTGAGGGGAGATGCCGTTTGCAATGGCAGTTTATGGCTGAGAAGAAAGGGAAAAGGAGAAACATCCTGAGCCTATCTCTGAAGTTAAAGTCCTGACAAAAACTTTTGAGATAGTGACTTATGGAAATTCCTGCTCTGAAAGCATCAAATTTTTTCTTCCCTTCCTATCCTCCAATCGTACCCTATTCTTAATCTACTCTTATTCTGGACCTTCCTCACCAACCCACATGTGTGCACATCTACAGGGATATGGTATCATTGGCATCACAGAAACATGGTGGGATGGCTCCTCTGGCTGGGGTGTTGGAATGGAAGGTTATAGGCTCTTTAGGAAAGACAGGCCAGCCAGAAGGGGACGGGGTATAGCTATTTGTGTCAGTGACAGACTGGAGAGTATGGAACTCTGCCTGGGGACGGGTGATGGGCCAACTGAGAGCTTGGGGGTTAGGGTCAAAGGGAGAACTGCAATGGGGGACATTACTGTGGGGGTCTGCTACAGACCACCGATCAGGAGGACAGTGTGGATGAAGCCTGCTATAGGCAGATAGGAGCAGCCTCACGCTCTCAGGCCCTTGGCCTCATGGGGGATTTCAACCACCCCGATATCTGTTGGAGGGACGGTGCGGCCCGGCACAAGCAATCCAGGAGGTTCCTCAACTGTGTGGAAGACAACTTCCTCTTGGAGGTGATAGAGGAGCTGACAAAGAGAGGTGCCATGCTGGACCTCGTGCTCACCAACAGGGAGGGGCTGGTGGGGTATTTGGTGCTCCAGGGCAGCCTTAGCTGTAGCGATCAGGAGATGGTGGAGTTCAAGATCCTCAGGGCACCGAGAAGGGCACGCAGCAAGCTCACTGCCCTGGACTTCAAGAGAGCAGACTTTGGCCTCTTCAGGAACCTGCTTAGTAAGGTTCCATGGGATAAAGCCCTAGAGGACAGGGGGGCCCAATGCTGCTGGTGGATATTCAAGGATCACCTGCTCCAAGCTCAGGGGTGTTGCATCCTGACAAGAAGGAAATGGGGCAGGAAGCCCTGGAGACCTCCATGGATGGATGAGGAACTGCTGAGAAAACTCCGAAGGAAAAAGAAAGCTTATAGAAGGTGGAAGCAGGGTCAGGCGGCCTGGGAGGAGTACAGGGACATTGTCCAGGAAGCTAAGGATCAAGTCAGGAAAGCTAAGGCCCAGTTAGAACTGAGTCTGGTCAGGGGTGTCAAGGATAACAGGAAGGGCTTCTATAGGTATGTTGCCACCAAAACAAACACTAGGGATAATGTGAGCCCTCTCTGGAAGGAAGCAAGAGCACTGGCTACCTTGGATTTGGAGAAGGCTGAGGTACTCAATGACTTCTTTGCCTCAGTCTTCACCAGTAAGTGCTCTGACTGCGCTGCTCAAGTCTTGGGAGACAAAGGCAGAGACTGTGAGAATGAAGACCTTAGGCCCACTGTAGGAGAGGATCAGGTTCAAGATCATCTTAGGAATCTGAATGTGCACAAGTCCGTGGACCTGATGAAATCCATCCACGTGTCCTGAAGGAGCTGGTGGATGAAGTTGCTAAGCCACTGTCCATCATATTTGAAAAATCATGGCAGTCAGGGGAAGTTCCCGACAACTGCAAAAAGGGCAATATAACCCCCATTTTCTAGAAGGGGAAAATGGAAGACCCGGGGAACTACAGGCCAGTCAGTCTCACCTCTGTGTCTGGCAGGATCATGGAGCAGATTCTCCTGGAAACCATGCTAAGGCACATGAAAAGCAACGAGGTGGTTGGTGACAGCCAACATGGCTTCACTAAGGAAAAATCATTCCTGACCACTTTGTTGGCCTTCTATGATGGGGCTACAGAACTGATGGATAGGGGCAGAGCAGTTGACGTCATCTACCTGGACTTGTGCAAAGTGTTTGACACTGTCCCACACGACATCCTTGTCTCTAAATTGGAGAGACATCAATTTGATGGATGGACCACCCAGTGCATAAGGAACTGGTTGGATGGCCACACACAGAGAGTTGTGGTCAGTGGCTCAGTGTCCAACTGGAGATGGGTGACAAGTGGTGTCCCTCAGGGGTCGGCATTGGGACTGATCCTGTTCAATATCTTTGTCAGTGATATGGACATTGAGTCCACTGAATGGGATTGAGTGCGTCCTCAGTAAGTTTGCCAATGCCACCAAGCTGTGTGGTTCAGTTGATACGCTGGAGGGAAGGGATGCCACCCAGAGGGACCTTGACATGCTTGAGAGGTGGCCAATGCCAACCTCATGAAGTTCAACCCAGCCAAGTGCAAGGTCCTACACCTGGATCAGGGCAATCCCAGGCACAGCTACAGGTTGGGTGGAGAAGTGATTCAGAGCAGCCTGAGGAGAAGGACTTGGGGTTGTTGGTTGACAAGAAACTGAACATGAGCTGGCTTCAGTGTGCACTCACAGCCCAGAAAGCCAACCATACCCTGGGCTGCATCAAAAGAAGCGTGACCAGCAGGTTGAAGGAGGTGATCCTGCCCCTCTGCTCTGCTCTCGTGAGACCCCACTTGGAGCACTGCTTGTAGGTCTGGTGTCCTCAACATAAGAAGGACATGGAGCTGCTGCCCAGAGGAGGGCCATGAGGATGATAAGGAGGCTGAGAAAGTTGGAGCTGTTCAGCTTGGAGAAGAGAAGGCTGCGTGGAGACCTCATAGCAGCCTTCCAGTATCTGAAGGGGGCCTGCAAGGATGCTGGAGAGGGACTCTTCATCAGGGACTGTAGCAATAGGACAAGGGGTAATGGGTTTAAACTTAAACAGGGGAAGTTTAGGTTGGATTTAAGGAAGAAGTTCTTCACAGTGAGGGTGGTGAAGCACTGGAACAGGTTGCCCAAAGGAGTGGTGAATGCTCCATCCCTGGCAGTGTTCAAGGTAAGGTTGGACAGAGCCTTGGGTGACCTGTCCTAAAGTGAGGTGTCCCTGCTGATGGCAGGGAGGTTGGAACTAGATCATCTTAAGGTCCTTTCCAACCCTAACCATTCTATGATTCTATGTTCTAGGTGGTGAAAGCTTAGCTTGTATTATTGTGTTTGTAGTGTGCCTAGTTGTAACTTGTTGGTTCTGTGGTTATCCTCAAGAAACAACGAGAAAATGAAGTGTTGGGAATGCAATCCTGTACTGGCAAGGAGAATAGCAGGATAGTACCAGTTAGTCTTTCTTAGTTTTTGTTATCTTGAAACCTGATGCTCAACCAAGGTGACGCTGGCAGCAAGCACAGAAAACGTCCAAAGTCAGCCGGAAATTTAATACTAATCCCCAAAATTGTGTCTCCACTCCAAGTGGGAAGCAGAAAGATGTTGCAAGAGTGCTGTGCAAGTGCCAAGAAGAACTTGAATATCGAGTTCTGTAATATACCTGATATGCAGAGGTGAAACTGTTCACAAGGCAAGTGGAGCACAGGATAAATTTAGCGTTATCTCAAGCCATGCACCACCGCCTCTTGGAAATGTGCTTAATCCTAGTTCAGTAGTATATTAGCTCTGAATTAACTTCACCAGCAGAATCCTGTCATAGATCTGACTGGGAAACACCTGGAAATTTCAACCTTTGACACAAGCTTTGTGTAAGAGTAAGGGTACCTACTGGTCAGAGCGGCAGTGCATTCTAGCTATTCCAAACTGTGTCATGGCACCCTGAACACCTGTAGTGCCAAAGTGGCATAAAGTTGAAATAACATGATGTTTTACTGGCATACAGTGGCACCGAATTTGACCTCAACTCTTTGGAGTCAAAGACTGTTGTAACTGCGTATGAGTGGCCAGGGTCCTCTTTTTAAAGCATATTCAGCCAATGGTGGACCTTTGGAACAAAAAGCTAACTTAGCAGAGAGATGGATGTAGGCACAGCAGTCTCTCTCCTGCTGACACTTCTTTTCAGTCATATTCCCCAGGTGGGCTTGGCAGCACTGGGCTAAGCACCGAAGTTTCCAATACATGACAGAACTAAGTGTCTTAAAACGGAATTGACAGCAGATAGGCCCAGGTCTGTGATGACTAAGGAAAACTTCACACAGTAGCACTTGCATGCCTCAAAAAGAAGGATCCATTAGAAAAAGTAAACGAGCATGAAGCTGCCCATTTAATGCTGTGGGGGGACCAGTATGCTTTGAGTCCTAAATTGAAGTGAAAATTTGGTTTTTCTAGTCAGATATTGGAATCTTTTGAGGATAATTCAATCTGTTTTTTGAAAATGGAGCAATGTGTATTGTAGATTTCATTTGTCTGCAAAGAATAGGCAGATGATTAGGCAATTACACAGTCATGATGTTACAGGCAGGTGGCTACATCCTACTTCAGTTTCACAAGAGATCTCCAGCAGACTCTGTGAAAGATTGTGTTAGTATCAGAGATAAGCTCTTCCCTGCACTGGACTGTGACTGTAAGTGCTCCCCAAAATTTCAGGTTTAGCATGTGATCCATGCGCAGTGAACCTTGTGACAGCTGCATTTTTAAGATTAGAATGAAAATTTTATTCTCTCGATACAAAGAAATGCAATAGATACCTGTCTTCTAGCAGCAGGTTCAATGAATTTGCTTTGGATCAAGTACAACAAACCCAGTCCCTAGTATTAAATTTGAATGCACATTTAAACCATTCAGGTAACAGATCATATTTAAAGATTAAGAGGCGATTATTTTCCTCATTCTTCTACAGTTAATTGTCAATAAATCTTTCTGATGAAAGGTAGAAAAGAATTATTGAACTTTTTCAGGCCTGCAAAAAAAGAACACAGAACTCAGGTCTCAACTGGGGTCAAGTTGTGCTCTGTGCAGTGGTTATTTTTGTTGGCCTAAGGAAAAGTGGAATGACAGCAGACAGTTGCAGATTTTGGTGAAAGCAAAAACATCTCTTGATCATTCTTCTATTGTGGTGCTTGTGACTTGTTTTCTGGTAGCTTCTTACATCCGTGTAACACCACACGGCATAAAAGTATTGTAGGATGCATGCTGTTCTAAAGCTGAAAGTTTATTTCAAGTTTTAAGCCAGCTGTAAATCTTCAGAAACCAATTCCAGGAGCTTTGAGAGCAGGTTGAGCTGCCTATGAGAACATAATCTTTGTTTTTTCTCTTCAATGACTGGGTTTCTTCACTACGGTCTGCAGAATATTCAGTATTCTCAGTAATTCCATTGCACTGACTGTAGCAAGCATTGATTACTAATGCATTCATTGACTCTGTGACACCTTCTACAGATGCTGATGGGGCTTCTTCTGGTATTTTTTCACCCGTTTAGCTCCCTTGCTGTTCAGGTGGTTTTGCATTATAATGGTAACTGTAGTCTACAGCATGTGATTGTGAAACTCTTACTAGTATACTTGAGTTTAGAAACAACAGACTTCAGATGGTGTTATCAGAGGGAAGTTTGAAAAGTTACGGTAACTTCAGCATTTTAATACATGGTTTTCAACATGGAGTTTGCTCCTTTGAAAGTATATTTGAAAAACTGCATGTAAAAGAAGCAACTAAATTTCAGCCAGAAAAACACAAACTAGTCCTTTGCCAACTCATCATTCTTGCTGATCTACTGAGGCACAGAAAGGCACCAAATTGTTTACAGATCCACGTTACACATACCAGAACACAAGTTGAAATTCTTTGTGGTTATAGGTACACATGTGTGCATGTGTTGGCAAAGCCAATCAAGTCTGGCAGGCAACACCTTGCATATGTTTGCTGCTCAGAGAGTTGCAACATAGCTGCTACAAATTCAGAACAGATGCGACTTAAAACATTTTTTAATTGATAAAGCAATGCTCTTTCAAGCTCTGAAATTCTTACCTGGCTCTTAAACTGTATGGTTTTACCTAAGTAAGGCCTGAGTAAACACATAGTTCCTTATTCAACTGTGTTTCATAGCAAATTAGTGGAATACAAACTATCTATCTTCTCCATTATTAAGCATCCATAGTCACCCCAGATGTTTCACAAAACTAAGTAACTATAAGCAGTTAACATCTAAAAGATAAAATAAACTAGATGAAATAATAGTGCCAGCAAATATAGTGACTGAGAACCCCTCCGTACACTGTTCCCCACACAAAGTAACTTTTGAAATGTACCTGTCAGAGGGACCAGAGCTATAGGATTGAACAGGGAGTTGAGACAACACCACAGTCCTTGTTAATGGGTGAATGTTGGTGGCTTTACAAGACAGATTCTGATCCTTCCGACACCTCTAAAAATCTAAGTGAAAGTCTGCTGGAATCAAAGAAATGTGCAAGTTGGGTTTTGAGGATTTTCAGAACTTCCCAGTGCATCATGAAACACTTAGTGGTTTTGTAGCTTTGCTTCTGTAAGATGTTTGCACTGGAGGCCAAGTCTGCTGCATATTTTTACGTCAGCTGCTGAAGCTAGTGCACAGTTTCAAGTGAAAAAACTGGCACAATTTAGCTTGTGCTCCGTCTGAATATTGTCCTAATTATCCCTGATTATCCTGATAGTATTTTTCCCTTCTCTTGAAGGAAATATAAATTCCCATTTATACCATTGTTTCACTTTAGAATTCATATTAAAAGTAGGACAGCCGCTGTCTTAGAAGTCTTCTAAGAAATACAGTGGACTGGAGCTTACCTACCTTGTGCCATTTTGGCTTGGAAAACAAGCAAGCCAGTTTTCAGTTGCTATTTCTTCTTTGTGATTTTTATTTCTGTACTGCTGGGTTACATTCTGACTGATTATTTTAAACGATGGCACTAGTCTTAATTAACATGTAAGATGATAAAGCAGCTTAAAATCAGTTGGTCTTTGTTTGAACATAGTAACAAAATGAAAAAACTCTCCAAAGATTCTGGTTTGTTTTTCCATGAGACAGGAAAGGACAAGCGTGTTTACTTCCTAGACGGTTATCAAATAGAGAAGAATGTGAGATGAGAGCTTACTTTCTCTGACAAGTACCAATAACAGAGACCACTGGTTGATGCAAATGCAGATAGTTGATTCTTTAAGGGGGTGGATGAAATCTGGAGAAAAGTCTGATAAATGCTTTATTCTTGAGAAAGAAATTTTTTGCTAAATTTCTGTGCAAAAGAAGCCGATTAACGTTATCAGTTCTGATGGTTGCTGTCAAACCCAGGAAGTAATCCAATCTTTTTCTCTCCTGAAAGGTTTTCTGTGTTTTTCAGTTATAACACATTTAATTTTTGTCAAAAGGAAAAAAACCATGGAGAACATTTAGAGGTACCTGTAAGCAAATCTTAGCTCCTTTGTATCTGGGAGGTAAAAAGTCTTGGTCTGATTCTTTGGGTCATGTCTGTATTTGTAAAGAAAAGGAAACCATTACGTAGATTCCGCAGCATTTTTCCTTCAGTAGTTCCTAGGATTTCTGTGTTCAGTTTTGTGTTTTGTGCTGCTGTAAAGTTACCTGTGTTTTCTTCAGGTCCAAGCACAGCTGGTGAAATGAGAATCATATATTGTTAAATTGCCGAACAGTCTTATCGTGAAATGGGTGGCTTGTGCAACAGAAGTTTTTACAGCCAATTCATATGTCAAGGCTTTTTGTGTATGGATCTCATCAGGAAGTGAGTGAGACAATAAGAATTTGGAGTTGTGGTACCAGCATTCTCAGACACATTTCTTTATTCCATATGGAGAAACAATGTATAAAAAACATTTGCAAAATTACAGTACATTTTCCAAGTTATTTTGCTGTTAAATATTTTAACCAAAATTGGACATGTGTGGCTAGCTACAGAAACAAGGCTTTTTTCCCCCTTTAACCACACTTGTATTGCCTCATAGAGAAACTTGTGCAAAACTTCTGTGCCACATTGTTGGCCCTAAGACTACAAAAGTCTTAACTATTGCAAGGTTTGAAAGAATATCATTGTGGGCTAGATCCTGAGACACCACCATCACCAAAGCAATTCTTGATGAGTGGTGTCATTTCTGTAACTCCACTGAAGTAGCTCTGACACCTAACAGTGGCTGTCTGCTGTAACTGATTCAAGAGGATTACTCCTGCTCCCGTTACCTTAAAGGAGCCGTAATATTCTAGTATCTAAAGCTGTGAACTTAGGCTTACTTAAAGTAGCATACACACTCAGAAATTAATTCTGCTACCCTCAGAAATTTAAGGTCAAATAAAAGATATCAAATAAAAAAAATACCAATTATTTTATTTGCTTTCCAATATAGATCTCTAACCTGCCAAAACCAGGCTCTGAAAAGGGATATTTAGGTGCCCAATTACATAAAACAAGTTCTGTGTTAGAGAGGAAATATATTTAAATCCCAGACAAGAAATCTGAAGTGGAGGGTATTTATGGCTTGGCTAATGATTTTTGTGTTAAACTGGCAAATTTAACTAAGAATAATCATCCTAATTTTTTTTGTTTGAAAGTGTAAAGTAAAAACTGAATTAAGATTCACAAAATTTAGGTATTTTCTCTTGATCCTTCAGTCTTGAATTTGCAAAAACATAGAAGCAACATATTTTACATATTCCCAGACCTTTGTGGAAATAAGTGAAGTAAAAAAAAGTCTGCTGTTCAGCAGATGAAAACTGTTCATGTAATTTTGCAACTGCTAGCCTTTTTACAAATGCGAAATGATGGGCACAAGGGGACATCTGCTGCCAGCAAGAGGCAATGCACTGAAGCCACTTCACGTGAGTTCGTGCAATAGTGTTATAGGAAAGTAAAAATAAGAGAGACCACTATGCTTACCTTACACATTTATGCCAGGTTCCAAGTAAAGATCTGAGGATTTCTCTCTGTGTATGTGCTTATTTGTGTATGTGTGTGTGTTAGGAAACGACAGCAAGAAGGCAAGATGAGGTACCTGGAAAATATTTTTTTAATTCTTGATTTGTTCACCTCAGAGCTGTAAGAAAGGCTTGCTCACCAGGTGCTTCAGCAACTGTTTGAAGGGATGGTTATGTTCTTCGGTATAGCTGTTGCAGTCCCTAAAAATCCTGAAAGCCCCTTCATTCAGCAAAGCAAGGTGCTAGGCCAACCCTAGAAGGCTCCTACATGAAACAGTTGTGTGCTGTGAATGAACAGTAGGATCAGGAAGTTATCAGTTTGGGTCTGATGTGGAGGTGGTCTCATTGCAACTAAATTATTTTTAAAGTATGTGTAACTTGCATAGGATTGGTTAATAGTCTTGAGCCAGTCCCTAGTGAATATGTCAGTGGGTAGAAGGCAATAGTAATACTGACAAACTTTTTTTAAGTCTATTCAGTGATATTTCACTGGAAAAACAATGCACTATTTATTCTTAGCATGTCTTCTTTTTGTAGTTATATTACAAAAATATATATTATATATATATTATTATTACAGAAATATAATTTATTATTACAAAAATATTATATATAGTTACACAGCTTTCAGATGACATAGTTATGTTGGTTTTCCATTTTGAAAATCTGTACTGCGGTGTCGATCATTAGTCAGCTGATGAAACTTCTTTCAGACATATATTTATCTTTTTTTATGGTGTTTGCTCTTTGGGAGGATTGAGAAAGTGCATTTCCTATCAGTAAGATATTCCTACTAATAAGGGCATTTAACCTAAAAGCCAAGAGACAAAGAAGTTACTGTAAAGACAAAACTAAAATGTTGAAAAGAATTGTGTTGCTCACATCTGCCATAGGGATTTTTCAAATATCTTTTGACTTCCCAGTTCCCACATCACCAGTGCATTCGTTATCACAATTTTAACAGCACTTCATATGCTTTACCAATGAAAATTTTGTAGCAATCAGGAACCGTTTAAGCTTAGCTAGCTAAAGCAATTTCAGAGGTTAAATAAAATAATCATAGGGATCAGAAAAAATGTGAAAATGATACCAGTGCTCTGAACGATATGGTCTGGCTCTGTTTGGTTTTGGCTTTTTGCTGTTTGTTTGTTTGTTTGTTTAAAAAAAAAAAAAAAGGCACATCAAAACCCACAGAACACAAAACAGTGTAGGAGAAGGTACAGGACACCACACAGGCCCTCATCGCTAGATGTTGATCTTGTTAGATGGCAGCTCTGATTAGCTATATTTCTTCTATAAGTAAGTTCAGTTGTACAAAGTTGCAGACACCACAAAAATAGGCTACCGTAAACACTATACATAGATCTTAACCTTAATACTGTTCAGAAATTGAATATGTCACGCTTGGTGCCTTGCAGCAAGTACTTATAATACTGAGGTGATTATGTATCTGGATTTCGACATAAAACTCAGGGCACTGGGGTTTGATCTCTGACACTCCTATGGGTGGGATAAGACCATCTCCCACCCACAGGGTAATATTGCGGTTGTGCTCAGGAGGCTTTTGAGGTGTGCTCTGCCACCCACAAAGGGAACATTGCTGACTTGGCAATGTTTGTCAGGCTGAGTCTGAATGAATTTCCCTTTTTGTGGGCCAAAGCTCGAATAAGTTAATTTTCCACATCTGCTGCAAAATAAAACAAAACAAAACCAACCAACCAAAAAAAAAAAAAAAACAAACCCAAACAACTAACCCCAAAACCCAACCCAACAACAAAAGCAAATCCTCTTGAAAACAGAACAGAACAGAAATGTCCCCCGGGCACGTTTCCTCCCTGGGGGAAGGATGAGAGTACAAACAACATATGACAGATGTTAGCCATGCTGTTTTACGCCCTAGCAGGAGCTTCGACACTGTGGAAGTAGGTGTTGAGTGAGAACACACAAGCAATAGAACGGTGGTCATCTCCAGGTGATTTCTGAGAGGGGTTGCAAGGTGCTGAAATGGAAAGACACACCGATGTTGCAGCCAGCTTTTATGCTGAGGTTGTAGGGAAATAGACTGTTAAAGGGAAAGCTTAACATGTGAAGAATAATTTATTCATTACCTGTTTTAATTTTAATGTATTCAAGTCATAGCAGTTGGCCCACAAACACTTCTTAGCTGTTTAACACATTTAAATTTAATATAAACTAAAGATTTTTCTTGGGTTTTATTGCTGGTTTTTGAAGTGGGGGCAGGAGCAGGAGAATTGGGATATTTTTCCTTTTAGCTATTAATCCACATTCTAGTCAAGGAATTAGTTAAAAAATTATTTGAGTGAGGAGTAGTGGGGGGAAAAATTGCAGTTGCCAAATTTAAGTTTTGGTAATGAGTGGGGACCAGAATGAAAAAAACAAGTTATTTTCTAAATCCAGGCTCAGTTTTCCTGTCAAAATAGCTTTTCATTCTTATGAAACATGCTTTATATTTTCTTATAAGACAGTAAACATTTAAAAATTAGAAAGAACTAACTGAGGAACGACAAGCCAGAAAGGATTAAATGCTGACAGCATTTCACTGGAAAAATATCATTCCTGTATCTGACATGCTGCCCTACATTCTTCCTGTGTCTAGTAATTCATTCCTGACTGTCCTGCTGTGAGGCATGTTATCTTAACTACAAGGCCTTCTCTCCCTCCTGCAGTCTTCAGTTTTTTCTGCTTTTTGATGATCACCCGTCACCCCCCCAGGTTTAATACGAATGTCTTATGACAGTTTGCTCCCAAGATAAAAGCTCAGTTTGCATATATATATCTTCCAGTACACTAATTACTTTTCTCTTTGACCTTCTGCAAATCATTAGCCAAGGATGCTTCGAGCAATTTCTGCAGTTAGTCATGCACTGAGCAACACTGCTTTGCCTCTGTAAGTCTTTTAGAAATGGTGCAAGTACATCTGATGCAATGCTTCCTAAAAGCATCAGGTTGTATCAGTACTGATTTCATAATTATTGGAAACTACAGCTGTGAAGGAGTGACTTAACAATGTGTTAACTTTGGAGTGGTTTAGCTAGGGACAGTCTTTTACGGGTACATAAATCTTTTATGGTTATACCAGTGCTTTTGAACAACATCATGCAAAAAGAACAATGTAAAGTAGTAATAGCCCACTATCAAAGTGTGTGAGTAGATGTGACAACCCTTGCTTAAAAAAAAAAAAGTGATGTTGTGTCATTTGGAATTGAGCTATATTGTCGCCTTATGAGAGCAAAGTGTGGGATTTGCTTGTACACTTACCATATCTATATATACAGGTCAGCCAGGGAACAGCAGGTGCACCTGTTTCCTTAACTGTCCTAGGCAGTCTAATTGGAAAATCCAGGTAAGTTATCTGACCTGTTTGTTTTGTAGTACTGACTCCATAGGAAATAATTTTTTTTTTTTTTTCTTAAAAACTTGTGGTTTTGCATTTAACATCAGTCCTGATGTAAATATTTCTGGATTTAAGTTGAACTAAGTGGAAATGGCATCTTAAGCCATAATCTTGAGCCAAGCTAAGTTTGAATTTAGTACTGCACATATTTTTTTTCATGCTGTAGAGTAATACTCTGAGTAGAAATACTAATAGAAGCTTCTAAAGTGGTTATCTGAGCTATGTCTGGGACAGAGCAACAAAGCTCTGTCCCATTTTTACAGAACTGAAGGTCTTGCTACACTAGGCGCTAGTCTCCCACAACTACTTCTTTTTCTGTACAGAAAACAAAATATTTGCCTCCTTCGCACAGAACTTTGATTGAGTTTGTACAGCAACCTGGTTATAACAGGAATCTGCAAGTACTGTGAAATGCAAGAAGCTTTATACAAACACAGAACAACCTTATTGCCCTCTCTAAATGCTGCAGCAGATCATCCTCTGCACTGTGCCAGCATAGAACATTTTTGCGAGCTAGGCAGCTGCTGCACTGTGAAGGCTTCGCTTATGCAGACCAGTCTGCCTGTCTCCCACACTCTGTTAATTATTTCAGCCCCTTAGATTGCTAGCAGTTTGGGGCAAGGATCAGCTGGACTTTAGACCGGGCTTTTGCCTAGTTGCAGTATAAGAAGAGCCAATGCACAACAAGGAATTATTGTGCACTACTGCAGTTCAGAAACATAGCAGGGGGAAAGTGCTAAAGTTTTAGCTATTTATAGGTGCTCTTGACTGGCAAGTGCGCAGGTTATGCAGCTGTGTGCATTTGCACATCCAGATGAGCTTCTGTCTTGAAAATCCAGAGTCGCGACTTCAACTGATATAAACCTTTCACTGCAGTGCCTAAGAAGAGCTTCCAAAAGCTGTTGGTCTGCCTTATATTCCCAGGTTTGAGGTCTGGCAGTTAAGAAAGTCAGTGTACTCCTTAAGTAGGATCTGTTGTTCATGAAGTATAACCTCATTTTGTATGTTAATCCACTCTTTTTCCACTCTTTTTAATCTTTCTTTTACTGAATTCCACCAAATATTGTACAAATACATTGGCATAAGGAGAACTCAAAATATTTCTTAAGTCACTTAAATCCTCTTAAGTCCTCATAAAAGTCAATTTTATCCTGCCAATATACTTGTAAGTATCAGGTATGTTGGAGGCTGTAGCAGAACTGGTCATCACACTCCTTGCTGTGCCCTTGGTTGAGAATGCACACCTAGGTGCTGCTGAACTTCTGGATGTTAAAATAGCCAGTTTAGGTAATTTTTACTTCCTGGACTGGAAACTGGCAGTTAATGCCTCAATCCATGTATGTGTTTCAGCCAAGTACTAACACAGGGGACTAATGGCCAATTTAACTATCCTCTAAGACTGGCAGATTGGTAGATTGGTTTAATCTACCAATGTTCATAAGCGAACACCCGTTTATGTGTGAATTGCTAAAATGAAGAATGAACTAGATAAAAGACTAGAATGGGTTGTGCTATTCAGCCTAATCTAAACACAATCCTGATTTCAGGAGCTAAAAATGTGGTTTACGAGTCTCCAAAGTGAAATGAGTAGACTCTGTAAATTCAATTGTGCAATATCTCTTCCCAGTCTTTCCTGAAGTCTCTTTTGAAAAGTTATGCAAGGAAAGATGTAACAGGGAAATGATTAGAATGATCTAATGACATTGCTATCTCCTATTTCTATGGTTAGCTTCCTAGCTTAAAGGGAAAGAAATATTACTGACAAGTAGTAACATGCATGGGCATGCAGAGTTGACATTCCAGTCTTGCAAGCTTTCAAGCTTGCTGATTCAAACTTGATAAAACCCTGCACAGTTCACACCAGCAGTAAATGAGGGGGGTTTTGTTAGATTTCTTCTTATGATTACCCAGCCTACCTCGAATATATTTTAAGTCTATGTTACAAAACATTGATCTGATACTGCCAGAAAAATGAACTAGAATTATCAGATCTAAACAGAGTTACATACTTGTAGTTTCGGTTACTCACATTTTTATTTAATTAAATAAGGTTTTGTTTTTTTTTTTTATTACCCACTCTTGCAAAACAGCAATGAATTTAATTCATAACATCAGGATTAACTAAAGATTTTTCTGTAAAATTGGTGTGGTAAGTTTTTGCCACTAGAGAGCAGATTTGCACTATAAAGCGTAGTATATCCTCACCAGATATGTCAAAAGGCTGGAAATAGCATCCTGTAAATAAAACTTTCAAATACAATCACCTGGTACTATGCCTGTATGACTGTCTCATATGGACTTCAGACTCTTCCTTCATTATTATAAATTGTTTCTTTCAGAAACAGTAATGGTTAAAAATTACCTGTGTTCGAGGACCTCAGCAGAACTCTACAACTTTCTTTGTGTTAACCTGAAATTCAGGAAAGAACGGAACATTCATTCATACTGTTTTAAGTATACTACCCTGGTAGATGTTGTATGAACTGAAAATGATGAGCTCAAATTACTTTAT
The DNA here is from genome assembly GCF_004027225.2 of Strigops habroptila. Taxonomy (NCBI): domain Eukaryota; kingdom Metazoa; phylum Chordata; class Aves; order Psittaciformes; family Psittacidae; genus Strigops; species Strigops habroptila. Next base: position 54,819,378 of record NC_044302.2, on the reverse strand, counting down.
GCCTAATTCTTAAATGTTTCACTCCTTTAAACCAACCTTCCTTTACTTGGACATTCCATCAATCTGTATTTAGAAGCAACCTGGAAACACTTGTGGGCTATTGAGGTATTGCAAAGTATGTATGGGGGAAGGGAGAGGTTTCATATTATATTTTCAAGCTTTCTGACTATCTAAAAGGAACAAAGACTTTGCAAAGCCAGAAGAGGGAAGCTCAGAAACCCTGTTTGTTGTCCAAATACACCACAAAATCGTGGTACAATCCAAAGTCCATTAAAATCAGTAGTTGTGCAAATTCTTTTATAAAATTAGACCAGATTTTACTGTGGGGCAAATATTTTTACACCTATTGCATCCCTTAATGCAATAAGACAGTTAATAGATATCAAAAATTGCATTAGAAACTTCAAGGTATTTTCCTTTGCTAGCACACCATGGGGAAAAAGGTAAAAAAGTATAGCTGAACAAGGACACAAACTGACATGGTCGATGTAACAATCAAGTTTCATGGGTCAACACTGATGTATCCCTTTATTATTCTATACAGGCCATACATATTCTTCATGTGCAGTTTGTTAACTGGGTTAGGAGCACTACTTGAATATCCTGTGATCACACACCGCAGAATGCTTGAGGGATTTCAGCAGTGATGTTTTCTTCTATTCAAGTTTCTTCTTTGTGTACTGCCAACTCAAACACACATACTTTTGATACAAGCAGTATTACAGCTCTGAAGATTTGAAAAATATCTGTGCCACAAGCAGAGAATGTTTTAAATCCCCCATGATCGCAGTTAGCATTACCTTATAGATTCTAAGAAGTATACAGAGGGCATAGCTGATATTTCAGCTGTGTATCTGTTTTTGAGGTGTGGCTTGAATAGTAAAAGCCACAGACATTTCAAGTTAAATTTTAGTCATATAGTCACCTCTGTGAGGGGTGACATTTATTTCACTGAATTGTGTTAAACTCAAAAAATGGATGAACATATATCCTCACCTCTATGTTTTGGCTGAAGCTACTGTAGGAAACCAAATGAAATTGAGATGTGTGAAACGCAACTAGGAAAAAGAATTCAAATATATGTCCTTGGAAAACTTCAACCATAAAAGCTTATGTAACTCATATATTCTAACATGGTGCTGCACCACATCCATATTCCAAACCATACTCTCACTATTCTTGCCTTTGGGATATCCACTTGCTGCTGGAGAACAAGAAAAAAAGGCGTATCTCTCTGCTGCTCAGTAAGATAGAGCATGTTGGCTGCTGTAAAAGAAATAGCAATTACATCAATGCTGTTTAAATATCATGGCTTACATGATATCTTAATAGCATTTTAACCAGGGTTGGAGGTTACCATGAGTAAGAGTGCAGGCTGGTGAGATTCAGTTCTCTTTATCCGTTCAGAAAGAAGGCAAGAAGGAATCATCGGGAATGGTTCAGTCTTGTTACGTGAGGTGCAATGAGATGATATTGCTTTTTTTTTTTCTTAAGGCTGCTAGAAGTCAGAATACATCTTCTGCCATTTGATAGAGCAATGTCAGCCTAGACTAATTGACTATTTAGATATTCATGTTTGCAACTTATTCAAAGGTAGGTTGTTATGCAAAGTGATGCTATGTACTGAGATGCAGTGCTTCTTGGCAAGTGAACCAGGATGTGCAGTAAGTTTTGAAGTAAGCTGGAGTTCTTACTGCTCTTCCTTCTGCTCCATTTGCCACTTCTGTCTGTCCTGCTTAGTGCATTTTTCATCCTGAGATGAGCTTAGAATGGAAATCTGAGCACAGACAACCACAGATTTTGGAAAAATCAATCTGTAAATAGCCAGAAACTTCTGCTCATTGCAGGAAAGTGTGATTTCTTCTAGTAGTGTCACCACTTGCTATTCCAGAATGACCTTTGAGATTTAGGGAAAAAATAGTAGAGGCTATTTTAAACTTTAAAGTGTTAATCAAGAGCCATCAATGACCTAGTTCCAGCTGAGGACAATCTTGAAAGATTTCTGATTCTTTCTAATATCCCTGCTTTTGCTATGTGCAGGACATTTGTAGGAACATGTCACAGCATTGACTTTGTGCTTCTGTCTTAGGACATATGGTTACACAGTGTGAAACAATATGCTATGAGCCTCCTAATAACAGCAATTAAAAATTATAACCCTGGATTTCTTCGTGGAGTAGTAGTCTTTGGAAGTATCTTCAAACAGTAACTAATATTAAGATAATCAAACCAAGACATCTTGAAATATTCCTACTGTTAAAATGCCAAATTACAGATATACATTGGCAATGCAATATATTAACTAGGGAAAATGTATTGGAGATGTTCAAATTTAATCAGAATTGATAAACTTTAGTTGATATGATTTATGCAGATTCTTTGGGTTGGTCGAGGATTGTCACCTGCATTTACTTCTTTAACCAGGGAGGATTCTATTAGAAATTTAAGTAAGGACGCTAGCCTTTTTTGCTGGCCCTCTTTGAAGGCCTTAAGTCCACAAGCATAGTGAATATTGGTATGCATATTAATATAGAGAAATATTTTGTTACCGTACTTATTATGGTGGGGTTTTTTAACCGTATGTTTCTGTTAGATAGAAAATGTGTTGTGTACGTGATACTGCTTTTAATTGCTGTGCAGCAATTAACGCATTAGCCTTGAACTCAGGAGACTGAGGTTTGATTCATAGCAGAACTACATGCTTCTGAGTGTCTCAATCTCATTTCCTTCTCAGAGAAGTGCAGATAATTCTACTTCTCTGGGGAGATGCATCATATGACTTGGAGGAACTCACATGCTAAAGAAGTAGCAAAGATATTTAAATTGACTACACAATATTTAAATTGCTGCTATTTAAAGAGCTAGCAGAGGAATGATTGTTATTGTCTCTTTACATCATAGATGTTTAAGTACATTGAAATAAACCTCCTTTTATTAAGTGCGAGAAGAAAAATCCCCACAGAAGACAGATTTTCTGCAAACTTTCTTAGTATTCATAGCATACACAAAACAAAATGAAACAAAAAAAGTAGTTTTGTTTATCTGACGTACCAGTATATTTTTACAGTGTTTTTTTCCAAGATTAACAGCAGGCTTGCTAGGATATATTTCTAAAATATTTCTATCCAAGGACAGTTTCAAATAAACTTAAATAAGTGGTGTTATCTGCCATTACCAGCAGTCATATTCCTAGCACACTTCCATTCACGTCATCATTTACTTGTTTATGTGAGCCTAAAATGATACATGTTTTTTGCTGAAAATAGAATCTAGTCCGTTGTTTTGTCCTGTATCGTAGACTTAAACAATTGCATAGTGTCAAAGTTATTTGGTACTTCATGTAGAGCTAATGAACTTATCAGATGCCTTTTTCCCTTGAAGCTAATAGAAGAGTTATTTTTAAACCAGTGAGATATTTAAAAAGCGCTATGAACTTCCTTTCACAATTCCCGTCTAATTTGTCTATAGAACCTCTCTGTTCTTTTTATCACTTGTTAAACACACATGATTTACAGTATTTAGTACTGTGTAATGGTGCTTTTGAAGAAATGCATGAAATTTTTAAAAGTGTAGTAAAAGACTGCATGAAATAAAACCCCTTCTGCCTACTAGTGTTCACTCATAACTGTAGAAGTTGAAAGTGTTTTTTTTCTTCTTCTTCTAGACACCTCCCTTACTTCCACATGTCTCAGGGCCAGTTCTGCTTTGTCCTGCCTAGGTCGCCTGATCCAGAAAAGACCTTGGAAGAAAGGCAATTCCCTACATAGTTCAGTGACAGAAAAGTCATGATAAACTTGTGCTTAGGCCCTAAAGGTAAAAAAAAAAAATAAAAAAAAATTTGCACTTATGCCATGTAAATCATTCATGTTTCATTTACGCAAACCTGGGAAAAAGGAGATAAATCCTTATTCCTTTAGAATTGAGCTCACTTGAACCAGATATTTGAAGTTTTAGGTGTTTTTTGAGAATCCATGGCTATATGCTTTAGCTCCTTATTGCATTTAAAATAAGACTTAAATATAATTAACACTAAAATCCAGAGACTTCTCCATCTGAATACTGCATAAGTGAAAAGGTAACCTCACTTGGATACTTTCACAGTTAAAAGTGGTTTAAAAATAGAACATACATTCAAGAAATGCACCAGTCCCAATGGCTCAGGTTGTGTATTGAAGTGAACCTGGTATGGCACACTTGCTCTGAGATTATTTAATGGTTTACAGCAAAACAGGGTCAGCCCTGCTGAAAGCAGGGATGTCTTCTACTTTGGTGATAGTGAGGTCCATCCCCCTCAGTAACTGTAAAAAACCCCCATCTTCCTAGTCTTATTTACCTCCTGTGTAAGAACAGACAGCAAATGCATGAAGCCAAGCAGAGCAACACACCCTGAAGTATACACCAAACTAGGAAGTACATTATGGCCATGAGTGGGGAAGAGGATTGAAAGGCTGAGAGAGTTGAGGTTGTTCAGCCTGAAGAAGACTCTGGGAAGACCTTATTGTGGCCTTTCACTACTTAAAAGGGTCCTATAAGAAAGATGGGGAAAGACTTTTTAGCGGGGCCTGCTGCGATAGGACAAAGGGTAATAGTTTTAAACTAAAAGAGGGGAGATTCAGGCTGGATGTGAGGAAAAGATTCTTTACAGTGAGGACGGTAAAATACTGGACCAGGTTGCCCAGGGAAGTGGTGGATGCGCCATCCCTGAAGACATTCAAGGCCAGGCTGGATCTGGTTCTGGGCAACCTGATGTAGTTGAAGACATCCCTGCTCATTGCAGTGGGGTTGGACTAGATGACTTTTGAAGGTCCCTTCCAACCTAAACTATTCTGTGATTCTACGATTATATGATTCTGCCAACTCAGAAGCAATGAAACTGCTATAGGTCGCGGGTGCTGCTTGCCCTTACTAGAATGGGGTGTTAGTGAAAGCTGTCATCAAGAAGTAAGAGATTCAGGACCAGATCCATCTCTGTAGTTCCTGGAAGGTCAAAATAACCAGGACAAGCTGAATACAGAGCCTTCTTTCACCTTGTCTGGTACGAGACAGAAAAATTAAGCAAGAAGAAAAATTGTTTCCTTAACAAAAGAAAGCACAAGAAGGATCATAACTCTTATCTAGTAATGATTGTGAGAAGGCCTGGATTATGGTTCCTATTTCCAGGCTCTGGTTTTGGTTTGTTGGTGTTCTTTTACATTTTTAGAAATGTATGATGCAAGATCAGGTTTTAATGTTAAATTGGGCTATGAAGGACAGAGTGAGCTTGAAGACATGCTAGAGCCTTCATTTGTACCAGAGAGACTAAGAACTGACTAGAGCAGGACTGGTTGTCCTGCTTTTTAGTAGCTTGTCAGCTATTACAGAAAAAATGATAGGATCGTCCTTGCATCCTCTAGCCTATTCCTTTGAGAAAGTTTGGTTTTACTGCATTGTTAACCTGGAGGACCTCCTCCTTTCTTGGGTGCCAAATACATGCATTTTTTTTGGCAGCTTTCCATCCTATGTTGGTTTTGAAACGATACTTGGCTGAAATTGAATCTTGTCTCACAGCAGCATTTAATTAGCCCTTGTCCCTCTGAGATTAAGATTAAAATTTGTCGGAGAGTCTGTTATCTCTGTTTTTACAAGCAATTACTACATGGACCTCACAGAATACTTCATACTGTGAATTTTGTTAAAAATCTGTGAGAAACTCATAATTTGTAGCAAGTCCACAGGGGCAGTAACTATTAAAACAAACATAACCAGCTCAGTCTTGAACATCTTGTACTGATGAGTCAAGCTCTTTTCCTAAACAGAATGAAGTCAGGATGATTAGCTAAACCACACGCGTCCTTTCCCACCAGGCAATGCATAGTATTGGAAGTACTGTTTAATGCACAGTCCAGAGCCTAAAATACTGTAAAGGCTGTCTTCTATCCCTTATTTATCCTAGCCAAACCACATGAAATGCTGGGTTAAATGCTACATCAAGTTATTCCCAAAGTGTGTCACTATTACGTTATAGCCCTATTTCAGCAAAGATGACTCAGCATTTTTAATGGTGAAATAGTTCCCCAAATTGTAACTCAGCAGTAGAAAGTGACATGGATTGTCCAGAAATTACAGTGGGAGGCAGGAGGAAAGAAGAGTGGTGCAACTACTTGTCTTTCCCAGGTTTTCCCTTGGGTTTTTTTGTTTGGTTTTGCCAATCTCCCAAGATTTTAAGCAAAACACTAGGCATTTTAGTTGCCAGTTTCCAAACCTGACTCTCGTGAATTCAGGTTTCATCATCTCAAAAACTCTGAGGCTAACAGCCAGCTGCTGACCTTGGTAACAAGTCTGCAAACCCGAAAGGTTTCTGTCAGCCACTAGGGAGCCATTCCAGATAAACCATGTTTTAATAGATGGAAATCTGGCCTGTTTACTGTTTCTTTTTACTGCAGTGTTTGTGGAAAGTGGAAACAGAAAGTGAGAGAATTCTTGACAGAGAGGAATAGTTCTCTCAGTTGCCTGGTACAAATATATAAACGAGGTAAGTAGCAGGACCCCTTTTTTGCCTCAGTTACAGCACCTCAAGGATGCTGGCTGATGCAGAAGGACAGAACTCATCACAGAATATATTAATGACTTTCTCCTAAAAATAAGTTTTACTTAAGCACTTCATTGACTCAGAGGAAAATTTATCTATTGCTTCCTTCCCCTGTGAAAAAAATCTCAGCACACACTGTTCACATGGAGTTTCTAGGCAATTGGCTGTCTCAAGAGTTGTAGGAATGTTGACAATAAGATTGTGTGTCTTCTTTTTTTCTAGTAAATTCAATGCAGAACCTAATGAATGGAAGTTCTATAGCTTGTGTTTATGCAGGCTGTCAGATTACATATCTACAAAGCTCTTTTCTGAATCTGAACCAGTCTTCATTAGAAAGCTAGCTGATGAACTTCTCCCTAAATGTACTGATCTGGCACCATGTTACCAGCATAATTTATGCAGGCAATGGTTTAAGAGAGCTACTCCTCTAGGTCCATTGACATAATCTGCATACAGCTGGAGCTATTGCTGGAATATGGTGTAAGAAACTGCAGGTGTTCAACTTCAGTCTTAGTTTTTATGTACATTCTGTGCATACATAAAGTTTATATGTAAGGTCACAGTATAATTTTGCATACAAATGACGAATACGATGTTTTCAATGTGACTACAGTATTGAGGCACAAACTGTATAATTAATAATATGGGAGTTTCATAAACCGAACCAAACAAACCAACCAACCAACCAAACACAAAGGGCCCTCACAAAACAAACCACCCTTCCCCCCATGTAATTACTTTGCAACACTACACCGCAATTAAAAACCTCTAGTGGAAGTTGGAGGACATTATCCTGTCTTTTCTTCTATCCACACATCTTTTACTTGTTAGGTTTTGATTATTTTTTTCCTTCTGTTCTGTTTCCTTCCCTCTGTTATACATGTAATTGTTGTATTTATAATGAATTTTGATTTTTCAGATTGGTTTGCTCCACTTTAAAATCTGATTATTTACAGGTTTCATTTATTTGTTATATAGTTATGCTAATTAAAAGCTCTGTTTAAATGAATTTTAGCACTTATGTTGACTGTCACATGAAAATATGTGCAGTCTTAAAAGCTGCAGTCTTGAACCTAAGTAGAAGTAAACTTTTTTCAATGTACAATTTACTGTTCCTGATTTGGAATCATACATTATGCCTGCTTACCTTTTCTATAAAGAGATTTTCACCCCCCAATAAATGATTAATTAATGCTAAGCAAATAAATAAATAAATAAACCTAATTTTTTTAAAATGTAACTAATAAAAAGAAAAATTAGTATCAAAATGAGAAGAGAAAAAATTAAAACCCCCCAAAGCTAGTGTCCCAAAACATCCTAGTACAGGTAGAGATTATAAAGATGCACTCTTACAGCAACTTATGGTAACAGTTTTGCTATTTAAATGCTTATCTTAATTCAGTTCTACTAGACTTGTTCATCTTGCTTGAGAGGGACTTCTTATAAGAGCAAATAGTGACAGGACAAGGGGGAATGGTTTTAAACTGAGAAAGGGTAGATTTAGATTAGATATCAGGGAGTTCTTCACTGTGAGGGTGGTGAGACACTGGGTCAGGTTGCCCAGAGAAGCTGTGGCTGCCCCATCCCTGGCAGTGTTCAAGGCCAGGCTGGATGGGGCTTTGAGCAACCTGGTGTAGTGGAAGGTATCCCTGTCCATGGCAGGGGTTTGGAACTGGATGATTTTTAAGGTGCCTTCCACCCCAAAACGCTGTATGATTCTACAACCTCCGACCAATATTAGATTCCATCTCTGCAATGCATTTCTTAGAAGTTCAGATTGGACCTTAGGAAAAGGTTCTTTACCAAGAGGGTGGTTGGTCACTGGAACAGGCTCCCCAGGGAAGTGGTCATGGCACCAAGCCTGGCAGAGTTTTCAAGGAGCGTCTGGACAATGCATGTAGTCATATGGTTTAGTTTTAGGCAGCCCTGTGAGGAGCAGGGAGTTTCTTGGGTCCCTGCCAACTTGAAGTTACCTATGATTCTATTATTCTGTAAGTAACATTGGTCCAAGGTAGAGATGTTGTGTTTATCAAGTAACTTGAATAAAAAATAGTCTTAAACCTAGTTGTAAATGATGAGATCTTTTTGGTGGGATATGAACTCACTGTTCATCTATGAACTATTTTTTTCTTTCTGCAATTTAGTGCAGCAAAATACTTAACTGCACACCTAATTCTAAGCTCAAATCTATTTCTGCATCTCTCAATACCTTCCAAAATCAATGCCTGATGAAATGAATTTTCTGCCACTTCATGGCATTAAATTTGTCAATCTCCTAAGAAATAGTTGCTTCTGACCTAATCCTGTCTAGAGGTAAGCTTTATAGGGCAAAATAAAATATTTTCTTCAACTGACGACTTCTAGCTGAGGGGAGAACATACAAGCTCTTAACTGGCATTTTTTTTTTTTTTTTTGCATATTAAATATTTTTACTTAAGTATGTAAGTTGCAGTTGACAGTGGTCAAATTTCAGAAGTTTTATAAAGGCAGGTTAACATCTTTTGTTTAAAATTACAAAGATTACCAGGGAGATTTTTAAAAGCAAATATTGCTTGAATTAGAAAAGCCTTCCAACTTCTATGATTACTAATCTTTGGTATGATTATGTACTTAGCATTCTACCAAAAGAAAACACCAATCTTTTAAACAATATTTGGTTAAGGGAGTACTTTGTACGCTCAGTGTTCTGTAGAAACTTAAACTGTAGCTTGGATACAGATCTCCTGTCACTTTAGAGGACTTGAGAGTTTATTTTGCTTTGTATGTGTGCCAGTGAGATGGAAGTTTTACTGCAGTTTCATTGCTAACAACTGTTTAAGATATGTACACCCAAATGTGGTGTACCTATTTTTCAAGAGCTACTACTGAGATGCTCCGTTTCCTACTGATGTTTACTCCAGGTGTCTGGAATTATAGGACTCATAGCACCACCACCCCCAGACCCCCCACATCAGGTGATTTTGTCTTGAAACTGCATTTTACACTAAATTTGCTGCACTTGGAGCATCAAGGCAGTCCCAATTACAGTACCATTCCCCCCAAAGGCCATTATGCCACATGTGAGCTTGGGAGTCCTGCAACTTTTCACCTTCAGCATTTCAGTCTTCACTACTTTGCTGCAGGTTTAAGTGGGCTAGTTTTACTTAGACTTACTTAGAGTTTCTTTTCACCTCACTTTACTTCTTCTACAAAGTGTCTTTTGGCTTCCCAAAAATAAATCACGGTGATTGCTACGGTCTTCTCTAGCTTTGTAACACAGAATACGGACAAAAAGGGCAATTTTAATTGCTATTCTCATGTCCTCCTTCCTGATTCATAGCACACTGTGTTTCTCCCTACTAATCATGTAGCCCAGGAACAGGTCTCTCTTAAAATCTGCAAATACACTTTCTCAATGAAAACTAAGGGAATAGCACCTGTCGAAGTACAATTGTGCATTCCTTACCTTCAGGTACTTATTAATGCAAACTACATATTTTTACACAATCCTGTACTTGTCTCCTTCACCTTTCCTTTACTTGACACTAAGTGTCTGCAAACTGGCATTGTCCAGTTTGGAAACTACTTTAATACTTTGGATTCAAAAGGTAGGTAATTCCTTTAGTGGTTTCACGCTGAGCTTAGTACAGAAGTGAAGCTAAGGAATAGAAAGGGGAAAGAGTAAATATGAAGCCCTTGAACCAAAACCACTTTAAAGTTAGTAAATAGTGAAACCAGTAGGTAAGAAATGCTTCTTTCATGAACCCATTTGTGGCAAGACAATCCCTGGCTGGAACGTGGGTCTCCTCTGCCTATGCCACATCCCATTCACATTGCCGGTCAGAAAACAACTTCACTGCTCTTAAGACATAGCAGTCTAAAAGCCTCAAATTGTGCCTACGAAACACATTTTCCCCATACTGCTGCATGTGACAGAGCACCAACCTTACGCTGAACCTGATGCATGCCCTACAGGCAGGAAAATCGTATATTTCAGATGCATACAGCCCCCCTTTCCCTCCCCTCCCAACCCCAAACTCCAGCCCCCCCACTCCTCTCTCAAAAAATTCAGTTTCCATCAAATATCAGGCAAACCTGATGTGTTAGCATCTGTATTTGCACACTGTTCTGTGTGTAAAGCACTTTTACTGGCAAGTATGATCTAGTGCTTTACACTGATGTGTCTCACTTTTTAATAAATGTAAGGCTCCTGTCTGATGCCAGTGAATTGAACTGACTTCTATTTTTCAGATAATGAACCAGAAAAAGGAGATGTTAAAACATAATGCTGAATTTTTATAGTCCTGGCCAAGTGTTCTTAATTTAGATGTAGTTCTCAAGATCACACAGTGTAGTGTTCTACTACAGCAGAAAATCAGTTAGCATTGTATGAGAAAACAAATCTCTTTGCACCTTCCTCAACCTGATCAGGAGAAAAAAGATTCTTTACAAGGAATGATTTGTTACTGCAAACTCTTATAAGCAATAATCTAGAAATGAGGCAGGTTCACATGAATGATGAAACAGTAGTGGTTGTCGCTTTGATGTACACTTTGAAAGGGAAAAAAATAGTTTTTCCCTAACCAAGAAACTGTACACTTTGTGCCTGTAGTGACATTTAGGCAACATGGGTGGGAATCAGACCAGGGATTTTGTTCTCACACTATGTATGGTATACAATGACAAAAATGTAGAACATTTCCATTCTTGGCAAAGCACATCCACTTAGTGTGGTGAAGCACAGAGCTTCAGATTCCCCTTGAATGAGTTTAGGCCTTAGAACCAGAAATTAATTGCCTACTGCTGGACTATGGATTACTTTCAACAAACACTTCAACACAACTTGAAAGAAATTGTTGAACTATAGTAAGTCTTTGTCTGTAGAGAGTAAGTTTTTGGGAAACAAGGAATATGTTTTTCAGTCTGTCTGAGCACAGAATTGTGAATTGGGAAACAAATCCTCAACCATCAAAAGTCTGGGCTCTCGAGTCTGACATGTGAATACTCTGTTCAAGTGGCTGCTGTAACAGACAAATTGGTAGAAATCAGACTAAGCAAGTGGTCTGTGAACTGTCTGTCCCAAAATATGTTATAAAGAAAAGGGAAGAAACAGTGGCAAAGAGATGCAAAGGAGAAGACCCATAGAATCCTGTCTGAACTGGTGAGAATACTGCTACTGACTTGAAAATATTTCTGGACAACTTGCTTTAAATTTGAGACTGCTTGCTAGGAAGGAGCATAGCACCCAAGAAAATAGACTTCCAGCATGCATAAATACATTTTATTATGGTTCATCCACTCCTATTTAAGTGAAGTGTATGTTAATTTAACTCAAGCAAATGTGCACATCCTCAATTAGTCAGCTTAAACATCAGCTGCAGCTATAGCATGGTTAAACCTCCTAGTTAAGTATCTTTAACATCTCTCCTTTATTCCAGAGTAGGGTGTTAGTGCAACTTGTGAATCATTAAAGGTATAGATGACCGAATGGAATTTAATTTTAAAATAGGTGTTGGATATTTTTAAACACCAAAACCACTGCAAAACACCTGAAGAGTGCTGGAGCTGCATTAAAGGAACCCAAAGTTACCTTCTTTGTAACTGCTTCCAAAACACAAAGGATTGAAAAATTTAGTTTTTCTGAGGGGTAAGGGGAAAGTAAAGGAGGAGAATCTTTTATGGGCATACATCTTTCACATAGGCCCAATACTATAATCTTGCTGTTCCCACATAGTCTCCTTGTGGGGAGGAAAGCAGCATGTGACCAGCCTATGTTTATCTATAGCAGACAGCCAAGACCTAAACACCAGGATCTCTCCTTGCGCAGGGACACCTCTCAAGGTTACTCCTGGAGGCTGAGATATTCCTTGCTGCAACAGAGCCTCAGTAAGTGACTAAGAGCTTGCTAAACTTTGAAATCTTAGCTAAGTGATATAAAGGATTGACTGCACATATATGATCTTTTAAACATAAACTGTTAACCAAGTCTGGCACTAAATCTGGATCCAGCTGCACCTATCTCCCCTCTGAGAAGATGTTTAGAAGGCAAGGGGCCCCCTTCTGAACCTCATGACTCAATGGTACCGTTTCCCTTACTGTTTCTTCTGGGCCTGTCCTCTATGCAGTAAATAAGCAAGTGTACCTTGCTATCAAAATCTTGCTAAACTACTGTCGCATTACCACTGAGTTTTGTTAACTCACTGTTTTATATCAATAAACACATTGCTACTTCTCTCTTACGAGTGAAGTGCATCATTCCATCTGTGACACCTCATAATGAAAGATTTTGGATGTGCTTTCCTTGTCTTGTTGATTTGGTCTCAAGGGTAATGCAACTCTGCTTACTTTGGCTCCAAGTTGTGTTACGCAGTAAACTATGGACTGTGCTAAATTAATTGTATGATAAAGGAAAAGTAAATACTTGCCATTAAGAAAGAAAAGCAGCTTTTTAACACACATTTGCCTCCTCAGAATTGTAGTTATTTAGAAATACATTGTCTAACATGACTGTCGGAAAAGTTGGAAACCCAGTTTTAGAGCTATGTTTTGTCTCACTCATTAGCTAAGCAATAAAAAAGCCAAATGTACATCATCATAGTTATTTCAATAAATTCATTTCTGAAACAAGAGGCATATGACTAATGACTTGACCTGTCTGAGAGATGTAACAAGCTGTGAGAAAGTAGCTGCCTGGAGTGTTTTGCTGCACCTTTCAGACAAATGAGCTTTTTAACTTCTGTTCTTGCTGACAGCAATAGATGTGAAATTTGCTTGGACCTTGCTCTGCATTTTATTTGAAGCCTATAAGGCAGGAGAAGGCTTAATTAAGCTATTTCTGCTTCCCTTCCTCATACAGAACTTTTGGATCAAAGTCTCTATTTTTTTTTTTTTTTTTTTTTTGGTGCATGTGAGAGATATCCTTTCTGCCGGATTTCCAGCAACAGAGGTCCTGAATGAGGTAGAATGTAAGTACAAGTGGCACAATGAGGTTGTACTTGAATATTTGCTAATACATGTTTCCTGAATATTTGATTAAGCTTTTGTGGCACATAAAGAGCCGTGGTTGTCTCCTAAGTCACCCTGCCAGACATCTCATGAGAGAGTTAACTTCTTTCCCTGTAGGTTGCCTGTGCTAAACTTTGCATATGAATAGTACTTAACTGGGTAGTCAGTTGACTACGAGACTTGCACAGCTATTTGTATTTGTATCCAGATTTCTGAAACCATTTAACAACTACCTATCAAATGGACTTGAATTCAAATTCTTCTTGGACTGAAATATGCACATGCATCAACATGACTCATGTTGTTCATTGCCCTTAGAAAAAGAGGCAGATGTCAGCCAAACGGAAAAAGTCAACTAGTCAAACTTTTAGAGGCAGCTTTATTATACTAAAATTCCAGCCTATACCTAACTTAAAAACAAAAAACAAACAAACAAACAAAAACCCACAACAAAATAAAAACAAACTCCCCCCCCCCCCAAAAAAACCCCAAAAACCAATCAACCAAACAAAAAAAAAAACCCCAAAACAACCCACAAACATAAAAAAAAAGCCAAACCAAAACAAAAAAAACCCAACCCTTTTCTATTTAGGAGCTACTTTCTCCAGGCACATGGTTTGTGTTAGGTGAGGGAGTTCACCCTGGCTGCCAAGTTTAATAAAACTCAGTGTAACATTTTTTAACCAATGCAGCTGAAAAACTCCAAAATGTCAAATGGAAATCCTTATTGGAAAAAGGCCTTACTTGCCATAGGGTTTAGGTAAGTATGAGAGAGCTGAAAATCAACATTATCCATGAGTTTATATCTGAGTTGTAAAGTGGGTTTTGGTTGTTTTGGTTTTTGTTTTTGGGTTTGGGTTTTTTTTTTTTAAATTACTCCTGAAAATGCCTAAACTTCAAAAGCTTCCTTCAGCTGGCTCAGATATTGAGCCACAGCCAACTGTACTTCTTAAGTCTTGGTTTACTACTAGTGAACTTGCATTACAGCTAGTAGTTGGCTGTTTACCAGTGGGCTGTTTACCATTACTTAATAATGAAAGTTGGCTTTCATTTCCCTACTGAGCTCAGACTTCCTTTCTCAGATGCGTCTTTTCTAAGCTCTGTGTGGGGAAACTGTCACTCTCTTATTGATAATGTCCAGCATTTGCATTTTTCAATCCAAATCTCTAGTAGTTTTAATAGAGCTTACTTTCTAAAGGAAAAAAAGTAGAAACTTCTCTGCATTACCTAATAGAAGTTTTTTAATTCAAAGGTTATTTTGACACTGAAATGCACCTCTTCCTAGCATCCTGTTGAATTCATTCAGTTTGAGAAATTCAATATTTACACAGAGAAACATATTTTTCTAAAAGTAAACTACCTAGAAAAATTTTGTTAAGCAAACTACCATTATTATAATAGTAATTCATTTAACTCCATCATAATAGAAGAGATGATAAAATTAGTACAGATTTGCCTTGATTCCAACCCCTCCTTGTTCTTCCCCTTCCTGACATTTTGTGGTATCTTGTAATTTCAGAAAAAAGGACTCAGTTTTTGTGCTCAATTACTGGCCTTATGCCTGCTTGTTCTTACACATTGAAGATTTGAGTCTGAATACTGAACTGTACTATGGAAGCCAAAGAACCGGCACAGTTTTGTAGCTTGGTTTGGTTAGAAAGATAGAGTGCAGCCAATTCAAAATTAATCTATTTTTTCATCCTTAGATGATGCTAAGCATCTCTCCAATGAAAAGCAAAGCTTCCTTTCCACTGTCTAAGGAGGGAATAGAGTGGGACTACTGCCTGTCTTACAAATTTAAAAAAATCTAGCTTTAGGTCTAAAAATCACACCATGTAGTATTACTCTAAATAAAGAGATCTGCCAAAACCAGTAAAATGGGATTGTTACTAATCAATGCTAAACAGGAATTTTAATATAAAACCCTAGTCTGTAACATTTCTTCATGTGTAATTGCTTTTCTATATTGGTTTCATTAAAAGTACTTTGAAATAGTTTCAGAAGGATAAATACTACATAGAAAACAACTTTTTAAAATCATATTGAAAAGTATTGAAAAGAATGACATTAGTTTGCAACTTATCTATTTATATGCTGCTTTTATTGTTATTGTTATTCTTATTAGCTATTGGATAAAATCTAAAAGAATATGTATAAAATTGGGTGGATACAAAAGTCTAAGTGTAGCTACTGTCATGCAAATAAGTTTGTCCTGAGATATTTTTGTTTGGAGGAAACTACTCTTTTTTTAAACGTATGAAAAGATTTGGTGTGCTAGTTCAAGCCCACGTATTTTTAGGAATGAAACAGTGTTTTATCTAAGTGCACTAAAATGAGCCCCTTCTGAATAATTTATAAGACTTAGAAAACCCGAGCCATTTATCTTCCCACAGAATTGTAGCGGAAGAGAATTTTGAGCGTGATCTCTTCTTGGAAGTTATTTGGAGGAGGCCAGAGAGGGAAAGGAATGGTACTGAGGGGTGTCTGTAGATACCGATAGTGAGATATCTCCCAGTAGCTTTGCAAACAGAATGCAGGAATCCTTGTGGAAGCAAAACCAGAGGAGTAACCTTCATAGAGATTTTCTTCCACTCCTGACAGCACTGTACCATTCAACTCAGTATTTCTTGTGGCAGCCAGAATGCCTCCCTCTCCCTCTCTCAGCCTGCCTCTTACACACAGTGTACACACACACACACACAGGTGGACTATACAGCATGCCCAGAATGCTCTGGATTCAAATTGCTTGTGTCTGGGAATGTACCTGCCAAAGTAAATAAAAAAGGGATGCAGGGGGAGGGATGCCCTTCAGGTATTCTCTTTTAATAACAAGCTGGGGTTATTAGGGTTATCAGTTGGGGTATGGCTTGACATTAGCACAGCTGTGTGGCAGCATAGTAAGGAGAGGTGGTCTGTAGGGAAGGGTGATGGCTAGCAGTTTAGACTTGATTTTAATGACAAGGGGCTGTGAATTTTTTGAGGATATAGCTTCTTTAGTGTTGTGGATCAAAATCCTAGCACTCCCTACAAATGAGATGTTTGGTAAGCAGTGTTGCTTTGGGGATGTAAGTGCCACATGTTAAATGTTACAGAGTTCTATCATAATTCACTCATTGTGGCTGTAGACTTGCTGAGGAAAGAAAAGAGGATAGTGTCTATCTGATTTGTCCATGACAGTGGGTACTCTCTACATCACTGCA
The DNA here is from genome assembly GCF_004027225.2 of Strigops habroptila. Taxonomy (NCBI): domain Eukaryota; kingdom Metazoa; phylum Chordata; class Aves; order Psittaciformes; family Psittacidae; genus Strigops; species Strigops habroptila. The sequence goes on along the minus strand of NC_044302.2, from coordinate 54,802,626 downwards.
AATGGTTTATATGAGTGTTATAGGTGCAACGTTGTTCACTGCTCTTCAGTTAACTACTAAGTCGTGTTGTTTCTCTTCCCTGGACAAATAAAACCCTTATAGTAAGACTATTTAATAGCATGAAATCAATATTATACAATCATATTATTTGTAATTGTTTCCCAAATTTTGTCCTCTAAACTTGATGATTTGTACCTTCAATATCATCCAGCAATGTAGAAAATGTGAACGTGGCTGAGACAAAACTTAATTAAGCATCTCGGATATAATTTGGTTTATTCTGTCTTACATTTTTAAGTGTAGGAAGAATTATTTTCCCTTTTCCAAATGGCAAAGTGCTTTCTAAAACATGAGACAACAATAAAATAATGTCCTATTCAGTAACTTTAAATATGAGTCCCCAAATACTGGGGTGCAAGTGCAAACACCAGTCATACAGATGGCCATACTTTACGGCAGAAAAAATCTATCTGGATTTTTATGCATGGCATCAAAATGTCAATGTTACTTAATGTTAGTAAATGTTAATGTTAGTTAAATGTTGCTACAGAAAATCCAACTGAAGGTACGTGAATATGATTCAGTCTTTAATTGTAGAATGAAAACAAATTATCTCTGAGTACCTGCCATAGCATTTTGTCATGCATTTGATTCACTGTTTTCTTTAGTCCATTCCTTTAGCAGTATGATTACCATGCTACCTTTTTTCATGCTGCATTGTGTATACTGTGATTTTTGACAAGGGACTATAAAATCCATCTGTAAAACAGGTACAAGTAAATGTACCTGTAAATATTTAACAACAATATTTCAACTTAAGGAGCAGCCCTAGATAAGATGACCAGGTTATAGCCATAGCAAACTATATAGTGCCAGTTCTGAGGATTTTGTGGGTGTATCTGGCTCCTTTATCAGAAACTGCTGTGAACTGACCTTAGGTGTGTAGGGGTTGATGTTGGATATCATGCTGTAACCAGTGTGAGTTGAATAGGTTGAGCTCCGTTCTCAGTTCTCCTGAACAAGGTGTCTGAGCTGAATAACCCACAATCAGGTGCCTTTACCTCCAGGATAATCCAAGAAGAATGGCAGAAAATTGAATAAGCCATGAAAGTTAATATAACCTCAACACTAAGAATAAATGTGCTTTTGACCAGCTGTGTGGGTTGACTTTGGCTGGTGCCCACCAAGCTACTCTATCCTGAGCAGGATAGCAGGGGAGAAAATAAGATGAAAAAACCCTCCTGGGTTAAGTTTAATAAAGAAAAATCAAAGTCTGCTTGTGGAAGCAAAGGAAAACAAAAGATTTATTCTCTACTTTCCATTAGCAGGTGATGTCCAGTGAAGTAGGGCTTCAGAACGCATAATAGTTGCTCCAGAAGACAAATGCCTAAATCACAAATGCCCTCCAACTCTTTCTCTTGGCTTTTATTGCTGATCAGACATCACATGGTATGGAATATCCCTTTGGTCAGTTTGGGTCAGCTGTCCTGGTTATGTTTCCTCCTAAGCTCTTGCACACCCTGAGCCTACCAGCCTTTGGGGAGGGGGGGAATGGGCTGGAGGACAGCCTTGATGCTACAGAGCACTGTAGCCAAAACACTGGTGTGTTATCAACACCATTCTAACTACCAATGCAAAGCACAGCACTATCAGGGCTGCTATGGGGAAAGTTAACTCCATCCCTGCCAGACCCAATTCATCAGCTGTGCATGATGCAGTAAGGAGTCAGTGGTGGGGGTTTTGTTTGGGCTAGTTTTGGTTTAGTAATTTTCACCCTCCTAACATTGTGAAAGATATATTCTCCCAGGCAGCTGAGAGAAACTGAGATTCCTTGACAATCCAAATATTAATGTAAGCCTATAAAATTCATACACATTTGAAAGAGGAGTAGGGGAGGTGGTAAGGTACATAATGGAAAGTATTAGCTGAAAATTTTTTCTGTGTGCATTACTTGGAGTGGTATAGTTCTGCAAAAAGCTGCAGTATAGGGAAGAATGAGTAGATTCATATCCTGAACTCAAACATACCACACTGTAACTAAGCAAGCCCTGTTATTTGTCTGAGAGTAACTGCAAATGCATACAAAAATTATAGCAGTAACTAAATAAAAAAATGTTACTTACATTTCATGAAATGTTCAGATAACATTTCATGATATCTGAACCAGATTGGTATCTAGTTGTATGAATGTATTACTGTCCATATGCATGAATACTGAAATAATCTCCAAGGAGTGCAAATGCAGTCTGCATTTTAACGTAGCAGCTTCCCAACTTGTGTCCAGAACATGGCTATTTTGGGCTCCCATAGAGGTACAAAGGGTTTTTACAGTTTTTCTCAGTGGGAACCGTCTAAATGGCTTTAACAAATGGATAGCTACTCCTTCCCCCACATAGTTATATCCTCTAACATGTGACCCTTTACGACCATGTTGAGCCAAAAAAGTTCGGAAAACTCAAGGGGCTGAATTCACTAACTAACTACCCTGTTCCCCAACAAAGCAAGCAAAAACATATTGGGAAGATGAACGCTATGCCTTTTTACCCTGCTCTCTTTAGCTCCAGTGAGCAGAACAAGACCCAGCCTGATAATATTTTTTTCAGATCAATCAATCTTTCGATGTCTGGTGACACCTGCTAGTACCAGTATTGAACTGCTTTAACGGGAATGAAGGCCAGAGCTGTTGATGCCAGTTCTGCTGACATGAATGTGAATGAATAAGGAACCTTCAAGGTAAGAGCAAGCACTTACCCATGGAGATCAGGAAATAGGGAAGACTGGATGGTCTTGCCAGCAAGGGTTTGCAAGCTAATGCTACACCTGAAAACATAAAACTTAACTTCCCAAAGAGATAGCAGCATTGAGCTGTATCTCCCAGCACCTCCTCTGTTACGTCTGCTCTAAAGCTCTAAACAGCCAGGTACATCCTGGAAGATTAAAGTGACCAATGCCATCTAAGCTGTCATCAGAAACAAGACTGTAATACCCAAACAGTCTGATTATTGCAGTTCTCTGCATAAGGAAATTTATACATCTTCCTACATTATAAACATTCTTACATTATAACACATTTGAAAAACAGTGTTCCCCACAAAACTGTCACAAACAGACAAGTGTTTTATTTCTGGTGAGCAATGTTGCCATTATCCCAGCAGAGGGAAATCTGGAGACATTGTCAAAGCAGATTTAGTTTTACAGAGGTAAAACTAAAATAACAACTTGTTGTCCTAAATATACTGGAATCAGTGAAGACCTTTCTTTTTAATTTTATGACTGCAGATCATGATTAACTGATGATATTGCTTAGTATGCATTAGGAGATATTTGGTTTTAAGCTGTACTCCCAAGAATAAGATTTGGGGCATTAACTACACTAGTGGTGTCACTCATTTTTCTATAAAAATTGTTAGTTTTAAGTTATTTAAAATTTTAAGTTCAGGATAGAAGCGAGATATATTATTTGGGATTTTTTAATCTTCTTCTTTAGATATTTTATGTGTGCCAAATGTAGGTAGCATCTTCACAAAAAACCCTCAAAGACAGTGTGCTTTAACATATTAAAAGCCTCTTTTAATATGAGTACATGTTACTCAATGAACACTCTTCTGTGCTTAACAGAAAGTTCTGTCCTTTACAATAACAAGTGGAACAGTGCCAGGAAAATGATGGTAGCATAGACATAGCTGTACTGACAAAACTATACATGGTAATATAAATCTTTTTTTTTTTTTTTCCCATTGCTTATCTCTTCAGAAAAAAGTGAGACCAATGTAAGGGTACCCACATAAGGGGATTCTGCTGACTTACCTATGTTGGCCAGTGATGGCAACTTCAGATGCCTGCTTAATGTTTAAGTGTCAGAAGACTATTTTAAAACTAATAGCGTGAAAACCAGAGATTCCTGATAAATCACAGGAGTGAGGAAGAATAATTACTTTATTATTATTGTTGCTGTTGTTAAATGTATAGGAACTGGAACAGAAACCACCACAACTGAGCGGCTTAAGATTAATTTGGTCTCATGTTCTAAAGGGATGAAAAAGTCTGACAAAAGCTACCCAGAACTAAGCTGGAATTATTCTAAAGTGATAGGAAGTAAAATATTTGTGGAACCAAACAACCACAGACGCCTACCCAATTTACTGAGCAAGTCTCCTTGGCTTTCTGCACAAGCCCTTGCCACAGAATTGCACTCCAGAATTTGAAATTTCACTTTAATACTGCTATTTCTGAAAAAGAAAAATAAATGTGTGAGAAATTGAACTAGATGCACACTGCTACTTGAAGCCCAAGAGTGCTGACTCACCAACACAAGGAATTTGAGCTCCAGTGGTTGATTTCTCTTCCTCCCTCCAGCCTTCGCCAGAGGCTATTGTCCCCAGCCCTGCAGAAGCAGCCAACAAGAACATGTATCTGCTCCGTATTCTCTTCAGTTCATAATATCAGCTCGGGTCATCAACAATTTATTCATGTCAGGCTGGCAGCAATGTAGAGAATGTGCCATTCTCACCAGAAGCTGTGGGTCCATGGATATCTGACCTAAGAGCAAAGCTGCTGCTTTTTATTTGCTTATTTAATAGTTATTTTAACCTTGGTCAGTTCCTTGGTTTGGTTAACTTGTGGCTGTAGAAGCAGTCTCACAAACTCCACAACTACCAAAAATGGGGGAGAACATGGCACAGGGAAGAGTCCAGAGGACAAATGGGCAGGAACTGCTTGCATCAGTTTTACCAGGAAACATCTGTATCGCCATAGGCAGCAGCAGGGCAGGGGGCAGTGTTGATTGTGGGCAGCAGGAGCTGCTTCTGTGACTGCAGCTGAGCCTGCTGCAAGTATACTTAACTACATCATTTGTCTTAAAGATGAACCAACTCAACAGTTGATAGCAATTTGTGTCTGGAATCAGCTATTCTGCAGAACAGCCTGTTAATGTTCCTAAGCCCATTCACAAGTGCCTTCTTAGGTGTTAAACTGCTTCCACTCATATTGAACTCAGAAGCCCTGGGGTTTTGAGCACCATCTTTAGGATTTCTATGTTAAAGTCCCTGTCATCAGTACATAAATCTGCACTGACCTAAAATATAGATGAAAGAAGACCACTGAAACAAACCACATCATTGTATAGCTCATTTTAAAAAATACGCAGTTCCATTTTTGAAAGTGTCTAGATTTCCATCCTGTAATGCTGGGGTGACTTTTAATCTTCTTAAGCAACCTGACTTTACTCCTGAGACATTAAGCCCTGGTTAATACAGCAAAACTTTATAACAGAGTCCTCTGCCAACCCAGATTCCTATAACCTGTGTATCTGGGAAGTTTATCTATCATGTACATGCTGATGTGCTCTTATACAAAAATACCATTTTTCTGGGGCCTGTTATCTGGCCTTCATAGCAGGGCATACTACATTGTGCATATATATAATCAAGGATAAACATGAACAACTCCTGGCTTCGCATATATGCCAGGTAGATGTAGTCAGGTAAATTTGGTGTTGAAAATGCCAAATTCTATGCAACTACTCTGGAGAAAATGTCCTGTTTCTGCATAACCTGGAAAGACCTATTAAATTATCAAAAAATGGGCTACAGGTGAGCCAAGGGATTAGGGGGATTTTATACATGCCAAGAAAACCTCTGCAAGGCGAAGTCAGAATGGTGTCAATCCCTTTTGCTGGTGTCTGCATCTCTGGGGTAGAATAGTACTTATGCCACATTTGTTGGCAGGAAACAAGCTATCTTGTTGTGTGGCGGTACCACAGAAATTATCCAGAATGTTCACTTTAAGATAGAGAAGTTAGATAAGAAGCCTTCCTAACCCACAGTGCTGCCCAGAGCTTTGACTTAGCTATACAAGGAGTGAGTGCAGTGTTTGGACTAACGCTTCTATGTGGTTCCAGAAGGTAACTTTGCTGCCCCAGACAAAACCTTTATCTGATCAGCAATTCAATCCTATCTGTAAGTGCTAGGTCAGCAGGTTAATTGGAAATTTGTGACTGGTTTGACGATCCAGGAAAACTAAAGTGATGTCTCACAGGTTTGTATTTGTAAGACAGAAGTATGTCGAGGTCAGTAAGTCAAAGAGCTCAGAGAAGCATCCCCAAATTGTTTCAATTCCTGTGTCAGCAAAGTACTGTTACTATTTAGGATTTTGAGATTTACTGCCAACAGGAAACTTCTAAAGCAAAGACCCCCAGGGCTTGTGATTGTATAATTCTACACAGCATAACAATACTTTTTGTAGCTTTTATCACTCTTCTGCCTGGAGCCAGCAAACTGCAGTTCTGGGAGGTTTGCTTCCTCAGAATGATTTAGGAAAGGCATTTGAGCTATGGAGATGCTCAGAAGCCAGTAAGAGAGTAATCTATGTAAAAAGAGAGAACCAAAAGGAAAGGGGCTTGCTTGGGCAGACAACTCATTCAGTTGCTTCCCTCCCACTGCTGTTATTGTATGCAACCCTAAAGGTTCCTTCTGCACAGTGATCTGCTGCTTCCATAGCTGTTGCAGCACATAATCGTTTCCGGCACATCTTCTCCAGCTGTTTCTTGGCAAAAGCCTTCCTCTGGTGCTGCTGGTGGTTCTGTCTTTGCTGGAATGATTGAAACGTGTGCTCTCTCGGTAAGGCATACACAATGATGGTCCAGGCAGTCCCTTGGTGGTAGCTTTAGGCAAAAATGGATAGTATGTGACTAATATCCAGTCCACATTTTGTGCTCTTGCTATAGCACAGAACACAGTAATGCTTCCAAATTTTTGTCTTTCTGTCATTAAAGAAAAATATTTTAATTGCTTTTACAAGCTTCTAGGATGTTCTTTTTCAAAACTTTAAAATATACTTTAAGAATTTTTCTTTATCTTCTTCACTCTGTATGGTTATTAACTTTGGGTGTCTCATACACTATGAGACAGAATACCATAAATTGTTTTGGGACTAAACACTTTAATGTTGAGATGTAAAGTTCTCCTCTTTGCTACAAGCTTCCTGCCTCATGCCAGGTCAAATTGTTTAATCAAGAAGTGCAAAGAAAGAAAAAAATCCTGCAGTGCATGCAAAGACAAACTGATACTTTAAAGTCAGATGCTTTTTAAATCTGCATTTATACTCGCTTTAAAGCCTTACCCAATTTTCTGCCTGTAGCACCTCTGTGATTCAGAGCAGTAACCGCATGGGAAGATGTTTCCAGTGCATGTGCCATGCTGTGACATACCTTATTTTTCAATAACTGAACATCGAAGAAGATATAATTCTTGCTACCTGCTGAGCTTGCTCTGTAGCTTTTGGCTGTTTTGGAGTAAACCTGTTTCCCATCCCTTCCTTAATGTTTCATTAAATCAGCAGTTTCTGCTAATTCTTGGGTGTTGTGTCATATTTGGTTAGCAAAAGGGAAAATGGATTTATTTCTGTTGAATTGGACTCTAAGTTCCATGTACAGAAGAAAAGAATCTGCTGCCTTTGCTGTCAGAAATCTTTATTCAGGGCTATTAAAAAAAATTACTGTCAAAAATCATCTCTCAATCCTTGTAAGACAGTATATGCTGAGTGAAAAGAGCGAATTGCTGCTGGGATAAAACATATTTAATATCCCCATTTTTATCTTTCATGCTAAAAATAAATGATCAAATTTTAACAGTGCTGGTGGGAATTCATAATAAGAAAAGACACTTTGAGGGGAAAACATCTCTATTCCTTCTCCTGTAGTTCATGATTTTAACCCAGAATGTTGATATCTTCATCCACCAAGACAAATAACTCCATTATTGCTTGGGTGCTTTGACCCATATCTTTTTTATTATTCTGTTTCCACATAGGAACCAGACACCCAGACAGCTGATTCCTCAGGAATTCTGTCTTCACCAAATGCCACAGGGTCATTATGGGATGCAAGAAATCTAGCAACTTAATGTAGCTCAAGACTTAGAGCAGCTTTCCCAGTGTTGGTAAAATGCAAATTTTTTAATTGTTTCTGAATTATATCTAAGAAAATTAAGATAAAAAGGGCTTTTTTAAAGCTATTTTTTTTTACTCTTTAATCTTACAGATTTGAAAGGAAACTGGCGTACTGAATATGCAACTCTTTGTCAATGACCTAATTCAATGCTTTGGAATAAACTGTGATGGCCCTCACAAGCTCTTCTCCACCACTAGTTGCTAAAAGTTTCCCAGACCAATCAGAAACGTGTGCATTTCCACCTTCACTTGTGTGTAATCAGATATATTTGAATGTACGGAGAAGCTTGTGTTTCAGCAACCTACTCCATGTACTTCCATCAAGCATTTTTTTACATGCATGGAAACTGTGTCTTTGCATGCATGGGAGTAATTACATCTATTGTAGTAGAATGCAGTAGCATTGTTTTGAGAGGTTCAGCATTAGACAGGCTTGCTTCACCAGTGACAAATGTGCCAGTCAACAGCGCAGCTGACTTAAGGTGCAAAATAAACAAAAACATTATTAAGTGAAAGTTTTGATGCCTTTCCATACATAGTCTCCATTATTTGAGTAAAATCTACATATGACTATTTACTGAACCTTTCTTCAGCCTTAGGACTCGACTCATAAAATGCCACAGTTATCCTCATCTAGTGTCCTTACAGCAAAAACTCCTTATTGGTACCATTTCTGCATGGATGGCTCTATCTGAACTAGGCAAAAACCACTTTTACTTTTAGCAAAGGGGCATCAGAAGAACAGAATTGCTTTTGGTGCCTCTGACCAAGAGGAAGGTAACACACTGGAAATCTTGATGTAGTAAGGTGAGAGGGAAGAGGAAAATAAAGTAGAATTGGTTTGTTTGCTATGAAGATATCCTAACACCATTGTGTAGCAACATAAGGAAGGAAAACATAGCGAAATTCTGTGTGCATGGAGCATCTCCAGGTTTACCAGATATGAGCAGATAGATACACTGCTGAAGAAGGCAGGCTATTATAACATAAGAAACCTCGGAATGGCGATTCTTTTATCTAATTCCTACTTTTTTAGTAGCATTCTTCTAAGAAATGCTTTTCCTTGTAAAAGTTCCCCAAAAGCTACTTCTAGGTGGAATATCAGAGAAACCATTGTTGTTTTCATTTAACTAGCTTTTTAACTACATCAGATGCCACCAAAACTGTTTTAAGTCCTCTGGCTTGTATTTATTTCAGTGAGTTCATTTATGGAAAAAAAAGAACTAGATTAATGCCAATTTAACTGCTTAGACTGGCACACTTCTCACCTAGAGAAAAACCTATGGTGATGTAAAACCTCCTTATCCAGCAGTTCTTGTTCATTGTGGGTATCAGTTATATTCTGTGACAGAATAGAAAGGGAAGATAAAGCCTGTATATGTGACGTGTTTTAAGGACTGATGAAAGGAACTTGCAAACCATTTCTGCAGAAATACTTGTCAGTTCAGCCTGTTGACTCCTTCACAGGAGATTGTGCCACAAGCTGAAGGCACGCAAGTATTTTTCGGGGGGGGGGGGGGGGGGGGAAGGCTGGGGTTTTTTGCATGTGTTTTTGGTCTGACACCTGAAAGTAATATTTTATATCTTGCTTTGTTGGTTCAGATTTCCCTGAAGAACTTAAAGTGACTACTCTTGATTATGCAGAGCCTATTGACTGAATGGAGGTCTCAGTCTCAGCTGGTGCCTCTAGACATAATTGTAATACAAAAAATAGCCCAGGCTACTACAAGAATGATTTTGTAGATGTCCTGAAGCCCTTGTTCTCCCTTGAGAGTAATGTTTAAGTATATTAATTATTTAACAAGCATGACATTGCAGATGTAGTCTGAATATTGCTGCTAATACAATTCTCTGTCCTTGAGGGAATGCATGCACTCTGTACGCTTGTAAGTCAGGATTGTAGCCTACTCTTCTGGCAGTTTGAAAGTTTACTTGGCTTGGGCAATTAAGGAAGATTTATACATGAGCAGAGACTTCAGAGGCATACCAACCCCATTATTAGCTTGTATTTTGGTCTTGCTTTTAAATGGAAGGGAAGAGTGGAAAAACACAGAAAAGGTTAGAATGACCTGACCTAGCTTGGAGTTGTGCTCAGATACACACACAGATACAATCTCTGTTCCTCTCTGTCTTTGCTCTTCTCTTCTTCCTCCACAGTCTCCAGAACTGTCAACAAGAAACAGCCTCCAAATTTCACTTCAAAATAAGTGTCCTTTCTCTCAATCTGCTCTCATTTTAGAGCCAGCATTATAATGTTCATGCTTGCACGTGGCAGTGATTTTCTTAATTTGGCAAGATTGATAATGAGTTTTATAGATATTTGTTATTACCTTTTGTCTGAGTCCACTTACACGTTTGTATTGTGAACATTAGAAGTTTTTGGTGTTAGCAGCTGCAGGCTGTATTCAGTCCCTTTTTTCTCTTAGCTGTCATCAGGCTCCACACAACCCTCACATGGCAGTCCTGTGAGCTCACTGCATTGTTCCTTATTTATTTGTTCTTATGAGATCTGCTGCTAGAGTGCTGTTGTCTCATCCCCAGTAAACTTCTTATCTAAAGAGTCAAAAAACAAAAAGAAAAGAACGCAAAAGAATTGGCTGTATACTTAGCAGTTTGTTTGGCAACAGGCGCATTCTCATCACTACCACCCACAAAATAGGTCTGCAGTGTTTGAGGAGAACACTGTACACTGCACAAGTGGTTGAAATTGACATGCAAAAGTAGTATCTACAATGCTATTGTCTTGTCTGTCTCTGTGCTTTGTTGATTGCTCAGGAGCTCTTAACACTAAAACTTCATGCATTGTGTCTTATTTATTTGTTCTTATGAGACCAGCTGCTAGAGTGCTGTTTCCTTATCCCTAGTACAACTCTTATAAGGGGCAGTTTATGCAGATCTGGTGCTGAAGGACATGGTTTAGTGGTGGATGAGTCAGTCCTGGGGTAACGGTTGGACTTGGTGATCTTAAAGGTCTTTTCCAACCTAAACAATTCTATGATTTTCCTCGCATCTTTCCTCAAGTGTGTAAGCACTTCTCAAGCACTGAAAACCTCATAGATTTAGTACAGGTGATCCAGGCACCCATAAATTTCCATCCCTGATATCCACCACTTCCTCAGACCTCCCAGCCCGAAGAAGCTCCCCTACAGTAGATGGGACCCAAGAGCAGCTTATCCAAATGAGGTAATGAGCTGTGGAAATAATTCTAATATCAGAGGTCAGGACATGTTTCACCACAGATCAAAGTGTGCTAGTAGCTAAAATATTTCTCTTTCAAACCTCTGCAGAGCAGCTTTTGCCAAGTACTTTATTGCTATCATGAAAAACCTGCATTATACGAGCAAGAGTCATGGGACATCTCTTCTAGAGAATCTAATTATCAAACCCTAGAGGACATAGTAGCTATGGTGTGAACCTGTGTATATATGGGTAATCATGCTTATGGGACAGTTTACCAGTAATTGTAGTTCCAGATGTGTTGTCCGTATGCTCATTCATCATTCCTCCTCCCACTTACCTTTCCCCCCTGCACCAAAGGTTCAGAAAATATAGTGTGTGCTTTGTAGTACACTTTTGTAGTCATGCACAGAGGAACAGGAAAGAGGGACACACACCACAGGGTGGTGCAACAACACACAGTTAAAATAGTGCCAAAGAGAGAGGAAGGAAAATCATCATGAGCAGCACATAGAGAAAAAAAACTGTAAGGGGTCTATCAGAGCAGAGAGGCAAGGCACAAAGAGGGTAAGGTGGCAGCAGTAGCAGCCTAGACAGAGCTTTGGACATATGGGGCAGCAGCATCACATAGAGGAAGAAGGGGAGACTGGGAGAGAGGCTGCCTCTGATGCCACTGACCCAAGCTCAGAGCTGCCATTCAGACCCCAGCAGAGCTTTAAAAATGCCCCTGTTCTCATGCCTTCATTCAAGTATCTTCTGTCATGTTTTGTGCAGTGCAGCTTGAGAGGATGATTGGACTGGTTTCACCAGTGTACGAGGAGTGTGGGAGCAAGTAGGAGATTGGGGGAGAAACCAGCTGCTGTGCAGATACCTTGAAGCTTGCCTTGCCACAGACTGGCACAAGAAAACAGTCTTATAGGTAGATTAAATGCATGTGTGACATTTTTCATGCCCTACATCTGCAGTGTACATTGCTCTGCTTTTCATTTTACAGTGCGCCATCTTTATTTTCTCTTTACTGCAGGCAGCAGAGGCCTCGTCTGTGTGATAAATGTGCCTGGCACCTTCTAACGGTCTAAGATGTGCAGATGCGTGTTTAAGAGGGAGTGGAAAATTGGGTTGTGCCTAGATTGATGGAGCAACTGCACCCAGTGGTGGCACTGCCACCATTTTCAGTGTGCAGGAAATAGCCGAGGCAGCGGAGCTGAACAAAGCACAGGGCAGCTATTCCCTTTGTAGCTGAGCAGGGTATTCTAAATGTAAATGGCTTCATCAAGAATCACAACAGTAATTGCCCAGTAAATTGGGCAGGCAGCTTTTACAGCTGCTCTCAGAACAATTAATGTGTCTGCAGAGCTGGTTCCTGATCCTATGTGAGGATTTGGAGAACCATGCCTGTGAGCTTTGCTGTTGTACAGATCATACATTGTCAGGAGCTGTGGGGTGGGTAGGTTTCTTTTCCCGGTGTCGGTAAGAAACTGCTATGACGTGTGGTGCTAGAAACCACTTCGTCCTTGTGGAGGAGCACTGCGATGCAAAGCAAATGCAGGGGCCCAGAGTGGGAGAGGCTTGTTCACTCTGCCATCCCCAAGCAGAGAGGGACTACCTTCCCAAGAGAAATGGCAGTGCTGGAGCATGAGGCCCTTTGGGATACGATGGATGTGAGTGGTGCCCACTCCTATAGCTTTGGGCTGTTCATGGAATTCTGGTACCACATGTCCCCTATTGCTAGGGTCAGCTTTCAGGCAAGAAAGTTGGAGAGGCATGTAAGAACAAACCACTGCAGGAAGACCTGAGCTAAGGCTGGAAGCTAGTCATGCTGCCTGACTACTTAATATCATCTCATGTAACCTCTCTCACAAGCAGCTTAGGGCCAATGAGTGTTTTGAAAACCAGTACCAGGCTGGAGCATGACCCGAGAACCAGGCATGCTTATGCATGTGCTGTTTCGTCCTGTGTACATGCTTCTTGAACAGCATATTTCAAAAAGAAGTATATTTTCTATCTAGCAAAAGTGGGTGCATACAACAGCTCACTGAATTTACCTATAGGGAAGTAAGAGAGATGGAAGGTGTCCAAAACCAACAACAGTTTTCAGTAATGCTTGCCAGGTCATCTGCTTGCCAGGTCTAAGAGGAGGTAAGGGAAGAAGATCCAGAATTTAGCCAGACTTGATGACAGAAGCATCATAGTGTGAGTTACACATCTTCCTCTCCTTCCTCCGTATTTTTGTGCTAGCCAGTGCGTGCTTCTGAGTGCCAAACGCAGCAGAAAACATGCAGCTCTTTTCTTAGTTGTGTGTTTGTTAGAACTTGTTACTGTTTTGCTGTAGGGGAAGAAGGAAAAAAGAACAATCCCTGGTTACTCCTTCAGTTTGGTTTTCAGAGATCTGGGACAGTTCAAAGGGACCCAAGAAGAGCTTTTGTGTTCCTGAGGCAGTGATTAACTTGGGGCAGTAAAATCAGTAAAATGCTGCTTCTCAGTGTGGATGGTGGGAAACGGGTGGGTCATGGGCTCTGGCTGGAACTGGTGCTAATATGCCCCGGAGCAAGGCTCACAGCTAGAGCCAAGGAGACGGTGCAACAGGAGGTGGGGTTGCCAGCAGAAAGCCATCGGCACTGCTGGTTAGGGTTTACAGTTTCAGCTGAAGCAAAGGAGCACAGCAGACAGTAATATGGCACATACAGCACTGTGTCAAAGAGTTTAAAACACTGTTTTAACCTTTAGAGGGGAGGTTGTTTGCTGCTGCCTTTTTTCTCTCTCCTGTGAGCTGAGGTCTCGAAGAGCATTACCACGGAGCTAGTTTTAGCAGGCTGCTAGATCTGACTGCTCTGCTGAAAGGCACAGCCCAACAAAGAAGGGCTCACAGTGCAGATGGGAGGAGCACAGAGGGAGTCCCGGGTTCACTCAGCTCAACCAAGCCAACCATTGTAAGCTGATTTGTGACAGAATTTAACGAGTGCTCAGGATCTAGTGGATAAGCAATGTTGAAGCTGAGTTGTTTTCTTCACATTCGTGATTTTTCAGGACTTTAGACCTTCTAAAGACTGACAGCCAAATGCTCAGTGAGGAATGGCATTGCCCTAAGCTTGACATCTGAGATAACCCTCACTGAAGCTGCAGAGTGTTGGCAAGAAAGCAAAGTTGAGGTGTGTGGGGTTTTATTGTTTTTGTCTAGATTCATGTGTTTCTATTTTTCTTTCACTTGGAATGAGAAGCCTGCACACCATGTCAGTGTGCGTCTCAGTTGTTTGAGTTGCCTTCACTCAGAGACACATGTAGGGTACCAAGGGCAGCAGCGCACTAGAGAGATGTACACAGAAGCTCACACCACTGTATAGTGGTGACGTACAGACCACACATACGGTGGTCACAGACAACTCACACCACAGAATGCCAGGAGACCTCTGAAGCTTTGTGCGCTGCCTTGCTAGGTGAAGTCACACGTACGCTCTCAAAGGGAGATCAGCTGTTAGCCAGTATGAATGGGGGTAGCAGACATCTTACAGCATCTGTTCTGTGCAGTGTACTGGAGGCTTAGCATTCACAGTCCCCCTTGTGTGAAGGAGGATAATGTCTGCACAACGCATTTTCCAAAACCCTCACGAGCATAAGGGAGAAATCAATACCGAGCATATACTGGTCTATTGGGTTTATGTGGCAAGGTTTTGGTAGTGGGGGGGCTGCAGGGGTGGTGACAAGATGCCAGAAGCTGCCCCCATGTCTGATGGAGCCAATGCCAGCTGGCTCTGAGATGGACCCGTTGCTGGCCAAAGCTGAGCTCATCAGCCACAATGGTAGCACCTCTGTGATAACATATTTAAGAAAGAGTAAAAAACCAAAACCCAAAACCAAACCACTGTGGAACAACAGCTGGGAGAAAGGAGTGAGAATATGTCAGAGAAACAGCTCTGCAGGCACCAAGGTCAGGAGGGAGGAGGTGATCCGGGTGCCTGAGCAGAGATGGCCCTGCAGCCCGCGGTGCAGACCATGGTGAGGCAGGCTGTGCCCCTGCAACTGTCTATTCAGTTCATCAGTGGGCATCGCTGTGCCATTCACCTTGGTCACTTCTGCACAAAACCCCAGACGTTTGAACTCTGCAGCAGCCTCTTTCAGAAGGAGGAAAGCCAGTTATTAGTTTTCTATAAGCTACAATAAGCTTATATCATTTAGCCTACCATCTTCCTTGAGTCCTGGTGCTAACAGTCATCTGCCAGCTGATGCTTTGCATGCTGCCATGTTTTCAACAGCAGGACTAGGCTGATGCCCCAGAGTGTTTCTTCCTTCAGGGATCAACTGTAGGAGCAGTCCAGAGGCTTTTCCCATTTTCCTCTCTCTAGGCAGGTTTACCTGACTAAAGGAAGCTGGTGGAGCCTGAAAGTGCAGAAGCCACTGAATTTTCCTTTTCTCACTCCGAAGAACTGCTGCCAAAGCCTGCTCGTGTTTGTGGGCTTCTGTACTAAGGTCTGTGCTTAGCCTCTGAACAGCTGAGCAGCCACACTGTGGGTCTGGCTTTTAAGAGCACCACTGACCCTGGAGCACATACCTTTTTATGCATTTCAACTGCCAGCCAGGCTGGGATTTTTCTGTTGCTGCCCATAACCCAGAAATACAAACATCAAACCCACTTGCTGATTAAAGAACAACAAACAATCAAAATCAATATTGACTTTGCATTTAACCAGAGGAACAAAACGGCAAGACCTGAAGCATTTAGCTCCGATAAGGACATGGCGCTATGTTCTCAATAGTGTCCTGCCATTGGTCACCCTGTCTGTAAGGAAAATAGATGGTATGTCTTTGACATGTCTGTTCTCAGGGATAAGGGCTCAAGAAGGTATTACATCAGAATGACAATGTTGTGTCATTGGGTCTGACTAAGGGGACATCTTAGTGTTGTAAACAACCTCTCTGCTAATCACTTACAGGCACGCTCACAGAGATGCTTGTTGGAACCATGGGAGGTTGCATAGAGACCTGTGCCTCTTGCCAAGAGCTAGTAATACCAGGTCAGTGTGTGTGAGCAAAATGCGAGACAAGCAGTGTCATGGACAGAACTCTCAGTTACAGCTGGCCTGACAGTGGCAGCTCACCGTCCCCTGCTCCCCTCTTCCCTCGGAGGTGTTGATTATTGGAGCCAGAGGAAAAAGAATTATCCCATCTATCCGTGCAAATTCCTTGGTCTTTCCTCTTGGTTGGTCTTCCATCATGCCAAGATACTGGTAACAGGACTGTCTCTCTGCAGCACCTTGGCAGAGGACAGGTCGGATCTTGTTTCTATGTCCCATCAAATGAACATTTGTGATAGAAATGACTAAAAGCTGTATGTGAAGCTGTATTAGAAATGAAAAGGTCTTTTTCTTTTCACCCAGGTGACCCTAAGTGCTCTTACTGGCAGAAATTAGCAAAGTGCCTCTGATGAGACAAGTTGTTCTATCCTGGCTCAGTTCCTGCAGTCCTTTTTCAAATAAATTATTTCATAAAAATAAATGAGCCCTTTTGACAAGAGTGCTGTGACTCTTTTTACTTTTCTCAGAAGATCTGTTTTTTCATATCTTGTGGTAGTTGCTTGAAGCATTAGAGAACTCTTTTGTTACTCTGATGCTTCTGAAGCAGTCTCATCTTTCTGGGCACAGAACACAGGCAAGGGACAGGGCAATTAGGTTTTTTTTTTTATATGTATATATACACATGTATATGTATGTATGTGTATATATATGTATGTGTATATATATGTATATATATGTATATATGAGATAGCTTATTTATATAATTATTAATAACAAATATACAAATTTTTCTTTTTTAAAGTGTCTATTATATGCTGTGTGTTTGTGCACCTCACTAGAAAGCTCTGAAGTGATTTTTCAGTAAGTATTACCTACTGACATGAGGATGAGGCCTGGGATGCCACTTACTTGGTACAATGCTATAAAATCAAAATGTGGCACTGCTGTTATCCTTTAGAGTACATTAGCCCCAACCAGATATCAAAACACTGCTAATGCTTCTTCAGGAGCATTCTAGGAGGTGGTTAGGGGCAATTTTTCTATGTTTGTTATTTCAAGCCTCATGTACTGAAATTCACTAGCTCCTGCTGCATATTCCTGATAATCCATATAAATGTGACTATGATGCCATTTGTGATGGGAGGATTAAGACTGACCTCGAATAGGATGCAAGCAACATCAGTAGCATGTAGTCTCGAGAAATAGTTCTCAGAAGCTGAAAACCTTAAGTAGTACACAGTGATGGAATAAAATACAGATGATGTGGTGTACCAGAAATTAGGGCAAAAGGTTGTGCAGAGGCAAACCCAAAGCAATAAAATCCTGAAGGACACACATGTATTCCTAGTTTTGTAAAATCCTTTAAACTCTTTGCAACAATCTGATTCTGGATTCTCTTTGCCAGCTTAGAAAAGACCATTCTTATTTCAGGTTCATTTATGGTCAGAGGATTGGATGTAAGGTTCTCTTTTGGGAAACAGTGCACTGTGCTGTGAAACTGGCTTTACCTAGGGACAGTGCTCATCCAGGGACGCAAGTGCCCACTTTCTAATTACCCAAATATTTATTGCAACTTGTTAAACATCTTGTAATGTGAACATCAGGATTACTAATTCTGGGGGGTGGTGGTGGTGTGAGGAGGTGGTGTGTGTTATGGGCCCTGTGGCATGGCTTGTTGCACAGGACTGTGGAAATTTCTTAGTTAGAGAGAAGCTTAAATTTAGAAGGCATGTCAGTCCCATACAGGGTTTTTCTTCATGAGTGTGCGAGTTTCTTCCGTTCAGTGGGAAAGCGATCCAAATGTGCAGCTGCACATATTTGATCACAGTTTTCCAAGCACTGACAGCACTGATTATTGTATTGAGAATAACCAGCTCCAGTTGCCCTTCCATCAGCTGACTGGGCTGGCATAATCCCACTAAATGGGGGCAGGCAGCTGGCAGACCTGACTTCTCTCTGCGCAGTTAGCCAAGCGCTGGGACTTAGAAAAGCTGATTGGAGACGGGTTTTCTTAACTCAGTGCAATGCTGTGTGGATTTGCACTTGAGAAGGTAGCAGGGCTGCCTGGGGGTGTGATGCAAAGAGCTCGCTCAGTTTGGGGTAAGACCGGGGCTGTAGCGGCTGTGCGTGGTGGAGCGAGTCTTGCAGTGGCAGACCTGGCTGGACCACACTGGCCACTGCGCTTCCACCAGCATCTGCCTGCTGGTGGCTGCCATGCCTGCGAGCACTGACAAGGATCACTGGAAGTCCCTCATGCCAGATGGCTCTGGCGCTTTGGATTGGGGCAAAATGTATGTCCTGTTGGTGCTGTGCTGCCTCCGCACTGCTGCCGGGTGGATATTTGAAGCGCTGCCTCACAGGAGGCACGTGGACACATCATAAAGTGGCTGAGAGGTGCCTTGTGTCCCAGGAAACATCAGGCCTTGTTTCTTAGAGAAGAAATCGTTATGTCTCATTACAGCATGTATGTTGGGTACAGTAGGGGCCCCTGCATCAATGTAGGTCAAACCAGTTTAATTTTGCTGTAAGTGTTTGGGTAAGCAAGCAAGTTTTAAGAGGCTGAAAATCCTATTTAAAATTGTTTTAGTAAGCAGTCATCTTGATGTAACTTTGCAGTTTGAGGTTTTACAAAGCTGTTGCATTAGCCACAGTGTTTCCTTCTGTCATCTATTTCCAGGGCTGTGGTTGTGATTCAGAGAATGAGTGATGAAGCTCTTAACCAAAGCATGGCATGGCAATTTAATTCCCATCCAAAGGTTGGGCTGGGTACGTTTTGGCTGTCTTTGAGGAAAACAGCATCTGTGGAATTGTGGATAGTTGTAAACATATAGAAGTGCGTGGTTTTAGCCAATAAAAAGAAATATTGGGTCTTGGACCTGTAGCAGGAATATAATCTCCATGTTGTCCAGCTCCAGAAAATGGGTTTGAAAACAGGTTTCTGAATGTTTTTTTAAGAGATGTGGACCTGCATGGGCATCCACTGCACCATCCTGTATGTGTTCACATTAAGAAAAATAGTTTTCATTTAATACAGACTTTGAAAATTGTGAAAAAGATTCTCATTTCCCAGCTCTGTTCACCATGCAGCCCTGTTCCTCTGGGCTGCTCCTACCGTGCCTGTTGCAATGGATCCTGCTTATGCCAGCTGAAAACTGTATGTCTGCTG
Source organism: Strigops habroptila (assembly GCF_004027225.2). NCBI lineage: Eukaryota > Metazoa > Chordata > Aves > Psittaciformes > Psittacidae > Strigops > Strigops habroptila. Next base: position 54,783,327 of record NC_044302.2, on the reverse strand, counting down.
CAACTTACAGAAAGAGTAACTGGCTTGGAACCTACTACCCGAACCAGTGAAAAATGAACAAGCCTTGCTGCACTGGGCTCTGGTTTTGTGGCTGTCACTAATAGCTCCCTTCTTGAACAGAGCACTATGGGGAATTGGCTTGGGTACAGCGCTTGGACACCTATCCTCCTCCCCCACTTACCCTCCTTTCTTTTCACTCAATCAATATTAGTATCAGCCCTCCCCAGAGTCATCAGTCCTTCCAAACCCAGAGCATTGCTTGCTGAAATGTGATTGCTGATTCTTTATTTTCACTTTCCAAAACGTTTTTCTCCTTTATGCACTTGAATCGAAACGCAGCATAATGTCCCCACATCCGTGCATTATTTCTGCTGCTTAATGTATACACCATACGCGAGACAATTGTTACTGCTCCAGTAGGTGAAATTATGACAAGTGGAAAAAGCTGTGGAGTGCCAAAATGTACATAAGCATTAACCACATGTGACCATAGTGGGTGGCTCACTGTTTCGTGCTGAAACATCTCCTACCCTCAAAGTCAGTGTTGGACTGATGAAGCTTATCATGACCTTTGCACATACCAACACCTTCTTGACCTGCTGGAGAATCAGAGTAAGCCACTTTCAGTGCTACCTACCAGATCTGCAGCCCTCCTCTGTGCACTGTGTCATGGCATACCAGGAATGTCTTCTACTACAAGCCAAGTCCAAAAGTGAAGCATCATAAACCAAACATAACACCATACTTTTATTTTCTGTTAATCATCACATTTTTTGGAAAAAAAAAAAATCCAACAATACATTGGTTGTAGACCATCCATGTCATGAAAAGCCCCCACAAATGCTTAAATAGCTGTAACAAATGAACATGCCTTTTGTATGACAGCTCAATCCTTCATAAATGCAGTCTCTGCATCATATTTAAGTAAGCTTGGTATTCAGCAAATTATTGACAGCTCTACCAGCACTGTGTTTTCTTGGCTTAATAAGAAACCTGTTTGGAGTCTGAACATGTAAATTCTATTAGCTTGTGTGAAGGAAGAAAATCGTGTCTTGTGTAGTGGTGACAGATGCAATTAGCACTGATGGCAGAAATCAATGATGTTGCTTGAGGCTGGCTGACTCTTTGTGGTGATGTAGTTGACCATTTGGCAACATGTTCTATGTGCTTTGCGCCCCCAAACCAAACAGAATAACTTGTGCAAAGCTGGGAATGGCACTCCCAAAAAGTGGAAGTAGCTTGATGCTTTTCCACAGCCAGGTTATCAGTGTTCCCCATAACAAATTATTTCTGATCCCATGCCACTCCCATACTTACTCTGGATAAGCATTAAGAAGTGGATCCAGGCTAAAACTAACCAATTTGGCCCAAACCCCCAAACTTTACTGTAAGTCAGTACCCAATACAGTCAGCTGAGAGCCAAATCAGTGTCAGTGCTAGCACAGGCTGCGAGAATAAGTAGATGGGACCAGTCCCAGTGGGACCAGCCCCAATCAGTTTTACTGGTATGCCTTTGAAATACTTCTACTAAGCATTGGCAGATCCAGCATATCATTTTCAATAGGCTTTAATGCCATGTATATGGAACTACAGTCAGGACCATGCAGTTATCATTCAGGATGCTAAATACAATTAAACAGTTGTGAGTTTATTGAGTACTGCACATTTTTCAATAATTTATAGCTGATTTAGTAATATTAAGTGACGAGCAGTTTGCTTCATGCCACAAATACAGGGAAAGTAAATGGGTTTTCTTGTTCTGACATACTAAAAAGCACATGCAATTCCTCTTCCTTACATAAACATTTTTAATCTGCTCACCAGAATACTGCTTTAGTATTTGCCAATATTGCATAACGTAGGACATCTATTATGAATAAGGATGTTCTGTTGATTTTCAAGGAATCTAGCCAGAGCTATACATTCACAGTGATGATGATTAACAAATATGGCTTGCATTTAGGAAGTGTTACTTGCTCAAGTTAATGATAACTTCCCCTTATGTTGTCTTATTGCAGCTATGCACAGAGATTTCTCCTAATCACCTAACAGCAAACACTGAAAGAACCATCTAAGATTTACCATTTCTACACAGATTTTTGCCATCAGGATATGGTTAAGTTTTCATAGGGAATCTTGCTCGCTGCTTGTCAATCCCTTCACTCAGTATCTCTTAACATCCCAGTGGCACGTGTTGTACGTGCCATCAGCCTCAGGCAGGTGAACTTCCTAAGTAAGGTAGTGCTGTGCTGATGATCATTTGTACATCTTCTTGCTGTTAGTAGCATAGCTTTTTAGGGAAGCTGTAGCCTGTGGCTGCAACCAACATGTTTTCCCAGACTTAATACAAAGGAAGTCCTAAACACTGAGCCTACAATGTCCTTTACTCCAAAAATGGTTTGTGTCCTAATGTAACTGTTTGTGCTCATGGAATTGCACTATACCACTAAATCTGTTCAGTCCAGATTTCATCATTATGTCATGCTAACACCTGTTTTAAGGAATAAGAAAATGCTGGAGTAAATAGTGCATAATGTAACAATATGATGCATAATTGTGCATAGTCTTCAGTGAATAGCTGTGATCACAGAAAAAGGGATATGGAATCAGTAATGGCAATTTTACCATTTAAATTCAAATAAATGCAATATTCCAAAACTTCAAAATCCAGGATCACAATTTATGTGAAATCCTCACCTAAACGTTTTGATCTGTGGGACTGTGTACTACCCAGGCATCTTCCATTAAACTGTTTTCACAAATATAAAAACTTAATAAACTTTCTGTGGGCAAACCCTGTACTGCTTCCTGCTGGTTTCAGAAGGGGGCATAGTACTTCTTTATTTCTTAAGGCATATAAAGCAAGAAAGTACAGTCAATTCATTAAATCTTTTGAGTGGCATGCATAGAGATCTTCTATGAAGATGGAGATCAGGAAATACAATAAAGTGCTGGAGATCCACAGAATCCTTATAAAGCTCAAAGAAATCAACTTTCCATTCTGTAGGAAGGAGCCCTATTCTCATGGACATACACAAAATAGGAATAGCTTTAAAAATTAGACTTTGAAAATCAGTATTTTATTTAGTTGAATGCCCTCTATCCTCCGCCCCCCCCCAAATACCCCCCTCAAAGCCAACCAAAAGACAAGGAATACTGAAATCAGAATAACTGTGCTGTGACTGAACAGGTATTGTACTTGGTTAGAACGTCATTATGTAGACGGGGCAAGATTTTCTAACAATTTTCTGGATCTGAAGGGTGAGGGTTTTCTGGTGTATCAAATCATGGCAGAGTACAGTCGACCAAGAGTACGACGTAAGACCAAAACTATGTTTAGAGACTTGGTTGCTCATGCTGCACCTTCTCACTTAAAAAAAAAAAAAAAAAAAAAAAGAAAAAAATCAAAAAAGGCACAAAAGGGATAAATTGACTCATACAACTGCTTTAGGCAGCTAAACAGCCTAAAGACAAAGTGAAAGCAGGCTGGCTCCTTCTTTAAGAGGTCAAACCCCTTTGTTTTTATACACGGTTATATTAAAGCATCTGCTCTTCAAGATACACCTTTGTAGACAGTACTAAGCTTCTATAACCTCAACATTTAAACAACAGAACACTCTAGTTGATTGGTATCTCAAGGCTTTATCTTGATCTTTCTTTCTCTTTAGAACTCTCTTTTTTCCTCAACTGGCAATTTGAAGAACTTGCCATGAGCTAAAGAATTCATTACCAGTCTTTACAACAATTTATCATGAGCTTTAAAACTGTAAATTAGTGCTTAATGAATTAACTTTGAGAGTGTCAAATATAAAAATTGAGCCAAATACAGAGTAGACAATATTGTGCCTTGCAGGTATATTTAATGCATATGTGTATATTAGGATGACTAGTTGTACAATTAAGTCTGATCACCACAGTAATCTGTATCACAATCAAAAGAATAACACACATACCAGTTGCAGTCAAAAGGAAAGAAATCCTGTATATGAAGGTTTCCAGTGTATTTAAGAAACCTTTCCTTGAAGATCCTTGCAGAAGCCCCTGCTATACACGCTAAATCAATGCAACAAAACTGCCACTAAAATTATGGTTTAATCCACTTGGCAACAAAAGGGTCAAAACACTCCAGTCTGCAAATTACTTACTGAAACTAGTAAGTTACTCTCAGAGAATTTTCACCACAAGTTTGCCCACAAGCTGCAAGTGGTCTTCTAATGCAAATGTAATTTATGAAAAGAAAAAGTATAGGCCACCAACTGAAAGAAAACATTTATTGAATAAAAGTCAATACTTTCCTTTTAATATCTCCAAGCCAACACTGAACTGACTTTATTCAAGAATGAACACAATGTACAAAAAAAGTATGTCTGTTATAAAAATACGTCATATTTTTTTCTCCTGGTTATTGAGTTGAAAACATTTTGACAAGTGCAAGATATGTTTGGCAAGCAAATTTAAGCTGCTATTACCAATGACAAAGTTCAAATAACTTTGTAATCATAGTATATTTAAGACTCATTGATAAAGTGGCATTGGAAATGTTGACCTCTAAAAAAAAAAAATATATATATCACTGCACTGCCATGTTTATGCACCCAGACAATTGAACATCTTGATCTTCTGTTGTCACAAATCAGTACCTTTAATCAGTGAAGACTATCCAACCCAATTCGAACTACTGAACCAGATAACTTGACACCTACCACTGGAATACAATTTAGGAAAGGCAAACTACCACCATGGCCCTATATTTTGTGTGTTGTTTGTGAACTGAGAGAGAAGGCTAGGTAGGTTCATAAATGTTTAAATCAACCTGACAGCTGTTGCAATGTGAAATCAGGGTAAGTATGGAAAAAGAATAAAGAATCATTGACAGCAATCTACATTTATGAACACATGCGTGCTCACGTATAAAAACAGATCTGACTAGGCTCAGTTATGCCTTGTTTGGATGTTTTTTTTTTCCCCACATAAAAATTTAACTCAACCAGGACTCAAATAATTGACTTCTCTCAAACCACCAACAAGGAGGAAAAAAAGGGACCATTTATAGAGATAATCTGAAAACAGTGCAATATTAAAATACAGTTTCACAACGTGTGAAAGAAACATGCTTTGGAACCTGAGCAAAAGGCGTTTTACTGACTTAGTAAAAAGTCACCCTGTATGTTGTTTTCATTGGCATCTGTTCTGCCAGATTAGTATGTTGCTCTTAGCAACTTCCATGGCCCCTAAATATTTAGTACACAGAAACTGCCAACTACTCGAGAGGTCTACTAAACTTTTCAGCTAATATTGCAGGCAGTTTGACATGCTGCTACTGGAAATGACCATACAGCCTAAAATTAAGAAAAACTGTAAAAAGAAAAAGAAGCAGCCAAACTTATGCTTTTTTAAATAGACTAAAGCACTTCCACAACACTTAGATACGGTACTACACTGGTTTACAGTCTCAAGGTCAGCTCTTTCAAAATAAATATACTTGAACATTTACAACAAATGCCTCATGAACACAAGCTCTCTCTTTATTACTTCAAGACCAGCTGGATAAAAACTAAAATAAAAACATAATTCTGAAGCAGCTAAGTTACAAATCCTTTGTTAGAAACAGGCATGACTTGGTGCCACAGCAAAATTTTTCACCAGTCTGCAGTAAGCAATTTTTACTTTTTTTTTTTCTGCTAGCACCAAGAGGGCCACCATACAAAGCAACCTCACAAAGCATGCGGTCATCTACTCTGCTGATTTTGTATGAAATAATCATTTGTGCTTGCAGGTCCTAGACCTTTCAAAAATGGGTATGAACAATAGATGACTGAAGACATTAACGGAAACTCACTCATTGCTAAATGACTTTAGTGGACAAAAGATTTAATGATTAAAAAGCAACAGAATGTTGCACATTAGTATTTGTGAGGGATTAGGGAAGCTCAGGTTGGTGCTTTAATTTGCCTTAAAAACAAACGAAAAACTAAACCCAATCCTAAACAGCTCTATGTTCATGATTCTGGTAGAAGCAAATGCGTGCATGCCACTGAAAGGCACGGTTGGACCAATCTGATAAATGGCATCATCAGAGCAGAACAGCAACTTTTCACTGGAGTAATCACAAAGGGTGAACAACGAGCCATCACTTCTCTCGTCATGAGCACAGAAAGCAGTCACCAAGGCAAAAAAGAGGACACAGGAAAGAAGATACAGGAACCCACAAGAACCTGGAAGAAAAAACCACCATATTAAACTGAGTTTTGAACATTCTGAGTGACCATTTCCCCTACTTTAACGCTGCTATTCATTGATTCGACACCTTATATACTACACTTAAATGGATGGAACTGTTGCAAAAAATGGTATACTAACCATATCACAAAATTATACAACTAACTTCACTTGCAAAGATTTGCCTACAACATCACCTTAGGTATAAAACAGTCTTACAGACAGACTGATGCAGTCAGGACAAGCTCTAGTTCATTGTGTAAAAAGAATAATATGCTCACATGACACTGTATATTTTACTCAGAAATCCATTTTAAAATTGGGCATCATAAACACACAGCTATTTATAGGGAGCTAATTCTGAAGTAGTATGATTGTTCTTCTTACTACTCTACCAGTGCCTAAAAAACACAGTGCAATACTTACTGGAAAGGTTTCCCCAGGGTTATCCTGCCTTTGTATCTACAAGCTGCATCTGAACATTTGCAGACATGCCACCTCCATAGCCTCCCTTGGACTGCATTTGGTTCTGAATTGAGCTCACCTGGAGACAGAAGGTAAAGGGGGACAGAGAAAAGAGGAAAGGCAGTTAGTGAGCTATGGATTTTCTGCTTCCAATTCTATTTCTCAGTTTAGGTTTGGTTTTCAAGTGCTCCTTTGGCATTAAAGCTGCATTACTTTTGCATGAGGACATGTGCAGCATAGGCTTGGTGGAATATTCACTTCTGCAGGCAGCTCAGCAGGAGAGAGGGAAGAACTGGTGCTTGAGCAGAAGTTTTTCCTCTCTCCTAAAGAAAACTGGCTGATTCAGGCTTTCACTGACCCGCTTGATTACTCAAAAAAATTTAATCAAATCTCTAACTGGTATCCAATTCCACTCCATCAGACAATCTATAATTTACCTCATTATATGGAAAGGGTTCTTTGCCAAGTATGATAAACCAGAGAAGTTGACACTGTTATGTTAAAAGTATAATAGACAACTTACAAAATATCTGGATAGCATCTGCACCATATGGCTAACTTCAGATAATTAAAAAAAGAACTTTCTAAACCAAAAAGGAACTTTTGGTTCGTGGAAGTTTTTTTTTATCTATTTACACAACAGCAACACTGCTTTCCTTCATTGCTCTATTCTTTTAGATGGCAGGGAATTTATTGTTTCAATCATACTCAGTCTACCAACTTCCCTGGAAATAGCTTATTTGAAGGTATTTTTAGCCTGATGCAAAGAAATACATAAAGAACGCTTCCCCTCTCACTCCAAGACATGCACATCCCTCTATGGCTTTCATTGCCTTTCTCAACAAAAAGGAAGGGAATCCATAGTTCTTTACTGCTTGTGTTGCAGGAGTCAAAATAATAATGTCCAAGTGCCTGCAGGAAGACAACTCCAGCATTAAAGGTTTTGCCTTTTTCCCTCTGCACTCCAGAGCATACGTAACAAGTACACAATGAGCACAAAATAACACATTCAAGGCTACAGCTTCTGAAATTGAACTTGCAGCAAAGCCTATGCCTGCAGGGCACCACTTGCAATTATTACATGTATGCTCCTTCACAGAGACCTCAAAACAACACTAGAAAACTGTATTAAAACAGCACTGGAGAAATATTTCCAAGTAGCTTGCACGTTATTTCCCCTATCTACAAAGACAAAAGTATATTCTTTTCTACAGCAAAGCAAAACACATGCACACACACAAAATTAATCAGCACAACTCTTCCTTACACACAGTTTCTCAAGGCCAACGTAAAAAAAAAAACAAAACAAACTTGTTTTAGGATCTTTGTCTTCAGCACTGTGCAAAAGATCTGATTTTTCTGTATTTAAACTCAGTGCAAAGCCATTTTCTACCTTGACGCTTTGCTCAAATACATGATACAGCTACAGCAGCAAAGCAAAGTTACAGTTGCATTTTTCTTCAGGGGAAAAGTGTTCAGAGCCAATATGGACTACAAACTCAGTAACGAAGTAAGGATAAGTGCATCCACGTTTACGGGGTGGTGTTTGAGAACTCTGACATTTTATCCAGCTGGTCACATGCACCAAACATCTTCTGTTGGTCACTGGAACAAAAGGAGTTTGAATTTAATCTGGTGTTTTTTTCTTTTTTTGGTTTGGGTTTTTTTTTCCCTCTCAGAAAAGAATTAATATACATGTAAATGTATTCACAAGAATGACTTGAGGATGGCATTAATTTCACCTGAATGACCCTACCTCTAGTGAAAAAGAGACAGAAAAACATCTCCAGGCCATGTCACCTTCCAGCCTGACAACTTGCCTGGCCAAAGCGTAAATTTTTGAGTACTTCTAGAGGTTAGAATAATTTTTCTGGTACTTGAGTCACACATATAGATGTTTGTGTTAGTGGGTAAAGAAGTAAAACACAGAGGCTAAAACACAGAGGCTATTACATCTAAAGCAAAGAGAACGCAGCAAATTAAACTTGACTGCATTAGCAGTTCAGTGGCCATTTTGTATATTAAAGCTTTTATAGGAGATACAGAACATTAAAAACACTGAGCAAAAGCAGGTATAACAGCTGTAGGCTTATCAGGTGTTCTTCTTTCTGAAGCATCTTCCTTCTGAGGCAGTCTGAGCTACAAAAACATGCACCATGAAATGCAATTATTTTTTTCTTTCCCAAAGATGCCATTGCCTTCCTTTGATGATACGTAATAGCAAGGTTGTTCTCTCTTATGTCCAATTTAGATAGGATAAGAATTTAAAGATTTTGGAAAGTGAAGGGGATTGCACCAATTAGAGATCATACAATCTGTTGTGCTGCTTATGTCTGATTAATTTTCTTCTTTCCTTTTCTTCCCCTTCCTTTTAGAATTAGGAAATCGCACAGACAACCCTTGAGAAAGAAAACGAGGGAAAACTAAGAAAAGGACAAAACACATGAATTTAAAGACTAAAATGAGGAATATGAAGCAGAAGAAGAAAGTGAGAGATTTCACTATGGAATACGAACATAAAAGAAGGTGGTGATGGGAATGAGAAAGAAACAGTGCACAGAGGACTCCGACTGTTTAAATGTACCTTTGACAAAGGAGTGAGATGCTCTACAGAGAAAGCAAACAAAAAAGCAAAATATTTCAGTAGTCAGAAAGCTACTGTACTCAGAATAATAAGGGCATGTAATGAAGAACAATGCTGATGAGAAAAAGGCACACTCCACATAGTAAATAAGAACCAAATTCACATGGGAAAAGCTAATGAAATTGCAGGAGGTCCTTCTGAAGTATTCAGAAAAGAGAAGGCATAAGGAGGTTCATGAAGGAATATAGTGTCCATACTATAAAGGAAATTAAGCAGCAGAAAAACATATGGAAGTTTACATTGTAATCTTGGAATTTACACTGTGAAGAATGAACAAGGAGACTGGATGGAATATTACCACAATAAGTCACCACAGAAGAGGCAGGAAAATAGCAGTGTGAAAAAGCAGAGATTTGTGCTTCTGAAGAGAGAGGGAAAAACAGGATTATTCTTTGCATACAGATCCTTTCTACCCGGGATCAAAAAAATTACTCTAGTCACTGACACAGCACATTATCCAAATGAAAAGAAGTGAGAGAAAGAGATAGCCAGTTATAAGCGTTCAAAATGAAAAAGTCTATGTAGAGAGACAATAATGATTACCTACTATCTAGAGATTAATTGGATATTACACGAGGCAAAGATGAGGGCAAGCAGAGGGAAACGTCTGACGTGAAAGAGCAAAGCTTCAGGCAATCACCACAACCATCACAAGGGGCAGCTCAGCTGTGAGAATGAGGAAGGTTCTCACAAGAGAGACAACAAACACAAAAAGCAAAAAGCCATGCTAAAAAAAAACCTAAACAAAAAACCCCCAACAAACCAAACCTGCTCACTTTATTACTTTATTTCAATTTAGAATGGCTTTAAATATTAATGTAATACTTTGCATTAAATAAATAATTAGCTTTAACTGAATTTTATCAATTTGAGGCTGTGTTTGTCTGTTTAACATGCTTAGAGATGTTTTCATAGAAATCACTTCCAACCCATTACACTGTTTCTGGGAAAGTGTAGCAAATTGTTTGTCATGTCAGATTTTCTATCTTTGCCCTTCCCCAATATGTACTGAGTTACAAGCTGTCAACTAGCTGAAACTACAAATGACCTCACTTGCCTACATTAAAATGGTCTCTTTCCTTTACAACTCTGCTTTCTATTCTGATACCTCTGAGAACTCTTTCTTCTCCTTTGTCAAGAAGTATTTTCCATCATTTTAATCTCAAAACATTTTTTTTCCTTTAAAGAGTGTTATTAAGGTCAAGAAGTTAATTTTCATCATTATCTACATACAACCCTTTTCTAGAGTGCATATTATTGACCTTAAAAACAGATTGACATTTCACATAAATATGAAGCTGTACACCAGAAATCTCTCCTCATAAGCTGATTTTCAGTATTTACCTTACCTTCTGGTTTTCACTTTCAGGGAGATAAAAATATTTATTGCTCCTGTCATCTACAGGAAGCCACAAAACCTTGCCTCTGACATTGCTGCTTGCTCTGGAAATAATTCACACTGCAAATAGGGCTACATAGTATAGAAAAACCTCAAAAACACCACCCAAGAAAATTTGTGCACCATTTTTGTGAGGTAAATTAGTTTTACATGAACAATATTTAAAATAGCTTAAAGCATTTAAGGTAAGAAATCTAGTCAACTACAAGACACTTAGAAGTTACTTAAAATACTCTAGTATATTTTCTAGATACATCTCTATTTTAGTTCATACATGCCATCAGAACAAATTTTTAAGAAGTATTCTACCCATAGCCTATACAATTTATACAGAATCTACTAGGTGTTGTCCATAAATAGAGGAATTTTAAAAATGGTATTCTGTAACCTTGAATGCAAGAGTTTAGGATTTGAGATTAAGATGCTAGCAGGTTGTTCTTTCACAGAGATTCTTTCTCATAGTTGGAAAAAAAAAATAATAATTGCTTCAGCCACAATATACACATACAGTGTTCCTGTATTCTGCTTAAGGTGAAATGCTCTTCATCTGCTCATGCTTACCGAATTCATTCCACTGAATAGATCCCCTGATCCTACGTGAGCTGTGTGAACAAAGTTTGTTGGCTCCCCAATCATGCTTCGGTCAATCCGCCGCCGTCTTTTCTGAAAGGAAGGTAAAGAAACCATCTACATGAGAGTCACTGAAAAGGCAAAACAGTGAGTGTCAAAAATATAGAAGTTAACTGTCCATAGGATATTGCATATACTGCAAGGTATTTTCATAGTCAAAAAGCATAGTCCAAATTCTCAGGTTAAATAAGACATTTGCAATACTGTCCTTGTATCTTTTACTGGAAGGCAGAGTTGCATGGGCCTTTGAGCAACCTGGTGTAGTAGAAGGTGTCCCTGCCTGTGGGTGGCGGGTTGGAACCAGATGATCTTTAAGGTCCCTTCCAACCCAAGCCATTCTATGATTCTATGATCTATAGCAGATCATTAGACCATCACTGATACCACTCAGGAGTGGTATCAGTGGACCTAACATTTAGGTCAACAAAACATTTGTAAATTACCTTAATACATTCCATCCTTTATTAGCAGTATTTGCAGTGTTTTATGCAGTAACTTCTGCCTATATTTGTATTTAAATCATGATGTGACAGATAAAATATGAGGTTTAGTCATCCAAAACAAGAATTAAGGATCAAAGAACATTAGTATAGCCTACAAAAACACTAACTTACAGATTTCTGATTTGCATGCCATGGAAACTTACGTCACTATTTGTAACACCCTTCATGGTGATGTTCAGAACAATGCCTTGAGTTTGATCAGGGTTGGTCAAAGACATATCTTTACTGAACACCATATACTCAGATAACTTCCAGTCTGCATGGTTGTAGAATGTGAGCTGAAGGGGTGCAGTGTGATAGTGAGGCAGGATGCCTGATTAGGGACTCTGATTCCCATACCATGAGACAGAAAGCAAGAATTGCTTAAGGTCTGCCCCTGCCACCCCTCACCTTCTCAGAGTCACAGCTTCATTTTTTATTAATGTAATAACATGCAAATGAAAAATCAGACGCAGTAAGGACTTCCTCTAATTAAATCTCCTTTGGTTGCCTGCCTCCAGCTAAGTATTGCATCTAAAGGAATAAACCAAGAAAACCCTATACTCATTTCTTAAGCCAGAGCCAGGGAGTTTACACAGAGCAAACCATGCACTGTGCAGTCACTGTATGCCCGTATCTGTATTTGAAAAAAAAAAGCAACCAAACAACAAACCCAAACAACCCCACCCCAAAACAAACAAGCAAACAAAAAAACCCAAAACCCCCAACTGACAACAACCCTACAATAGTATGAATATCTCCATTTAAGGTGTGTCATACGAAATACAGATGTAATAGCTAAGAAACTACTTGAGAGCTTAATTAAAAGCTTCCCATCATCTTAAAGTCCACTCAGTCTCATTTTTAAAGGTATCTCTGTTTCTAATCTGCAATGAGATCGTAAGACCACCCAGACTAGAGACACGAAGGTACATGCCTCATGATTGGGCTAGCTGCTATTGAAATACCGCTACAGATTAAATCTTTATGAATCAGAGCCCACGACTATGAGAATACGTCATGGGGTTTAGCCAGCAAGTACAAAACACATTTAATCCTTTACTACACCTTTTCCCTATTACTAAAGTCAGATCTCAGTACATTTCAGTACCTTATTGCATCATATTAATAGCTGGGGTGAGGAGAAACACATAAAATACTCCCATAGAAACAGCAAAACCAAAATGTCCTGATATATGCGAAAACTATTAGTGAACTTTTTACTCCCAACAAGTCATATCAACCAAGTAATATCAACCAAGTAAATATCAACCAAGTAAAATAATCATAGCTATAAAAACATCTTCATGTATTTGAGAGCTTTCACAGAGAAAATATTTATGAAAATTAACTGAGATGTCTCAGTTACAGAAAACATTAGGAGAGTTCACAGAGCTACAAACAGCCAAACAGAATCTATTACCACGCTCGCAAATGCATTAATAGTTCAATCTAGAAGTCAAGCTCACTTATACTTACAGCATACAGTTTCTTAAGTTATGCATGATATCAGCTATTAAAGGCATAAGTGACCCACACCAGGTTTCTGCTTCCACTAGATGAGAACTGCTCATCTGACACATTCAGGACGAGGAGCATCTCCACCAAGCCTGAGAATTATTTTAAATGCCCTTTGCTGTATTTACACAATATAGTATTGTAATATGTTATGGCTCTGACAGAGAAAGAAGCTCTAGAGAGCTGTATGAAACCCACCACTCCAATTAAAACACTTAAACTTGTTTCAGGCTTGTAGTAGTTGCCCTTCTTCCCCTTAAAAAAACAAAAAACAACCAACAGCCACAGTTAGATTCATTTATATGACTGAACAATAAAGCTATGATTTCTTGGTTTTAGTAGAGTTTTGAAATGCAGGGTTTTTATGCAGAGAAAATGTAGATAATCCCAAAGCTTTCAGATTTTTTTGTTTATTTACTTGTTTTGCGAACAACCAAACCCTTTCTTTGTGCAACTCAACTTCCTTTCCCCTTTACTTGTTGCTAAGATCACTGTCATGCCAGTAACAGAGCTAATGTGCTGGATCTTGTGACTGTAAATGATTTTCTGCTAATCATCTGCTAGTCAACTAGTAACCAGCAGTTAAAGTGAACTGTCATCAAACACTGTTTCTTATCTTAAGCGAGTTTCGTATCAGAGGCCATCAGCCAGTTACACCTTGGCATGTGCCCACTGATGTGCTCTTCCTGAAGCAGTGGAACAGTATTTAAATGCTCAGCTACATTAAGACCACAAAATCATTCACTCTGAAAAACAATCACACATCATATTTTTTTTTTTTTTCTGCAGGAGAGCTCAGTTTGTATCTACACTAGTGTTTTAGCTTGGATCATGAGCATGCTTTTGAAGCAACTTTGCCAGTCCACATTTACCATGCTTCAATTTAATTTCAGAGGAATCTTGGAGTGTACAAATGAGACTTCTTCTGGATGAAACACTACCATTGCTAATGGACATTGAGCTGCTCTTACTAGGATGTGCCATTTCCATAGGCACAGCCTCATGACCAATTAGCATGGGTGAAGTGACACAGGGAGCACTGTAAAAAGTTACCTCTGTGCAAGGAATGCAACACAGGAGGCAGGAGCAACAGGAGCAAGCCCGTAAAGGTTACAAAGCTTTTACAGAGGACACCATAAACATTAGCTCTGCCATCATTTTACTGTGCAGTTGTATTTTGTGAGGCCCTCTACCTCTAAGAATATGTGCAAAACCATTGTTCTATAAACAATAAGAATTAACACACAGATTTGACTCTTCAGTAAATTCAGTATATTTAATTTGAAAGAAGCTGAGAAGCAGCACATTTATCTCTTACTTAAGAAGAAATGAATTGTACAATTACGCTCATTTCCCTCTGGTGCATCACTGGAGCCCTTCCATGGTTGTTCCTATGCAAGCCACATGCCTGAACTGACACAGCCCATTGAAAATGTATTCCCGCTAGCTGTCACCCATGCCCCAAACTCCACTTGATAACATACCACAAATAATTAGCCTTATAATATATACATACACCACTAACCATTGTAGTAATGAGATCTGACTATAAAGGTGATATATAAACCAACTGCATGTTTATAATGCTAGTGCAAAGGACTTCAACATACATGCAGCTGAATATTGGGAGCATCTAAAGGCTGGCTTTAAACATGTTTTCTGACAGAACACTTATGTGTCCCAACTCTAGCAGCCTAACTGCAATGAGACATTATGTCCCATAACTGTTTTATTTGTGACTGTTTCTTAGCAGGGGGGAAGTAAAAGGAAGTTCATATTGATTAACTAACTGGGCTGTTACCTTTCTTGTTGGTTTGGGCCAAGTTACTGAAGCATTTGTTATCAGTGGGCAAAGAATAAAACCTGAATTGTAGTATTAAAGTCTCAACTGTAGTATTTGACTCAGCCTTCTTTCTCCCCAGCTTTGTCCTAGGGTACTTCCTTCTTTACTAAGGGGGGGATGGGTGGTAAGGAGCACAACAGAGGTGAGAGATGAGAAAAGACCTGTAAAGGGATCCTAGAAGTGGATTACAGAATATCACATTTTAATGGCTTTACTCAGTTTGTTCCCTTGAAAACAATCTGCAGAATTTGAATTGTGAAGTACACACCAGGTAGTCTTCACACCACAAAAAGAGTAAGTTATCTTTAAACAGAAGTAGAGGACATGCAGGTTTGTGTGTTAAATGTTTGAGAGGAATGGAAGCAGTCCAAGGACCCACCTCAGAAGCTTTGCTTTGAACATATACTAGAAGCAATGAAACTGGATCACATATCAGTTACCATAGTAATGAAGTAAAGAATTGATGTCTCTTCTATTCTTAATCTCCAAGTGATGCCTTGCACCCACACAGGGTAGCATCTCTTTCAAAGTACAAGATGAGAATTCAGAAAGCCACCAACAGCTGCATCACACAGAAATAATTTTAACCGTGCAAGTTTCTTGAAACTTTTGGTGAACAGTTTAAAAACTTCATTCAGAAAAAAATTAATTATACCACGTATACAACCTGCCCTTCAGCAAAGCCACAAGCATTCTTCTGAAATACCGATTTCATAGGTCAAAAAAATACCTATTGCAAGACATTTAAAACTGTAGTTTGTTTCTCTAAACAAAGAATTTCCACTGATGGGTCCAGAGGCATGTAAAATTTCCTTATTATTCCCCTTTATTTTTGGCTTGCAAGGAAGAAGTGATCTTTTTTGACTATCTCCAAATTTTGTTCAGAGGCTAGGGCTGTGCTTCTCTAGCTCAAGCCACTTCATAGTGATGGCAACGGTTCTGAATTAGGCAAGTTCTTTGCCTGTATACATACATACGAGAAAGAACAGGTTTGGAAATTTTTCTCCTTATGCATCCTTCTCTGCCGTTCAGGACAGGCCACTCAAAAATAAGAAAAAGAAAATACATGCAGAGTAACATCAAGGTCTCAAATGTATATTTGAGTGATGTCACTTAGATCCTAGCAGGCTGATAATTATTTTTTGGAAGCTGCTAAAAGTAGAAGTTGCAAATGAAGTCAGAGTATTATACAAAGGTGTCCCAAAGTCAAGTACCAACCTACCTATGCTGGGGACCAAAAGCAGTCTCTTCTGTTTAGCTGGCAGAAAACCATGTTCTGCTAAATCTAAACCAGATTTTTTGAGAAAACTGCTAGATGTAAGTGACACACAGCACTTCAAAGGATGCTGCAACACAAAAGCCTGTGTGGATTTGATCTGCAAAAAGCTCTGTCTCAGCCCTGGTCAGCCCTCAGATGGAAGTGGTATGTGGGTGTGGATGAGGAACATGCTTTCAAGGCACAGAGCAAAACATGGTGGAAACTGAGGAAATTCAGAGGGGATGATAAGTCACCACCATATCTGGAACATGTAGAGCTTCTGAGAACATTGCTTTATTAAAATTCCCATATATGGCACTTTTCTCATAGCACCTGTAATTTACCTCCCCTTTAACACACAAGACAAACTGCCAACTCTTTTTCCCACACACCAATGATCTTTACCCAGGTGCATGCTGTCCTGAGATCTTAGGATCTCAGAAAAGTTAACTGCAAGAAACTAGGCAACAGAATACCCACTGCCTTCAGTGCGAGCATACTACAGGGAACAAATAGAGTATGTCTACACTCACAACAAATTAGTGGCAGGGGAATACTGGAACTTTGCAACTCGCATTAAGAATAAAAAATTTTGGTATTCAAATCATGAGTGGTAAATCTTTGTTATGACCATTCTTTTCAAAACCTAACACACCTACAGTTGCTTTTCATTTGAGAACATTTTATTATTCCTCATTAGTATCACTAAGCTACCACAAGGCAACGATAACACTTTCCTACTGCTAACTTTGTAACATTTACCAAAATGTTACAAATGTCAGTTTTCAAGACTGTGCTTCCATATATATATAGTTTTGTCTTATTTTATATGCAGCAAAAATATTTTGCACGTGATATATTTATGTATTACATAACAATATGTATTAATATATCATATATCGCATTTCAAGGCATTTCTCTGCCACTTCAGTTACCAGTGCTCCAAAAAATGTAGGGCAGAGTAAATTATATCAGAAAGGAAATAGCATGCTGATCTATTCTGATCTTGTGCAACATATTTCCAATCAGATCAGTATGAAATGATCCATATACAAAGTGTCAAGTGATGTACCTTCCTTTTCCTGACACCGTTCTTTCTATCTTTCATTCTAACTACCTATAAAGAAGAGGAGCTTTGGCTCAATTTTGTCATAATTTCTCCTTATTCTACTATTTTTCATTACATGTTATTTTGGCTTTGCTGTTATTTCAATATAAAATCTGTAAGTTCGCCACAAAGACGGACGTGCAGAAAAAAATTTCAAGAAATGACATTCATTGAGGCATAATCCTTGTGCTTTATAGCCTCCCTTTCTGAACAAAATGATGAGAAACTTTTGTATTTAACTTCAAAAATGGCCTTGATACATAATTAGGGAAAACCAAAACAAAATACCATGCTTTAGCACCTCACCTTATGCACGGCAAAAGCATCAACTTCCAGAGATTCATTTTCCAGTTTATTCTTTAAGAAGACCAAGGATTGTGTAAATCAAATCATAATATTCCACATTAGAGTGGGCTATTGCAGCAGCATTTGAGGCTTCAGTGGGCCCCGTTCACCTGCCAGTACTGCCTTCAAGTCAGCAATGCTTACTGCTAGCTTGGAGACTTGGTAACCTAGTTAAGCAAGAAAAAAAAAAAAAAAAAAAGAGTTTTTCCCTTTTCTTAAATGATTACTGTAATAAAACAGGCTTATCTCTCTTGGCAAGAAGATAAGAAAATAACATTTAATTCCCCTCTGAAGCCCTGGTCAAGACTTAATATACTCCCTCTACTGGGAAACTCCCCCTGGTGAATAGAGAAGTGAACCATCCATATGGACGTAATAAAGAGTTGTTCTGCAAAATTAATTTCTGTGTTCAGAGAATGACCAGTTACATTTATTACCTCTGAAAATGTTGCTCTTTTCAAAGCAGAAAAATGACTGAATTCAGAAAGTTACACAGCTTTTAAACTTGTCTCCACATGGGGGTCAGTTTTTCAGACTGCTCAGTCGCTGCTATCTCAGTCACTAAAATGGCATCATATACAGTAACAAGCAATTCACTCTCTACAATAGCTGTTTGCAAGCTTGACTTTTAACTAACAGCAGAGTAATTTGAACATAATGAAGTATAATTACTTTTAACCACATCATCTAATCCTTTGCCACACTAAGAGATCTAAAGTTAATATAAACAACCCTAATCCCCAGCTCCCCTACAGTAGAAGTAATCCCAGTAGAGCCACCGCAACTGCTGTTTTTAAGGTAGACAGGACAAATGCAATGCCTAGTGAATTTGCTTTCAAGTCAGTGATAGGTAGATATGTGATTTGCCTTTTTTTTTTTTTTAATAGGAACTTTCAGATTTATATGGGAGCTTACAGCTACTTGTTTAACCTTCCTTCACAAATAACCCTCAAACAGCAACTCTTTTTTTGAGAACTGTTACTATGCATTTTAGTGCTAATTTCAGACTAACCCAATGCAAAAAACAAGCTCTTAATCTGCTAATTTAGCCTCTGGGATCTTCACCACTAATCAAGATAGGTGTTTCATAACTTTTCCCTGAGAACAAAGTGACCTATTAAACTTTTCAATGATAGACTTCTCTGTCGAAATAGAGCTGTTTGCTTGCTTCGTATTCAAGAACTCATCTACAATTTCAAAAGCAGTACAGGCCAAAGATAAAGCTAAGACAGAAATCTAAGGAAAGGATTTAATCAAAGACAAGATAGTCAACCATTTCAAGATGGGGGATTCAGATGGTTACAGGAAAAACTGAAGGAGAGAGAAAACACCCTTCATTTTTCCTTCTTTGATCTCTCCTGCTTTTCGTATCTGCTCTGAAAAGAGCACCAGGAGCAAAGGAATCCCTGTGCTATGCCACTCAACTGATCCTCTGTATGCTAACACAGCGAAAGAGCTAGTTACTTGCTCAGAATAGGAAGTATCACATCACTCTGTAGAGGTGGCTTTCTGTCCTCCCACATATGTGCTATAATGCTCCCAAAATAGTCTGATACACATAGGATGTCTGTCTGTCTTTCAAGATATGTTGTGGTCTTAATCACGTGTCTGGGGTCCCAATACTGACCCATGAAAACTACCTAAGAAGGTCTTAGAGAGTGTCTTCCATCAAACCCTACATAAAGGAGCTGCAGGGGCAAGGGTATCCCTTGTATTTGTTTTTGTGTGTTGTGTGTTTAAGATGCATTTCTCCTCACAGTCCTCCCTAATTAGGAAGCTGGAGATTCATGTTAAAGCCAACAATATGCATGTACATTTATAAAGCTGGAATGCTAATACACTCCCATCTCTAGCAACTGGATCATTATGTAGCAAATTGGTACTGTGAAACCAATGGATGGATGTATGATATCGTCATATAGCCAGTACTGTATTTTAGATGAAAAGGCGGCAGACCTCCTAAACATTTCCATGAATATCACGGTACTTTTTTTTTTCCAGCGTTTTAAGCCCATGAGCTTCCACTGCCAATTCCAACATTTATGCGAGAACTATGCAAAACTTGATGAAATTAAAGAGATACCATCCACAGTAATGTTAAAAGTTCAGTCAGGCACTAGCAGATATTTAGTTTTAACATTTAATTTAATTTTTGAACCATAAATTAACAGTGACTGAAGAAGCAAGGATGAAGAACTAGACCTTTAAGTTTCAAACGTCTTATGTCAAGAGGTCTACCACACAGAAGAAACACCGAGAAACACAACTAAGATAACATGCAAGATAAATTAAAATGCTAGCTACTCCCTTCAAATCACCATAGTTCAGTGGCAGATGTATTCTAAGGCAGTAACGTGGTGATAAGCACAGTGTTCTGACCAGCTCTATGACCCTCATTAACCGAAAACACCAAAGCTGCTGCCATTACTAACACGTTTTTCTCAGTCCCTTAAATGGGCAGTTTCTAGCAGAATGCTTTAAGAGTCTTTATTGCTTATGGATCTTAAAAATTATGGCTTAATCAGAACCAAAGCAGGAGGAAAAATCAGTACAGGTTTTCATGACAGCTCTTAAGCAACAGAAATGAGTAGCAGGCCTCCAGCACAGTCTGCTTTCATCAAGTTTTCAAGAAATCCAGGATGCTACTTGACTTCTCCAGTTAAAGGAGAAAGAGTTTGGAAATTTAGACAAAGGACTGAAAAGAGGTAAGTTTAATAATAATGTAAGCTGTTATAATTAGCATATAGTAAATTGATTATCAAATGTACACTAGATTTGGCCTTTAAGCAAAATCACTTGGCACTTACTGACTCAAGCAGCAAAAAAAGAACAAGCAAACTGTCACTTCCTGAACTCCCAAGCAAAGAAACTAGCAGTTCCATTCACAGTTATAAAAAAGACAAAAGGGAAAATAAAAGAATGAAAAACGGCAGAGAAACTGACTTTATCAAATCTTCCAGCCTGATTTTAAATTTAACTTCACATGAAATTAATCTATTTTGTAAATTAATACCTCAAACTGGATTGCATATTGTTATCTCAAACAGCTCTTTTGCTTTTAGCAAACCCAGCACCTTCTTGAATCTTTTGAAGTGGCTGTTTTTTGATGTGTTTACACAATATTCCATTATATTATGATGGTGTTAGTCATCACATGATAAAACTGGCAATTGTAGCCTATGTTTTCTAAATAAACAGGAAAATTTGCCAGATGAGGTCAAATGACTAGGAAAGACAATAGATCTTTTAAAGAAATGTGTTTAGCTCACACATTAAAGGGAACTTGTTCCATTCCAGATGCTTAAACCAAATTTAAGTCACATAGCAAATCAGAATCCATTCCTTAGTATAGGTAGTAAATACTGTCCTTTTCAAAATACATATTAAGACAATTTTAAGATTACATTTATAACTTGTAGCTTAGCTGTCACATTCTACCACGAATTAACTTCTCTTTCCAGTAAACTTATTTTCACTACTTCTGGTGATTAATGCCTCTAACAATGAAAAAAACCCAACCAAGCAACAATTATCTAATATAATAATACTGGTTTTCTCCTATAGCAACCATACTTCTTTAATGTTTTTAGATGGACTACACAGTCTGATTATAGAGTAAAAGATAATTTATCAATGACAAGAATAGCAGGACGCAATGAACAAGGCTGTGATACTGGCTTGTGTTATTTCAGCAAAAATCAGAACTTAGCATTTAACATATGCACTTTTCTTACAGTTGCCAAGCTGTATAACTTCTAACATGTTAGGTGCTGCTTGGACCAAATGCTTATTACCAACCCACACAGCTGGAAACAAAGTTCATCACTGCACCTTTTGGAGTGAATCCAGAGCTATGACACAGGTAAGGGGAAGAAGCTCTGGTGTACGCTGTATGGAATCATAGAATGGTTTGCGTTGGAATGAGCTGTGAAGATCATCTAGTTCCAATGTTCCTGCCATGGGCAGGGACACCTTCCACTAGACCAGGTTGCTCAAAGCCCCATCCAAACTGGCCTTGAACACTGCCAGGGGTGGGGCAGCTACAACTTCTTTGGGCAACCTGTGCCAGGGCCTCACTACCCTCACACTGAAGAATTTCTTCCTAATGACTAATCTAAATCTACCCTCTGTCAGCTTAAAGCCATTCCCCTTTCTCTTGTCACTTCATGCCCTTGTAAAAAGTCCCTCTCCGGCTTTCTTGTAGCCCCTCTTTAGGTACTGGAAGACTGTTAAAAGGTCTTCCCTGAGCCTTCTCTTCTCCAGGCTGAACAAGCCCACCTCTGCCAGGCTCTCTTCAGAGGAGAGGTGCTCCAGCCCTCTGATCATCCTTATGGTCTCTG
The DNA here is from genome assembly GCF_004027225.2 of Strigops habroptila. NCBI lineage: Eukaryota > Metazoa > Chordata > Aves > Psittaciformes > Psittacidae > Strigops > Strigops habroptila. The sequence goes on along the minus strand of NC_044302.2, from coordinate 54,761,076 downwards.
GACTTACTCAAGCAGGTCCACATCCTTCTTATGGAAGGGGCCCTAGAGCTAAATGCAGTACTGCAGGTGGGGTCTCACGAGGGCGGAGAGAGAGAACTGAAAGAGTGGATTTGTTCACCCTTTAGAAGAGACATCTGCTTGTGGTCTTAACAGTCTTTCACTGCCTAACAGGATGGTACAGAAGAGAGAGAGGCTTGGAGGTGGCACAGTGATAATATGAAGAACTACAATCTGAAGTTGCAAGATAGAAAACACCAATTAAAAAAAAAAAAAAATTTTTTTAAATTAAAATTGTGATGTAGGTGGTCAAGCACTGGACCAAGAACCTAACGAATCTGGATTCTATCCTTAAAGATCACCAGAACACAAGTAGACATGTCCCTGTGAAAGCTGGTCTGGTTGATTCTACTCTGAGTGGGGGGATTGCACTAGATAACATCCAGAAGTCTTTTGTCACCTATATGATTTTTCAAGTCTCTAACTTCAGCTGTTGATAAAGAAAAATGTAGAGCGGGCTGGAACTGACTTCCCTATTCCACAGATGTTGTAGATTCTCCCCAGTGATCAAAATCACTGGGGAGATCACATGTTGAAGGATACAGATTAAACAAGTGATATAAGATAACACCACAATACAAACTTTCTGAAAATTTCTAAGAGCTTTTAAATAAAAGCTGATAACACACCACAAACTGCATCATGTTCAGCTTTCTTCTCTTTCACTTGCTGACCTTTTCCAGAAAGAACACAGGAAATACTTGTAAGGTCATCTGGCATGACAAGAGCTGTAGTTCTCTAGAGAACATGTGTCAGGATTACAACATGTAGCCCCTCCTGCTCAACCAAATGAATGTCATTCCCCTTTCCAGCTACAACACAAGCAAAGCTTCGGGTATCCTTAAGCACACTGCATACTGAAATTACTTTGTTAAGGAATGATGCTTTGTGCTCACAAATCCTGTAATAAGACTTTCCAGAGCTAGCTGGCTAAAATAATGTAGGCATCTGCTCACATTTAAACCTGTATGGAAGCATACACGTTGCGTAAGATACATTACATACAAGATTTCCATACTCCCATGTACATTCTGGATATATGCACATACCAAACTCTATCACAGAAAAGTAAAAGAACAAATAATAAACTATTACCTCCAAACAAGCAATAGCTACTGCCAGATACAGGATCCTCCTCAGTCACAGTCACCATACAAAAATAATCTCTTCATTAAGGCTAACACTTTCTCTGGACTGGCTAGTTAAAACATCCACTGCTCTTAACAGCTGTAAGTGCACTGCCATATGTGCTTGCAAGCAGCAGTCTGGTACTGCACATTGTGATTCACCTTCGACTATGACAACAAATCAGAGCACACATGGTATTTTCAGAAAATCTCCACATGCAACTCACAGTAATACCCTTACTGGGAGCAGATGGATCTTCAGGAGTTACAGCACTGGTATTTTTTCATAGTAGGAGTAACAAGTGTAAGGTCTAGTACTTACATGACAGGTGAAAACAAAGCCATGACATTTAATATCCTGAAGAGTCAACAAAGACACAGTGAATTCATCAGCTTTTAAATACCTGTGTGAATGTCATCTTAGAAGCTTAACATTAGTTTGCCCAAGTAGCAGCAGCTTATTGTTTATAAGCATACGGATATGAAATAACTAAGCATTCACCTGCTTTTCTAGTACCACTAACTTCACGGTGAAGTTTTATCAAAATGAACTTGATCTAAATCATAGAATCATAGAATGGTGAGGGCTGGAAAGGACCTTAAGATCATCTAGTTCCAACCCCCTTGCCATGGGCAGGGATGCCTCACACTACACCGTGTCGCTCATGTCTCTGTCCAGCCTGGCCTTGAACACTGCCAGGGATGGAGCATTCACCACTTCTCTGGGCAGCCTGTTCCAGTGCCTCACCCGCACAGTAAAGAACTTCTTCCTTATATATAACCTGAACTTTCCCTGTTTAAGTTGAAACTCCTTGTCCTATCACTACAGTCTCTGACAAAGAGTCTCTTTCCAGCATCCAAATGAAGATACTTTTTTTGGTACAAATCCTTTTTTAAGGGAACTATTCCTATTACATTTAACGTGTGTCAGATCCATGAGACACACTCCTGACTGATGACCTTTCTGGCAATCTTCCCTTTGGCATTTACTTGCCACCTTTGTGAACTCATTAACTCTGGGTTTTCCTTGCTGCTCCAAAGGCATCCTGACCAGCCACCTCATTAGCATATGAACACAGTCACACAGCCTTGGGTACCCTGATTTGCAGTGTGGAGAAGCATACCTAAGCATGGAATCACAAATCTGCTTCAATGGCCATCCCACTGGTTGCTCCTATGATGACTTACGCGAAGATCTCAAATTTGAACGTTGGAAAAACTGATCATCTCGTTCATTTTAGGTAAGTCACTGGAACAAGGGTGTACCAAAATATGTATGATGTAGTCTCTCTTTGCTTGCTCTTGAAATTCAAAGCAAGATGGAGTGTCAACCTACACAAGGGAAGCAGGAACATCCTTACATATTCTCCCCACACTATGAAAAAGTCATGCATTTGAAAGGTGATCGCACTAGTGGACATTGAAATGATGGCATTATACACAAAATTAAAAATAAACAATACAGCAAGCATCCAACACAATTTAGCAACAGATGGGGAAGTAGATATTTTAGGGATGCTGAGATGCCGAGCCCACACATAGCATAGCTAGAAGCTTCTCTGGAGGAGCACTCTACCAGCAACTCTTAAGAAATGTTTCAATCAACAGCTGTGCTTTGACTTAAAATAGCTTTCTGCTCAGCTTTTGACATATTCAGAATAGTATCCAACAGAGCAGCCACACAGAAGGCTGTGCCCAGAGTGTGGTTATTCAGGAGCTACTTAACAAATCCTATCAGAAGCATGAGGGCAAAGGAAGAGCAACATGATGTGCCACTGCAAATCCATAGACTTGAAAGATGAAGAAAAAATGGAAAACTTCTAGTCCAGCACTGTATTCCTACCTATTTCAGTTCAACAAGGAAGTTCTTTCAAGGAGTGTTCTGCTTTCCCTAGCAAAACAAAGGAATCCTTACTGCCTTGCCCAACCTCCTATCAAAAGGAAAACACCAGTTCCAAGCATGTACAGGCACTTTTGCATAGTCTAGCTGAGGCATGCCACAATTCCTCAGATTTTGAGTGTAAACAATCATTAACTATTTAAATTTCATCAAGTCAGAAAATGCCCCAAATTCCTAATTTATTTGTCAAATTCTACTCTTCTAAACACAGCCCCATTGAAAAGAAGTATTCAGGAGTAGTAACAATAGCTCCTTGCTCTTTCCACTCGCTGTACTAAGACAAGGCACAAATTTTGTTGAAGACAGTCTCAGGTACATTCATGATTCAGAATTTACTGCTAGACTAACAAGTACAATCAACAGCACATCACACAATCATTTTAGAAGCAATGTTGGCTGGTCGTAGTGTTCAGAAAAACCTTTCTACTTACTAATCCATTTCTGTGCCAAGCCTATCCCTCCTTGCCTTGCAGGTCTTCTGCACTAATTTATCTGTGATAAATTTATTACTGTGAGAGCATAATTTCTATTATTGTGTCTCCTACTTGCGTACCTTTTCGCCACTATTCCTTCAGTCTAGTACTGTCAATTCTGAAGTTGGACCCACTGTAGGAATCCAGGAAATTTAGTGGCTTTCTCAGTGTGTTAGATCTATGGGTCTTGCCAGAATAAGCCCATATTTAGGAGCTTCTTAAGACAGGAAGAATAGGAAAGCATGGTTCTTTAACATTCAGCAGAAGGGGAAGCTTTGGCTTTGCAACACTGAGCACCATGGAGCTCTCTCAGATCCCGCAGTTTTTGAAACTCAGAAGGCTGTGGTAGTCCTGCCGTCTCTCTGGTGTTTGCTCCACATCTCTTTATTCACAACCTGGTGAAATGAACATGTATGCAGGCATGGACAGCCAGAAAAATTTCATCCTTCCAGGTGACTTGGCATTTACATCCCACCACATACTCACTTCTCAGGAGTCCTCCCTGGCCCAGCTCCTCACTCCTCTCTATTGTCACCTCTGTCCTGGTCTCCTAAAGGTATTAGTCAACTTTGTCATTTGACAGCCATCCAGGCAGGAATTTTACTGATATGCTGCTGTTTTCTCCTACTGGAAAGAACAACTGATATACAAGTTACCTCGATAAAAAATCTCAAAGGCTGTAGAGTTAGAAGACAATAGAATAGTATTAAGAAATCCTGCCACTTTAAGCTTCTGGCTGTTCCCTTACCTTTCTTTGTCCTAAATTATTTGTAGCAGCTATGTTAAAGTCCCTCCTGAAAAAAAGGGAATTGCTTATAGCTCTTCAGAGGCTTAAAAAGTTTGTCTTAAAAACAATGTATGCTTGGTTTACGTTGCAGCTGCTTTTACACAACGCCAAACATTACAGCTTCAGAAGTGACCCTAGTTCTAACATCATTCTAGACAATCTCAAACATAGTATCTTAAGCTTTGAAGTGTTAATTTTAATATATTATACTGAAAATGCAAATACATTTTAAGTACATTTTAAGAATCTGATATTCTTTAAAACTCAAGGGCAAACATAAGTTTCTCCACTAAGAACAGAACAAAGGTTTTGTTTTCCAGCTGCCTAGCTAAAAAAGTCAGAAAACGGAAAGATGTACGCATTATCAAAGACACTCCACATTCTGTCTTTAGGATCACAAAGGAAAAAATTGAGACACCCAAACCTTTCTGTCCTTCCCAGTTGTTTCCGTGCAGGCTCCATTTTCAGACCACTCTTCTGTGTTTTAAGATTATATAGTTACAGTTCATTCTTGATTAAGAAACTAAAACAAGAAAACTTGCATAAAACACAATCTAAAACTTAGGTGTGGTTATTTATCTGAGGAACAGTAACAGAATGAGCCATACCACAGTTAGCATCCCACAGCATTTCCTTTCTCACACATTGCAAGTGTCTGCTATGTTCGGTCATAAAAAAGTTGTCAGTGATGTTCACCCCCACAGTGCCTGCAGAGGCAACATTGCTAAGAGCCTAAGCTGAATTCTATTCCTTCTTGGGCATGACCAAATTATTTACTAAATTCCAGTGAGCTGAAGCAAAGGGATTACTTGCAGAAAACTTACTATACCAGTGTGGGAAAAAGATTCAGCTGGACTCTGAACGCAGATCAAGTTTGCAGACCTGGCAACTGGAAATGTTGCTTATTTTCAAAAACGGATTCTTATAAGAGTCAATCACTTGATGTACATTTTATTGACCAACAAACAACTATAATGTAAAGCAGGTTTTCAAGGTGTATTTCAGAGCATGCTTCAAAAGAAAAGTTTTCCCTGTCTTTTTTAGATAAAAAAATACAAGGACATAAACCCCCCAAAAATCCTCTCATTCCCTTTATAATTTTTCTTTCATTTTCACTGGGTAATAATGCAAGCTGACCAATTCTGAATGCTAGATTTATTATGTAATGTAAGACCCTGTAGAGTACCTGATCACTTTTCCTGTAAGCTCTTCTGTTCACTCTGACTAAACAGAAATTAGTGTTTACACTGGTGTCAAGTTCAGAAAGAATGTGCAAGAGACAAAAGATACTGCAGAATGTAGTTTTGGTGATATGAAGCATGCTACCAGCAGCATACAAGGAGACTGATTTTACTGTCTTCAAAGGATGAACAAGATGCCCCCACATTTATAAAATATTATGGCAGATGATACAATGCTGTTACTTCACGTGAGTGTTGTGCACTTCAGAAACTCCTCTTGTATTATAATTTTTCTAGATATGGAAAAAGATATTTACAATAAACATCAAGTATATATTGTCTTTTTAGACTTAACTATGTAATCTATAATTAACAGCATCCATTTAAAAATCTAGCTAGAATAGATTTTTGCCTTAACATTTAAGCTGTTTGTAGTGCCTTTCCTCAGAGAATGTTAGCACAGTTAGCAGTCACGCACTGAGAGTAATACTCTGGCACTTGTTTCATGCAATTCAGCTGATTATTCCCTACACACACACACACACACACTCTGAACAAAACAACAAAACAACAAAATCCAACCCACCATCTAAAACGTACCTCACAAATCAGAGAAACCAGGAACTACAGTTTGTATGCCTTTGCTATGTAGAAATACACTGTGTTGCACCCTGCAGAAAACCCCATAACCTTCAGTTCTTTAACTGCCAAATCCGCTAACACACATCTGTCTTCACACATCAGTTTTTTGCCAGATTTTAATCAAGACGTGTAAGTATTAAAATGTATACAGTTCCTCTTGATTATCTTCTCCGTGTAGGAGAATTACTCTCTCAATGGAAATGTTGGCATTTTATTCCTGAATTATAAGGAACAGCTGAATCTCACTGACCTGAGATACGTGTGTATGTTTTATTTCTGTAGTGGTAGGGCCATACAAAAAGACCTTGATTATATCTTTTCTAGTCTTCCAGCAGCCAATTTAATCCACGCTGCTTTCACTATGGCCACTTTAATCACTTCTCCCTCATACTCACTGCTACTAGCAGCCTAGCATTGGTTGCATAGTGTTTTACAGATTTGCACTGTCTTCATGGTTAGCTTACAGAAAAGATAATATCCACACAGCATAACAGGCTTAAAAATCTTTGACAGATTTTAAAATACTTTTTAAAAGCAGCAAAATAGCACCAGCTCTTCTCTTTCACATCAGTCCTATATTTTTATTCTCTGAAGTACAGACATTGCATTTATTTTCTTTCCTCCCACAGATCTTCCTTTTTTTGCATTACAAATTGAAGAAGCATTTAATTTTTAAAGCTTAATTCTGATATTAAAAAAAGAAAATATGCATTTGGTATTTTTCCACGGAAAATAAAAGGCCCGTAGGCTCCTCTTGCCTGCTATTTTGTGGATCAGCACACCTATTCTTGTGCTGGCATTTCTTCTTCTCAAGTTCAGCAATGCCAAGCTGCTACCAAGGATACAAGCAATCCAGTATGTTACACGCATGCACACACTCATAAATGTGTGTGTGTTTGCATATCCTAGAAGATTTGTTCAGAATACATGCCTTGCAGGATTTATTGTCCCATTTTAACAGTAATCTACAATCTAACCATCATCCTAAAGCCTAGAAATTACATGTAACTGGAGGATGGCAAACTGTATTTAAAGTCATATTTGTTCTAGAGAGAGTTAAGTAACATGTTGTCCTGTATTAATTTTACTAAAATCTTTCAAAAAATCTACCTGAAGCGTGTTTGGCTTGAAAGCCCCCTATGTTTAGAGGAACTTAATGAGTTATAAAAGTAATTTTCTTTTATAAATACTACACTCCCATAACATACAACTTCGGTTTCCAGTTGAACAGAGCCAATTGTGCTTTCTTTAATTCCTGAAAGCAGCAGTTTTTCAGTTCACAAAACTAATAAAGCAACCCAAAAGGCAAGTTTTAGACAAATATACATAAGGAGGTAAAGATTAATAACTATAGTTTATGCAATTGTTTTCGAAAACCCTGATGTGACATCACCTCAAATTATATCATTCTGGCACAATCCCCAATTATCATCTATTCACCAATCCTGTTGAAGTCTTTTCCTCCATTTTATCCAAATCCTATCCATTTTTCTCTACCTACCACATCACCCCATATACGAAAACTATTTTTCTGTTTTTTTGTCATTTAAGGTCAGAGGCTCTGAAGCCACCGATGGACTATCACGCAGCTCCCTAAATAACCTGCCTAACATCTTCCAGCTGTAAAACAAGGACAGCAATGTTGACCTCTCAAATCAGGCCTGAGCTACAAGAAAACTGAACTCGAAATTAGTGGCATAACATGGGGGTTTCAGTGGAGGCAAGACTTCAACCTGCGCTTAAAACAATATGAGGCCACAATAAGAGACTGACAGATTTCCAGAGAGTTCATCTGCGCTCATCTGTCACCACAGTCACTACCTATCAGAAATGCTTTTGACTTTTAACTAAGTACAAGCATTTAAAAGGTCACAATTTCTTGGAAGGCATCCTCCAATAAACAGCAGCATTTCCTGCTGTTCACTCTTATGAGGAGCTCTGAGCCTCTGCTTCAGAAGTGGGGAGCTCTAGCTGGCTAATACCACCATGCCACAGCAGTAGAGCATGAAAAGCCATGCAATGCTAGCAGAGAAGTGCTGGTCTAGCTAAACAAATCACAATTTTGATGCTTCTTTTTTTTTTTAAACCAGATTTTGGTAATCTGGAGATTATTTCTCAATCTCCACAGATAAGGCAGCCACACACAAACTTCAAACCATCTTGTGCAGGTTAGAAACACCTAAACCATAATGCAGGCCTGCCAAAGATGAAACAAAATTAAAATATTCTGGTTTGGGAGCATCCCAGTACCAAAACATACAAACTATGAACCAGGTAGTCCTCTATGATAAATCATCAAGCAGAACAAAAAGGGTAGTTACATTCACACTGAACAACAGTCCTACCACAAGCAAGAGAAACAAACAATTATGAAGATCTCATGCCTGCTGAAGAGAGCATGTTATAAACCCACACTATTTTCTGAGACTGAATGAGCTGAATTTAATGATTGCAAGAAGCAAGATAATGTAACTTAAAACTATTAAAAAAAATGCCAGGTGAACCTCTCCCTTTTGATGCCAGGTCACTCCCAGAGCATGACGTGTCAACAAATCACTCAATGTCACACATTTATTTGAGGGAGAAAACACAAAGAGAGATGGTATCTTTCCTCAGCTGTAGTAAACTACAGCTCTCTTGAGGGTACACCCAAGTAGCTAAAAACCTCTCTAAAACTGTTTGAAAAACAAAAATAAAACTGATGGGTTCAGAGAGGCATTACTTCCCTGAATCAGTTCACAGCTTCAGCTTTTCTGCCCAACCTCCACATTTCCGTTCTCCTTTCTCTGTGACAGGATATTAACTCAGAATTACAGAAGTCAGCATTCCAGAGCAATCAGCTAAGCCACTCTGCAGATGAAAGTGAGAAAATCATTGCAAGTGACTACATATTAAAGTCTGGCTTAACAGGTATCTTATAACTTGGGGATCTCTGAGAATACACGGAGAGTAGCTATAATGTAATTCAATGGGAACTTTGATATCATGCATGTCTCATGCGTAAGTGAGAGTCATGACAGGAACAGCAGAACGGAAAGTTTGAGAAGTCTGAAAAAAGAAAAACTTTAATAATTGTGAAATATTAATGTTGGAATTAAAAATCTAAGTGCAGGCAGAGATCTTTAAAACAGCCATTTAAAAATGCATATTTTGTGAGCTGCATATTGGTTTTAAGAATTGCCTACAACAGAACATCTCAGATCCCTTACAGAAAACTTACAACAAAAATACAGTAAGATAGCAGCAGAGGAAGCTTCTACTCTCAATGCTCCCTTTCATATCAAAACCAGTTAGAGCTGAAAGGCTGAAAACTTAGCTTTAGAGCAATGCTGACTCCTCTATTCACTAACACAAAGCATACTTCCACATGGAGTCAGTAAAAGCACACATCTCAGACCATGTCCAGGTTACCTCCACCTCTAGCTGCTGGCAAGTAGCAATGCCCCTAAACCCACAAGCTTGCCTATCTCCCCTGGCTGCAATTTGAAAAGCAGAATGGGAAAAAACCAGCTGAAAAAATTGCATTGGATTTGTTAATTTCATAAATGCTTCAGCACAGTCTCCAAGGGCAGCTGCAAAAGTGTGAACTTGTGAGGGGCAGTATCAGCATTTCTTACAGCAGCTCCTTCTGTCAGAAATTCATACTGGGTTTTGCCTTTGAAGATGTCTTCTTACTGTAATTTTTTGAGATTTAAAAGAAACAAGCAATTCAATGGCTTTAACATTGGTGTCCAGATCAACAAAGAGCACAATCTACTTCCCCCCCATGTTCAAGCAGAAGGCCTAAGCTCTGTAGAACCTGTAAATATTAAAAGCATATTACATCCTTCCTCAAATATGTTCATCATGTGAAGACACACATCAACACCCCAGCCCCCCCAAGAGCTACTTTCCATCCCATCAACTACTATTACATTAAATAAATAGCACCAGTACAGCTAAGAGCTCCTATAGATTTCAGAGCCATTATAAAGGGTCACAAAATATTAACTTTTCATTCGAGTATTTATAAACGCATAAAATATTGCCTTTTTTGTTGTCTTTGTAACCATTCTAATACTTTAACATCACAATAGATATTTTAAAGCATGTGGGGCTAATTTAGAGGCAAAAGAAAAATCTAAAGCAGCTCTATCAGGCTGAAAGCACCACAAACAGATCAGGCTTGAGAAATAAAAGCCAAGTATTTTGCTGCTTATTTAACTCTGCCCTCTTTGATAAGGTGTTCCCTCAGGCTACTTCTACAACAGCACTGAATAGGAAATAGAAGGAATTTTAAACATCTTAACTGGCAGCTCAATATGTAACTCAGTACGACAACTCTGAAATACGAGGGCTCTCTAGAGTTGTCACCTTTTACATTTGAGTCTTTCATAGACTTACTGAATGTGGTAGGCTGATCAAAGCTGTTGAGTAAGAAAGCCAGAGTTTTAGTTATTTTGAGCAAGAAGCTGCACTTACACAGAACTGCTGTACCGAATGGGAAGCCTGGCCCAGGACGACTTCAGTGGCAAACTCCCGATTTACTGTGCAAGCCTACTGAAGGTGATTTATTCTGCATTTGTTATGCATACTGAATGCTTAATTATCTTTATCATGTTCAAGTTTTCAAGACTTGTGGTGGTAGATCTTTAGCTATATCTATGACTCCTTTTCTAGAAAAAAAGCTAGAGCTGACAATATCTATGTGGTTAATTTCCTTAAGTAATCAGAATCAAGACCATTTATGTCATTTGTGTCATTTAGCATTCAGATCAGTTGATAAATACAGCAGTATGTGCAAGGTTTCCTCTGCCTGTATTTTAAGGTGGGTCTCCCACTATAAATACAGATCGGTCAATCCTCTTTCACACATCAAAAAAGAGATGAAGGAAACTTCACTTTCTAAACCACTTTAAACATTTACAGCATAGCATGCAGCAAAACTGCAACAGCCCTCTGACAAAATCCAATATGGAAGTTATCTGAACAAGAGATAAGCAACAAACCAGAAACTAATTAACTAGAGAAGGAAGCGGAACAAGATGGAGAGCACAGTTTGTTCCTTTATAGCAGAGCAGTCACTTTACTAAAAGGTCAAAGTAAACTGTAGAGCTCAGCTGTACCAGGCAGTGGCCCAAACCAGGTGGGAGCGCACCAGATCATGACCAAAGGCTTCTCAGACCAAAAATTAACTATGCAAGTTAAAAATGCAGAGAACATGAAAAAAAGGTGGAGAAAAATAACAGATTCCTGGTGTAGGCAATGAACTCAGGCTAAGAAAAACAAACCCAACAAAACATGGACATCTTCTCTGAAAATCTGCAAGATAAAAGGCTCTCTAAACTTCCATTACCAAGCAATGCATCCGGTAGTAGGGATTTGGCAGAGTTGACTCAAACACAGCAGTGGATGGAATGATAGCATATAGGAAGCATGGTAAGAAAACCTCATCTTGTCACTGGAAAGTGCAAGATCAGCTAACAGAACCTATAAAGGGTATCAGTGGGAGGTGTAAGAAACCTAGTGCAATCATAGAAAATGCTACTCTTCTCAAAATACCAAAAAGGTTTGGGTCAGATCATGAGATTGAATTCAGGCTATTTAAACAACCAAGAAAACCTGAACATAGTTATTAAGAGATTAATATCACCTCCCTGGTATAATGAAAGCAGGTATCTAAGCAGCTGGTTGTTTGCAGTCTTCATTGTGGTAAAACATATTATCAATCCAAACCTGACAAGAGAAAACCAGAAGGAGGTAAGAGAACACCTTCCCTTGGCTTTTGTTTGCATTCTACTGTGGTAAAGACCTTGGGCTATTAAGAAGCAAGACCTAAGCCACCATGCACCTTCAACTGCATCACTATTTATTTTTGTTTCTTTGCATACTCAGTTTCTTCATTTACCATCCTGTTAGAGTGAAGCAGAGACCCACGTTCAAACATGCCCCTTCCAAGATCTTATTATGAATACTGCAGTCTTGGAAACACCCAGTGAAACATTTAGCAACCAGAAAAAATTAGGAGAGAGAGAAGAACACTGCTTCTAAGACGTCTGTGTTTTATTTCACAGGAACATGGTGCAACAATTTAGCACCGACAAAAGACAGAAAGCTGTGCTGTGACAGATTTCAACAAGAGATGACCATAATACTTGAATATTGTCTTTTAATTAAGGACCCCTTAAAGTGCATTAACATATAACTGCAACACTGTTACTGTTCTGCCCTGGGGTATGCTGCTAGGAAAGTGATGGCAGTAAAATTAAGTAATGTGTTCTTATTGCCATACAGTGTGCAAATCTAATCTAAAAAGACATGGTTCAAAACCATGAAAATGCACTGGAAAGCACCCATATGCAAGTCTGGAAGGCATACAGAGTATTGGCAATAACCTAGAAAATGCCTTTGTGTACAGCCCGAATAATAGCCTTCTATTAAACTTACTGAAAGGACTCAGTGCACATACATGTTTTTTGTTTTAAGTGCACTACAGCACAAAGAATAGAGGTGCTGTACTGAAGATTCCTAACATAATACGATAGAGTTTTGCCAGAAGAAAGCAGAGACAGTTCCTGCATCCTGATTTCAAGAGAGTAGGAGACCTCCTTAGCTCAATGAAAGCTGTAAGTATCACAGAAATATGCAACTACTAAAAGTTTTGCTTTTCTTCCAGTAAAAATTCCATAAAAATTTATGTCACTAACCGTGACATGAAAGGTGTCCCAGATATCAGCACGTGATAAAGATAATGAGAAAATAAAAGGGTTCAGAGAATGGAAGTTTAAAAACAAAAGGAACATTTTAAGCATTGATCAGAGCAAGTGGCAGATTAAGTAACTTCCTGCTTTCAAGGTCTTATATTCTGAGAGGCTGAAGCGAGTTAGTGTTGCTACAAGACCACATTAGTCCTTCCACAGAAGAAGCATGCTGAACATGAAACTGATGGCTGCGACACTCAGGCTATGGGGAAGTTCAGATGCAGGAGTTAAAAATGAAAGAAGGCACCAGAAAGGGATGAAAGCGGGCAGATGAGGCCTTTCTCCTGAGAACCTGGGCTAAACTGACAGACTGAATGCACATACTGACAGTACATGCTTTGCTACGAATCAGAGAGGAAAAAACATTCCTGTACTTACTCAGATGTGTATGTATCTGATTAAATACTCTGCTTACAGCAACAGTGCATGGCTGAAAAACAGCTGTACAACACAGCAAAATGAGCTGAGTAATTGCAGGGGAAGGACAATTAAGCACCTATTGTCAAGCATGTGAAGCAGAGCCCACAACTTTCTAATCTAAGATGCATCCTGAAAAATTTTGGCACTTCATAACAAGCAAGGCTCCTACAACATTTGAAAGGCAGATTTCAGGAACTAGGTCAATGCTCGGCAACATGCTATTTGTATCTTAAACATAAGGATGGGTTTATTTTTCTAAGCAAATGCACACTATCAGGTCAGCACAAACTGACCAACAAAAATGGGTTGTTTTCCTTTTCTCCGCTTTTGAAGTACATTCTCTACCCTTTCCGTGAGTTATGACCCACATGCTGTACTAGCATACTGTGTATTTTTGGGGCAATAACTAAAACATAAGTCAAGATTTTGTAAGGACTGAGCCTCAGGATTCTTGTAAACAAACATGCTATTTTCCATCTCAAAGGTTTTTAACAGTCATGCCTTATTTTTAATTGAAACAGATGTTCCAAAAACTAGGCAGTAACTTTGGCTATAAATGGACACAGCTAGCATTTTAAAGGACTGCATGGCATCCAAGCAACAGGAGAGGACTGCAGCTTCCCCTGTTGGTATCTCAGAGTTCATTTCCCACAACTCTACTTGACTAAGGGATACACTTGCATTCATTTGTTAAAATTGTAATGGTTACAACTTTAGTATTTGCCACCCAAGGACCAGTCTGGCATTCAGGCTTTGCGCAATGACACTACCTAACATCAGATTATTATTATTTTAATCCTGCAGCTTCCCTAAAGCCAAACATTGTCATCTGAACATATTAATGTTTGTTCTGTTCACTCCATGATTCTCTTGGTCACTGTAATTCTGACATACCCTTAGTAGTAATGGGGCTCTTTTCCACATATTTGCAAGATGGCTGTCCTTTCTGTACACTCATCTAGCTTGATACGGATGTCACACCATATAATGATTTTCCTCACAGTGCTAACCATATTCCCAGTTAATTTCACCTTCATGCAAGCAGACTTTCTCCCAACACCACTGGCCTCAGGAATGCACTCTAAAGGTACTTCAAACATATGAAACCAAATACTATTACTGTACTTTCTGTCCGAAATATACTTTGATATGTGCTTCTATACGACTGTTTGCTATGTACTTTTTCACACAACCACCATTCCAAGTTCTATTAAAAAAAAGTATTTACAGTATGAGTGCATCCCTTCACTTTCCTAAGGTTTCATCTAAAAATTAATAAAACAATTAAGGCTGAAATCCTTAATTAAATTAAGCTGGAGAAGAACTTGATTTCACTCTGGACTTTTTAACAGAATCGTTACCTTCCTTCATCATTGTCCAACCACATCTGAAGGCAAGCCTTAAGCCACGCAGAAGCCAGGACCTTTACATATATCCACTCAAAAATTGCTTATTTTACAATGATAGTTTAGATTAGTTTAGACTACTTCCTCTCCTTTTCAATTCAAACAAATAAAGGCTCTTTACAAAAACTAGACAGATTTGATCGCAAGGACAGGAAAATATCTGTGTGACAACAGTCTGGAACAGACAATTTTTGTGCCCACAGAGCCAGGATGCTAGTTAATTATTTAATTCTCATTGAGCTTGGCCAAACAGCAGTAATTTAAAAAACTGCAAGAAAAACAGAAAGTGTGAACGATGTAGTTAATTATACAAAAACAAAGCATTGGCAATATTCATACTTACAGGCTGAGGCTGTTCTGCAATACAGCAGTTGAAACACAACCAAAACTCACTCATTGTTTACAGTCTGCAGTGGGAACACAGATGAAAAGCAGGACTCCGTAAATCTGTCTCCAGGTAGCAAGTCCTTTAAGTAGGTTTACTTATAATGGTTCCAATCTGAAAATCTTTTCTCTGTTGAGCTCTTCTCCAAAGACAAGACAGTCCCAGGACAAACACCTTCAAGGCAAAAAGTTAGAGTCTTCTTTCAGAAGGTTGGTCCCAGCACCACAGAAATGTTATGTATGCTTCTTTGGTCCTTAGCGTTATGTGAACCTGAAAGCAGAAGTACATTGCATCAAAAAGAAAGAACATACAGAATCTCGTGCTCCCAGTCAACCACCCACACCAGTGATTTCTTAGCAGTATCTTGAACCACAGACTGAAGAGACACTAGCAAACAGGTCATGTGCTTATTTCTACAGTGAATACCAACAATGGCATATACCATAAATCCATATGAGCCTTACATTCCAGCTTTGGTTAGAGGAAGTGATATCAAGAACTGGTATCCAATCTCTTGCCAGTCATCTCTATTTGATCTGTTTCTAACTTTTAAGTGTCATTTTAGAAAGTGACAATTGCCCACACACCCCTTTAAACTTCTTAGGGAATTTTGCTTATTGACACTTCATATTTCTCAATGGAAAAGTTACCCAGTCCATTCACGGCGTGAGGTTTAAACAGTAACTCAACCTTGTTGCACAGCTGTCAAATAAAGGCGTGCTTTTCTAAATGCTGAAGAAATAAATGAATTTCTGTATTTAGAAAATTTGCAAAATGGCTGGACTTGGTCAACTGAAGGTAATTTTGTTCCACTCACTCTACCTTCCTCCTTCATGTGAAGTTGGCTTCAAAATAGGAGACTACTTGCAAAGTTTGAAACCGTTTCCTCAAACCTCTAGAATTCGTCATGCAGAACTGAGGCTCCAGATTCCAACCATTCCTTTGCTAAAATAACGTTTATTGGTTAATCTCCAACCCAGTTTCTTTCAGTAAAAGTGCAATAAAAATTCCTGTGAGATTTCACCCTGGTCATTTATCTTGGCATCTCTCAAACTTCACTTGCAGAGAAAGTGAGATAATGAGTATTCAGAAGTTTTTTACATGCATACTCCTTAATAATTCTATATAAAACTGCATCTTTATTCATAGAAATATGTGCTTAATTATGCATCATTATTTGCATAAAATTCCTCACAGAATGAAGTGGTTTGGAGACTCCATGGGATACACAAACTACACATACATACATATGTACATACACACACATTTGTGACGGAGCAGTCCCACTTAGCTACTGCCTTTAACAGTTCTCTGCATGTCAAGCACATACACAAGTAGGTCCCTCACATACTATACACATGTCAAGTTACTGTACTGTGCAGCCACGACTAGCCAGGTGCATTCCAAGACTGTTACCTACAACGCACATATACACACAAATACAGTGGTACCTTTCCTACACTAAGTCCAAAGCCTCTGGGAAGTTTTCCCACTTCTTACCTTTTAAGAGACTAACAGAGGCATTTCAAGAAATCAATGTATACTGCAGTAACACCATCTAAGCAGCAAAACCCTAGCAAAAGTACCTGCCTCTCCTAGCTTTGAAAAAGCTACTGGTAATGTTTAAGTTTATATGCCTGCTATTTCTTGCCCAAAGATCAGAATATGAAGTGGTGAAAAAATGCTTTGCTAGCTTTTCCTATCACTAACACCATATAAAGCAAAGGAATTCTATTAAACAGAACACCTTGAGGGTAAGAAAAAAAAGACTGAAACACTCCCCCGCCCAAAAAAAAAGAAAAAAAAAGAAAAAAAAGAAAAAAATCCTTCTACACAACCTTTCTTTTTTCAGGTACTTCAAAAAAGGTTCTTAGTACAATGCTAATATAACTATCTTCACTATTTAAAAAGATTTTTTTCTACCTCAATGATCAGCTAAATGCCATACGCATGTCAAGAAGCTGCAACAAAGTTACCAACAAACAGTGTGAAATCCAAGAATGAATATAAAAGTCTCTCAGGAAGTCTTCACTTCATAATTAGGTAGCTTCACATTATTTTCTCAATTCTTCTGGTTACTGTAAATTTGATGAATTTTAAATAGCAAGAGCTGGACTCATGCAGAAAGGTGTGATAAGAAAATACTGTTCTCTACAGTATCAGAATTTGCATGCTATCCAATTCTTTTCTGAAGTTGATTCAAGATGTAGCAAAATTGGAACAAAAATGTGGTTAACTGCTGCTAAGCATGTAACAATTGACAATTTTAGTCCAGTCATTGTACATCTTATAGCTCCTTAAAACTTGGTGAGCTTACTTCTGAGAAGTTAAGCTCCACGTTGTTCTGAAACACAGCAGTGCTTCCCCAATGCTAGCTGCTCAGAAAAATTGAGAAAGCAACTATGCCAAAGTCTAATTTGCATTTTGAAGTCTAATATATGTAACCTGCCAGAGCTGTAAACTGATACATCACAGTGGGCTTCTCTTGCTGCATGAGTGACTCAATATTTGGATTTGCAACTGCTGAAAGTCTGACACTTGTATTATTGCTTCCCCACAGTGTCTTTTTGATAAAATCCAGATTTAACATAACAAATGCTTGTTCTCACAAAGGGTTAACTTCCATCCCGCTGTTACACTTGTGTACAGAAGACTTATATGGAAAAGGCAGGGAATCTCCTCTGCTGATCCATCTCCTCATTTGTTCAGCGATAGCTAGCACTCTCTCTCCTCCAGCGTACTGCAGCATTAAGCACTGTGCTGAGCTGAAGCCCTAGGAAGAAAAACGAAGGACTTGTGCACGCTCCTGTAAGCCTGGGAGGATCTTCCTGGTTACAAAATACTCAAGAGTGCAGAAAACCTCTTCCACCCAGCCACTCTCAGCATGTAGGACTTGTGTCCTCCAGGACAGAGTTGTCTTTGCAACTGACTTCCCTCCTTAAATCAAAAGCTGCTGAATGACAAAGTGAAGCTAGAGATCATGGTAACAGTCTCATAACATGTTCATTCTTAAAAATGTATTTTATAGCCTATAAAATGCCACACTTGCCTTTAACTCTATGGTTCTACAAGCAGTACCAAGCAGTTTTTCAATCTGTTGCCTTTTAATTAGAAAAAGCGATTGGGGAGGACATATCTGTAAGCCTGGAGAAAACTGACAGTAACTGCACCTCTTAAAAAGCAAACAAAACTTAGCACTATTTGTTGCAGCACTGCAATTTTATCCACCCCCACTCTGCTAAACAAATGATTTTTACAGTGGCCAAGTTAGTATAAAAGATCAGGTACAAATCACACCAAAATGGAAAAGAAAAGCAATTAAACTGAAGGCAAAAGGTGTACCAGCACTGCACGGTCAATAGCAACACACTAGGACTTCTCTTATGCTGCTAATTATTTGTTTAAAGAACAAGTTGAAACAGGAAAATTCTTCTGTTCTTTTCCAAATTATTGGAAAGAACGAACGAAAGAACAAAAGAACAAAAGAACAAAAGAACGAAGGAACGAACAAAAGAACGAAGGAACGAACGAAAGAACGAAGGAACGAACGAAAGAACGAACGAACGAACGAAAGAGAAGAAAGCACCATACTGACCTACAGCTACCAGTCAGGTAATTATGTAGTATCAGCCCACTAGAATTCTCTTGAGAAAGTGTTCCTGCGAAGCCAAACCAAGCTGCAATTAATGAGATCCCAAACATGTACTTCACAGCTAGTTCTCTGCTTTGTAGGACCAAGGCTTTTAATATGGCACTGTTCACATGTATTGCTGCATTTGTCTGTGTAGACTTCCCAGATGAAGATGACAACAGAGGCTGAAGAAAACAGTTCAAGACAATAGCTCTAATGCTCTTTGTTTTTACTCTTTATATAGTTTATGGTGCTCAGAACACACCACCATACCACTCACATTGAAAAGACAAGGTGCTTATTCTGTCTGAACCAGAAAGTTAGTCAGAGTGATGAATGGTGAAACACCTATTTACTTTTCCCCATTTAAACCTTCCAAACTCTGAATTGAGACTTAATTTAGGGTGTACGATTCACAATGCAAAAACATACAGGTTGTCACATTTTAAGGCTTTATGTACAACTTCAAGTTCATAGCATTTATAGAATTTTTAAGCAGTATGAAGAAATTAAAATATTTAAAAAGATACATTGTTTAAAATTTAAAGTGAAACCCAAGCTTCAGAACTCAGAAAGCTTATTCTACAGTAGCTGATCTAATGCAAAACCCACAACAACTGCTTATTGTTAAATACCAGTCATAAAGGCAGTTAAGTACAAACACTGCAATAACGAATAGTAGGGGTGGAGCATATTCTCCTACAGTATCAGCAGTTTTTCTTATTAAAGCAGTATTAACATTTCTGTAGGAAATAAACAGAACAGGACAGGAGGAAGGACAAAAAAGGAAATCAGTCTCCCCCCCCCAAGCTCTTCATGTTACTGGCAAAAAGCAGGATAGAGAACATTTATCTACCTTAGTTGATCCAAACAGGAATATGCTGCATGCTATAGAAGGTCACTTAGAATAAACCTGCTTATTAATTATATTGCTTAAGAACTGACGCTGTTTTAAAAAATCATCTACAAAGCTCTTTTTAAGGGTGAACCCTCTATATCCTTTGACTGCATACTGTTCACTGTGGCTTCAAACAGGAAGTGCGGTAACAGCGCTCTTTGACAATTACTTGAAGCAAATAAAACCACAGGAAGAGAAAGAAAATAACTGCAGGTGTTTAACTAGATTTGCTCCAAAGCTCAGACTACTATTTAAGGAGAAGGGGAGAGAAAAAAAAAATAAAATTAAAAAGTGAAACATGCACAAGGTCATAACTAGGTATGCCATGTCATGGTATGTCATGACATGATGTACTATGACATGCTCGTGTATGCACAAAGTTGTGACCAGGACTACTACTAGTTTTTTAGTCTCAATTCATAAGAAAAAAAATTACAATTATTCTTGATATGGAAGTATCATTCCATAAAGGACACTTTTGTTTTTTCTTAAAGGCTCTGAACAGCTATCACTTGTTTCAATCCTGCAAGCTGCTAAATGGGAAATTATCATTTCAGAGTGAAATTTTAAGACTTCTTTAATATTTTTCAGTTTAAATCTCTATTGTAGCAATACTTTTTCCTCTTGCTGCTTAGCAGATACAGCCAAGTGGCAGCAAGAAATAAGGGGAGGGAAACGATTAAGGTGTGTCCAAACCAACAGAGAGGTTAGGCTGGTGCACGCTTCCATACACTTGGAGCTGTGGCAACTGGTGGCTCTCAAAGGAAGTGAGAAGTGTTTAGTCACCTGCCAGTCTCATTTTTTGAAATAAAACAATCTGTACAAAAAGCAACAGAGATTTTAAACATGACCTATAGAGAAATTGCCTTCCTGCATGAATTCTAGATCAGAAACTTTATCGCACCAGAGGAGTGCACTTGCAGAAGCCCTCTTCCTCCCCTTCCACCTAGCAGAGCAGGCACTTGTGGGGACTTTGGCACTGCTTTTAATGCACCAATTATCTTTTGCACTTTCAGATCCAGAGAAACCTGAGCTGCAAGTAACTCTTGCCAGACAAAGGACAACATTCAGCATCTACATAGGCTGAGCTCTTTTTCACTTTCTCATAACCTTCTCCCTTCCCATATCTATTCCTCCCCATCCCCCAAGTTCTTTAGGATTTAGTTTAAAGACATTGAAGAAGCGTCTTCAAAGTTTGAGTTAAGACTTTCTTGTGTATTTTCAAACCTGGAACACATAGGTCCTGACTCTGTAAAAAGGTAATTTGTTCATATCTTTATGATACAGTTTTGAACATTACAACAAAGATATTTTATAAGATTTTATTATAGGGTTTTACTTTGGGATTATTAGTCATTTGGAGTCAGGGGTTGTTTTTCCCCTATTTATACTGAAATGGTTTTCATTAGCGTATTTCCTTAAGTCACTTAGGAATAGGCTGTACTTCAAATCAAGCTCAACACAAATTAATAGCCATGAACAACTACATATTATGAGAGTGCTTTGCTTCTGAATGGAAAGTTTCAAATCAGAAGTTTCCCCACAACAAATGTACCCATCTGAGAAAATATACTGGAAAAGGGCAAAAGATACAGGAAGAGAACCACAGCAAGTCCATAAGGAGAAATAGTAGGCTTTTCATATCAGGTCACTGACATTGTGAGAGGGAGCTGTAAAGTAGGTGAAGGAAGGAAAAGAACACCTGTTAGCCAAGGAAAGAACAACTCATGCAGCGTGACAGTGAACACATAGTTTGCAAGTGCCAGCTGGTAGCTTGAAGGGCAGAGCCTTTAAACATCTTTAAAACGTCTTGATAGTGTGAAGCTTAAACATTCATTTTATCAATTACAAGTGACCTGCCCCCTCTGCCCCAGTTGTTTTTTCAGTTAAGTGGCCATGCCTTTGAAAGGTTGTTACTTCTTTGTGCACGAAACTAACAAATGAAAAACGTATTACACTGGTTCCATAAAAATTCCCTGTGCCCAGTTTGAAAAAGAAAAGCACAGTTTTTCAGGACCAAACCAAGTTTAAAGGGCAATACTGTGTCAGTGACTGAGCGGTGCAGGTAACCTTTCCCCTAGCACTGACAATTTCAAAGCTTCCTGTATCTTCAACTAATAATTGCTTTCAACATACACGGGTTCAATGCAGCCTTCTGAAACAGCTGACACATAGCTCAGATTATTTCCCACACATGCATGCAGACAGGAACCTACTTCTCTGAAAAACACAGCACAGAACATCTAATAGTTCTGCACTATGAAAATACAGGAAGATTAACAGAAAACTAACAGTCCAATTTTATTTACTAAATAGCAGGAAGACAAACTAAAGACAAATTAAATATGTTTTATTCTACATAACCCACAGTCTAGGCATAATTTATTCTGCCCTACCTACAAAACCAGTGAGTTAAGAACACATGAGAAGCCATTGAGAATCCACTCCTATGACTGAGGAAATCTGATTTCATATTGCCTGCTCACTCACCTTAAAAGGATAAATAAATCTCGTGAGTCAAAGTTCTAATTGGTGCATACCATTATCTTTTTAATTGGCAAGCCCTATTGAAGGTAACACAAAAGAAGACTTTTCTCAGCCAGCCTCCTTGTTAATTCTAACATGTAATAGCAGCCAGAGAAAAAAATAAATAATGCAAACCAGTGGTCTGAGGCAGGTTCTGAACAGGGTACTATTTCCATAAAGAATGGAAAGAAAATAAAAAAACCCAAGCCCTCAAAACCTCCCTGAAGAGCCCCCTGTTAATGTGTCTAAAGTAAGGATGGGAAATGCTCAACATCAGCATTCAGACAGTCCCTCACTTTAACAGTGTGGCATTAAAAGGAATAGAACAGTTTCCAGGGGCAAAAAAAGCACCACCAATGACAAACCACGTAACAGGCTACACAAGATATTCAAGGGACCCCTAGCTGGTTTTAGTATGACAATAGGTAAGAAGCATTATTTACAGCATTTATTCTTTTTTCCACAGAAAAATAATACACCACAGCAATCTCCAAGGACAGTTTAAGATAGAGGAAAGGGAACAGGTGGGAACAATCGAAGAAAAGGCCATTAAAACTGTCAGTTTACAGAGATAGATTCACCAACACAGTGTTTCATGTAAAAAAAAAAAAAAAAAAAAAAAATAAAATCAACATGGCACACCATTATTGCAGATTTTAACTTGCATAGACAGCCTTACAAAAGTCTGCCATTGCATCTAAAGACATTTTAATGCACATCAGTAGATTACTGCTGTCACTTCCTCACCTCCCACTCAAGTACAAAACAATTATGGGACCAATTACAGTAAGAAAAGCAGCATCACCTTTTGAGGGACCGGATAAGTTAAGTTTACTCAGTCATCCAGTAACATCACTTAAGGTGCTTATCTGCCTGTTTGAAAAGCCAGATGAATCACCCCTGTTCAAGCCTGCCTTGGCACATGGTGATGAGATGTTTCAAACAGGAAGAGTACGTCAGCTCAAGCAGGGTGCTTCTGCTTTAGCTTTCAGTTCCGTAGCTTGCAAGCAACAAAACAGCAATAGTTTCTGCTCAGAGTGTGACAGAACAGCACATTTTTCATCTGCTAGCATTTAAGGCCCTATCATTTCTTTATGTTTATTCTCTAGCCCTTTTATAATTTATTATCAGCTGCTTTAGAGGACTTGAACTCTGAGTGCACCTGCATGTATGCACATGACAGATTGCTTAAAGAAACTTAAGAATTAAGTCAAATCACATTTTCAAAGATACTTGGATCACCCTGGAATAGAAGTGGAATTTAGGATGTTTGAAGTATATACAGAAGTTACAGAACCTGTTAGTTCATTCAGCCTGTCTTCTCAGGTGTACCAGTTCCCAGGCAGCAGTACAGTCTATTGTACTGTGCAGTCCATTGCACTCTCAGCACTCCCATTAATTCTCCTGAATGACCACTCAGCAGCTTAATACACATAGCATCTGCTGGCTTGAATTTCTACCATGTTTAGTGGTTCCTCATCTAAACAACACTCACACAACAATTACACATATGCAAGTCTAAATTAGGCTACAACTGGTCTGCAGTGGCACCAGTTTTTCCTGACTAGACACTTCAAAGCAGTATGTGAAAATACTTCGTTTATTTCATAGGAAGTACATCTTCAGACAGAAAATGGTGCAGGAATACAAGCAATACAACCAAAGTTAGGCAGGAAAAGCAGAAAGTTACTGGGACATATGGCAGAGCTAGGAAGCACAGAAGTTTTAGAACTTGTGAGAGGTGTAAGTGCTAACTCGGGCCTGTTAAGATTTCACTCTGAAGCTAAATATGGGGAACTGCACGAACAGGCTGACAAAGCAAGTCTCAAAAGAATACTCTAGTCAGAAAGATGGCCGCATTTAAAAATACTTGCCATAGCCACATGTGCTTTCAAAAGACAGCACATGAAGGGCGGGGGAGAGGAGGAAGCGTTAAATTGCCTGTCATTTTCCTGTTCTCCCATTGATAGCCAGAGACCTGCCAGCACACTACTGTGTAACACACAGCACAAAGTGACACCTGGACAGGAGGGTCAGGTTTCATCTTTGTCTAGCAGCATACAGCAAGAGATGGTTCTCTTCCTCTGCCTCCAGACATTTCTTAAGTCACTTAAGGGAAAAGCAGCAACAAAGAAGTTAGGTTCATGTGTCATCATTTAAATATGCCACAATGCAGAAGAGTATCCTAACTGCATAATCCTTAAGCAATTGCAAAGAAAACCATGAACTGAAATACAGCTACTGAATAAGGAGCAAGCACAGAGATATTCTAAACTTCCAAAGCACAGATAACCCCTCTTATCCATTTCTACACACAAGAAACCTACTGAACACCATGACTGCGTGTGCATGCACCTGTGCATTTGAAGCCACAAACACAATCTGCAATACAGTAACTGCAGCAGTCACGAAAGTATTTCATTCATATGCTACATATGACAAATATGACAATAACGAGAAAGCTAACAAGCTTTTACTTCTACAAACCTCAGACAGCTACTCTGTATTAAGGAGAACAACTATAAACTGAATAAAGTTTCTAGAATCAGATGGTAAAGAAAAATTTTGTGTATTACGATTGCAGCCAGTATGCAATGACATTTGCAGTCAACAGCACCTTTTATTTTTCTGAAACAAACACTCTTTTTTTTCAAAACTGAATGAGATTTAGGGAGGGAAGGAAAACTCTTCAGGAGATTTCTTCCTCTACAGTTGTTCACACTAAGCCATTACATATTCACAAATAGACACAGCTCATTAGCAGTGATAATACCAGTACCTATAGAGGGTTGTTTCACAGAAAAAACCCCTTATAATTCAGTACCCTATTTTGGGACCACCTTCAGACTGCAGACTGATTCAAATACTATGTATTAACTGAGAGGAATTATTGCTTTTTCCTTCTCCCTCCCACGGATTGAGAATCACTGCAAATGATCCTTAATATTCAGTTGAATTTGAGTACTCAGTCTGCGGAAGAAATACTTGACCCCAGAGAGCTCTTAAATGTCTTTTTCAAAACACTGATAAAATACTTATCCCCACGATCAAAGGCAAGAGTATAACAAAATATAACTGCAAACAAAATCTTGAAAATCCTCAACCTTTTCCATTTTGTGATAGGTATTTCCTTACTAATTTTTTTGTTGGAAGTGCAGAGGAGGTCTATTGTTTGGCAAGCCTGTGATGGATGCACACACTCTAAGTGAAGAGTGCTTTGTTTCAGGCGTCACCAACAAGGAGGTCTGACTGCAGTGAGCCCCGCAGGACAAACCGTGAGAACAGTGATAGGCCGTGTCTTCACAGGGACTAAGGAATCTAAGCCATGTCTTACCAGGAACTAACAGTACCAGCCCGAGCTGGGACTAGACAAAACAAACTGCTACAGCTGCATACCTGCAGATACACCACAGAAGGGTTTAACCATAAGCAATCACTTTACACTGTAAATATCTGTAGCCCTCTCCCCACCCCTCTCCCAGTCCCCCAGCCCATTGAACTCTTCTGTACAGCAACAGTCCGCATAGGAGTGATCTCCCCCTTGAGCAGGGAGATTACTCAAGGTTGAGAGACCCCTTACCCAGCATCTGATACCAGGAACAAGGTAAATGATGTTTTACACTAGACCTAGAAGTATCATGGAACCATAGAGTATCTAGAGTATTCTAGAGAATCACAGACTTGGAAGGGAGCCATAAGGATCATCAAGTCCAACTCCCTGCTCCTCACAGGACTACTTAAAATTAAACCATATGACTTAGAGCATTGTCCAGATGCTCCTTGAACTTTGCCACGCACGATGCTGTGACCATTTCCCTGGGGTTGCTTCCAGTGACTGATCACACTCCTGGTGAAGAACTTTTTCTTAATGTCTAATCTGAACTGTCCCTAAAGCAGCTTTATTTTATTTCCTCATGTCCTATTGCTAGTCATCAGTGAGAAGAGATCAGCAGCTCCCCTCTGCTGCCCCCCTTGAGGAAGTTGTAGTCTGCAACAAAGTCAGCCCTCAGCCTTCTCCAAGCTGAACAAACCAAGTGATGTCAGCTGCTCCTCCCAGGTCTTGCCCTCAAGACCTTTCACCATATTGGTCACCCTCCTCTGGAAACAATCTCTAATAGTCTGATGTCCTTCTTACACTGAGGTGCGCACAACCACACACAGCACTCGAGGTGGAGCTGCACCAGTGCAGCGTGGAGTGAGACAACTGCCTTCCTCGACTGGCTAGTGATGTTGTGCTTGATGCACCCCAGCACACGGTTGGCCCTTTTGGCTGCCAGCGCACACTACTTGACTCCTATTCAATTCGCCATCAACCCAAACCCTCAGACCTCTTTCTGCAGGGCTGCTCTCCAGCCTCTCATCCCCCAGTATGTATGCATGTATAACCAGGACTGCCCTGTCCCAGGCGGACAATCCAGCACTTGCTTTTGTTAAACTGCATACAGTTTGTGATTACCTAACTCTCTAGCCTATCCAGATCTCTCAGCAAGGCCTCTCTACCCTAGAAGGAGTCCACAGCTCCTCCTAATGTAGTATCACCAGCAAACCTCCTTAACGTACATTTGACCTTCACATCCAGATAATTTACAAAAAATATTGAAGAGCACAGGTCCTAAAATTGAGCCCTGGGGAACCCCACTGGTGACTAGCCACCAGACTAACGTGACCCCACGTACTATAACCCTTTGAGCCTGACCCATCAGCCAATTGCTCAGCCAATGTATTATGGACTTGCCTAGCCATATGCTGGACATTATGACCAGAAAGATACTCTGAGACACAGTATCAAAAGCTTTGCTAAAATCCACTGGTTTCCCTTGGTCAGCTAAATAGGTGACCTTGTCATAAAAGCAAATTAGGATGGTTAAGCAGGACTTTCCGCTCATGAACCTGTGCTGGCTATGACCAACGACTGTGTTGTCTCTCAAGTATTTTTCAGTAAGTTCCAGAATTACCTTCTCCACAACTTTACCAGGCACTGAAGTGAGATTGACAGGCCTGTAATTACCAGGGTCTTCCTTCTTATCCTTCATGAAAATGGGATTAAATAACTGCTTAATTACCATTCCATTATTGCCTTATTGATTATCATTTAATTTTCATTCAGTCACTGATTATCATTTGACAATCACAATTTAATAATAAAACCCTTTTAAGTTAACCAAATAACAATGGTTTCTCTTAGTAATTCATCTGCAACATGTCTTTTTACATACTAGGCAACACAAACAACTCCACCAAAGCCTAACAAAAGTTGATGAAGCTTAAGAGATCAGGTAGAGAGACGTGCGATTTTAAACCCAAAAGACACAATGTCGTAACATATGTAGAAAAATAGCCAAGCATATAGTTAGCTTAAAATAAAAATACATGGTGCACAAGACAAATCTCCAACGCTGAAGTGCAATTTCAGTGGAGATACCAGAATTATTGACCTAGTTAAGAAACAAAGTGCTCTACAAAAACCAAGTTTCAAAATGTTCCAGAAACATTTTAACAAAATAAGTACTCTAAGCAGAACAGTTACAGCTGTTCTGAAATCTGAATGCACAGGAAGCTGAATTGGCTCCTCAGAAATGCTATGCCTATCTTGCCAAGAAACATTGAATTGTGTTCCCTGTGTACCCACAAAAAGCTCAAGGCCATTACTGCTAAAAATGCTTATTCGGAAAATGCCCTGCAGTTCGTATCTTAGCGGTGGTGAAGCCACCTGAAGTTCTACTGCCAGTGTAAAACACTATAAATCTCAAATGGTTTGGCTTTCTTATGAAATGCCTATGTATACAGTGGCATACGGCTTACGTACATCGGTAGGCATCCAGTGAGCAGAAAAACCTAGAATAAAGGTTTGTCAAAGCCAAGATTTATTTTGCCAATGAGTTTCATATTTACAAATGCTACACAGGTTCATTTCAGCTCCCCAGACTGAAAGCTGCTGACAAAACCAGAAGCAACTTGCAATGCTTGCCTACTAAATATGAAAGAAACTTTATGTATCTCAATTCTTAGTCAATGGCTCGCTATAAGGAAGTAAATAGGCAATATGAAAAGTGTACTCTGACACTAAATAACCACCAGATTACACTATTTGAACTCCACAATGAACTTCTAGTTATATTAACTACAGCTATTCAAAATTGTATTCTCATAAAATAGACAACAGACAGAAAATACCTGCATAGCATGTAGTTATAACTTTTACTTCCATATGTCCTCTTAAAAACCAGGCATACCACAGATGGGATATGATTTTCTGGATGCAAATTCAGACAACAATTTAAAGAACTCTCATTAATAAATTGCAGGCAGTATCCTATGTTACAAACTATCCAATCTTAACCAAGAGCCTACTAACAGAATGCGTTAAAAAATGTTTCACAACAAACAACTGCTCTTGTAAATTCTGAGGTTTAGTGAGGTTTTTGTTTATTTGCTGTGTTTGGTGGTGTTGGGTTTTGTTGTTGTTGTGGGTTTTTAAGAAAAAAATTTCAATTCAATTTCTAAAAACATGAAAAACCCTCCTGTGGAATGAACTGTGATAAATACAAACATTCCTCAGACCTGAAGCAGCTTCTTGGCTGAGGGTGCAGGAGGGTGGGTGGGAGCAGCCACTGGGCATCCTGCTTGCTGCAGGCAGACCAGCCCTCCTCAGGGAACAAGCCCTTGGTCAAAGATCTCTGTTCAGTTTCCCAGCCCCTAGGTAAGGCCTCACTGATGTTACACACATTTGCAAGCCCCTTCAGTGCAGATAATTGTCAATTTTTTTAAAAACTGGAGGAGATAACAGATGGATACTTAGATTATCAAGGTCTTCTTTTTCTCACCAGTAAAAAACCTGATTTGCCGGCACCACATGTATTAGTTTACTCTGACTGCAAAAGTGCTTCAGTCAGTTGGCTCTGACATACTCATCCACTTGATGTTAATTCTCTTCATTAAAAACTCTGCTTTGTATTAGCTCTTAAGCGTGTTGTGCAGTAGAAACACCCTTCCTATTCTTTCTCCGATACATTCTAGACTAAGCTCATGTCACACAATAAAAATTAGATTCACTACTACATGACTTTTGCAAAGCAGAGTCATGCCAGCTATTCAATACAAACTAGTTGAAAAATAATCACGATAGCATTTTTTTTGTCCTAAAAGAAGAAGCTGGGTAGGGCAGAAGACACCCAAAGACATTAAGAATCACATGAAAGGAGAGTAACTGTCCAGCTCCAATCTCAATTCCACCAGCGACTGAGACCCTCAGCTACACTGCAAATGGTTCTGCTTTATACACAAGAATGCTGAAGCACAAAAACCAAGCCATTCTAGAGCAAAAGCACACAGTTGTAAATCTGTTCTTTATTCCTACCCAGGTCAATAAAGAAGATTTAACTAGCATGACATTTTATTCTCAATTTTACCTTCACAGTCACTGGTTTAATTGTTAACCTTCTTGTTGGTAGAAACTGTTTATTGTACACTAAACCTCAACTCTCAGCAAAGCTATCTGCTTCTCAACGCATTTTGAAAAACAGTACTTTCTATCATGCTACCAGGTGTTCAGAAACAGATGTTGTGAACACACAGTAAACCACAGTGCTTGTACTATCTGGAATCTTAACTAAGCTCTGGTTTCATTAAACAAAAACTAACAAGCTGTGCAGCTCTTTCTGCCAGGCTTGGTTTCCACAACTGACTGGAAAGCTGTACTTTGGATTATCAAGTAGCTACCACAACATCACAAGACCTTCCCAGAAAATACAGCACCCCACCCAAAAAAAAAAAGGGGGGGGGGGGGCAAAACATCTGCAAAACCACCACACCACAATCACCCCCTCCTCCACATCAGAGTATTCCATTCTTCAGCTCAAAGCCAGACAGCACTTGCTGCTTACTTCCTACAAGCTTCCTACTAGCTTTCAATTACAGTTACGTTCCTACGCTACGACTTCTGCCTTTGAAAGTCTTTTATCTGTGAATTATATTAAGCACAAACTACCCTATTAAAAAAGAAATCAGAAAACCCATTCTTGGGGGGGGAGGGGGGGGAGAGAAGGCAACCAAGAACACACTGGATATAAAACTAGATTTGCCATTTGTCACATACACAATGTCTATAGAAGGAAGAGGTTGGTGCTCATTTGTCTGAGATGTGGTTTCATGCATAACTATTGCGTTGCATTTAATCCACTTCTCATGTGGGCACCTCAGGAGGTGCCAAACGTATGTGAGAGAGAGCTTTCACAAGCAGAGTAGTGGTACCCATGCCAGACAGGACTCTAGAGCAGACTATGGAAAAGGAGTCTGGACCACCTAGTACAGCTTCCACATACAGACATGACCGAGACTCACCTAACCTCAGAGCGCGACCCCATCCCAAATGTCAACTCTTTGACTCTCATGTGCTCTGTACCTCACCCCCTGCATAGGCATCTGTGTGGAAAAGGGAGCCGATTTGTGCACACGAAGTACTTGGGCATCAAAATCTAGCTCTAACTTTGTTTTTAAGGTAATGGCCTGCAGTGTCGTGTATTTCCATCTTCCATGAAGGAATCAAAGCTATATCATGTCAAAAATACAATAACTATCTCCAGGTTATAGTAACAATAACAACAAAATACCTGGACTGAAAGGATCTGGGTTTTTTTGCCTTCTTATGCTAGGATCTTCATGCATGAAATGCATTTACGGATACAGTGCTATCATAAAATATTTACTTTTTTGTCAATAACTAGTAACCATAACCTCAAGAGAAGCTCAGAACATACAGCCAACTCAGACAGTCCTATATGACACTTTTGTTTTGATTTCACAGAAAGATTCTGTTGCCCTAAGGGAAAAGAGAAGCGCCTATGCTGAACATAGACACGAACTTCTCATTTAGTTGCTATCACCTAAGAAGTTAATGTTTTTAAGTTAATGTTTTTAACTGCTTAGAGCAATTAAGACAGCAGTACAGTGTTTTCACCAAGGAATGAAAAATTGAAGTTACAAAGAATAAACATGGTATCAATTAATCTAGCCTATTTATTAAACATGGCATTCTTATTTGCATGGTCAAGCTGCCAGATGATAGCTGGATGCACAAAACACAACTTTAATTAGAAAAAAAAAAAAATATTCTGCCCAAAAGCACAAATGACATTACTGATATAACTGGGTAACTACACTTTTGAAGATGTTTGCAAATCAGCACTTCTGTTCCATGACACGCCTTCAGGTCCCCATTCCTACTCTAACACAGATTTAATCAGTTTAACCCAGGTTAAACAAGTATATAGCTTAATGGTAAAAGCTATGGGGGGGGGGGAGGAAGGAGGAAAGGACGGCAATAAATACATAATTAAGTAATTGGTTGATATGTGGCTGCCAATGTGCTTCTAATACCTCGCATTTAACAGATATACAAAAAAAAAAAAAAAAAAAAAAAATCACAAAAAAACCCCACACCCTGGAAACTAAGTGGAAAAAACACTCTCAAGTTTGAAAATTTGTTGTGTAGACAAATGCCAGCTAAACTGACGATGGCCTGCTTTAGATGCAAACAGAAACAGTGATAAATGGATGGGATGTTCTTCCAGTCTGATGAGGCCCCTACAATGTTGTTGTCCAATATTCGAAACAAAGAGACATTAATGTCATTATTGAATGAAAACCAAGATCTTGAACTTCTTGTCTGTTTCATGATCTTTTGTTAAAATAGGCATTCAAATGTCACTTGAAGAAAACAAATTATGGGGAATCTACTGGTACCCTTAGAAAACTATCCTGACGACTAAGCAAGCTAAGTCTTAAAAGTGTGCCCCTTCATTTATGTATAATTCAGAGTTAAACAAACACTTTACCATCCCTCCCCCTCAACTTCTTTCCTCCCTTTCTCAAACGATTTCTCAACCTCCTCATTTTACAGATGGCAGAATACAGGGAGTAGTACAAGTAAGCATCTGGAATGTGTATGTGTGGTGTGACATCACACATCACTTGCCTTTTACTATTATTTTCAGTATGTATAACATTCCAAGTAAAACCATACAATATATTGTTTTCTTATAAAATAATCAAAGCTTTGTAGAAATTTTCCCTACTTCATAATCTACTTTGATATTTTTCCCACTCATGTATTGTATTTGGCTTTGTGATTCGGTTCTGTTTTTTAAATAAATAATAATTAAAAAAAAAAAAAAAATCTCCATCAGTCTTATCTATGTATGTAGGTTCTGTAGGCTGATCTACCTGGTACAGCTCAAATCTAAATATTGGAGTAACATTGGAATAAAGATATTGGAGTAACAGAGGAATCAGGAATTCAAGAAAAGTGAACCACACATTAGAAAACATAAAACATTTTCCTCTTTAACTCTTCCTTCAAGATACTTGCACTATTTCACTGCTGTTAAGGCTGAAACTGGGATTAGCTAGAGTTCTGTGTACCTTTCACCTTTCTGCCAGTATTTCGAACAAAGCAATCACCCTCCAGGTGTCTCAAGTTGCCAGATACTGTAACGTTTCTCCTCTTTTTATTATCTTTATTCTCCTTGAAGTACTGCACTGTCAAGCAAACATGTTGAATCCTCGGCAGCGGGGACAGGAGCCAAAAATTAGAAAACAAAACAGAAAGAACAAGCCAAGAGGCCCTTTTGTGCTGAGTCCACCTTTTCCATACAGCAAAGGTGAAAAACAGCTTTTCAAAGATATCTGAACTAGGTGCTTCTTGATACAGAGTCCTTTTACACTCACATTCCCAGAAGTTTTGTTGAAAGAAGAGGCCATGCTTCCTGCTCCTGCCCTGTGTGGTCCAGGCCTCCACACTAGCCTGGCACGACCTTCAGATATTGCCCTATCAGATACTACCTACTTCTTGCTTTCCTATTGCTTCCTCAGGAATTTCTATACTACTCTTCTCCATTCACACATATGGTGAGGAAAAAAGAGTCACTAAATACCGCATTTTGTAATAGCCAAAAGAGTATCTACTTATAGCAGATGTTAGCAATGTGAAATAAAATCTTATCACTGTAAGATAGCACAGCAATGAAGTTGCA
Organism: Strigops habroptila; assembly: GCF_004027225.2. Classification (NCBI taxonomy): domain Eukaryota; kingdom Metazoa; phylum Chordata; class Aves; order Psittaciformes; family Psittacidae; genus Strigops; species Strigops habroptila. The sequence continues at coordinate 54,727,873 of NC_044302.2, read as the reverse complement.
TTCTTTTTCCCATTGTGGGCACTTAAATTCCACTGTCACATTACCTGATGTTATTTGCTTATCCACACTGAATGAACACTTTCAGGTATAAAAACCTAGCTCTGGAGAATTTGTTTGAGAGGAAGGAAAGGAAAATGGAAGAAATGAAATTATTTACGAGAAAACACATTTGAAAACATTATCAGCAGTGGTGGTAAGGATCAGGGGCACGCTGCCCCCAATCAATCTCTCTCATTATGTTAGTTACCTGCTTGCACGCAGGTAAGTAAGATAAACAAAACACACAGAGAAAACACTACCCTCTTCTTTCCAACCTTCTGACCTAAACAAAACCCCTAATGGAAGTCTGAAAAATAAACAGTGTTTTGACCATGGTATTTCCCATGTGAAAACAATCACTAGACATACAGTACTTCTGCTGATAAACTTGAGAAGTCCTGAATAAAATATGAAGCATAATGCTTGTGTTTCCTTGCTATGAAAAGAATGCTGCTGCTGCAGAGAGTAAGAACCTTTATAAATATATGCATGAAGACCCAAGTGTTTCTCACATCAGTCAAAACCATTTGCCCTCTTGAAACAGGGAAATACAAGTTCCTTTAGTCAAGACCAACCATGGAAGTTTTCCAGACAGCCAAGGCAAGATGTGATCTTTTTGTAACATATGTAACAAAGCCATAAGGAAAATGGCAGCAACAACCATTGTAGCTCTTCGTTATCAGGAAAGACTGTCAGGTGCCTCTAAGACCTCTTTTGTAAACTGTGCTGATGAAGACTGCAGAACAAGTCATAGACAGTGAAGTGAATTACACGGCTTACCAAGTTTAAGCTTAAAAAAAAAAAAAAAAAAAAAAAAGAAAAAAACCCAAAAAAAACCCACCACTATTTGCCAATACCATCTACTCTGTTGTCCATGGTCTGTTGTCTTACTCGATTCTTTTGACAGGCAAAGTCAGTTAATCAGTTATTTCTCTTGGCAAATACTTAGTTCCCTAGACCACAAGCTAAATATACATTCAGAAGGATCACTCTGGCTCCAAGTGTTGTTATGGAAAACCATGACAGACCATTACAATTTCCTAACATACAAATCCACTACCTTTCCTGATACTGCCATAGTCCGAAAAGCCTATGGATCGATACTGGTACACGCTTCCCTTTAAATAAGACTATGCTTGGGTTTTAAACACTGGAGCTTTGTTTTGTGCTGGGATGACAGCGATATGGAAATACAAAGCACCAAGTACCATAAGGCTTCATTTTCTCTCAAGCACCGCTGTGGCAAATGACCAAGAAACAGGAATTAAAAAGACAAGATTTGGGAAGATAAAAATAGCGCAAACTAGCACATCGGCTTTACAAAACAGGTGAAATGGCATATTTTTTGATTTTGAGAGATGTACTATTTTTTTTTCAGCCCTATTAGAGAGTTTAGTCCTTTTAGAGACTTGGCCTCTTTTCTCAGTTACCTTGAACTCCTAAGAAGTTTTGCAGCCACTTTTGAAGAAGAGACTGCAATAGGTCTGAAGTACATACAATCAGTAAGTATCTGCATACTGACCTTTACAAATTTTGTGGTAAGCATTCTTTCTGCATACTACAGAACTGCTGGCTAACTCCATTATCACTGAAAATTTAAGCTGTAAAATTCAGCAGAATCCTCTCTGTTCGGGGGGGGGGGGGGGGGGGGGGAAGAAAAAGAAAAAACAAAAAAAAAAAAAAAGGTCTTTTCTGCCTTCGCATTTGTCTTGGTTCCATTCTTTGGTTAGTTGGGTTGTCGCAGGGTTTTTCTTTTTAATTATTTAATAACATCATAGTATTTCATTTGTATATTCCTTTCCAGTGAAAGGTCTGGAGATGAGTCACTAAGGTTTTGCTGGAGGGCACAATCAAGTCTGCATGTAGAACTGACTTAAGCAAATACACTCAACTGAAAAGCAAGCAGCAACTACTTTGACTAAATCGTCAAACATCTCTAAGGTGACAATTCAGTTTACCATACAAAGTTTGAGTGAGATTCTATCTCCTCCAATGCCACACAACTGTTCGCTTTTTCGTTTCAGAGTGTGAGTAGGGTGGGGGACATTTTCCTTGAATCTGCTGTCAAATACATCCTGTGTATATTTGGGAACAAAAAAGCCCCAAAAACACACACCAATTCCTTTGCCTGGTATAATAATTTTTATCTAAAAAGTTAAGATTAAAATGTAAGAATGTGCATTTAGATAAAAGTTATAGTTGCTCTTTAATGTGTTTTTCCATTATGGCTGCTCCTTCTCAAACAAAGGAAAAGGCTGTTAAAAGGGGTGTTAAGCTCTTTAAATTTCTAACTTTGCTTTCACTAGCAACTTCTGCAAAGAGCACAAGGTACGGTAGTTAAATCTAGCATTTAAGTACAGCCTCGAATCCTACCCAAGTCCAAAACTTTTCCCTCATTTTTCTTAACCCTCACAAAAATATTGAGAATTCCGTAACTTGGACTTAAGCTGCCTCCAAATATTTTGCAGTTGCCAGACCTTTCCCTTCCCACTTCACTTAGAGTCATCTTGGTAGCACAGACATTAGAGACTGCATACAGGAAGTAAGAAAATGGAAGACAACAAAAGATCTGTACCAACCTAACCAAAAAATGGCTACTGCCTTTGTCAAAATACTAGAAAACAGAACTAAAATAACTAAACTTTCCACGTTCTTTGTTACAGTAACTAGGTGAGTATGATGCAGTAACACAGTGTCTTCACCGGCAAGATGTCTTTACTCCTACGTGGATTTGATTTCTCCTTTTTCTCTCCACACAGAAGGGCAATGGCTCACATGCAAGGCTCGGCATGAAGGCCAGATACTGCTGCGATCCTTTCATGGAGGATAATCAGTCATTTCCCCAAAGCCCTCTTTGTCTGCCACTCTGCCACAGATCATTTGGCTTAAGGTATTCATTATTCAGTGTCTCCCTCAAACAAACACTCCCTCTTCTCCTAGACACGCAGCCAGAACTGTGGCTGGTGAATCAGTATCCACAGCTAGGTAATTAATGAAGCCTACTGTATTCACATCAGTAGCATTATCCCAATTCATTTATAGGACTTCCCATGTAAATGGATAGGATTGCTGCATCTTAAAACATTTAACATTAACTAATCTAGAAATCAACTGTCATAATAAGCATAACCACTTTGGAAGCACCAATGCAAATCTTGCAAATAGTCCCATGAATATATACACTTTTTTTTTTTTTTTACAATAAGTTTATTTCTCAAACCACTGCTTCTTTAAGCATTTTGTGCATCTACATTAAAAAATTATCAGCTTGAATTGAATACCTTCATGCCCTTTAACTGGTAAGAATGAATTATGTGTGAATTCTCCAGGAAAAACTATCAAGTTAAGACTCTAAAATCACAAAAAAACAAAACCAAAAAAAACCCAAATCCCACCCATAACCAAGGATTTTTACTACTTGTTATGAGAACGACTTAAAAGTGTTATGTTCAATATGAAAAATTCCTAAAGCTCAAACCAACATACAGTTAAAAGCAACCAACAAAGACACTGGCAAGTCTTACATCATTGATCTATGTATTAAAAACCACACAGATTTCAGTCTAAGTATTAAAATATTAAAAAAAAAAAAAAAAAAAAAAAACCCTAGGGAGAATTAACAGCCACACTGGTTCTTCTAAACACTAGGCTACCAGCTTAATTTGCTCATCTTCAAATGTGGCCATCCTCCATTGGAAAGCTGCCCCCATTCTTTTCTCCAGGCCCTTGTTGCTAGGGTTGCAGCTGCACAGCCCATTCCTGTTGAAGCACATGTCTTTAGAGGGGGGCACAAAGGGTTCCATTATTTGCTCCTCTGAGCAGGCAGAGCACAGCCAGAATAGAGCATTCCCCTTTCTCCCCCCACTAGAAAACAGGCGGGCAACCCCAGCACTCACTCGTGAGCATTTACATATGAAGAGCTGCAGAAGGCATCGGGTGCCCTGGCTAAGCTGCCTGCCACCACCACAAGTGGTCCCCTCCAGGGAAGGGTCTTCAGAAGCTGCTCATTTATGAACCAGTTATCTTTGTTCATGACTTGATGGGAAGTTCAAGCTGCAGTTCAATTTAAGGAAGAGGGAGATGAGATTTGTCTTTTTTAAAACCACTAAGAACAGTCTCCTAATACTTCTAATCTTCCAGAAAGAATTGTTTTTAAAAGTCACGGCCTTTTCTGGAAGACACAGATAGAAGACACAAAACAGAAAAGGACACAATGACCAAATCAGCACAACATGCTTCGGTCTAAAGCAATGTTCATTCACACTGAACTACCTTCCCAAAGCTTAATTTAAAATGTTACTGGCATAAACAATTGGATTCATTCTATGAACACATTCACACAGTTGTGCCGCTGTGAAGGAGAGAGGTATATGGGCAGAGCTTCCATTCAGAACCTTCAGCAAAAGTATTAAATAAATTAGAAAAAATTAAAAACTATTAATTAAAACAACAACAAAAAACCCCACCCTAAAAATAAAAAATATTAATTAGTTTTTAATTAATGCTTAAAACCTATTAATTTTCCTGCTGGAAATGGGAGCACTGGCTACCTTGGATTTGGAGAAGGCTGAGGTACTCAATGACTTCTTTGCCTCAGTCTTCACTGGCAAGGGCTCTGACCGTGCCGCTCAAGCCTTGGGAGATAAATGGAGGGACTGTGAGAATGAAGACCTTAGGCCCACTGTAGGAGAGGATCAGGTTCGAGACCATCTTAAGAACCTGAATGTGCACAAGTCCATGGGACCTGACGAAATCCATCCACGGGTCCTGAAGGAGCTGGTGGATGAAGTTGCTAAACCACTGTCCATATATTTGAAAAACCATGACAGTCAGGGGAAGTTCCCAACAACTGGAAAAAGGGAAATACAATCCCTGTTTTCAAGAAGAGGAAAATGGAAGATTCAGTGAACTACAGACCAGTAAGTCTCACCTCTGTGCCTGGCAGGATCATGGAGCAGAATTCTCCGGGAAACCACGCTAAGGCACATGAAAAACAATGAAGTGGTTGGTGACAGCCAACGTCGCTTCACCAAGAGCAAATCCTGTCTGACCAATTTGGTGGCCTTCTATGATGGGGCTACGGAACTGATGGATAGGGGCAGAGCAGTTGACGTCATCTACCTGGATTTGTGCAAAACGTTTGACACTGTCCCACACAACATCCTTGTCTCTAAATTGGACAGACATAAATTTAATGGATGCACTACCCAGTGGATAAAGAATTGGCTGGATGGCCGCATGCAGACAGTTGCAGTCAATGGCTCAATGTCCAACTGGAGATCGGTAACGAGTGGTGTCCCTCAGGGGTCACAGAGGTGCTGCGACTGATCCTGTTCAAAATCTTTGTCAGCGACATGGACAGTGGGATTGAGTGCACCCTCAGCAAGTTTGCCGACAACACCAAGCTGTGTGGTTCGGTTGATATGCTAGAGGGAAGGGATGCCATCCAGAGCGACCTGGACATGCTTGAGGGGTGGCCAATGCCAACCCCATGAAGTTCAACATTGTGAAGTGCAAGGTCCTACACCTGGGTTGGGGCAATCCCAGGCACAGCTACAGGTTGGGCAGAGAGTGATTCAGAGCAGCCTGAGGAGAAGGACTTGGGGGTGTTGGTCAGTGAGAAACTGAACATGAGCCGGCTTCAGCGTGTGCTTGCAGCCCAGAAAGCCAACCGTATCCTGGGCTGCATCAAAAGAAGCGTGACCAGCAGGTCAAAGGAGGTGATCCTGCCCCTCTGCTCTGCTCTCATAAGACCCCACTTGGAGTACTGTGTGCAGGTCTGGCGTCCTCAGCATAAGACATGGAGCTGTTGGAGCAAGTCCAGAGGAGGGCCACGAGGATGATAAGAGGGCTGGAGCGCCTCCTGTATGAAGACAGGCTGAGAAAGTTGGGGCTGTTCAGCCTGGAGAAGAGAAGGCTGCGTGGAGACCTCAGAGCAGCCTTCCAGTATCTGAAGGGGGCCTATAAGCATGCTGGAGAGGGACTCCTCATTAGGGACTACAGCAATAGGACAAGGGGTTAATGGGTTTAAACTAAAATAGGGGAAGACCAGGTTAGATATAAGGAAGAAGTTCTTTCCTGTGAGGGTGGTGAGGCACTGGAACAGGCTGCAAAAAGAAGTCGTAAATGCTCCACCCCTGGCAGTGTTCAAGGCCAAGTTGGACAGAGTCTTGGGCAACATCGTCTAGGGCAAGGTGTCCCTGCCCCTGGCAGGGGGTTAGAACTAGATGATCTTACGGTCCTTTCCAACCCAAGCCATTCTATGATTCTATCATTCTGTGGAAAGTTAGTTTTCCTAACAAAACGTTTCTGAACTCCGTGTAATAACTGATGAAGTTCAAGGCATGTACACTCAGTACAAAACCAAGCTGTACAGCAATTTGTTTTAAAAAAAAAAAAGCACAAGACACCAAAATACGCAGCAAACAATGATGCAGTCTAATCAGTTATTTGGTTCATGCATTGTTTTGCCCTTGTATTAGGATTTATACACTGCTAAAACAAACAGCTCTTTGTTTTACCCTAAATGGTTAGAGATACTTACAGTATTTTATCCCTGCCTGCCTGAAGTGCAATTCAAAGTACTGTAACTGTTTTGGTGTGAAAAATTATTGGATCCAAGTGGTCATCACCATGTGTAATCAATCTCCCAGCATGAGGAGCCCATTTAGGTGAGAGTTCCTCCTTTACTATAAGGATGAACTGCAATTTCCCCTCTAGCACCTCTTCTCCAATGCAGGGACAGTGGTTTCTACAGCGCCCTCACCATGGCCCATGACACTTTTGTTACAATTTATGTATTGTAGGAGAGGATTCAAACTCTGCCCAGTGAAGAACTGAGCTGACAGTTTTCTAACAACCACAGTATCAGATCAAGTGCTTAGGTAAGATGACAAGGGATAATGGGTTTAAACTTAAACAGGGGAAGTTCAGGTTAGATATAAGGAAGAAGTTCTTTACTGTGAGGGTGGTGAGGCACTGGTTGCCCAAAGAAGTGGTGAATGCTCCATCCCTGGCAGTGTTCAAGGCCAGGTTGGACAGAGCTTTGGGTGACATGGTACAGGATGAGGGATCCCTGCCCATGGGAGAGGGGTTGGAAGTAGATCATCTTAAGGTCCTTTCCAACCCAAACCATTGTATGATTCTGTGATTCCATAATTGCTACTTGGACTGGTTTTGGTACCAACTTGCCTGTAAACATCAGCAATTTCTTATAAAGTACTGATTAGCATTTCTAGTGTCAGAGTAAAGAAAGCAAGCAAAAATAATTGGTTTTCACTTTGGACTCCTCTTCCTCAGGCAAAAAATTCATTCTTGAATAGCAGAAAAATAACACAGAAAGAAATTAACTCTCCATGAGAACCCTGAGTATCAATACATAACTCATACAACACATTTTTTGAAACTGTGTGCAGGTAAGTAGTTTACAGTGGAAACAGAAGATTTCACTGAAAGGAACTCAAAGTGATCATTAGTTTTTCATAAATAAGCACATACAGAGAGTACATGGGATGCAAAAGCATTCTCAAATAGGGTGTCAGACTACTACACAGAAAGAGGTGGAAAGGAAAGAAGTTTTTCTAGGCCTTAACTAAAAGTTAGACTAGTTTTTCACTTAATGTGATGAGATCAGTAGTCCTAATACCTGAAGGTCTGTCTCTTTAACAACAGTTGGAAGAAACATTTGGGATTTGTGCCAGATCTGAGGAACCCAAGTCTCCATAGAAGGCAATAGGAATTGCTGCATTTGCTGCCCGTAAGATTACCAGAGCATCCTGGCAAGGTTATGCGTTTACCACACTCCCCAAGAGTCAGCGGATGATGATTTCCATATACAGTCTGCAACTATAAGGGGGCCACCTGTCCCATACGCTAACAACTATGATGCATACACTGGAAGGATCATAGATAGAAGTGTGATATTTTAACTGTGTGTTGACACAGGACATACACAGACAGTCTAGTCTATTTCTTAGTAACCTTTTCAGAAACAGGCTAGATCCTCCCTAACATGTTTCTTCTTGGAACTTCTGCTGAGGTCTTTGAGCACCATGTGAATATTTCTGAATGGGCACAAAGGAAAGCAGAGATGAACAAGCCTAATTTTTGCATAGGAATTTCTTTAAAGTTCGCATTTTGAAAAAAGCAACATGGTTCAACTGTTCAACACAGTTGTTGAACAAGCATCACAGTTAACTGCCAGCATTAATAACCTGGGAAGGGTGAGGGGGTGATTGTGTCAGGGAATGTTCAGGAGTTGAGGATGATATTGAGGATGACGACTCAAATACTTCTAATACTTCTAAATGCAACAAAAAGTTAATTGTTCTTTTAATCCAGAATTTGTGATGCACTAACCTGCAATTGTGGGCTTCCTTCCATGTGAATATCTTGTAAATATTTAAAAGTAGGAATACAGATTATTAAAACAAAAAAGTACATGTACCATATGCTTGCTTGTAATACTACATATTTTAAAACTTGATTCCACCTGCTCTTTTATCTAGCCTGATCTTATAACCCCCTCTCTGTCTCCTGTTGTACAGCTGTGTAACTAGGATGGTACAACAACTGGTAGGAAGAACTTCAATACTTCAATTTCTTTGTTAAAGATACACATTTGCTAGAGCGCCATCCCCCCCCCCCCCCCAAAAAAAAAAAACCCAAACAAACAAATACCAAACCAAACAATGATAAACTAACTCTTGTGTTTCACATTAGGCAGCACACAAGCCAGAAATAACTAGAAGGATAAAGAGGGGTAAGAGTCAGAGGAGCTGCAGAATAACACACAGTGGTACTGAAATACTTGTAACTCTTGAACATGCAATGTAGTGAATGATGTTGATATTTGTCAAAACAGAATGAATCTGATTTTTGTGTCTCTAGTACATCCATTTTTGAGCATCTCAAATTATCCAGTATGTATGTAAATTATTTTTATAGAGATCTCAAGCATTCCAATTGCTTTAGTGAGATGTGCACAAAGCTATCACCCCGTACTTGAGACTAAGACTTCAAACCAAATGCTGATTTAACGCGCTCTATAATATATCCCAGGCACCTGAAAAATTTAGACAGTGCTGGCAATCTAGTAATAACAGTCAGTGCATATTGGTCATCCGCTTTCACTCATTAATGCATTACTGGTACTTTGATGGGGAAGGAGACAAAACGTTTGGGATTTTTGCAGAAGTTCCGCAAATGAGTCTAAAATACTTTCTTCCACTTCTTGATGAATAGCCTATTTTACTGTAATATTGAAAATGCAGGATGTCAAAAATAAAGTACTTGCTAAAATATACAAATACTAATAGGACAATGAAATAGTGAAAAGCCTTTCAGAAGCTTTTCTCGGTTGCTGCTCCTAATTTGTGAAGTGACAGATGTTTTTTCTTTTCATAACTGCTTGTTATTAATAACTACATTATTGAGCATGTCCTCAGAACACAATCAGTTTCTGCAAAACAAGCTGTTATTTCTGGATATATGTGAACATGTCTTCCTTCCAGAAGATTCTTGCCTATCTGAAAAATGAAACAAACAAAAAAACACTTCCACACTTGAGCTTGGCTTGCACTACCAAATTAGTAATAGCTGCTGTGCTATTCTACTGTAGAAGCTTTTGGTAAGCAAACACTACATGACTTTGTTAAACATATGTGGAAATGAAAGTGTATCAGTCTCTAGGGACTGGAACAAACACATGCTTTGTTGTATGTCCCCAAACTTTAACATAAGTCAGACTTTTCTGCAACAAAGCTTTACATCTGGGAATTGATGCCTATGTAAAAGGAGTTACTAGCCACAGCAATGCAATATATTAGGTTAACAAAGAGCATCCAAGAGCCTCCACTGCTACATTAGTAACGCATACCAAGTCCCTCATTCCTAAATGGCACTACGGACAGTTTTTGCAGAGCTAGCAACTTTCCCGAAGGCTTTTAAAACAGAAGTAGGTGCAGTTTTCTCTTGTGCCACCCCACAAAGGACTTCAAAGGACTGTCATGTTATCCAGCAGCCTTCAAATTCCGGGTCTAACGGCATCACCAAATTCTGTAGCATCTAACTACAGCTATTTTGAGATACAGGCAGCCGAAAGAAACAGGAAGAGATGTAAAGGTAGCAGGAAAGGTTACATAAAGGTAGCAGGAAAGGTTATAGTCTTCTATCGGGAGGGAGAGGATAAGTAAAGCAGAGCAGAGCAAAAGAAAACTATACTCATGAAACAGACCTGAAGTTTACAAACAATATAAAACAACTGGGTCAGAGATATATTTGGTTTTTTGGGATTATTTTATTTGTTTGGATTTTTTTTTAATAAATTAAAAAAAAAAAAAAAAAAAAAAAGGAAGAAAAGGGGAAGTAAAAGCACTTGTACCAAAACAGACAACCCACTGCATTAAGAAGCTTTGCTGAAACATCTAAATATCCAGAGGCAAAGAGTGCAGGAGACATTGAGGAGGTAGATGGAAAGCAGAAGAAAGGGGGTAAAGAAACAAACAAACCATTGTCTTTGGAGAGAGAACTTAACAAAATAATTTTCTAGACTGGCTTATCTGAAGGTACATAATGAAATTTTCACAGTAAATAATATTTTTCTTCCATGGCAACTGTTAACAGCAAGAAATGTCAGCAATCCTCCATGAGTTTGTTTTCCTTACAACAGATAAATGAGGTAAAACATCTGTGTACAAACTAGTCTGGGGATCTGCACTTTAAAATCAGCTGGGATTACTGAGATTCATGTCACAGTGTGGCTTTTCAATTACTTAAGTCACAGTTCATGGAAAAGCGTATAACATTCAATAGAGAAGCACCCCCATCTCCTGTGGCATCTCAAGTTAGGACCCTTATGCTAGCATCATCTCAAAACTCAAGTGGAAAGTTAGGTAGCTAGATTTGCAGAAGTGCTAAGTACCCAGCAGTTTCCACTCAGAGCCTGATGGATTTTTTGAGAAGCAGGTGCTACTCAAGAACAGATTTGGCTTTCAAACAATTCCTCTGGCACCCCTCCCCCAGTAATTAATTACAATGCTTCTCCATGCCTCCACTCCCTTCTCTGCCTAAGGAAATTAACATCTCTTCATATACATGTATAACAAATAACAATCATCCATGCATTTCTCTTTAAGAAAGGGTATTTCACATTCCTACCTCACTACAGTAAAAGCCTCTTTGCTAACAATACTGCCACTGACTTGAAAAGACTGGTCTTAAAAAGGGGTCTAGGCTGGCATTACTAGCTTCATTTTTTAATTCACGTATATTAACTAAAATGAAAACAAAAAGCCCAGTGAAGACACTGCAACTCCCCCACCACTATTTTCCTGCCCGAGTCAATTCAATGGGATTTAAGGAAGTTACAGCTTGAGGCCACTCTTCCAGTTCTTCAAACTCGGGTACTAATGAGTCAATGTGCTCGCAGTGTGCAAGTGCAGTTCAGCCTCTGAACATGATTTATAACTAAGGCTGGTTGACCAAACTTGACTGACAGAGTAACTGTTGACAAATACTTGGAAGGAAGTCTAACAAACCAGCCTCAAAAGAAAGGTTGGTCATGCGTAATCCAGCCAAAGAGAGGCACAGATCTATTATGCAACAGGAATAATGGAAATATTGCCCTGCTTACCATTTCTCCCCAATTTACTCAGTAACAGACAACATCCCTGTTAGGATTAATAACTGGAAATCAAGAAAGACTAGAAGTATTAAAGATTGATATACATTTCAGAAGAAAGACAAAATGTGCTTCTTCCGATTTGCCTCAGTTATAGGAACAAATAGGATTCTCGGAAAATGCTGCAGCTACTAGCTCATTCTTACAGAGGCAGGAGTAGCAAGAAATTACTTCACTCATATTTTAGAAAGGAAATGATATCACAGAATGGTGTCTTGTGAGAAGCCTAATACGATCTGAATGAAGCACATTCCAAGAAACTAAATCAGTCTCTCCTTGACACCGGGTAGCATTAAACGGCTCAAGCAAACTGCAACAATTCTGGACACGAGTAAACATGCAGACTAGGTATCTGTGAAACTATAAAAAGAAAGCGAGATGTCTGTGAGATCTGCATGTGCAAAGCTGAATATGGGTAAGATTTTCAAAACAGTATTTTGAATCTATGCGCCAAAGTCCTGAATAAGTGCTTACTGGAACACACGCCTCCTTCAAGGACACAGCTTAAACTGTTTTTCCTATTAAGGGAGTATCCAGTAAGCTGTATATAATGTTAAAAAGCGAAGCTAGAAGATAAAACATTCTATGTCCTTCAGTATGCTGTAGCAATTGCTGGTCCAAAGAAAGACAGCAAAGTGGAATTTTCTGTGCAAGATGAACCTGAAAGTTAAATTGTGCCATTAGCAAAAGTCTGTTTGTTATTTCCTCTTTCCTTTTTGATATAGGATCACTAATACAACAAAGAATATTATCCTTTTCCTTCTTTTAAAGAAAATGGACAGTTGCCATGGTTAGAAGTTGCACATAGAATTCAAGAACAAGATTTAGATATGGTAAGGGAAATAGATCTCCTCCACTTGTGTTCACTTTTGCATCCACCCTGCAAAGATCAGATTCTTAGACTTCATATGAGCTCTGCCTCTGAGCTACTTAACTTAAAGATTTTAAGTATCTCAAGTTATTTCATGCTGCAGAATAGGATCCCTTAATTATTTGATACCTATAGCAGTCTAATTTGACTATATAATGCACGAACATTTGTAGCTTTTCTGAATGGACAGGCATTGCACATTGGAGGATAACTACAAATCTGATGTACAGAAGACAGACAATAAGTAGTTAGCAATTTGTGAAAAGGTCTATTAACACTCAGCCTGGGCTCCCCCAGGAAACAGGATGCCAACTTTCAAGTAGTCTCAGGACATTCATCCTTGGCATTCTCACTGGAGACAGCACTTTGTCCTTGGCATTACGCACTACATTGGCTTGGGGCATTTTCTGTGGAGATGTGATTATTTAGTGGTAAAAACCAGAATTAAACTCTTACAGTTCTTAGGCTTTGTGCCTTAATTACAGAATGGCAGGGGGTTTTTTCCTTCATAAAAATCACATATAAAATTAAAAATATGATTGCAAAGCATAGTGTGTGAGGGCAGGAAGAATGTACAGGTTTTCCAGGGTGCCATATTTCACGCTGCTTGTAAGATTAGCCAATTTAAGGAAAAGATTACAGCATATGACTGTACTTCCAGAAAGAAAAGAAAAAACAACTTATAGAACAGAACCACCCAATCTGTTGGAGATACTTTAAATATTACAAAGTACATTCGGCTATAGTTAGTCTAAATATAAAACCTCAAAAATGAAACCTCTTTCAGGATGTATATGCAGTACTTCAAATTACAGTAATTGAACAACATGCAGGTGTACTTCCTAGTACCATTTGTGGGCCTTGTGGTTTCCTTCCCTTTCACATTACACTGCAGGATGGCTTACCCAGCAGGAGGACAAACCAGTTTAAATGTCTGATTTAGACATCAACCAATATTCCCAGCCACACTTTCCTAGTCTACTTTTTGCTTGCTACTCTCTTCATACAGAGAAGTGTAATGAAAGTTGGCTTTCAAGACACCAATTTTGTTATTGGTGGTCTTTGATTCTTAGCTTTCTTTTTTTTATGGTTTCTGTTGGCACAAAGCTTCAGTGACTTTGTTCCTCATGTTCCACTTTACTGTAAAAAACTGCAGCAAAAGTTGCACTGTGGACTTCTGCATTAATACCATTGAATTGGATCAGGTCTGCTCTAATTCAAGATGCAAACGAAATGTTTCAGAGAAAAAATCAAAACCATTTTTGAAGACCTATGTAAGAAGCTGGATCAGACACATAATCCAGCTGCACCCAAGTGATTTGAGCCAGGTTTAACAATGAAGGAAGTGGAGGACAGTCAGATGCAAAAACAGTGCAAGAGACAGCAGCAATGAAATGTATTTGTACAAATGAGCATGTAAAATAGAGTACAGAGGAGCACAGTTTGCACCTGTGTTACTTGAGAGTTTTTCCTACAGGATTTATGCAATGATCAGAACTCAGGAGTTGCATGCAGAATTTAAGCTAAACTGAAAAACAAATCCTTCATGAAACAAACTGTTAAAATCCAACATTATGCATTTTTCTCCTTTTTCCTTAAAGTGAACAGCACCATAAACTTCAATTAAATAAGTGGACTAAAACTTCCTTTTGCCATTGCTCTAACTTCATTAATCTATTGTTAAACTGGAGTCATACAGAACCGATTAAAGCATGGCAGATGAAGTCTAAACGCTTTCTTAAACAGGAAACTAAAATGCATTAAAATCTTAGAAAAGACAGCCCACAAACCAAATTTGAAAGCCATATACTACACAAGTGAAGCAGAAGATGACATATTTCAGACTTTAAAGATGGGCATGATTTTCTGTGGTGGCAAGACAAACACAACACATGAATGGCCTGCTAACATTTTAGGCTAGTACTTCTGGCTGCAACACTGTACTGCAGAAGTGCTGCAGAAACTTCTAGTGCAAGATGTGAATGGAGTAAGGGCTTCCTTGACAAACTCAAGTTGTTTACTAGTATAAATGCATTTATCTAAAATTCACTACTATTTTGACACTACCTCCAGACGGGGAAAAAATACTTTTTTTCCACTTCTCCCCTACCACAGTATTTTAGACCTTTAGTGAATTAGATGATAAGTAGCAATACTAGAATGGAAAAGATAAGGAAGACACATTTGGATTTTTTTCCCCCAGATTGTTTTGGGTCTTCTCTAAGCAGTTTAAAGTATGTGTTTCAGAATATCATGAGACCAGATGAGGAATATTCTAACTATGATTAAGAATAGTAATCATAAGCCTTACATAATAATCATCATGTAAGCCTTACATCTTACACCTTCTTCTTCACATGACTGGAATCACATCCACCAACCACGTGGTCATGCACAAGCCATGCAACAAGGAACACTGGCTATGCGAGTGAAGATGCAAGTCCAGCCACGCAATTGCAAAGGTAAAGGGGAGGGAAAAGTTGCAGGGTTCTAGATCAAGAGGCAGCAGGGAATGGCCCTGGTGCATTGTCCTTCATCACTGTCTTTCAAACTGACAGTTTGTACCTCAAAATGCCTAAGATAAAGGAAGTATTAGGACTTTAGGCATGGGTTTTTGTTTTACTAGGCTAGAAAAAAACATACCCGAAGATGTCTATGGAGATTTTACACTCACCAACTTCATAGCTGCTAGCAAGCCAAGTCAGGCTTGCTGACCTGTGACTGAAGCTTCCTGCAGACACTTCTGGACCATGTATAGAAAGGGCAGACAACAGGCTGGGAACACCCACTGCACTTCACTTCTTTCTGGCACAAGAATGAAATACACGTTTTACACTGTGGAGTTTTTCTGGCTCCCTGCCTCCCCTGCTTCAGAGGCGATAACCACTGACACTAGTGCTTCAGGAGAAGTCCTGTCTCTTTCCCATTTCGTCTTCCTGCATCAGCAATCATTCATGCCTCCGCTGCTTGCAGTACAGCCCTTACTCTCCTCTCTTCCTCTCAGTCATCTTCTTCAAACATCATCATTTCTTACCTGGTCTTATCACCCCTACATCTGCTACTCAAGTGCCTGCCTTCTCTTCTCCCCACTCCCCTCACCTCCACAGGGTGGGTTTTTTGATTATGGGGTTTTAAGGATTGGAAATTTTAAAGTTTAATTTTAAATTTCCTGATCGGGCTACCATTTCCTTCTTCCTTCCTTCTTACAGAGTCTTAAGGACAGAGAGTCTTCCTCCTCACACCCAACTCTCATTCTAAAATTAAACTTTTTTTCATAGGTTGGGTACATAAACATCTGGGGATGCTCCAGAGGTGGGAGCAGGCCAGAGGAGAAACTGCAGGGCCAGCAGGAGAGACTGCAGCTCTTTGGTATGCCACTTACACTTCCAGTTTCACTATTATGCTAGTAATAAAACCACCTCCTTGTCACATATTCTCCA
The DNA here is from genome assembly GCF_004027225.2 of Strigops habroptila. Classification (NCBI taxonomy): domain Eukaryota; kingdom Metazoa; phylum Chordata; class Aves; order Psittaciformes; family Psittacidae; genus Strigops; species Strigops habroptila. The sequence continues at coordinate 54,711,843 of NC_044302.2, read as the reverse complement.
GGGTCAATTAATGTGCGGACTTTTCCTTCCCTGGGCTCTCTGGCTGAAAGATTTGACAAGTAACAGTGAAATCAGAGCCAAAAAAAAACCCTGGGTGTGTTCATAGAAAGGAAGTGCACAGTATGAAGGATAAGCCCAAACATGTTTGGTATCATCAGTCATACTGAAAATACCTCGGAGTTGTCAAAGGAACATGGGGGAAGGGAGAAAGAAGAAAACTGTAACGTTAGCCATTTACGAGTATTTAAATGAAATTCAGCATAAATTGGGCATTTTTACGGTAAAGCATCAAGTTTGACTGCTACCTAAATGACATACTTCATGAATGGTGCTCAGAAGCACAAAGAATAAGGTAAAATAGATTACTACATAGTACCTGAGAAATGAAACAGTGTTTTGCAGGCTTCGCTCTCAATGAGAGTTGTGCAATATGTTCCACAAGTTACACCTCTTTCTGAGGAAGCAGCATGCGTAAGATTTTTATGCATATTTCCTGAAGTACTGATACCTAACAGAATCCTTCTGCATGGTTCATTTGAATTTTTAGACAGTAAAATATGAAACAGTAAAGGATAACATTAAAGTAGAATTTACAAGCTTCTAAAATTAAAGTTGCTGTACAGAACGAGCTCATAAGAAACCAGCAGTAGTTTCAGGGTTCAACTGTTACATCAGTACTTGCGTAACCCACAGAAATTAACCCTACATAAATGCTCTGCAATCATATCACTTACTAAAGTCAAATAGGAATAGATCTATCCCAGAATTTAGCTGGAGGCAAATTCAGCTGATTAAAAACACTGGCCATTCATCTACATTATTTAACACCACACCAAAGCATGTGTACTTGATGGGAATTAGAAAGTAGTAAAGGCAAGATGTATGGGTCCTTCAAAGCTAAGCAAAGCAGGATAAGCAGTAGCACAGGATATTAAATTGCAAGTTAAATTATTAAAAGCCATGAAAAGTATCACACAAGGAACACCAAAGGAGTTTCATCATCTTATTGAAGGATTAGGTACTGGAGACCTATTTAGAAGCTTACTTTGAACAAGGAAATCAGAATGTGAAATTGACATAAAGTAATTAGCAAATCCATCAAGAATATACTTTGGTAAGAAAACTAAGGAAGAAGTAAGTACAGGTGGCTGCACATACCATGAATATCAGAGTCTGTTGGGGCAACAAGACAATTTAAATAACTAAATTAATTGAGGGTCACGAAGTACCTGGGCCTCCTGTTAAAAGTTAGTCTAAATTACATATGAATATTAATCAATTTGTTTTTATTATGAGCACAAAGGAAATTTGCATATATAATTCTGCTGGACTTCTTATCAAGCGGCTCATCACCACAGATGCACTTTAAACGCTGCTTCATGAGAACCACCATGAAAACAGATCCAACCTACTTAAGGTTAAAATCCCTATCACGCTTTGATGGTTTTGATGCCACAATAAATATTCATAGATCTGTCATCTATGTTTACCTCAACATTTAAAGTGAAAAGTAAACTGACAGTATTGCCTACCTGAATTCCGCAACTTCAGTTAGTCTAGTCCTTTCTTCAAGCAGCAAGTTACTCACTGAAGAGATCCCCAATTCTAGAGACCAAGGAAGGAAAATAATAGTTACTTATGCCATCTCTTACATTTCATAATGCAAATTACTTATAACGAAGAGCAATGTAATTTCATGTTAGCATGAAGAAAACAGCTATTAAGAGGTAGCTACCAAGAGAGTCAGTAGTTTCTCTAACTGTTCTCCCTTGCAGAGTACCACAGATGTCAGGACAGCTGAGCTATTGCCATTTGTGAATGAATTCAAGGATTACAGGCTATCTCGTTCACTGCTGTGTTGGCAAAAAACCTTCACTGATTTGTGCACTCTTTGGTATGCTTTATTCTCATCCTAACAACATGTTTACACACTGTTAATGTATATATATGTATGACATAGTTAAAGGAAATAAATAGGGAGCACAGGTTCAATAGCAGTAACTACTTAAGTTTTGGCAGCTCCCTTTGCTAGGGTCAGACCTTAGTACCAGCAGGGGCTGGTGGAAACACCCTAAACCAGATGTATATTCAAACATTTTTTGTGCAAGTTTAGATAATCCTTCTTACTGATCAGCCTTGGGATCACTGGCAATAGCAGGCAGTTCAGGGAATAACTGGTTTGACCCAAGTGCCCAATAAAAAATGTAATTTGGCAGTTAAATCTCATGACATGCGTGAGGTTTAGCAAACAAGTTTGTAATTGAATTATTGCCTATGACATCTGCTACCAAGTTCAGAATTTCTCACTAAAAGAAGTACTGCAGGCAATAACATAAAGGAAAAACATCCACAAGAGCTGGCTCTGATCGACAAGAAGAATCACTGCTCTAAAATCTGCTGGAGTAGCAGCACATTATTTATTGATGTTAAACCTGCATTTAAGGAAAAAAAAAAAGGGAAAAAAAAAGGGAGGGGAAAAAAAAAAAGGAGGGGGAAAGAGGGGGGAAAATGGGGGGGGAATAACGGGGGGGGAGAAACGGGGGGCGAAGGAAAGGGGGGCGAAGGAAAGGGGGGCAAAGGAAAGGGGGGCAAAGGAAAGGGGGGCAAAGGCCAACAAAAAACCTGAAACCCCAACAAACCAGAACACCGCTGTATTCAGAGGGCATCCACCCATAATGGCAAACTGTTGTGAAAGCAGTCATATATCGGAAACGGGCCTCAAAACAAACAGAAGCTGTGAGGAAAGCTAAAAACCCCAAACAATCCATATCACATTTCAAATGTTCACGTAAAATAAGGTAAAAGTTGTAGTAAATTAAATTTTATGCATCTCCTATGTTAGGTAGGGCAATGTTTGGTAGATTTTATTAAAAACCCCAACACAAAAGCAAACAAACAAAACCCCAAACAAAACTAAATGAACAAACAAATCAAAAAACCCCAAACAGGCAAAAGCCCTCGAAAAAATAACTGATCTACACTTCAGCTTCCCAGTGTTTTCACACTCCATGGCAAGACATTTCCTTGCCAACTTTCATAGAGGCCTTGTTTGTCATATTTCAGCCCTTTCTTGCAAGCAAACTAGGGAACAGCCTCCTGCTTTTTCTCAGACTGTCATAAACCAGATTAAAAAGTAAAATCCAGAGGTTTTTTTTCTTTACCCCTGTAGTTTTCAGAAGAGACTGTCATAAAAATTTATGTAGTAGAAAGAGATGAGGCAGATGAGAGAAAAAAGGTAAATCAAGAGAAGAATGCTAGGGAGGAAAAGAGAAGAGCGAAACTTGTCTGGACAGCGTTACATGTCAAAGAGACAGAAAGCTTTGATCACCTTTTTTGTTAGGATAGAAATCTGGGTGGTCAGAAAGAAAGACTTCACAACGGTGGATTACTAAGAGGAACAGTATTAGGAAATGGCTGTAACTGCCATTTTGTTTGTGTTTGATGATTGCATTGCCCCAGCATGATATGAGGAAACTCTGTGGAAAGAATATTTGGGACTCCTTTCTTTGGCTAAGGAGTCAGACAACAGCTTCTTACTCTTTGTCTATCTTCAGTTACCTCAGAATAATTCAGAGACAAAAGTAAACTTTAATTAACAGAACAATAAACCTGTCAGACTATAAGATGTCCAGAGTTACTGGACAGAGGCCCCAAAGATGGGACATCTAGTCGGAGCAAAGGAGGACATTATAAAGAGAGGAACAGAGGCACACAGGGAAAACAGTTCAGTATCACAACACTTGGGTTCCACATGAACTATATTTAGAACCTTAGAGTTTTGATGAGTTTTCTTTCCCCTGGTAAAATAATCACATCACAATAAAGTGTTTCTCAGACAAAACAGCTGAGCAAGCAGCTTATAACACATGACACTGTACTGGTTGCCTAACAAGTTCAATAAGAAAGCAAATTAAAACCTTAAAGACAGCAAGGCAAACATCCATTTTTAGAGTAGATGTCAACTTCATAACTGAATTGTCACTCACTGAAAGTTGGCTACCTTTGAGTTAAAGACGGTGGACAATATCTGATACAGACAGGAGAACCAATTAATTTAACTGTAGTTAAACATGGACCTCCTCACCCAAATGCAATACAACTGAAATCAAAGCAGAGAAAGATTCATATTAGTAAATTTTACAGAGAGAAAAGTGAGACAATCTTGTATTATGAGATGTTAGCATAGAGTACATGTTAACAGTACAAATAACAACCTAAAACTGTGTAAAGACTGAAATTCTGTATAGGCCATTTCAATATGTATAAATGCTATTACAAGTGACGTAACAGTAGATACAAGAGTAACTATATTTATGACTTCTAAGCCAAATGTCTTCTTGCAACCATCTCCTTAAAGAAAAATAGACTACGTAGAAAATAAATGAATTACACTTGCCTAAACTGTAGCATTAGAAATCTAGGGCCACACTGTAAGAGCGTCACAATACAAAAATAAAAACCATCCTTGTACAATAATATTTTTAAAAGTCAATCATGAATGAGATCTGGACCAGAAGTTGTAAGTCATCGTGTCACAGCTAGAGTCCCAGATAATTAAAGCCTGTAGACTAAACCCACACCCTAATGGACAATTTAATTCACAAAACCACTCCTATAAATGGTAGACTTCTGGCTTGAAAGGCTATTAAATGAACTGGCACAGACTACCAGCCAGCAGAGTGGAAAGAACAGTTGTTTGCAGGTACTGCCAAGGCACACTACTAATCAAGCTGTAACCACTTTCTATGAAGTCTGGATGGCTTATTGAAGACTTGCCTACATCATTCATTCATTAAGAATGTCAGTTATAAATAGCAATCGTCTAAGTGTTAGTATTTGCATGAGAATTCTTAGCTTCATGCTTGTCTGAAGCCTCATTTTCAGAGCTAACAATTCAGTATATGTCCTGTATTTCTAAATAATAATTAAATTAGTGATTTAACCAGTTATAAGAAATTGCTAATGTTGCAACATTAGCAGGCAATTTCATCATTATTCTGACATTATTTGCTCAGATGATTTATTTCACTTAGTCCATCACAGCTTAAAAGGCATATTAGCCTTTTTGAGAAGTTCAGTATAAAAACACTGTATGAAAACAAGGATGATAAAAGTACAAATCAATATGATAAATGGCCTACAGATTGCCCTAGAAAGGTGAAACATATCTATTAGTACAGTGCTTCTACTTGAAGAGAAATCATTGTTTTTAGAGAATCTAAATGACAAAGAAGTCTATTTTTATGGGGCAGCTACGAAAGTGTCGTAAGGATTAACACTTGAGCAGATAAATTCTGTTACTACTAAATGTATCAAATTCAGAGAGAAAATAATTAGTGCAGTCCCATAGCATTTTCCAAGTTGTTTTCTAATTACATAAACCAGGTTGAAATTTGATAAAGAACTTGAAGACACTAAGTAAAGTTTAAGATTTAAAAATGCATTTGTGTCCTAAGGAGAAGTATTTTCTAAGCTAAAGAAGCCAGGAGTTTATGGTAGATGAAGAGTTAAATAGCCTGCTAACATCCAGTCCTTCCCATTGGGGGGGGGGGGGGGGGGCGGGGAAATCCAGACATTGAACTTCACCAGTTAAATCAGTTTATCTATTAAAAAAAAAAAAAAAAAAAAAAAAAAAAATCTACGCTTGATATTGGGTTTTGTTATCTTGATTAGAACACCTGACTTTTTCATGCTTTTGCAAGCCATTAAAAACAGAAATGGAAGAAATTCCAAGAATTAGTTTTGCACCTGCAAAGTAATTTTCATATCTCTATAGCCATATATAGTATATACTCACAGATCTACAATCATCCTTCCATTCCAATCAATGGCAAAGTCACATACATACAGAAAATTGCAGATAGCCATTACAGCATATGTTATCATTTCATTATGACACTCATAACTTGTACACCATTCCATTTAATAGAGCCATAATGAATATGCATAGAGCTAATAAATGTCAGTGAGTTCAGAGCTGTGCATATTGGGAAGCAAAAGAGCCATAAGGTTGTAACACTGAATGTAAGTCAAGGCACAAAGAATCACAGAAGCTGCCCCAACCCTGGAAGTATTCAAGCCCAGGTTAGATGTGTCTTCAAGCAACCTGGTCTAGTGGGAGATGCCCGTGCCCATGGGAGGGGGGCTGGATCTTGATGAGCTTTAAGGTGCCTTCCAACCCAAACCATTCTATGATTCTGCAGTTTTAGTTTCTCCCATCAGACGGATATGTCACAAAATTAGAGTCCTTTAAAGGACAACACAGATACACAGTTTATACTTAGATACCTCTAAAGGAGGAAGGTATCTATTCACCAACCTAGCCTAGAAGAGGACTTGGGACAGCAGCCTACTTGAACTTATCTCTGAGTATCTTTTCCCCCATCTCAAATATTATTTTCAAGAGATCCTTAGAAGATGGCAACACTAAGACATTTCACTATTTTATACTATTTACATTTACCCTCACTGGCCTCCAGAAATCTCCCCAAGAAAAAAACCCAACACAATAATAATTCTCTTGGAAACTACTAAGAGTCAGACCCACAGAAGGCTGACCCCCAGGTCATGTTTATCTGTTCTGGCATTAAGCTTCCTTATTTTTTCTCTGTTCTAATTAAATTCTTTTGCTTATCAGTGACACAGGTGTGTCTACTTGGATAATGAATGGACGACACTATATGAACACTCTAAGGAGAAGACTGAAAGATACCTGGGTCAAAGGTTGGGAGTGCAGAAATTCGGCTATGAAAGGTGTGAAATCTTGTATTTCATTCAAATTAGACACACTGGATTTTTAATATGGAAAAATTCAATATATATTATAATGTTTGAGAGGCGAAGCCTTTCACAAAAAGAAGGAAAAAGTATCTGTGTGCTAACACCTCTTTCTCAGATTTTTTTACTAGCATACAACCTAAATCTAACAGTCATCTCTTTTACCATATGTAAAAGCTTTCCTTTTCACAAGTAAATGGTTGATAGTCTAATACCATCAGGGGGTTTGGTGGGTGGAAGGTGCATTTAATAGTATGCTTTTCAGAAGCACGTACTATGTTTTCATACCTGCCGACACAGACTTCGAGAACTTGCTATGAATAACTTAACTGATTCATCAGATAAAGGATGTAATTTACTTAAATTTTTGCTTCAAAATCTAGCATGAACACTCACCTCATCTGTCTGCTTTAAATCACACAGGTGACAATCAACCCATGTGCTACTACAAATCCCGTATGTAACAGTAGACAGGCTGAGACAGACATTAAACATCTTCTTCAACAAGCAAAGAAACAACCTAGAATGTCATCAGCTATACAAACAGCTCCATTCCCTACGCACTAGAATTCAGCCTTTGCAAAAAGAGCCTTGAAAAACCGCAGCTTGTTTTTCTAAGGCAACGACTTTCAAAGTCATCACTTCCCACACTTACCCTCTCAAAAGAGGCCTGGCATTGAGAAGAAAAACATACCATAGTAATAAACATTATTACTATGACAGACTTCATATAACAAGTGAATAACACTGTGAAAACAAAATACACCAAGTGATGTGAACACACACGTGGATAGCTCAGACCTACATCTGACTGTGTCAGCTCACGACAGTTTGGCTGAGTATTCGTGTCACACAAGGCTAATTACTCCACTCTGCCGGTGGCACAGGCAGCTCTCATGAACCTCCCCTGACTCATCTGAACCCTGATATAGAGAGGGCATTTCAACTCTACATCCCTCTTCATGGTTTTGCTATAGGGTTTCTCAATGAAATAGAAGACCGAAGAAGCCCATTCTCTTAGGCCATCTGACACAAATCTTGTAACTTGGTCTGCATTTTGAACTGGTATCAATGCCCTGTAATTGTCAATAGCAGTGAGCCATTGTTTTTAAACTAGTAAGTTACTGCAACCCATTAAAATTTAAGACAATCAATACAGTTAAAGGTAAAATAAATCACAGAATGGTTTGGGTTGGAAAGGACCTTAGGATTATCTAGTTCCAACCCCCCTGCCATGGGCAGGTACGCCTCACACTAGACCATGTGGCCTAAGACCCTGTCCAACCTGGCCTTGAACACTGCCAGGGATGGAGCATTTATGACTTCTTTGGGCAGCCTGTTCCAGTGCCTCACCACCCTCACTGGAAAGAACTTCTTCCTTATATCTAACCTGAACTTCCCCTGTTTCAGTTTAAACCCATTATCCCTTGTCCTATTGCTACAGTTCTTAAGGAAGATTCCCTCCCCAGCATCCTTATAGGCCCCCTTCAGATATTGGAAGGCTGCTCTGAGGTCTCCATGAAGCCTTCTCTTCTCCAGGCTGAACAGCCCCAACTTTCTGAGCCTGTCTTTTTATGCAAGGCGTTCCAGCCCCCTTATCATACAAACCTCTCTTCCCCTCTCCCCCCCCAGTTTATTTAGATTACAGTAGTAAAGAGTCAAAAAATGTCAGTTTTAACTTCCCCTTGTTCCACACACAAAGCACAACCAGTCTTCCTACAAATTCATAGGAACTTGTAAGTTGATCTGTCATCAGCACTGACTAAGGCTAATTATTAAGAACCAGCTTCAGCACTATAAAACAGAACACAGTTCCTCTTTTTTTTTTTCTTCAGAACTAATTCTGTGTCTACGGCAACAAGTGCATGTACAAAAGCATCCAGACAGACTTACCCAAATCAAAGCCTTAAACATTCACAATGACTTGGCAGAAACCACCAGGACATGAGCTATCAGTAGTAGAGTGTCCTCAGTATGTAGCTCTAGCTGTAAAACACTCACTTTTAAGCCTATCCATAAGATCTTAGAGAGGCAACAAAGAAGCTTTGAACTTTCTTGCTACAAGATTCTTATATGCCATTTCCTGAAGAGAAAGAAGACTCAATGATTACCCACATACCTGATTATTTCAGTGGATTAGTTACAAAGAAATCTGATTAAGAATCAGACTATAAGCACTATTAGCCGCGTAATATTACTTTGTTTTTAATTAAGCAAAGGACATATCTACATCAAAGAACAAGCAGTGCTAGTGACACTGAGCATATGCAATATTAACAGATTCTGTTAACGCAGATTCTGACTCTAGCCTTCCTCCCACATACACACACATATTACCATGGTGATTTGCAGAATTTGCTGCCTGGGATTTCAGAACAGTACAGTATTTGAAATGCCCTCAGCATCTTTGAATAGATGCAAACACAAATTAAGTCACATTTAAATAGACGATAAGACAAATAGTTTGATAAAGCTGTCATTACAGAAGAACACTAACAAAAAAAATCTTAATATGACCTCAACCAGTGGAAAGAAAGCAACAAAGCTTTCACATTATGCTTTCTGACCCTGAAAGAAAGGGAACTAAGTTTAACGACTGAAGAAAAGAAATAGTATATTCAGTACAAAAAGCGTAATCTAGCTTCCACTGTCTGTGGAAATGTCACTTCCAGAACAACATTTTCTTCTTTAAAGGAATTCTTAATTTATACACCTTTTCACTAAAATGCATGCTTATGTGGAATATAAAAGGTCTATAGTGGGGGGGGGAGGGGGGCGGGGCGAAGAAGGGGAAAAAAAAAAGGTATCACCTTAGGAAATTAGGATCCTCTTACTATGAATACACACATATCCTGAAAACAGAGTGCACAGCACTGGGAGCAAAGGCAACAATCCTTGGTTTTTTTGTGTATCTGCGTTATCCTATACATACAGCGATAACATCACATATTAGTTTGTAAGCACCATGGGATACAACTAACGATTCTGATTCTACTGAAGAAATACATGGGACATGGCTTCGCCATAACTGCTACCTGCAAGTTATGACCAAGATTACCCTTACTACATTCTTGCAGAGATGCAATTGACTTTCTTCACAGACACAGTTGTAGTGGATTTAGGATCTCAGTGAGAGGTTCACCACTAACTTCATCATAGCCAGAGTTTAACTTGAAACACTTGAAACAGAAAGGCATCCCTCACCACTCCTACTGACTTCCTGGGAAAGGCCTGCAGTAAGTGGAAGCACCACTTAACAATCATGCATGAGCAAGTACAAGGAGCTGGTGCAGGGATTTACAGGCTCTTCTTCAGAGACCTCACAGGAAGCTTGGCAATGGTGTATGTTTCATGAGGAAAACTGCATTAGAGTCAATCGTCACTATTTCAACACTGAAATAAGACGTCTTGATTACGCAGCAAACCCTGGCTGTACCAGTGACACTATCAGTGACACGCCCCCACTGTGAGCAGACCACAGTGCACTAAACATTTGTGCAAGATGAATTTTTGATAGGACAACAACAACAAAGGAATGCACCAGAGCTACTGACATAGTCTAGTCGTCCATTAGCTCCACAAATTATTCCTCCCATATGCTTGAGGACAATTAAAATAAAAATAAATCTGGTGCATAAATAAATCTGGATAAGACTGCATGAAATACCAAAACTAAAGCAATTATTTAAAGACCACTCCTTGCTCCCTCCTTCCTCCCCCTAAAAATTAGAGGTACTTAAAGCAAGTATTTCTAAACCTTTCTTTCAGTCCACTGTAGACTGACTTCTTGGAAATGTAACCAGGAAATAAACCAGTAAACTCCTGCTTCTGAAATACATACACATACTTTTGGCTGGAGAAGAATTTCTACCATATCCCAAAATCTGTTTATACAGTTCAGGTGAACAGGACTACTCTTAACTTCAAACTACTTTTTTACATCAATTTTAATTTATTTTTATTATCTCAAGGGAGAATAAGCTGTATAAAACTGAGCTTTATTGGAAAAGGACTTCAGTACTGAAAAACAGAGCAAGACGCCATTCACTTGAAAGGTAAAGAGAAGAAATAGGTAGTCAAGCTCAAATGTAAAATTGTTCTCAGGAAGCTTTAAAGGAGTAGGTGGAATTCCTTTAGCAATTGGTGTTTGATGAGAATAGCTGCATCACATGGGGCCAATTAAAAGAGATGTTATCGGTCAGCACAAGAGTTAATGAACATGAGATAAAAGCAACTAATAAACGTAACAGAGCCTTCTGCATATAGTATTTCAATACTTACTAGTATGACTGTTTTGACAAAGCCAACAGCAAATTGAGTCCTATTTTTGCACAACATTTGAATAGTCTCCAAATTCAGTGGGTGAGTACAAAAAAGGTGACAAAAAATCCCCTTCCAAAAAGGAAGTGAGGGAAAAGTATATTAAGCCCATACAAAGGTAAGCCTGTATTTTGACAGAAAAGACACTAATTTTAAGGCTGAAATCAGCAACTTCATTCAAGAGACCGACACACTTATTTTTTCTAAGAGGACAATTGGGATTTTGACTGGGAAGGCCTTGGTGACAACAATTTTTCCATTTCTTCCACTTGGAAGATAAATGCAGGGACTGTGAGAATGAAAACCTTAGGCCCACTGTAGGACAGGATCAGGTTCAAGATCATCTTAGGAACCTGAACGTGCACAAGTCCGTGGCAAGGGCAAATCCTGTCTGACCAATTTGGTGGCCTTCTATGATGGGGCTACGGAACTGATGGATAGGGGCAGAGCAGTTGATGTCGTCTGCCTGGACTTGTGCAAAGCGTTCGACATTGTCCCGCATGACATCCTTGTCACTAAACTGGAGAGACATAAATTTGATGGATGGACCACCCAGTGGATAAAGAATTGGCTGGATGGCCGCATGCAGACAGTTGCAGTCAATGGCTCAATGTCCAACTGGAGATCGGTAACGAGTGGTGTCCCTCAGGGGTCACAGAGGTGCTGCGACTGATCCTGTTCAAAATCTTTGTCAGCGACATGGACAGTGGGATTGAGTGCACCCTCAGCAAGTTTGCCGACAACACCAAGCTGTGTGGTTCGGTTGATATGCTAGAGGGAAGGGATGCCATCCAGAGCGACCTGGACATGCTTGAGGGGTGGCCAATGCCAACCCCATGAAGTTCAACATTGTGAAGTGCAAGGTCCTACACCTGGGTTGGGGCAATCCCAGGCACAGCTACAGGCTGGGCAGAGAGTGATTCAGAGCAGCCTGAGGAGAAGGACTTGGGGGTGTTGGTCAGTGAGAAACTGAACATGAGCCGGCTTCAGCGTGTGCTTGCAGCCCAGAAAGCCAACCGTATCCTGGGCTGCATCAAAAGAAGCGTGACCAGCAGGTCAAAGGAGGTGATCCTGCCCCTCTGCTCTGCTCTCATAAGACCCCACTTGGAGTACTGTGTGCAGGTCTGGCGTCCTCAGCATAAGACATGGAGCTGTTGGAGCAAGTCCAGAGGAGGGCCACGAGGATGATAAGAGGGCTGGAGCGCCTCCTGTATGAAGACAGGCTGAGAAAGTTGGGGCTGTTCAGCCTGGAGAAGAGAAGGCTGCGTGGAGACCTCAGAGCAGCCTTCCAGTATCTGAAGGGGGCCTATAAGCATGCTGGAGAGGGACTCCTCATTAGGGACTACAGCAATAGGACAAGGGGTTAATGGGTTTAAACTAAAATAGGGGAAGACCAGGTTAGATATAAGGAAGAAGTTCTTTCCTGTGAGGGTGGTGAGGCACTGGAACAGGCTGCAAAAAGAAGTCGTAAATGCTCCACCCCTGGCAGTGTTCAAGGCCAAGTTGGACAGAGTCTTGGGCAACATCGTCTAGGGCAAGGTGTCCCTGCCCCTGGCAGGGGGTTAGAACTAGATGATCTTACGGTCCTTTCCAACCCAAGCCATTCTATGATTCTATCATTCTGTGGAAAGTTAGTTTTCCTAACAAAACGTTTCTGAACTCCGTGTAATAACTGATGAAGTTCAAGGCATGTACACTCAGTACAAAACCAAGCTGTACAGCAATTTGTTTTAAAAAAAAAAAAGCACAAGACACCAAAATACGCAGCAAACAATGATGCAGTCTAATCAGTTATTTGGTTCATGCATTGTTTTGCCCTTGTATTAGGATTTATACACTGCTAAAACAAACAGCTCTTTGTTTTACCCTAAATGGTTAGAGATACTTACAGTATTTTATCCCTGCCTGCCTGAAGTGCAATTCAAAGTACTGTAACTGTTTTGGTGTGAAAAATTATTGGATCCAAGTGGTCATCACCATGTGTAATCAATCTCCCAGCATGAGGAGCCCATTTAGGTGAGAGTTCCTCCTTTACTATAAGGATGAACTGCAATTTCCCCTCTAGCACCTCTTCTCCAATGCAGGGACAGTGGTTTCTACAGCGCCCTCACCATGGCCCATGACACTTTTGTTACAACTTATGTATTGTAGGAGAGGATTCAAACTCTGCCCAGTGAAGAACTGAGCTGACAGTTTTCTAATAACCACAGTATAAGATCAAGTGCTCACGTAACTGCAATCGAACAGACATCTGGCATTACACGATGTTAGCCCATACTTTGACCCATATCTTCAACATTAGCCAAATAAGCAAGTCATTCATTGAACACAACTCAGAGAGATCCATTTCAGTTGTTCATTGAATTTACCTTAACCATAACTTGGAAGCAAGCTCAATGGCAGTTCTTAAGTGTTCAGGCAGTGGAACTGTCAGCAGTTTGCCTTCTCCCATGTTCCACTCTGACACATTACTGCATACACAGAAAGAAGGTATCAGTTGTCCCTCTGACATCTCATGACAAATATTAACAACCTGATTGGACAGAAAGCTAAATAAATCAAAGGGGATCATTACTACAGTATAGTCATGTTTCCAGGAAGAGGCCTGCAAAACCTGCTGACAATCACATTGACACCTTATGTTTTCCACCTTACATCTCCCTCCTAAACCTTTCTGTTAATGTGACACTAAGAATACGGAAGAGCGCTCTGAAGTAGGTCTGCACTAGCTTAACTGTGCCTTCATTACAGACAAAAGAGCTCCTCTTCCTCTTGGAGTTGAGGAGAAGCAATCAAAGAGAAATTTCTGTTCCTCTTGGGACAGTAATTACCCTTGGACTAGTAGTTTAACCTCACACATCCACTTTAACCACACACGAAACACTGAACTAGAAAGAGACCAAAGGCATACTCAGGCAGAGTTACCAAGCTATGTAACAGGCCCCAAGAACAGATGCTGTCATAGGACACTCACCAGCCTAACTGTCCTACATTCTTTTTGCTAATAACAGTCAGCTTTGTCACAGTTAAACTTCCTCTTCGATCTGCTCTTTATGTGAAGCCCCCACTTCAACATGTTCAGTGCAGCTGTTTGCTCTTACCCACTTACATTTGTCCCAAGTTGCTCATTCCTTGAATTCGTCATTATTTCCTTACATCATCACTACTCATGCAATAAAACAAGAGACACTAATCATGCAAGACAGATTTGCTTCATCAAAATATTTTGAAACTTTTAAGCGACTGTGAATACTCAAAAATCTCTTGATTTAGTGATGTTTTTAAAGAACTCAGTATTCAACCGACCCGTCCCAGGATCAGCATCCTTCAGAGAAGCATTTTCTCCTCCTCTGCTTCCCCTCCCTCCATTTTCTTCCCAGGCTTGGCTACAGGAAGGAACACCATGCCCCTGCTATCCTAATGTGTCTCCATCTAGTCTGTTCAAAAATTTATTCCCGAAAAATAAGAAACCAAAGCATTTAACTGTGCAGTAACCATTCTGTTCACTTAGCTTTAGTACTTCCAATGCAACAGTAATATGGCAAGACAAGTAGAAAAAATCCTTCATGTTAACCGTAAGTATATTTTAACAACTGATAAAATTGCATTACAAGACAGGCGTACATTTACCAGTTACATTTGTGGACTAAATACCAGCCAATTCCCTGCAATCTTTCAGCATGTATAAGAAAGCATTTCTGTGACTTTTAAGGTTTCAACACAGTAACTAACACTTTCACAACACCTCTCAGCTCTTAAAACTCAGTTATTTGCTTTACAGTCCAATATTAAGATTAAGAGACACAGAAAGTCTAATATTCAACAGATATGGTAGTTACTAGCAAATGCATTTTAATGAATACAACACAGCAAGCTACAACAAGGCTTTACAAAAAGCCACACTAGACTTCACCCATTTTCTCTATCTGAGCACACAGAAAGCTTTACAGTGAGAAACAGACACCCAGAGGTTAAGGAGGTGACTAAAGATAACTAAGTCTTTCAGACACATGTTTATGTAAGTCTTTAATATTAGCTACAACCCTATCTAGGAAAAACATGTGTTGCAGTAATGATTTTGGTGATAAATTACTATTCAGTTCCAGGACATGGGTTGTCAAGTATAATCCAGATTTGCAACTAAGTTCCCTGAAAGCTAATTTGAATAGCCAAAAGTATCACTCAAAAGTAAGTGAAAGTCATCTTTTAATTCCATACAAGTACTCGGTGACACTGACCAGGACCCAGTGGGCTTCTATGCAGAGAGCTAACACAAATGATGAGAGAGTTTCAAAACAAACTGATAAGAGACTTTCTTTACTAATTTAGTATATGCTAAGCTTACCTATAACTTGCCACTCCACAACAAGCCAAGTTCACCAAAAATGAAACAAACAAACAAAAAAGACTTGCAGGAGAGGTACTTCCAGGAAGTACTTTATTTTTTTTCCTTATTGAGTAAACTAATTCCATTATTGACTAATTATGCTTCATGCCTAAAGCACTGGCCTATAAATCACGCTAAGCAAGTGTCTCAACACCATCCTGAAGTTTGAAAAAAAATCTTGAACTTCAAAAAAATGCCACCTCAATCATACTCAAGAGAATGAAATGTTTTCCTTGAAATTCATATATCAATAGTGTAAAGAAAAAGTATTTTTCTAATAGTGGATTTTAATTCTAGCAAATCCTAGGTGAAGAGGCAGAAAAAGAAACCCCTTCACACCCTGCCTTTGAGGGTCAAAAGGTCTGGCACAAATATCGAAGCTTTGTGCAAGTTTGCTCTAAAAGCCTTGCTCAAGTTACCAGGTGTTACACAGACTCCTCCCCAGTGGACAATGAATTATAGCAGCAGCTGCTGGTTAACATTAATTCACCACCACAAATCCATTACTCCTCCTAGAAACGCAAGAGTGCAGATTACACTTCTTGTTGGGGAGAAATATGAAATAAGGTATTTAACAATTCTTGTTTACTGTAACATCTCTATAACATATGATCCAATCTCTTGACTAGGGTTAATATTTTATCACTGCAAATAAAGCTCTGGTATGTAGGTAAGGGAAAAAAAAAAAAAAAGGGTCGCAGCAAAATATTTAGAAAGCCACTTGGAAAACACACTCAGTTTCTTTTCTCCCCTTCTTACTTCTACATCAACTTATTTTTTGGACAGCAGAAACTACGAAGGGGTATTTAAAACATTTCTGCCTTTTCCTTATCTTGAGAAGCCACCATGTCCACAAGTCTTCCCACAGACCACCACAGAACTTCTGACACTCTCATCAGGTCAGAATTACTAGCAAGGTTCAAAACAATGTATTTTGTCTGGTTATGTGACAGCATAAGTAAATTGTCAATTATTTTTCAGCAAAACAACCTTTAAAACAAAGATAACATATCACATAGCTGTAACATTTCCAGACAAGCTACACCTAACAACAGAGTTCCTCATTCCTCTGGTGTACAAGTGCATTATAATGTTTTATAGACTATAGACAGTAATTTCTGATCTCTACAGCTTTGACCTAGATGTACAGAAACTTTAGAAGGAAGTTTCTTGAACACAGAATAACTGATTCTCTGCTGTGGAAAGGATACCAGCCCTTCCTCAAGGAAGAAAGTGTGTAAGAACTGTTACCCATTAGCAAAACAATCTTACATATCTGAACAGCTATATCCAGATCTCCCACCCAAGTTACTGGGAGAAAAAAAATTCAGGAGAGCAGTAATGCAACTATTGACACACAACTGAATTTCTGTATGTACTAAAATTGTAGTGAATTATCTCGTCGCTTATTTGAGCTGATACTTTGTTCTTTAGAAGTTGTAATAAATTTGCTTGATCACGTTCTACAGTTTCATCTAGAACAGTCCCTTTCATCCTTCAAAAAAATTTATTATAACAGAAACTTAGTATTTTATTACATCTTTCAACATTGCACCTGTATTTCGACAACAAACAACTTTCAGAAACGTATCTGTACCTTGACTGAGCTATTATTAATCAGATTATTTAAGCAAATAATTGACTAAACATTCCTTGTGCACAAGGAAAAAAGCACCATCTAATCTCAATTACTTCAGTTAAATGCAAGGAAATATACCACTACTGCATCTACAGGTGTTTCCTATAGAATATTTAAAGCTTAAAAGGTGACTGTACGGCCTTGACACTTAAATAAGGCCCATCACAAAAAAAAATTAGTTAAAAAGAGAGCTTAAAGCAACCCCTCCCCCCTAAGCTTTACAGATTTTCTTTTCTATTTTTTTAGTGGCTACCATAGTCCAGGAGGAATATATCTGCAGGTGAAATCCGCTTAAATTACTTCTGAAGTTTTTGTCTCACAAATGTAAATCAATTACTCCACTGATCCATCCAAGTTCAAAAAACAAAATCGGAAGACTTACAGTTTAGTGCACATCCAACTTCAGAGTCAAAAGTCGAAGAACCTTATGTTCTCCTGGCCTGTGAAAGCAAGATTCACAATTTCAGTAAGAGCACAAGGTTACACAGACCGGAAAACTGCCTTAAAAACAAATGCTGAGCTTGAAAAAGACAAGCAACGCATTTCAAGTAACCGCGTTAAATACGCCGTTACCCCTCCGAATGCACGACGAAGTCCCGGCCGTTACGCCCCAGCACCCCGTGCCCTGAGCGGCGTGTGCCCCTCCAGCCGCCGTGCGGGGCGGTCAGGGCTGCGAGGCGGCACCACCAGCGCGGCACCACGCCCTGCGCCCGGCAGAGGCCGAGCCGCGCTCCGCGGCCCCGCCGCCCGCCCACCTGCTCACCGCGGCACCTGCCCCCCGCGGGAGGGGGGAATAGGAACAATAATAGTAATAATAAAAATCATAATAAACCCCCTTTTCATCGTTTTTCATATCGCCCACCAAAAAATATGTCGCTTGCTCCCTTTTGTGCGAGTGTCAGGAGCGGTCACCGCTGAGCATCACTCGCCACGCCCGCGGCACTGGCCGGCCTTGCTGCTCGCTGCCCGCTCCTGCGGCGGCGGGGCCGGAGGCTCCCCCCACAACGCCCCGCCCGGCCCGGCCCAGCCCTAGCCCCCGGGCACCTCGCTCGGCCCTCGCTCGCCACTGCGCGGCCGGCGGTGCGGGAAACACCAGTGGTCTCAGGCGGCGGCTGAGGGACGGCAGCTCCCCCTATCCCCGAGCCTTTGCGCCCCCTCCCCGGGTAAGGGAGCGGCCGCAGCGCAGCCCGGCCCACCAGCAGGTACCTGCCCCGCGGGCGCCCCGGGGAAGAAGGGCGGCAAGAGCGAGGACCCCCGCACCCCTGCCACTCACCGCTGCCCACGGTGGCGCCCGCTCCTTTGTCTGCCCGCCGCGCCCCGGCACCTCCGTACCCCGCTGTCGGGCGCTCCGCGCCCCCTCTCCGCCGCGCTGAGGGCGGAGGAGGACGCAGACAAGATCCGCGGAGGAGGCCGCTACCGCCCGGCGGTCACATGCAGCGGACGTGCGCGGCGCGGCGCAGGCCCCCTCCCGCGATCCCGGACGGCTCCCGGGAGCCCGGACGGCAGGGTCCGAGGCGAGGTCGGGGTGAAGATGGCGACCTCGGCGTCGCGGAGAGGGAATCCCCAGCCCGGCCCGTTCCGCTCCGTGCTGCCGGCTGGGCTGGGCTAGCCGCGCCGGGGAGGGGAAGGGACAAAGGAGGCCGGGCGGCGGTGAGGACGGCTGCCGCTGCCCGTCAGCCCTATCGGTGTACCGCCCGCTCCGCCGCCGCCGCGCTTTCAAACCGGCGCCAGCGCCGCAGCGCCCCCTGCCCGCCCCGCCCCGCCCGGGCTCCCTGGGGGAGCGGGCGGGCCACGGAACCGCCGCCGGCCTTGCTGTGCTCCCCGGCGGGACAGCGGCCCCGGGCGGGTGCGGGTGTGGGTGTGGTCCCCGTTATGGGCGCTCCTTGTCCGGAACCTGGCGAAGCCAGCGCTCCAGCGTCCTCCGACGCCAGCGGGGTTATCTCACCTCCTCAGATGCTCTTCGTGCCTTCGCGCCGTGAGGAGATAGAGCACCTTGGGGCGGTTAGTGCAAATGGCTGACCCTTTGTCAGCCGGCTGTCCAAAATGTTGCGCTGGCATTGCAGAGGCCATGAAGAGGTGTGGAAAGCGGGTCACAAAAGCTGGGGTGCTTGGGGTTGGACCTCCAGGAAAAGAGAAGGGGCTCTGGCTTCTGCCCCCCGGCTGTTGACAGCAGCAACCACCCGCCTCTGCGTGCTGGTAAATGCTGGAGGTGGCATGCATGACTCAAATATGAGACATAAGGAACATGCCAGATCAGGCATTCCTCGCTGGGTAGCAAAGTACGGCTGGCAGCTCTACCCAAGGACACCTGGTGCTGTTGAGCTGCAGCTCTCCACCTAGAGACAGGCTCCATCTCACCTGTGTGCTGCTTGTCCTGATTTTGAACATCATCCAGGATTCAGCAGCATGAGGGGTTCAGCAGCATGAGTTAAAATGGAAAATGTGGCAGTGCTAACAGGTTGCCACTAAGCTGAATTTGGACCACAACACAAGGGAAAGAGGTTGGAGAGATCAGTTGTAGAGTGGAAAATTTCCTAGTCTATACCTAAATCTCCAAACAGTTATAAAACAGTCTGAAAAGGATATCAAGCGTGTAAAAAAATAAAAAAATCATTCAGAAACTTTGATCTGTTTTTAGACTATGAACTCCGTTTATTACTAACAACTAACAACACAGATTTCTTGTCATTAATAAGACCTGCATCAACTGACATGGTTGTTTTTCATTATTTTTCCAGGCTATTTTTCTACAATTTGGACATTTTTCTCAGAGGTCTTTATTTGTGCCCACTGAGGTAACAGATGTGGATACGTCTAATTGACCTCCAGAAGGACAGAGTGCAAGGGGTGGCTGTGTCAGGCATACCCAGCCACTGATCTCCCTTTGCGCAGGCAGCGGCACTGAAAACCAGTTCCAGCCCAAGTTTAGATGACAAACACCCTTATCTGATGCCTGCAAAGAGCAGCTGGTTGCTTCCATTCTGCCTAAGCTTCTCATTACTGTCAATGGACTTTACTTCTCAAGAATTCCATGACGTAGAGAAAGTATTATCATTCCCACTTTCAAGATGAGAAATTGCAGCATAAAGAAGGAGTATAGCTTGCCTCACATCATACATATAATATGTGGTAAACCCAGAAACTTAATCCAGAGTTTGGGTGCAGATCCAGTCCATCTAACAAGAAGTTAATTTTCTTTCTCAAGCTCTGTCTCAGGACTCCATTCCTGAAGAATTCTTGGGAGAAGGAGCAAAGTAATGTTGAAGAAGATATGCTAACAGAAATTCTGTGAAGCTAGTTAGTGCAGGAAAAAAAATGTGTAGTTAAATGGAAGTGATTCAAGCAGCATAATTACATGTAAAACTTCTGCAGAAACATTATCCCAGTTTGGGAAGTGTACAAACCAAGAAGCGAAAACCATGTAACATGTCACTTTGATATTGTGTATTTAAGACGTAGTGTAAGTAAGAACTTCTGCCTTTTGTTGGCCAAATTTCAGTTGGGAGCAGGTGAATCACAGGAACATCGCAGGAAATCTTAGGCCAAAGCTGCTAACATGTTAACAATTCCCACGAAGGACTGTCCGCATTAGGAGTACCACTGTATTCTAAAGATTTCTGGCATTTTCATCAGACCCTGTGGTAACACAAAGTTGGAACTGTTTCCTGCAGCAATTCCCATCAAGGAACAAAGATATGTCAAGTCGTGCATCCACAGTCATCTCTGTTAGATGGTTCTGGTACATCTTCAGAGTTTCGGGCATCTGCCCTGCCACGTGTCTCAAACAGATGCTAGAGTGCCCAGAGGCACGCTGTGTGGGCCAGTAGCATAAACCCGTCAGAAGCCAACCTCTCCAAACCGTGTCCAGCAGCAGAGTCAGGAGATTAATCTACCCTGTGAAAGTGTGTGCCAAATACTTGTCAGAAGACAGTCATGTGCCAGGCCGTTTCTGGCAGCGATGGTACGTATTCAGCTGCCATAGTTACCAACAATGTACTAATCACGTTGTGTGTGAGAACCAACTGTGTACAGAGCCAGCCATGCTTGCAAATAAACTCAATTAAGCCTTCAGTAGATTGAATTGGGTTGGACAAATGTGCTCTGACCAACAATTTGTACTCTGCTTTCTACAGTTAGTTCCTCAAAAGCGCAGTCACACTATCTTTACCGCTTTCCAAGTATCTCCTTCTGACTAAATAGTGACCATTCTCTTGATTTCTTTCCCCAGTGACACAGTCTTGCCCTTATTACTGACTACTTTTACTAATTACTTTTTCCATACCCAAAGTAAGGCAAGAACTTTTTCTTTCTAAAACTTTTTCCTCTCGTGCTGTCCTCAGGGCCTCATGCTGAAGCATGAAAAAAATGGTCAGGCAGAAATACCTCAATATTTATATGAACCTTTGATGATAAATTACATTCTTCTCACCCTGTGGGCCAGAGTGCTTGCTAGTTAGTGTACCAAACACAACAAATAGAAACCCAACACTGCTGGCTTTGATGGTATCTGTGGGAAAAGAAAAAAAAAAAAATTAAAAAATATTGCTTTTTAAAAGGGAAAAATTACTTTACAATTCCAAATTTCATAATGCATTGTTCCCTTTTTTAAATTAACAATAAAATGAACATGTTTGCTGTGACTAAGTAGGAGTGTGTGGGTGTAACACTCATAAACACCAAAGGATTCCTCTATTTCTAGTGTAGCCATATACAAGCCAGTGAAGGTGTGGACCAGCAATTACAAATGGTTAAGGAACCTGTTCACTGAAGTGCCTTAGCTGACCATACCTGCATTCCTTACCTGTGGCAACTCTGTACCTTCATGGCGGCAGCCTAGGCAAATGCATTTTGTTTTGCAGTTGCCACACGTGCGTGAGGAGCCAGGATTACGGTCTGTTAATGTGGCTCAGCTAACAAGAGGCAACATGTTACACTCTACTCATTCAGTGGGTTGCAAGGGTCCGTTCATGACCAACACTGAAGGTGAGTCCAGTCATAACCCAGTCAGTGGAGGTGGTGGTGGCGGAGAAGAAAGGCTAGCTTCTTATCTTCTTTTCTGCTGAAAGAGGAAGCTACTGGGGATATCCATCTCCCAGTGTTTTCTCTAAATGGTTCTTCCCTGTGAACAAGTTCAGGTTAGGGAAAAGATTTGCTTTTTCCAGGAGAGGCCGAAGTTTCACCTAGTAGTCCCAGCAAACTCTGAATTTCCATGCGTTTTGGATACAGGCCCCTCTGCGTGACCTGCTGACTGTCGCATGTGAAAGCTGATGCACCATGCCTGCTCCCTTACGACTTTATACATACCATATGTAGTACCATGAATTAGATCCAGAGACCTGAAACACAAACTGAGGTGCTCTTTCACCAAATAGCGTGAGGCAGGTTTACCACTCACCAAGAAAGTGTGAGGAGAATGGAAATGAACGTGTGTCCTCTTGACTCAGTCACTTCTCACTTAACATGTAAAAACCTGAACTTGGCAAAGTAGCTCAGAGCTTTTCTACATAATAAAAAGAAGATGCTTGAACAAAAGCTCACCAAGTGAAAATCCTGTGGGACTTTCAGATAATAGTACTGTTTCTATCTGAAAGGAACTTTGCTAAATAGCTGCAGTGATGTAATTGCTTCATCATGAGCCTGCAATGAAATCTCTGTATGATACCTTCATTCATTATTCTTTTTTCTGACAGAAATGTAACCCACAACATAATAGTGCTTTTTACACTTGGAGGAACCAGGGCTGGTAATTAGGTTTCTAACATATTTTCTGTAGCTTTCCTTAGTTTTCATTCTGTGCACATACATGGCTTTTGAAAGTCATGATTATTCAACATGCATCTCTTTTTCTTCTCTTGCCCTCTGGCTGTCTGATCTATTTAGGTTGCATATTTCTGTTATGTTGTGCTATGTTTACACATTGCCCGGTATTAAGCAAGTCCCAATTTGCTTGGCTTCTCTACTTGCTATTGTGATACAAATAATTCTACACTTTCAAAATTCATTATTATTTCAGAAGCTCTAGGGATTAACTTTGTTTTCCTGTTTATGAAAAGATAGTTTTATTGGTTTTACCAGAGATCAGGGGCATTCTATGAGACACTGTAAAAACCAGGCTTTGCGTTTTACAAGCTTTGGAACATGCTACTATGAAACTGGGTAGAATGGTCCAGGAATGGATGGAAACCCCCTGGAATCCTCTGCGATGTGTAATTTTTCTCACCATTGCTGTTAGTTTTGCTAGGTGCCTTGCTAATGGCACAGAGGGTTTTACAGATTTATCTCATTAGTGCTGCTCGCTAGGTTCAAATATTTTCCCAGCAAGCTTTTATTCATCTGGGAAAAAGTCCTCTGAAGTCAACAGGAGCTGCAGCTAAGTGACTTACTAGGTCTCTGGACCATTTAGGATCATAATTCCTAGCATCCAACCAGCATTTTGAAAGCCAACACTGCTCCTTTGTTTTTGTTCTTTAAGATAATTTTCTTCTTCTTTTTCTATTGTATTTGGTAGTTGCTACTTCGATTGAAGATTTACACTGACTGGTTTTTGAATGCAGCTGCACCAGCCCTGTTCTGAACTGCAAACCTGGTGGACTCACATTCTCACTACTACTAACCTGCTAGTCCCTGCAGCAGAAACAGCTCAGTTTATCGAAGGAATGGTGACAAGATGGCAGCTCTTCATTTGCTAACAATATAAATCCCCATTGCTTTTTCTTTTTTTAAGCTGTTCAAACCCATTTTCATCTCTCCTCCCTCCCCTCAAAGGAACCTGAAAAGGAATCTAGAATTCCTAAAAGTCAGAATAATTCTATTTCTGACTTTAAAAAAAATACAATAAGATGGTGTATCCAGTAGTAAGGGCATTTTGCGCTTCTATGGTAAATTCTGTCCTTTCCATGAAGCGTTCACTGGTTCCTAAACACAGGGGTGTACCTCAGTTCAACGCTGACCTTAGAACTTCAATGACTTAGTGGAACACATGCCACTATCTTCAATGAGGCCAGTTTTTTACCTTGTATGCTCAGCTTCCTAACACACAGTGCTTTGTGTGCCTGGGTCTTTTTTCTTTATACCATGAACTTTCATATTCAGTTCCACCTTATAAATTTCAGTGTATTTATTTTTTCCATTGACTTTTTTTTTTTTCCCCACCCCAATGCTATACAATGTTTACAGTAGCTAGTTTTATTTTGTTATTCAATTTTAAGCAAGGGAACAGAATCTTACTTAGCTGATGGATAGGTAGTACTAAAAGCCTGCTTGGGGCAGTTTTTGGCTGCGCCATGAGCGACTCCATTATGATGCCTTCCTTGTTTATATAACTGGCAGTAAGTTGCATTAACTCATATATTGTTGGCATTTTTGTTCTCTTGCCAACCTGCTGGATTAATTTGGAATTGCTTTCAGTCCGAGGCCACCAAAGATTGATGACATTTGTTTTGAACAGGATATTCATATTCATGAGAAAAAAACAACTGCTCTCATCGTCTGGACAGTGACTGTATTCCCTGAAGCATATGCTCTTTGAACTTGCAATTGGGATTTCAGACAATATTATCATTAAGTACGGGTATTTATTTCATGTCCGTAGTAGGAGTCAGAAGAGGGGGGGCTCACAACAGAACTAGGTGATGTGCTGAGAAAAACGTGCTGACCTTTTCCTAGAACAGGAATCCCACTAACTGTTGGCAGAGTTGTGAGAATTTCAGAAAACTCTCAGATCAAGCCAGAGGCAGGATATATATGAAGGTGCTATCCACACCACAGAAAATGTGTATGTGCAGTTACACAGTTGGGTTTTTTTATCACCATGCCATCAGTCTCACTGATTCATTCTTGGGGAAGGTGCAATTTTGCACGTCCAGCTCCACTGCCAGACAGAGTTGGTCAAAACAGGGCAGGGGTGTCTGCACATGGCTAAGCCCAAACACCTGCCTTTTCATTCCTCAGTTGAACACGCTTACTGATGTAGTGAATAACATTGACAATGAGGTACAAGTCATGCGGATATTACTTGTAGGAGAATGTTTTCCTGGAGTGTAAATGGATGATAAAATCTATTCTGAACGCTAGTCTCAGCTTTGCAAAAGGAAGTGAAATCCCAATCTGTGCCAAAACTACAAAAGAAAAGGACAAAAATATGCGTATAGATCAAAATATGAGTAAGATTCACTTAACAGGACAGAACACTATGAAGTTCCATGAATGCTAGAACTCATAAATTCTAGTTTCTTAAGGTTTTTGTTGATTGAATTCCCTAGTGTCTTGTAAAAAGTTTTTCTTGCAGTGGAGACATTCACAAATACTCTACTGTGTGATTTCTTCACAGTCTAGTGAAGGGAAATAACATACTGTAGTTTTCCATCTCTTGGGTAGGGTTTCTCTTATCTCTTATCTCTTGGGCTACCTCTCGTAATGAACCTTGTAAAGATTTACAAAGCTGGGACTTTACCTTTTTATGACAAACACACAAATATACACAGCATGCACAACTTGAACTGAGGTAAGAAAACCCTTGCTTACTCAGACGAAAAGAAGAAATTCCAGCACAAAACTGAGAAATCTCAGATTTTCACATTTATGTATTTGGGAGAATTGCCTTGAAAATAGAACTATTCAATTACTCAATTGACATGATGAAAATCATATCTGCCACAGGCAGCCACAGGCTTTTTTTTTTTTTTTTGCAGCTTTATGCCTTTAGCAATATATGGTCACAGTAATTTTTTCCAGCTAATTGCACTGTAAATCCAAATATTCTGTGAAACTATTTCCTCTCTGTCTTGAGTGACTGCCTTTTCTCCCATATGGAATGAAATTGAGAAAGCAGCATTTAATCAACCATTTTCTTTCCCTTTACTAGTCTATATTTAATCTTAATTTATTTCCTTTCCTCATGAAACTATGCAAAACATGGTAAGCTTTCCTCAAATGTAACTGTTGGGCTCTTCATAGCAACATTGCTGTCTAACATAGCAGAGCATCAGGATGTCTAACCTGAATTAAATACAATCGTGCTATATCCAAAGACAAAATTAAAAAATATTGATTTCTACAGTAAGAGGATATAATGCCTTGGAAGTTGTACTGCCAAAAAAAAAATAGCTCACCTCTATGAATTAATTGGTAAGTTACAAAATAGAATATCAAGTATGGCCTTCTGAGAAGTGTAAGTAGAACTGGGTTTCAGGGGTATGAGCCCTCAGCTGAAGTAGCTTGCTGCTGTACTTTCAGGGTTTTACCTCTCAGCCAGCAGCAGGAGCAGTGCGGTAGGTTGATACTGGTATAATGAGCGTGAGATGGCCCAAGGTTCCTTCTCACTGCAGTGGTATTTGTGTCAGGCTTCCATCCAGTGAGACAAGACCTTGGATGGTCTTCATTATGGTAACCAATACTTTGAATGGCACTTAAAGTAGTTTTAACTAAGTTTTATTGTCTGTGTTGTATTTCATGTTCCTGGAACCTCCTCTTTTGGGGGACCGTCACAGCAGCACAGCAGGAGGCAATTGCACTGCAGAAAAACATTGTCCCTTGCAATCATTTGGAGAAATCTTGGGCCATTCAGAATTCACTACTTGTACTCAAGTCTTACCTCCATCGTGTTATGGAACTGCTTAAAGAAAATATTTGAGGTGAAAGTAATAAAACCCCCACATTAATTCATACAAGTAGCTTTCTGTGAGAAATTGCAGGAATGCACACCTGATTTCGCCCATAAATGGAAGCATTCAGCTGCTGCCAATTGGCATACTCCTGCCCTGCAATTTTGGTAGAGTTTGGTCAATTCTGAGTAATTGCAAAGAAAAAGGAGGCACTGCATGATAAAACTGAGTGGACACACTTAAAAATGATACGGGTTTTAAATGGGTACTAAATGTAATTCAGGTTCCAATTTAGGAGCCAGATCTTGGAGATGCTCCAAATATTGAACTCCCACTGAAATTTGCAGCAACTTCAGCAACATCTCATATTAAAAAGCAATAGGACTTTCTTTGTACCTGAGTAGATTTTAGCTATTCATTCCAGAACAGTTCATTCTGTAAACAAAGCACACTAGTGTAGGTACTATGCATAAGCAAAACAAGTATGCTTAACAACTACAGGATTTTGGCAGGCTACCTACCTCTTGCTAAATAATATAACTGTTACTTTTCTAATATCCAAAAAATAGTCCAATCAAAATGTTGATGAATTGTTTTCCACTTCAAAAATCCCTGACAAATAGACTGATTACAGTGTGCATACATTAAAAATAAAAAAAAGTTACAGTGAAAATGTGGAGGATAGCAGCAGGGAGCAACTATATAAAATGTCCTGCCCGTTTATATATTTAAGAAAACATTCCAAGGATTTCTATGCTAAATACCTCACTGAAATTGTAAAGGGTCTTTTCCTCAAACAACCTACAGCTGAGCCGTACATGGCAAAGATACCTAATAGGACTGTGCCTATATATAAGGATATAAGGATGTATAATTTTATAAAGTCAGTATGTACTTTGGTGCTTTGTGTCCACCACAAGATTGCTTCCCTTTTGGTTTCTGTACTTTTAGTTGTGTTGATCCAAATATGCATTTGGAAGCAGGTTAATCACTACTTGTTTCACTGAGGCCATGCGCAGCCTACCTGTGTGACAAAACCAAAGCCAGCTGAGATGAGCTGGTTGTTAACACACTGCATTGTCCTATCCAGGGAGCAAGGAATTCAAAACAGGGAGTAACGTAACCGTATCACACAGGCTATTGTTGTGGACTTAATTTTGGTAGTTTTATTGGGTAGAAGAAGGTCTGTGGGACACCAAAAGCAATTAATTGCTTCAGTGTAAGAGGACTGAGAACAACATTCTGCTTAGCAACTCCCCCGAATGTTTACAGTTTTGTCACCATCTGGTTATATATAGTAGTTCTATTTTGAGGCCCTGTCCCTAAGGCACTTCAAGCATTGATAGCAAGATCTGGGCTTAAACCAAAATCTTGCTGAAAAATAGCTATCACAATTTACCACTGCAATGTGGGATCATGTTTAAAAAGCATTTAAATCCACTCAAGATTTTCTTTAAAGGTATTTTTTAACCTATACATTGCCAGAGCTAGTGCAACATCAGTGATGTTGGGAACAAATGGGAACAACAGCGAAGATAGGCTGCTGGCAACCAATGCAGCTCAAACCTGTTCCACATAGCTGTCAGAGCTTTCCCTGTAATGTTGCACCAGCAGATTCCCACCACTCAGGAATGGTTGGAACCTTTGATAACAAACTTTTGGTAGCCTCCTGCAAACATTTACAGATTGGTATTGTAGGATACTTTCTAAGGTGTTCGTAGCGGCAAGCTGGGTTCAATATGTAGGCATATGTCAGTGGGGGTTTGAACAGAAAAACGTACTAATTCATTTGGGCCATAGGACAGATTGGGAGTGGTCTTCCAGTTTTTTGCTCCAACCAATTCTAGATTTGGAAAAAGTTAAGAGATTTCCTGGGAAGTGAAACTCTTTACCTATCTCCTATGCCACTTCCTCAAGAATGTGGCATTTCTCAAGTACTTCCTCAAGAATGAAGAGGTACTTAGGATGGCATAATCTGTCAAAAAAAACACAAACCCAAAAAATAAAAAGCACCCTCCCCCCAAAAGAAAAAAACAACCAAAAAAACAACCAAAAAAACCCCCAAAAAACCCCAACCCCCAAAACCAAGAAGTAATGCAAGGATATATCCTAGAGGCCTATTTCTATTCCCAGTGAAATCAATTTAAAAACACTGACTTCAGTGGAAGCTGGATTAAACTTAGTTTTAGAGGAACTTTAATAGGAGAATAGATGTCTGCCTTGGGCAAAAAGAGAGTGACTTTCAAAGTATCAAATTAGAAACATGGGGCTTATGTTCAATTCATTACGCCCAGGCAATCTGTGGGAACAGAACAATTGCTCTGGTCCTCCTTTACAAATTTCCTACTACTGCTTCTCTCAAATGAGGCTTAAAAAGAACACATACACAAACCCAAATCATCACCTTGCTCTCAAAGCTATAAAATTCATTCTTTTTTCCCTCCCTCCCTCCCTCCCTTCCCAAAACTCCCTCTGTATCAAACAGTTCTTCACACACTCAAATTTATAACCCAGGAACAGGCCATATTCTTTTTCAGAAAGTGCCTCAGCTTTGCTAAGAATTTCATGTTTACTTGCCACCATCAATTACATGTATTTCACCATATATTATTAAATGGGTCATGACTGTCTTTCCAGTGTCTCAATCTAGGAGTGCACACGTATGCCAGGATAGACTGGGATACAGCCACTATACCTGCCTCTTGTTCCTGGCTATACCTTGCTTGTTATACAGTGCTAACTGGGATTAACAACCCGCTGGGGACTTGTAGGGTGCTTCAGCAGCTCCTATATTCAGCATGTTGGTGCCATAAAGCGCACTTACCCCACAGTGAAGACACAGCCTATTTGTCCCATATTAATGTTAGAAAATCTCAAAACTGTCAAATTTCAGTTTTTACAACTGCTGATATGTATGTGCCTGAACAAGATGCCAGTTTCTCTGGCTTTTCTGTCCATTTGGAGTACACCCATATATATGACTGCTGCATATACAGTTTTTACAAGGACAACAAACAGAATGTACAGAAGCAGGAAACAGCTATGTGTTCCTTCAGTTCCCAAGGTGGTCAACTGCTTTGAAAACAGGGAGCAGCAGAAGGCTGAAAATGCAATGGAACCTCAGGTTGTTAAATATGATTACTGTTAGTTTTGCTGTTGTTTACTGCTTGCCTTGGGGCAGTACCGAAAAGCCCCACTATGTCATATTTAAAACCAAACCAGGAAAGTTCTCACCTATTTAGAAATAGATCCTGCCTTGAGGAGCTCACATTTAAGATGAAGAACAAGATGGAGCAAGTAAAATTAAGAAACAATCATGGAGGACGTGAGGATGCTTAAATGACCAGTTGGGTGGCCCTAGTGCCACTCTTGACAGTTCCAGGCTACCCATGGAAATACAAAACTTTCTCCACAGTTTTTTATCAAGATGGTCTGTTTCAACCCAATTTGACACTGAAAAAGTGCCTTTGCTGGTGCTTAGTGCATGAAGAATTATAGTACAAGGGGAAAAAAAGAAATTGGCCACGTGCATATTTTCCAGCATTTTCTTTTTCCAATTGTCTCTTTTGCTTATAATAATTTTTCCTTTAAAGTGCCGAGAATTCAGGAATTTCCAATTAGTTCATACATGCATTTGTCTTCCAAAGCTTCCAAAATGTGTGTAGTGTAGACACAGGGTCCTCTGCGCTGACTGCTTTGTTCTACTGCACTGCTGCTATTGCACCATGCTAGTTGCTGTCTTTCTGAACTATTTTATATTTAGAGTAAGCACGCCATGCAGCAGACTGCAGCAACCCATGAACAAAACTTGTCCGGAGTGTGTTAGGCTTCCTGTCTCTTCTAAGCAGCCCTGACATGCTGTGTACCTTATTATAATGTCTAACTATGGATTATGTATGTAACTTTGTCATCAAAGTTTGAAAGTGACTTCTAATCTGGCCCAGAACTCAGGACTTCTGCCTTCCCTGTACTCAGGATGTTTTACAATCCCACCCTGCACATATGATATTTATTTATTTTCTGGTTTACTTGTTTGACAAAGATAACTGCTGGATCCTCATTTGGCAATACAGAAAAGAAAACTGCATTCATATATACTTGTTTAAGAGTCAGATGAACCTATTGTAACACAGAGACCTCAAAATGTAGAAGTGCCCTAAAAATTAGCTTACGCCATCTGAATTCACTGATGCATAACAAAAGACATAAATTGAACAGCTGGGCATAGAATGTTTTCACTTCCACATTGTTAAAAAATTAGACTGTCTGACCTTGGCCATTCAAAGACTGTCTGGCTGCTGTATTCGTATTCTCTACAAAGAATTTGGGGCTCCAGTAACTGTAACCTCCTGTGAGGGCATAAAAATGGAAAAGTACCTTACAAACTGAGTGACGGGTTCATACTAGCAAGAGCAGATTTGCAATTAACAGTGTATAAATATAAACTAATCGTAAAAATAACTTTTGAAACTGCCTGTAACAGGGCAAGTGATTCATTAAAAATATCCCCGTTGATTTTCTTTATTCTGTTTTGTATCAGTGGTTCTGCTGTAATTCATTTTGTATTCTTGAGTCATTGCCAATGGTGCTATCTGGAGAGAAACAACTGAAACATCCTTAGAGACTGCTGTCTTTATATGGCCACAAGATGCTAATACTGCAAAGCTGCTAATTCTGCAAGCTGACTTTCTATCATTTCATGCTTCTATTACTCCAGATAAAATAGCTATTGTGGTAAATGTTGTGCTTAGCTCTATAATTTCTCCACAGGCTAGCAGCAAGGTGCTTCAGAAAGCTGTGTCCTTAGCTACTGCTTCCCCTACACTTCTTTCTCAGTTGCCTCTTCACTCTGCTGTTAACGGTGAAGAGGATTTGAAATTATAAGCAGTTACAGACCTCCTGAAGCAATGCAGAAGTGAAAGGAAGAGAGCTACTGACAGAGATGAGTGAAAGTACCTGTGGGAGAAGGGGACCCTTCTTCAGCATCCTCTTCCAGCAAGGAAAGAATCTCCTTAGCTTGTGCTTTTGACTGGACTGAATTGAATGAATGTCCATTCTTTGATGATGCAAGGGGTCCTTTTTTAGCCAAAAAGGGAACAAAACCCACATTCTCTACCTTGTTTGAAACACATGTTGTGGTGGGCAGACAAAATGAATGCCAAATATTTCCCCATGATTTAGGCCTACAAATAAACTCGGGAAGATGATATAGCACGTTGCTTACGTTTGGCTCTCAGGAGACTTCTGTAGGCTTTAGCTTTCCTTTTTGTTTCTGTTGTTTGGGGTTTTTTTTAACCTGAAAATATAATTGCAATAAATCTAATATATGATTAAGGCTTTAGCCCTTCACACGCTCAAGTGTCAAACTTCACACAGACAAATTGTCTCATTCATTTAGCATGTTTGAAAATTCAAAGCTACTCATATCCGACACTGCCTGTCACATTGCTCTACCTTCTGCTGCTTGCCCTCACTGAGTGCCTGCTCTGTAGCCCAGCAGTTAAACCCTGCCTACATGACTTGGCAGTCAACCTCCAGAGCTGCAGTTTCACCAAACATGTGACCTGTGGATATCTCTAGAATGGCAATCTGCCTTGCAACAATAAGAGAAATTCTTCTTTATCCCCTTGTATGGCAACAGTTAGATTGCCTTCAGTGAGACTATTCACAAAGTTGCATGTAGACTGAAGTCCTGCTGTGCACAGAGAAGAAAATACGCAATGCAGATACTGCTGTACATTGTTTCACTTTCTGTCTGATGAAAGACTTCAGATATGAGTTTCAGGTTTTTATTGTTGTTAAAAGCTTTAGTGTGAGAAGGAAGTTGAGTGTGGAGAAAAGCAGCATTCATTCCATTCAGAATTAAACTGGTGAACATGAGAAGAGGCTCAGAATGTTGCATGTTTTAAGGCTTAAAATGTCTTGTTACTACCCAGAAACTTTTATTATGCAAGAAATACTTTTCCTGCCTCATGTAATCTGACATAGTTTATTAAAAGTCTAAGTTTAACAAGGCTATTTTTATTTTCAGGAAGTCATAGTTTATATGGTTTAAAACGTGGATGCATGGAAGACAGCCCCGGGGAAACTAAGCCCATATCTGGAAATGCAGCAGAGGATCCCTTGTGCCAACTGCCTGTTTAACAAAGTCTGTTTGTAGGAGTTAGAACTAACAGTGTTCATGCTCCCAACTTACTCAACGTTGTACTTCTCTCAGCAGTAAACATCCTCCTCTATTTTATTAGTGATTTTAGCCTTATTCTCATAATTGACAATTTCTTAGAGTTCTCCTTTCTGTAATTAGAATTAAGCATCTCTATTATACAAAAAAGCAGCTGTGAATAATGAGATGCCTTCCAAAGAAAGTGTCACTTAAATCAAAGTCGTGACACTTAGTCTTCTTGAACTACACCCTTGGCTCTGCTTTTACTTTCTCTAAGACATTTGACAAACCACTTCACCTCTCTGCATCATTTCTCCACCTGTAAAATAAGAATGGCAACACTTCCCAAGCTCACTGGTTAAGATTTTACAAAGTACCTTTGCAACTCACGAGGACAGGATGTCTCACAAAAGCCAGCTGTTAGTGCTCAGGCCTTGGTGAACTCAGTTCAGTACAAGGGACAGACACAGCCCTAATCTGACCTGGGGGATTGTGCAGCTGGCTGGCCATGACTGCTTTGAATATTGAGACCAGTGGAGGCCTACAGTCACCTACTGCGAAACTTGTTTCATAGGTTTGTAGATCTGGAATAGTTTAAAACTCCAAGGTAAAAAATAAAAGCATTTTTTCCCCCCAGGGATTGAATCTCTTAAAACTGTCTTACACTCGTTTTTGTGGTGCATCTTGAACATTTTTTTAAGGGTATATGCAATTTGACTCTCAATTTGAAGATTTTCTGGAGTTGAGAAACATATGGAGGGTTTGGAGAAAATTTAGGATTAAAAGTGGAGACTGATGAAGAGAAGAGGTGCTTGTTACTCTGCCAATCTCCCCTGTCCCTCTGGCTTCCTCCCCTCACCTCTCTTCCCCTGTACTTCCCTCCCCTGTTTTCATGTCTTCAGTGTTCCCTTGTGTAACTCCCATTAGCATTACGTTTGTTGAAACATATTTTTGCCAAACACAGCCTGATATTGTCAGCATCTGGTTAAGCCAACTTTGAACACTACCATTAAGCATACATGAGAAACCTGCATGTAGCTGCTGGAAGCCTTTGGTTCTGTCCTTACACTCCAGCGAAAGCGCTAACTCTATACAGCTGAGGTAAGGGCTAGCTTATGCTGTGGAGCAAGAAGCCCATGGAGGAACAGTTCAGACCCTGAGTTGTGCTTAAAAGTGCAGCTGCATAGTGTCAGAGCTTCTCAAGCTATTATTTTGTGGTCAGCTCCTCTAAGTCTCACCCGATGGCCCAAGACATTCAAGAATTACCTATATATGAATATTAAGCACATACAGAGCATGTACCATAATTAGGCATTTTATTAACAACATAACCATAACTTTCAGAGCTTCTTCTAGGAAAAGGTAATCACAAACATGTTGTGTTTTTTCTTTACGCCTATATTGTAAAAGTGCACAACATCAGTCAGCACACCTGACAACTATTAACATGATTTATAAACTTGCAGCATGAAAATTTTCATATAATCATTGCTATCCTGTTGTGGGCACCAGTAAATTCTCCCCAACTTTATTCTGGGTAGTGCATGTCTGCATGACAAATGGTTATTGCTCAGAAAGTATTTCCCGTGTGAAATATTTATTTTGTAGCACAGTGAGGATGTGTGTAATTCACCAGAGAATTATAGTACTGTACCATATCTCACTGAATCAACTTTAATGAGCGATTTCTCACAAAAATTCCTGCTGTGAGAAGCAGGAAAACTAGTGCAATATTGGGTCCCCATAGAAGTATTCTTCAGCTCCCAGATTTGCTATTCCAAATATAAAGCCCTAAAAATACTACTGCTTTGCTGTAAAAACCCCTTGAAGCTAACCTTATCAAGCCTAATATTTGACAAGATGAAAATAGTGCTGTTAAGAAGACTTCTTATGTGTAAGATGAGTTTGTGAGTGCATATACACACATGCACCACATGCCCACATCACATACATAGGTATCAGTATCCTCATATAAGGGAGGCGGGTACTAAACCTGGGTATTCCAAGAGGAATAAGACAACGTACATTCTTTATACAAAAATGGACAAAATTACAGGGACATGACCTCAAGCACTGAAGCCTAATGAGAAGTATGACCAGGACATTTCTCCCTCACAGACACACACTGTGAAAAAGCACTTGACCTCCACAGCATTACCCCAAGTCCCAGACCTTTGCCTTTCCTCCAGGCCTTTCATCCATGTCTTAGATCTGCTGATGTCTCAGGGGAAGGCCAGGTAAAGAGACAAAAGCAGGTGTTTTCTTCTCACCAAACTATGAGAAAAAAACATATAGTTTCATGCAGCCTCCTCTTCTCTGTGGGCAAATTCATTTAAAGATGAGAGATGAGAACCGTCGCTGCTGGTACATCTCCACCTCAACTGTGCAGTGCAGGGCATCCAGGTGCCCAAGCAAGTCCTGGAACACATACCCTGTCCTCCTGAGGACCTAGCCCTTGATTCCTCTAGTAAGGAGGAGATACTTCCTCCTAAGGAAACTCAGTAATACCACCATTTTCTTTCTCCTACTCCACTTTCACAGGTCTGCCTGTGGCCAGCTGTGAGCAGGTGATATTCTCCTGCTTTGGCTACTCACATTGCATATGCTGTTCCAGTTCAAGAAGTGTCCTACTGTGTGTTATGAGCATAGCTGATGATCACTCATGCTCACTACTTCCATGGATGTACTACCACCCTGCCCCTCTGTCGTGACACTGTGCAGGGTACTCTGGTAAACAATAGAGCAATCTGTTATTTAGTACAGGCACTGTATTAAGTGCACACTCACCACACTGCTGCTTACGTGCTGTGGATGCAAATGCACTCCCATCACTGCTAAGTTTTATAATGGTCCCATTCCTGCAGCTAAATGCAGTAGACAAAAGAGAGACATAGTCACTCTGAAATGCATGCAGCTGTGGTGCCACCTGGACAGCACAAACCCACTGTGGCTCTTTGGCTAGCAATCCTGCCTCCTCTGCCTTTGGGAACTATAAACTGCTCCAGACCTTTCTGCTAACAGCATCGATTTTTAACTCTCAGCTGCCATTAATGCATGGGCCATTAATGCGCTGCGGACACACATCCCTGCACTTAGCCAGATATCTGTCAGCTCAGTGGCATCTGACCTCTTCTTCGTTCTGGACCACGCAGCGTGAGCAGGTTTCATTACACCGCCCGGTGCCCCCATGCTGCCACGCAGATGGACCTTCCAGATCCTGACGTGGATACCTCAGTCCTGCCTCAGTGCCAGATGTTTTCTTCAGACAGCATATGCAAAGGAATCAACTGCAAATTTCAAGAAGTGAGGAAGGGAGGGGAGTTATTACTATAAAAACAATTTTGGGCTTGCAGGGAAAATACTCTGGATATAAGAACTTCAAAGTAAGACAAAAGTGATAAGAAACAGATCTCAATCAGAGATTAATTTCCTGTTTTCTATTCAAAACAGTCCTATGTCACAACTAGTGTAGTATTTCTACTCTAGCATGGCCAGAGAGATTTTATCCTAAGTATCTACTCATTGCTATAAGCAGAATACAGAACAATAACAACACACAAAATATTTTTTCTATAAAAGATTTTAAGACCTCATCTCTTTCTGCTGTTCTGGTAACCAAACTGAGAGTATAAATTACCACAATCTACTACCATGATTACTGAAACTTCTTTCCCTTTGGCTCCCCACTGCCATTTAACATATAAAGCAGATCTTAAAACTGTTCTCCTTGGGTATAAACCTGGCCTTGTTGACCTCTTCATTACATTTAGCTCAAGACTGGTGTTCTGACCTTCCAGTCAAGAGCAAGCCAGCTTCCCTCCAGGAATTCATTGGCTTCATCTCACCCTCCGTGCTGCTGAGCTGCTCCCCTCACATCAGAGTTTTCTGTTCCTGCAGCTGCCCTTGATCTCTTTCTGACCGCCTCTGGGTTTTTTCTTCATGAAAATCTCTCCTTTGTTTCCATTTCTATTTCATACCTCGATCTCAAGTTTATATGTCTCTGTTAACACGATATATACATGTCCTAAAATAAAACTTTCTGGTGTTATGCTGAGCAGCTAGGTCAAGTTTTTGTTGTACCCAGCTCCGTTTCTCCCTTTGTTGCATTATGTTTTCAACTATTTTATACTATCTTCTTTGCACTGTAAGGCCTCCTCCACCAGGCATTTGCTTTTACTACTATTAAAAATGATAAATAATGGTAATCATTATTAATTTATACAGCAGCTTTTGGCTGTGCAAAGTTTGGTCTGAACAACTAAAACTTTTTGGAGACTATGAAGAAGCAGTCAAATGTCACTGAGTAATGAAATTCAACAGACTACCATTTTTGAGACCTTATACACAGTTCTTGTTGCTTTATTTGTCCAACTAAAAACTATAGCTCTACCCTCAACACCAGGCCTACCAAACTGAGACTGGGATAAAAATCCTCCTTTGAAGTATCCAATTTAACTAGCTATGCAACTGAGATGTGTGAAGACTAACAGACACACACTTTCTTTTGCTTAATTTATTAGCATTGACATTCAAAGTACAATCCAGTCAACCCCTTTGGCAGCATGCCTCTAGCAGAAAAGTCCTGGGGAAAAAAGAAAAGAGCCATGTCCCCTTCCTTAAAATAGTTTCTATCTTGGAGTACTGTTCCTGTCAGGCAGGAATAATGAAGAAATCATCCAGCAGTAGGGAAAAATCTGGGCTTCCAGAACTGCCATGTGGCTTGCAAAAAGTCCGGCTACAAGCAGTACCTGCTGCTGATAGATTGTGCAGTGAGAGGGGGATGCATGAGCCCAGAGGCTTTTGGATCACACTAAGTTCCTTGGCTAAGGGAGAAAAGAAACAAGGAAAAGTTTCTGTGGTTAGTATCATCACATAATCCTCTTTTCCTAGCTGATCCTCAGGCTGCTGTACTCATCTGGCTTAACTGGCAAAGAAAATGCAAGCACGAAGCTCTGGTGCCACTGAGGGGAATTACAAAGCCATTGGATTTCCAGGTGTCCAGAAGGAGCTCATAAGAATCATTTTGATCTTTTCAGAAATGCTCTGCAATTTCGCCTTACCCAGCAGAGCTTCATCTTCGGGCCATGTCTGTCTCCCTCAACTTCATGGCTTCCCCAGTACCTCTCTCCCTCTGCTTGTGCTCAGACACTGAGAACTGCCATGCCCAGGGCTGGTCATTGCTAACCATCCCCCATTTAACACGGCTAGGGACCATCCTACCCTTACCTCAAGATGCTAGATGATATTGAGATGGTCCAGCCCTGCCTGTTACATTGTGGGAGAGTCTATCAAGGCAGCAGCAATATTCGGCATATTGAAACTGTGATTCCTGTGGGGGCTGAGGATGACTGTGTGAGGAGGTTAGGACACTGAAAAGTGCAACACTGCCAGTTCCTGCACAACAGACTCCTAATGCCAGTAACTAGCAGTTGTATGCCGAGTGCAGGGGCAACTGGCCTTCCCCACTCCCATCTCATCCACTTCTCCAAGCAGTGCCCCAGGGACTGCCCTGTTCACAGGACCCATCCTCACCTGGTTTTATCCATGGTACAGGAGATCAGGGTCCTTCAGGTCCACTGGTAATTGGCCAGAATATTGTCTTCCATTTGGAGCTCCGAGAAAGCAATTCTAAACTGTGCAATCGTGGTTTTAATTAGAATTCCAAGGAGCAATTCTCTATGCACATCTCTAGTTTTCCTGTTTCCTGCAAGGACACATTATTACATACAATAAATGAGCCTTGAGCACAGACAAAAGCCATAAAACACCTGTGTGTTGGTGTTCATGTTTGGTGTGTTTGTGTTCATCTAAGCTTATCTGAGGATGTTCAGGTACACAGATGGATGGAACACTAGAATATTATGTCAGATGTACTGTTCAAAAAATGAAACACATTGTTCAAATTCTTCCTTCAGTCAGGTAATATCTGTTAAAGCATTAATGTACTTTATGTAAAGGCATAAAGATGAGCATTGCAAACCAAGGAAGTTAAAGCACTTGACACAGCATGTAACTTGGCTTTTGAAGCAGCATGCTTCACAGCATGCACAGCTGTGCAAGCTTTCAGTGGTGTGAAGCTTTGTTGTGTTTCTTTGACAATTTTGTTGTTCCATAGCAACATGCCATGCGCAAGCATAGGTTAGGAGATCTGAAGAAGGCTTTGCTGGTGCTCTCTACAGCTGATTCTGTGACTGTTACCATCCTGTGTATGAGTATATAGATATATCTAACTGTACTAGAACACTTCTTAGATAACGGCCGCGTTGCCAGTAGAGATAGAACATGCAAGATAAGAGCCATGATGCTACTTTCTTTGAAATCAATCACCATGGTGAAGATCTATACTCTATTCTATATATATCTATTCTCCAATGTAAAAACTTAAAATGGCTCCAGAAATTAAATGAGTGATTACTGTGTTGCTTTTAGGCTACACTTACCCAGAGGCACCCAGTGTGAGAAAGAGCTTGGCACAGTTTGAAGGTTATGCTGCATCCTGCTTGCTTTACACGCAGAGGAGAATTCACTGAGATTGCTTCTGTGCACAAGGCAGGAAAGATTTACTCCTGAGTTCCTTACTTCCTTGGCAAACTGTCATAATAAAACATGCTGCCAGTTCTGCAAGCATTTAAGCACTGCATTTAATTGAGCTGTTTATATAAGCAGGAACAGGTATTTGCTCAAATGCTGACCAGATCGAATTCTATGCCATAGCTGGAATTTTCTTATGAAGTCAAGCTTTAAGGAGGTACGACACTCCCTACTGAAAGTCCTCTCCCATTGTTGCAGCAGTAATGGTGTGGGTGAGGGCTACACACCCAGGGGTTTTAAACCTGTATTTCCATACAGCACCTTCTTACTTCCTTGTTGTGAGATTGATAGTTAAAGATAACGCAGCAAGAAGCGCTGGCCTTTCTGGTTTTAATGGACTCAGGATATCCACAATGATTTACATTTTGCATATATACAGCTGTCTGGCACAGAACAGGCTGCTGTCAACTCTTCTTGCAGTTCAGCAAGAACTGCAGTTCAGCAGGGACAGGAAAAAACATCAACCTCTCAAAAAGAATCATCTGAGATATTTGGCACAGGTTAAGCATCAGGCCTGTATACTGACAAAAAATCGAGCGGTTTGGTTCTCAGACAGCAAGAGAACGACAAGTCTTGAGGGAAGATAACCAAGACAGATGGTGGCCAACAGAAAGAAAGATAGAGAAAAAAGATATTTTTCTGTACCTAGGCTAAGACTGCTCTGATTAGTGTATCCAAATCAGAGTTTGCTGTGGGCCAACACTATGTAAGTGACAGAATAAGAGCTTCAGACCCACAAGAAGCCCTCTCACAACCCTTAAATGAACCTGAAACATGCAGAGTGCTTCCTCTGATTCAAGTGGTATTGAGTTTCCTCACATTTAACCTAGTGTAAATATCAGCAGAGCGCAAATGATTTTTTGTTGAATATTTTCAGGGGCAGAGTATTCAGAATCCATCTGCTGGGTAAGGATTAAATAACCTATGCTAATACAGTGTTAACAGTTAGTACTTGACAACATCTATGAAAATGGCTCTGCATAGAGTTCCTGAAGGGCATCGTGTATTGGGTGTGAATGGTGAGGTTTTGGTAGCAGGGGGGCTATAGGGGTAGCTTCTGTGAGTATGTGAGAAGCTGCTAAAAGCTTCCTCTATGTCCAATAAAGACAATGCCAGCAGGCTCCGAGACAGACCTGCTGGCCAAGGCCAATCCTATCAGTGATGGTGGTAGTACCTCTGGGATAACATAGTTAAGAAGGGGGAATTAAAAAACTGCTGGGAACAGTAGCCAGAAAAAGGGAGTGAGAATATGTGAGAGAAACAGCCCTACAGACACCAAGGTCAGTGCAGGAGGAGGGGAGGAGGTGCTCCGGGTGGTAGAGCAGAGATTCCCCTGCAGCTCATGGTGCAGACTGTGATGAGGCAGGCTGTGCCCCTGCAGCCCATGGAGGGGAGCAGATTCCCACCTGCAGCCCATGGAGGACCCCATGCCAGAGCAGGAGGATGCCTGAAGGAGGCTGTGACCCTGTGGGAAGCCCGCACTGGACCTGGCAGGACCTGTGGCCTTGTGGAAAGAGGAGCCCACGCTGGAGCAGGTTTGCTGCAGGAAGTGACCCCGTGGGGGACCCACACTGGAGCAGTCTGTTCCTGAAGGACTGCACCCATGGAGGGGACCCACACTGGAGCAGTCCATGCAGAACTGCAGCCCGTGCGAAGGACTGGAATTGGAAAAGTTCATGAAGGACTGTCTCCCATGGAAGGGACCCAGTGCTGGATCAGAGAAAGAGAGTGAGGAGTCCAGCCCTGGAGGAGGAAGGAGTGGCGGAGACAACTTGCAATGGACTGATGTCAGCCCCCATTTCTCGTCCCCCTGCAGTGTTGTGGGAGGTAGAGATAGAAGAAATGGGGAGTGAAGTTAAGCCAGGAAGAAGAGAGGGTTGGCGGGAAGTTGTTTTTAAGATTTAGTTTATTTCTTGTTATCCTGCTCTGATTCTATTGGCAAGAAATCAAGCTGATTTCCCCAAGTCAAGTCTGTTTTGTACATGACAGTAATCAGTGAGACATCTCCCTCTGTCTTTATCTTGACCCACGAGCCTTTGGTTTTATTTTCTTTACCCTGTCCAACTGAGGAGGGAAGTGATACAGCAGCTTTGGTGGGCAGCTTGCATCCAGCCAGGTCAACCCACCACACGTGTAGGGGAAGTAAACGTACAAATGTACGAATGTACGAATGTTCATACATAAACTATTAAGACAAAAAAAGAAGACTAGCAGCTCACACACTTTCCATCTTCAGTCACCTGGCAGGAAGACTTCCTGCTGTAAAGACCATGAGCCACAGAGGGCTATTACAGAGGGGTACACTCCCACCAAAGCAAGTGCAGCACAACATCTTTCATACTACCTCTCTCCTCGTCTCCTGATTTTCTGTAAGCAATGGTGGAGGCGTTAAGAATATCCTTCCCTTTCAGCTTCTGCTACCTTCGATGTGGTTTAGCACATTGCTTCTAAACTGACATACATATAATACAGCTGGTACAACCCATTATTTTCCCAGCATCCTGCTGAGTCCTCATTCCTACTCATTCTAATGTGTCTACTGCACATGCTTTAGTATTAAGGGAGGTGAGACTTCAAACATCCTAACAAAAAGTGTCCACTTGCCTGCAGGCAATACTTTGCTAAGAGAAGATACTGAACAGTCTAAGTGACACCAGTGAGAGCTGCACGTCATGCTTTTCTTGATATTCAGCCTGTATTTTCCTCTTAGCCCTAGTTAAAGGCAGTTAAACAGTCCCAGCCTCACCTTACCTTCTGAGGGCACATGTTGGAAGGCTAGTTGTACTGCAAAAATATGCTATTTTACACCAGCCAGAACTACAGCTCATTCCTCTTCATTTCCTCATGTATATGGATACTACCCTAGAGCTAATCTCAGTTTATTCCTAACTTCACATAGGAAAGGATAGAACACATTCTTTCTTGATCTGTTTTAATAAATACTACGGTAGCTTTTTGCACCTCTGTTTAGTAACCATTAGTGATTTCCAAATATGAAACAGTCCCCTAAATAATTCATAAAATAACAAAATTCTTAATATTTCTTTTCTTCTTGCTAAAACTTACAGAGTTCCATTACTTCCACGGAGGTTGTTTTTCTAGGATTCAATGGGATTTTAGTTTCAAAACCATGCCAGATGTTACACACAGTTCAGTTCAGATGCTTTTGTGTTTCTTTGTTTCTTTACAATTTCAGTTTTCCCTATTTGTTTTCTTTCTTTGACACAGAGTAGAGGAAATGCCACTTAGGATAAATCCCTGAGAGATCACTCAACTTAACTTCTGTGGTTTAAGTTACTGTATATTTGAATAAATTACATAAGTAACTAATTCATCTGCTAGAAAATTAAGTTTTAAATAAATCGAACTGTACAAGAACAAGGTGATGCAATCTGCAGCAAACTTTACTGGATGTCTTGATCGCAGAAACAATGTTGTGTAATTTGTTCCTTGGTTTGGGGGTGGATTTGCATTCCTTTTCTCTTGCGTATTTAGGGTCTTCTGCCCTGAAATGATGACAGAATGCATGTGCCAGCATTTCCATGCTTTTTGTCCATTCTAAGTGTCTGCAGTTTCAAACATTCATTGAAACATGGTCAAAAAAGTAGTGACGGACATCCCAACATGCATCTTAAAGCAGAACTTCAAACTACAAATCAGTTGTAGGGGAATGGGAAGTATGTCAAACAGCATGCTGTGAAGTGTGATTCATCATTTGGTGTAACTGGCACGTCATAACACACATTTCCCATCTGACAAAGGCAGGTAATGCTCCCTTTACAACTCTGTGCCTGATCTTCTGTCCTTGGAGTCATAAATCCCCTAGGTTTTATCTTCCGGAGTAGCTAAAGCAAAGCAGTACTGAGCATACCACCACAGTTCTGCCGATCTGAGGCCTTCCTCCATGGCTGCTTGACATTTTTGTTTCACTAGTGCAAAAAGTTGTCCTTAATATTCCTTTATTCTATTTGCTATTCCTTCTATGAATTTTAATGCTCTCTCATTCTCATTTGCATGCTCACTCAACTCACATTTCATTTATTGGTTTGACAGAAGCCACCCTCACCTCAGCTACTGTTGGACAAGACTGCAGGGTCCAGTGGGACCACTTGTCTGCTTGTATTTTCACAAAGCATGTTCAGAGGAAATTTACTGAGGAAACCACATACATAAGTAAATATTATGGCCAAAAAAATCTGGCATGTTCTTAACATTAAGAGAAATTCCTGCAGAGACTAGTTTCAGCTAAGCCAGAATTCCTTCTTTTCCCTTTCTCAGTAGTAAGTTGTTATATAGGAGATCTCTTCCTTGCTGATGTAGTGTAACATGTTGGCCAAACTGCTACAGAAAGTTTACATAGCCTTTGAAATTACAACCAAAGGAATTACAGCCTGAAAGCCGTACTCTTTGTGTTGTGACATAGGCAGATATCGCTAACTGTGAAAAGTGCAGGTTTCTTTCTTCCCCTTAAAAGCACTTGCTTTTCATGGGCAGAGTTTGTGCTGAGTCTCCAAAAATCCTCTAAGAATTTCCTGACTAAGAGACTGACTTTGGGCTGTACCTCTGCAAGTGTCAGGAGGAAATCTGAAGCAGAGGATAGCAGCCCTCTTGAACAGCAGATGTATGAATGGGCTGATAAAGATCTACACCGAAACATCAGTGCTGGCTCATCTGCAGGTGGACAGCCATGGACCAAAGATTTTTATCTTCAGCACACACTTAAAAGGGAAGGAAGCGTTGCAATGACCTTTTCATTTTTTCCTTTACAAACTCACTGGAAAAAGTGCAGAGCATTGTATGGGTCACTGCCTGCTTGCTTTCACTACCACAGTTCTGCTACACAAAGAGCAGAATGACAAAATTCCCATACTCAGCTATGGAGATAGCTTTCAGCTGGAAAGGGCAGTTCGGGGTCGGCTGAACCAACCCTTGCACATAGCCACTGACCTCAGAGAACAGGGCTGCTACTGCAGCAGCAGGTGAAACAGTACAACTGTTCCCACTTTTACGGCCTAATGCAGAGAACACCATCCTCCCTCCCAGCTTCTACAGACCATAGTTTCACTGGCTGTTTATTTAATCCTGACTAATCCTGGACTCAAGCCATAGCTTTCTGGGTAGATGAGACGGAAAGCTGAAGCACATACTACAAGAACAAGGAAAGCATAATTT
Organism: Strigops habroptila; assembly: GCF_004027225.2. NCBI lineage: Eukaryota > Metazoa > Chordata > Aves > Psittaciformes > Psittacidae > Strigops > Strigops habroptila. Next base: position 54,667,192 of record NC_044302.2, on the reverse strand, counting down.
GAAAAATAGATGCTTTTACTCCTCTGTCTGACACAAACCAGATTATTGAAGTGCTAACTAAATGGAAATATTTGCTTATAAAACCAGTAACTTATTTAAAATTATTGCTATTCATCAAACTATAAAGATGTGCCCTTCCTCTCCTCTCTTGTCCTCAGATTTATTCTTGCTAGCAGAAAAAAAGTCACGGGAAAGCTAAACTTTAAAAAAGCTGAATAAAGCTATCATAAAAGCTTCATGAGTGAAGTCTTTCAACAGAATTAGATCATAATATCTACACCCCAGATATACACCACACAAACAACATACACTTTACCCTCAAAGATGACTGGATTTCTACTACAGTTATCAAAACATCAAACATTTGTAGCTGTAAAATACCAGCCTTAACACTGCATTCACATTGTGTTTTGTGCTTTGTGTTAAGTAATTGACTTGCCATAAAGCTAAAGATCAAAGATTTGGCAGCCCACTGAACTCCAGAGTTTAGGATTAAATTGTTGCAAATAGTTTGGAAAGAGTTATCTAAGCAGGGAAGTACTAGTACTCAGCTCTTCCTGTAAGCTGGTCAGCCTTTATTTTTAGTTTTCAATTGCCAATATTTTTTTTCCTTTTTGTAAAGGAAATGTAAGGAACTGCCAGTACTGGAAGCTAAATTACTTTATTTACAAGTCCAGTATGATACATAGAGGACTGATGATGCTATGCAGCATTCAGTCTAGTTCAGCTCCTTCAGCTGTCATGATCTCTGAGAATAAATATTAATGCTAGGTTTAGTCACTGGAGTTGCCACAAGTTTGTTGATTTCATATTACCTGATAAACTGCCTGAGAACTCAGCACCTTGAAGAAGACACAAGCCACTTTTCCAGATTGAACTTTTAGTGCTACTTCCAGAACAACTTTGCGGAGTCACTTCGTGGTGTACAGCAGCATTCCTGTAAGAACAGCAACTAAACGCTTCCTTTACCAAAGTGCAGAGGAACAAAGAAGGGCATTAATTTGGCCCTGTTATATTAGAAAAGCCACCTTGTTTCACATGAAGACCATAAAAACTTCAACATAAATCCTATCCATACAAACAAAATCGATTCGTAGATTAAACCTAGCTCCTGTGTTTTATGAACATCAGGATATAGCAAATGTGCTAATACTATGCTTGATCCCCATCCTGAGCTACTGCTTCCAAATAAAAACCTGAAGAAACCTTGTATTTTGAAACTGTTACATAAAGGAGAGGGAAAGGTGGTGAGAACAAAACCAAAACTTAATATTTGAACAGCAAATATTCCTTGACTGTATTTAATGCTTTCATTAAAGCTACAGTGTACACAAAGTCAACATTTCATGAACAACACAGGAGCGTAAGGCTCTGACAGACACATCTTTGGCAAATGATGTCAAAAGCTGAGGTCCTTAGGATTTTCTTATGTGTAATCAGTGGGGTGACATCTGTTCTGCCAAAATCACCTTCAGAATAACAGGTCCTGCAGCACTGCTAGCGTATCTATATGGGCCACAAAGGCACCTCCAGAAAGCAATGCCCCGTGGTGAAACCATACTGACCCTATGGCTCTCGTAGCTAAACTGTAGCAGATCTGAGCAAGAAGTGAGCCCTTTCCAACAGAATTTCCTGCATTAAGTGAAAGCCTCTGTAATGTTTGAAAGTTTCAGCTAATACTTCAAATTTTGCAGAGGGAATGCAAAAATACTTTATTATCGATACTAATTTTGGAAAATAAAGATATATATGAGCACAAAGCCAGCAGTATCAAGAACAGATTCACACCCAGAATGAAATGAAAATGGAATCACAGAATGGTTTGGGTTTGAAGGGACCTTAAAGATCATCCAGTTCCAAGCCCCTGCCAGGGGCAGGAACACCTTCCATTAGACCAGGTTGCTCAAAGCCCCATCCAACCTGGCCTTGAACACTGCCAGGGATGGGGCAGCCACAGCTTCTCTGGACAACCTGTGCCAGTGTCTCACCACCCGCACAGTGAGGAGGAAATGGAAGCTGTGAAGATGACTGGGTACTGGAACGTAAACCAACAAGTAAGCAAGGAGAGGAGAAACAGCTGCTACGACCACCTAGCACAGAGAAGCCATTAATTACTCTGCTGCTCGTTAAGCAGGTTTGTAAGATTCTTTAATGGTTGGAAAGCTAAATTTGCAGAAAGAAAACACCTGCTGGGCCCAGACAGTGACCAACTCTGAGATATTTTTAGGCTCAGTTCCTTACACGGATTCCTATTTATCCTGGTCTGGAGACCCTCTGGATTCCTATTTAAGATCACATTGAAACAAGAGCAACAAATAGGTTTGTCCATCTTTTACATTGTAGTCTTTTGCTTACTTGATTTTTCTCATCTCAGCACTGCAAAATTCGGTTTGTCTTTGCTGCCCAGGTATGCACAAGGACATGGAATGTTAATGCACGGACCATACACATGCTGCATAGGAGTGTAAAGACAATTGTTCTTCAGGCCATTAAATTCTATCAACTTTTTTTTTACCATGTCTGCTTTCAGCAGTGGTGTCTGTTATTGCAGTGACTCATTCTGTATTTTGAGTATTCAGGATGTAGGTAAGATGAAACACATAAATGCCTGTCAAATCCCAAGCGTGACCCCATAAGCTGACCTTTCTGCACTATCTTTCTACTAATGTTAATTCCTGTTAAGAATTAAAACTTAAAACACATGACAGCAGAATAATACGGAAGCGACACTCACATGAAAGAGTTTCTGCACTTGCGGTTTCCTCAAACATATAAAAGATCGCCATCTACTGTTGACATCACTAAGCCTTTCAGTACATGCTTTGCATTGTAACAGGCAATATTACTTTACATCACTACCAAAGGAGTGAAGATCTGCCAGGTGTCAGTGATTTCTACGAAATCAATCTGAAGGATAAAATCACTGATACACTACTCCCACAGCCTAAAGCAGCAGGTCTACAAGAGATGAATTTTGCCCAGTTCCAGCATGCCATGGGGTGTATACCTTAATGGTTGTATAATTTGTCATTCTTGCCAGAACCATTTCATTATTTCATCTTAAAAATTAGTCACTTTTAGGCTGGGCAGAGACTGCATTGAGAGCAGCCCTGAGGAGAAGGACTTGGGAGTACTGACTGACAGAAAGCTCAACATGAGCCGGCAGCGCGCGCTTGCAGCCGGGAAAGCCAGCTGTATGCTGGGCTACATCAAAAGGAGGGAGGTGATTCTTCACCGTGACGGTGGTGAGACACTCACCCAGGTTGCCCAGAGAAGCTGTGGCTACCCCATCCCTGGCAGTGTTCAAGGCCAGGTTGGACGGGGCTTTGGGCAACCTGGTCTACTGGAAGATGTCCCTGCCTGTGGCAGGGGGTTGGAACTGGGTGACCTTTAAGGTCTCTTCCAACTCTAACATTTCTATGATTCTATGATGTTGCTCGAGGTAATGTTCTGTTTTCTCTTTACAGCTGCAACTGCCGTCTATTTTCTCTCCCTTGCACACCTCTCTCTTACGCCCCTTATGGGGAAGAAAAAAGTCAATGTAGGCAGGCTGCAGAGGAAGATCAGAAATAGAATATGCCTTGTCCTTCAGAAAGTAAACACAAGCCTAGAACACCACATCCCCTGCAGACCAAAGTGGTTTTTTTTCTTAGTGGAGCACTAAAACCGCAACAGCAAGAACCACGCTCATTTCATGGTATCTCCTAACATTGGCCTGCTGCCTTCTAGCTACAACACAAAGAGTACCAGTGCAATTGGAAGAGGGTAAGGCCCTGCCCACAGCAGCCATAGGCAATCGTTTTAAGGAAAGGAGTTCTGATTGCACCGACATGCTGTCTGAGGAAAAGAGACAGGATGCAGGCACTTCAGTTTTCCGTTTTACTCAGTCAGTGAAGCCATGTCACAACCCACACAAATATGCAATATAGACATCTTGGAAGCTTATTAAAAAGAAACAGGATCACTGGGACCTGACGCAGAGCTGAGAGGTATCACTGCGCTACCTCACTCCTGTGTGAGGTATTTAGATCCTAGTATGGTGACTGTTACTGATTTCACAGAGAAAATTCTATGTATCACTGCAGTTTTACCTGGTTCCAATTAAAATAAAAGTGATCATTGCGAGGAATTCCACAAGAAGCAAGTAAGTCTCCATTAAAAAAACTGAAATTATAAGGGCTTAGTAAATAAATTCACTCTTGGCAAGTCAGATCACTTGCAACTTATCAACAAGATTCTTCTCCTTGGAAAAATACCTCAGTAAGTCACTCTACAATCACAGCTGTGGCTGGGTTGTTTTGTTCCGCTGTCATCTAAGAACTCAAACTCTACCACTCCTACTCATTCAAAGGTGTAGGGGAGAAGAAAAACATTACACACGCTCTCACATCTGCAAAACCTAAATAATTTATTCAGATAAGCCTTAAGAACTCTCTCAAGCATCACAGTATATTAGTGTACAACTGATGACAACTTTAGAAATCATGCTTTTGGTGCAAAGCATAAATTTCATGGCAAGTGCCACAAGATGGTCTTTCATTACTTCAAAGCAGTACATGATTGACAATAAACTTATAAATAAATATCATCAGGATTAAGAACGCATTTAACTTGTATTTAGTTTTGAAAGACAAAAAAAAACCCACCCCAAAACCTTCTGGATTGCTAGGAAACAATCTCTGACAACTGTCATAATTAAAAACATTTCTGGCTGAAGTAACACAATTCAGCAGTGTATTCTCATGACAATTGTGTGTCTTGAAGTGGAAGTCTCAGTATCCACTTCTGTGGAAGTATTAGTATCTTCCACAGGAGAAATGTGAGATGATACCACAGAGTACAATAAAATCAGTGACTTGGTTTCAGTTCCTGTTTTCCTGGTAACAATATTCAACAATTTTTTAAATTTAACTTTAATACAGGTATCCACTATTGGTTTTCAGAGATCTCATTACAGGATATTAGCCTTCTGGGAAGAGGGACGTATTTTCCTCAGGATTCATGCTTTTTTGTCGGTTTCTCAAAGTAAGGAGTATTGTCTTGTAGCAGATCTTTCCTCGGTACGAGCACTGTAATAGAAAAAAACCCCTCTAAGAATATAATCTTATGGAAAATACTATTTAAAATTCTAAAGTTGTTTTTACGTTTACAAACAAAACTCAGATTACCACAGTGAGAATCTGACCTTCTGGTAAATGTACAAGCAGCATCACACTATCTACCCATGACAAAATTATATTAAGATTTTTTACCTTCTGTTGGTCAGAATATTGCCTTCCCCTTTTTCTTTTTAAAGCACTGAAAATATATTAATAGCATTAAGAATCCATAAAAAATGGTAAAATGTTGCAGTAGCTTTTAGGGAGAGAGGTAATAGCAATTTTATCATGCCTGAGTCAGACTATGTTTGCTCCAGAAATGAATACTAAACAGCTCCAGAAATTAATACTAAATTTGACTTAGCCCTCTCCCTCAATGTCCTGGTATCTGATCTGTAACATTCATCTTGCCCTACCTGTTTTAAAGAACAACAGCAAAAGAAAGCACTGAACGAAAATTATGGCCACTGTGTTGTCACAGAGGTGCAGTGTGTTAAGGTTTGCCTAATTATATACCATTTTAACCTCTTACTGGTTCTTAAGTTCTTGACCTTTTAGCTCTTCAGAAATCAGCTTTCCCTTCCTCATGAAGGAGAGGAGGTGTGTCACGTCTGATTTGCTCCAGAAGCAAAAACTAAAGCACAAATACCTGAAATCCTAATGCTGTACTTTGACTGGGTCAGATGGCTGTGAAAGGTGCAGTAAACCTGTAGAACTCTGTGTTTGTATGGATGTGTGTGCAATGAGTAACATTCTGACCAAAGTGCACTGATATCCCACATCTTCTAAGAAAGAAAATTGATTTCCTTAAAGGTATGTTCTTTTTGCATCTGTGTACTAATACTGATGCATTTTATAAGTTTCTAAGAGCTTTAAGTAAAATTTCAATTGCACTTCTTTTACATCTGAGTAAATTTATAACAAAACATGTCGATCTATACCTCTAGAATAGGTACTTACAACAGAAATACCACAGAAAAACAGAACTGGACATAAGATATTGAAAAACAGAAGTCCAAACAAAGACTGAAATAAGAATTTTTAACTTTCCTTTTCAAAGCTAAGTTTCAAACATACACTGACAACACACCAAATCAAAATCACCAGAACATACTGCATGTGTGGTATATTACTAAAATGTAATCTCTTCTTGTACCACACTAATCTGAAATTAAAATGAAATTAATAGAACCTAGATATTTGTATACTACCAAGTAACTAACACTGAAACCTTTAAGAAAACAAAACAAAAAGAACAGATTATCTAATATGACTAACAAGCTCCTAACTGAAATTGTCTTCTCTTTAGTAAGAAAACCTCAGCCAAAATTTTTTTTTTAAAGACTTACCCCAACATGACTGTAAACCACTGTGTCTCACATTCCTTTTAAAGACTATCATTGCCTTGTGCACTGCTTCTATGACAACACAGAATAATTCCGTTTGATTAGGAAAAATGTTCCCCTTACTAATATTTGCTCTCACTATCTAAGACAAGTCTTTGGCTTTTTATTTTTAGTTATTAGTTATTTTGGAGATGCATGATTGAAAAAAAGAAAAAAACAGTGGTAGCTAAATTGTGTATTGTCAGCTATAATATAAAAATTTAGAATCAAAAGATTGACAGTAACTCACTTAAGGAGTGAGTTGCAATAGCTTTCTGAAACAGTTTACCTAGTTTATTTTTCGCCTGCTCCTTCATAGAATCATAGAATCATAGAATCGTAAGGGTTGGAAAGGACCTTAAGATCATCTAGTTCCAACCCCCCTGCCATGGGCAGGGACACCTTGCCCTAAACCACGTGGCTCAAGGCTCTGTCCAACCTGGCCTTGAACACCGCCAGGGATGGAGCATCCACAACCTCCCTGGGCAACCCATTCCAGCGCTTCACCACCCTTACTGTAAAGAACTTCTTCCTTATATCTAATCTAAACTTCCTCTGTTTAAGTTTGAACCCATTACCCCTTGTCCTACCACTACAGTCCCTAAGGAAGAGTCCCTCCCCAGCATCCTTGTAGACCCCCTTCAGATACTGGAAGGCTGCTATGAGGTCACCACACAGCCTTCTCTTCTCCACGCTGAACAGCCACAACTTTCTCAGCCTGTCTTCATATGGGAGGTGCTCCAGCCCTCTTATCATCCTCGTGGCCCTCCTCTGGACTCGCTCCAACAGCTCCATGTCCTTTTTATGTTGAGGACACCAGAACTGTACGCAGTACTCCAAGTGGGGTCTCACAAGAGCAGAGTAGAGGGGCAGGATCACCTCCTTCGACCTGCTGGTCACGCTTCTTTTGATGCAGCCCAGGATACGGTTGGCTTTCTGGGCTGCAAGCGCACACTGCCGGCTCATGTTAAGCTTTTCGTCAACCAACACCCCCAAGTCCTTTTCTGCAGGGCTGCTCTGAATCTCTTCTCTGCCCAGCCTGTAGCAGTGCCTGGGGTTGCCCCGACCCAGGTGTAGGACCTTGCACTTGGCTTGGTTAAACTTCATAAGGTTGGCATCGGCCCACCTCACAAGCGTGTCAAGGTCCCTCTGGATGGCATCCCTTCCCTCCAGCGTATCAACCGAACCACACAGCTTGGTGTCATCGGCAAACTTGCTGAGGGCGCACTCAATCCCACTGTCCATGTCACCGACAAAGATGTTGAACAGGACCGGTCCCAACACCGATCCCTGAGGGACACCACTCGTCACAGGTTTCCAACTGGACATCGAGCCATTTACCACAACTCTTTGCGTGCGGCCATCGAGCCAGTTTTTTATCCACCGAGTGGTCTCATACAACATAACAACTGATTCCTTCATCCCAAACCATTGCCCTCCCAAACCCAAAAGAAGACTGAAGCAAGGACATTATACTAATTTAAATACAGCCCAAATGTAACTATTTTAGGTTTTTTTTTCCCCAAAATAGGCCACTAGATTTTCTACTACAGCAAAGTAAACCTTCACCTACAAAGTTTCCAAAACAAACATGTAGTACCTAAGATGAAGCACTAGGAAAAGTAAACATTCTACTGAGGTTGCTTATTTTTCTTTGCCAACGAACAGCAACTCAAGCAGCCACCTTAGGGTTGCACTTCTTTTTTTTTTTCAATAAATCTGATCCAAGCCTGTCATTTAATACAAGATGATACCATAAAAGCAATGAGAGAGCTAATTGTTACTCTATTGGCGCTATAAAAGTTACCACAGAGCATGAAGATTAAGGATCAAGAAGGTTGATTTTGTTCTGCTAAAACTTCCTTAAGCAAAGCTGTACTAGAATTGAATACCCAAGCAGACTCATATACCTACAGAGGCATTTCCTACAACAAACTTCCCAACAGAAACTGGCTCCTAGGTGCGAAAAAGCAAAGGAAAATAAGAAGATCCACTTAGTATTTTCATTACATAAATGCACAGGACGTGTGTGGGGGACACAGCCAGGACAGCTGACTGCAGCTGACCAAAGGGATATTCCATACCGTTTGACATCCTACTTAGCAATAAAACCTGGTATAAGAAGGATGGGAAGACGTTTGCAGTGATGGCGTTTGTCTTCCCAGGTCACCATTACAGCCCTGCCACCTTCCTAGAGATGGCTGAACGCCTGCCTGCCCATGGAAAGCAGTGAATGAATTCCTTGTTTTGCTTTGCTTGCCTGTGTGGCTTTTGCTTTACTTGTTAAACTGTTTTTATCTCAACCCATGAATTTTCTCACTTTTTACCCTTCCAATTTGCTCTCCAATCCTGGCTGTGTGGGGCTTAGTTGCCAGCTGGGATTAAACCACAGAAACATTTTGCCACAGATTCAACTGGAAATTGAAGTCTGACTTCCAACTTTTTTTCCTCTTTTTAATCTTAAACCAATTGTTCTTTACAAACAAGAAAGGATGAAGAGAGTAGGGCGAGATATTCAGCAAAATGGAGTAGCAGTGGAAAGCACACCCATTTATTTTTTAGGTACATATACATATTATTTTAGGTACATATACATAATATATTGTTATTTATTTTTTAGGTACAATTTCACTCAGTAAACTGACCATGCTATTAACTATAAACTACTATTAAAATACAGCAACAACTATCACAACTCCCTAAAATTCTGAATTTCTGGAATTTTCTAATGGCATACTCTGTGCTACCAGTGACATTAATAATAATAAGAGCTATACCAGAACTGCCTATTTCTGAGTGCTGTCTAACTAATCAAGGTTGGATTCTTAGGAAAGATGCAAACACTATAGGAGCCTGCTCAAAGAGTAGCACTTTGGAGTAATGTTCTGTTACTAATCAATTTACCATGCTGAAAAGGTCTGTATATTCCTTCTGTAAGGAGATTTGCTTTTACTCTTTTACTACAGTATCAAGCTAAGCATCAAATTTGATTTTCTGCTTTTTTGTATTTTGAATAATACCTTGCTCCTTGCCACACAGATTTTTCATTGCCATGACCTTTAAGAATTATTTCTTGTGTAAAATAAAAAATGCCTTTTTTTTGGTATTAGCTTTGGTAACTTCCAACTTTACTGAATGCTCTTTGCATTTTAATTATACCAGGACAAGTAAGAATCCATTCTATCCATTTTTTTTACTGTTCATTCTTATTCTACGAACTTCTGTCAAGACGCTCTGGATTTATTTTTCTAAGGATTCCTGATCCTTTAATTGGTGATTCTCTATATTATCAAGACTAAATATTTCTCAATTCAATATAAATTCCGCACACACACACACACACACACAAAAACCAGAAATCTCTCAAACTGTGATGGCTGTTTCAAGATCATTGTTTTGTTCTTACTGCAGTAAGATCAATTACAGAGTGAGAAGCAAAGCTAAGACCTATTCAAAATGGATACAGAAAAAAAAATGATGGGCAAAAGACTGCATAATGACATCCTCTGCATTCATAAGTAGGTCAAATGCACCCTGTGTACAGATGCACTCCAGATTTTTTGCTGCAGGACATTTTCCTGGCCAGTAGTACGCTCTGGATGACCTCCTTCTTCCCCACAAACCTCCTTGCAACTCTTTCTCTTAGAAGTCTGTAAAAATAGGCAGGGGCAATTCTATCCTTTTTGTTTATGGGTATTTAAAAGGAGACAGCATTAAAGCTCTGCTACTCTCAAAACAGACAATCAGCAGTACTCTGCCCTTGTCTGCTGAGTCAAGTCATTTCACTGTAAAAGGGTATCAGTCTGGTCAGAGAAGATCTCACCTTTGTAAATCCTTGCTGCCTACTCCCAGTTCCCATTCTGTTCTTAGAACATTTGGAAACAGCTTCCAGGTTTGGCTCCATCACCTTTCCAGGGATCGAGGTGAGGCTGACGAGTTTCCCAGATCCTCCCTCTTGACTTTCTTGAAAAGAGGAGTGACATCTGCTATCTTCCAGACCTCAGCCAATTCCCCTAATCACCATGATGTTTCAAAGATGACTTAAGAGTGGCCTTGCAATGACATCAGCCAGCTCCCTTACCACCCATAGGTGCATCACATCAGGTCCCATGAATTTGTATATGCCTTATCTGTTAAAATATTCCTAGCCTTTTCCTCCTACCTACTTTACCTACCAAAAGTAAGTCATTCTTGCTCAAGTCTGAGGCCCATGATTCCTGAAGGCAAACCTTTGCAGGAAAGGCTGAGGTGAAGGTACCAAGCACCTCAGACTCTCCTGTGTCCTTTGTTACCAGGTCCCTCGCCCTACTCAGCTGTGGGCTCACATTTTCCCTCCTCTTCCTTTTGCTGCCGATATACCTATAGAAGTTGTTCTTGCTGTCATTCACATTCCTTGCCAAGATCAGCTCTAGGTGGGCTGTGGCTGGGCTCCTAACTCCATTCCTACACATTAACATAAAGATCAATTAATATTTCATGTGACTTTTGCCAGAGAAGTTATGCCTTACAGTTCTTGATGGAGTTCTTTGAACAGCTCTTGAGGGGCTCCGCAAGAGCTGCCCAACATGCTTGGATTCCCAAAGTCTTCCAGGAAATGCTTCTAAGAAAGCAACAGCCTTACTGTGACAGGAAGTCTTGCATGGATAAGTCACTGGTTAAACTGGAGGAGGTGAACAATAAATGAACAGGTCTCCCAAAGAAGGGATGTCAAAAATGGAGTTCTGCAGGTACTTTTGTTGGCATCTGTGCTGTTCAAGGTATTTGTAAGTAACCTGGAAAAGAATGTTTTCTAATGATACCATCCTGAGTAAGTTCTTTTAAGAAATGGCTTACTGTGAAGAATTGCAGGATGAGAGTAAGACTTAACAAAGTAACCAGTAAAATGACAGACAAAATTACATGTAGAGACATACAATGTATACAAGTCAAAAAAAAAAACCAACTAACCTAACTTCACCAAGTGATAGATTCAAAATTAACTACAACCATTCAGATGAGTTTAATGAATACAAGACAATTTTGTAAAAATACATAAATGCATGTATGCACAGCAGCGAAAAATTAAATTTATAATTAGGAATAACTAGGAAACCAATGGAGAATGAAAGAGAAAACATCACTGTGCTATCATTGTGCGTGTATAAATGCCTGGTTTGCCCACAGCTTGGTGACTGTACTCAGCTCTGACTGAGAGAGCAAGCTCCTAATCATCTTAAGAGAGATAGAGCAGAACTGAAAAGGGTGCAGAGAATAGCAACAGAATGATCACAGGCATTCACTTGTTGTTTCACAGAGAAGCTGTTCCATAGGGAGTTAAAAAAAACAAAAAGGGGGCAATAATGGGCCTAAAAACTCATGTTTGGTGAAAATGGATAGTTATTGAAGAGTAGGGCCAAATTCAAAACTACTACAAGTGATTCTTCACAAAAAACAGAGTAAATTCTTTTGAAAGGTTCTTGAATGCAAGAAATTTGTATAGTTTGACAGGAGCCAAGTTCATGAGAGAAACCCCCTGAGCACAACTAGAACAGAAACCATCCCTGACACAGGAAGTGCTGCTAGGTGTAAACAGCTGGAAGATGTAAAATTTCACTTGCTCTGTTCCTCTCTTCTGCTGTCATCTGCCTAGGACCACCGTGGAAGACTCGATACTGGTCTAGCTAGATGTATCTTTAGTCTCAATCGTAATGGCTGTTCTAAAGTTAAATGCGTTACCAATCTAGAATTGAAATAGTTACAAAGCTTTACAGTCACCACTGAACAGAAGTGAAAGGAAAACAATGTACACAGCTGAAGATTTCTTCTATCCTCTACCACACAGTTGTACGCTGAACCTATTGCTTGTGTTTGACTCTAAAAGAACTTCTAAACCAGGAATCGTAACTGCTGAATTTGATAGGCTTTGCATCAAGGCCATCACTGTGGCCAAATCTTCTAAGGTATAATCTGAAACTTGAACTGTCAGAACAAGGTTTTGAAGAGAACACTCAACCCTCAGAAAAAAAAAAGCCCTTCTATGGACAGTGTACATACTGCAATGGCTAATTCTCCTCAAAAAGCTTCTACCTATTTGGTAAAGCAAGCACCTACAGACACCGTGGGCACTACACCTAGATATACCGTGACTGACTAGCCAGTACATGCATGCTGACTAGCTACATAATTGCTGTCGCTCGTAATAGTTAAGGTGCCAAGTTACAACTTGTTTCTCTCAATGAGGGGCATTAAACGTAGCCACTGCCTCTTTCCTAGCAGCCTCTGTATATCAAAATATTTGTGTAGAAACTCTGTACCTTTGAAACTTCCACACGTTCTAGCTAGTGACATCAGTCAACAGGCTTAAATTAAGGGTTTGGGCAGAGAAATGACAGATAGACAGACTTTTGCCCTCTTTATCCCTTTACTTAGTTTTCAAGTTTTGTATTTATTTGCTGAACTACAACATTTTTAAACATCTTTTTAGCACATAGCTTTACTCACCTATTTTGTTGGAATCTGTGTGAACAGCCTGAATAACAGAAGTTCTAAGAATCACTTCAACATCTGAAGCTATTTTCAGAAGCTAGTAAAAGGGAAAAACAAAACAACAAACAACAGAGTAATTTAAATGATATGTAATTATTTCTGAAAGTGTTTTCCATACTAGACAGCTATTCATACAACAAAGCCAGTCAATTCTATTATTCAGTTAGTTATGCACTACCTATATACAGCTTTTACTTTGGGGATCCTAGAATAACTTATAGGTTGATATATAAGCTACCCTGACACACAGCACGAGAGGAAGGATGCTTCTGCACAGTAACATACGGCACTATAAATTCTATATGCCAAATTAAAACTACAAACGAATAAGGTAGAATGCAAGTACCAAAGCAAGTAACTAGTTTCCAATGATCAAAGACATTAGTGAATGCCTCAGTAACATCTGACCACCCCTAGTGAAAGGGCAATCTCGTTCTATTAACATTCCAGCTCTTCAAATAAGGAGACAAAAATAAGGGCAAAACATGACAGGAATTAAGAATACTGGGTTTTGCAGAAAAGTAGCATAGGAACAAGACATTACCTAAAGATTAGCAGAGGCACTACTATTTGGCAAAAGGCCTAAAAGTCTTTCCCTCATTAAGAAGATAAGCAGTAGTTTTTTGAATGATTAAGAGAAGTCCAATGTTCGTTTGTGTGATATCTGTGTCAGTAAAAACTGAAATTGCACAAATTTTGGGAGACGTGTACAATAGGAAGTAGCATATATCAACAGAAGTGGATCTTTGCAAAGATTAGAGCTAAAGACTGGACACCTAGACTGAATATCTCCTCCCCCCTTTTCCTTTTAAGAGTTTGGACTAGGTATCTTCCAGTTCCTCCTACTGAATGTCCATCAGCAGCTAGGCTGCATGCTCCTGATCTTCCTGATTTCACTTCAGATTCATCTTAAAGGAATTCTGCCATTTGCTCTAAGACTGCTTCACAAAACAAGCCAAATGCCAGGAAGTAACTTCAGAGGTGCACTCCTGGGCTGAACTAAACTGCTGCAGTAGAATCAGCTGCTACATCTCACATTCTAATACTGCAGACAGTTACTCCTATCTCCTCAGGTCAATACATTACCATTTGATGTCATTTTAGAAGACAGTGCAGCTTTCTATTCTGGCAAAGTAATGCACATTTCGTTGGTCAACATTCATTTTTTAGCTGCTGTCCAAAGCAGAACACTAACATCTCTGTTTTTGTGCAAGCAAGCACCCAAATTCTTACAAGTCTTGTATATTATTCAATTCAGTTCTTCTGCATCAGAATCTAAGAATATATATATAATATAAATAAAAAAGCTTCTGTGCTGTTCTAGAATTCTGTAGCTGTGATGAAAGTCTAGAAGTTCTTCCTCTTGCACATTTAATCAGGATATCAATTAACCCATATTAAAAAGTTACAAATGTGCATTTTGTTGGTTGCTATTCTTAACAAATATAGATCTAAAAAGTACAGTAAGTATTTTTCCTGTAGACCTGTAACAAAAAGAACATACAATTTTAACAGATCAGACACTGTGAACACACAGAAGTATCACTACAGGGGCTTGATGAGCAGCAGAAATGCTAGAAAGTGCTAACTAAATGCTCAGAACTACTTATATTACTGCCCAATGGCTGGTATGAGGCAAAGGTTTAGATTTACTTCTGCAAAGGACAGATGGAGGCACTTTCTTCCAACTAGTGCCCAATGACAATGTAAACACTGTCTGCTAAAAGACTGAATAACAAGGACTAAATTATTCACTCTGAATGGATGTTAAGAACTAAAAATATCTAAAACAGAGAAGTTTCAGTTCGGGCCTCAGTAAGTTTTATAAAAATGACTTAGTAAAAAGTGTTAAGACAACAACGGAGCAAAGGGTACTTACATAGTGACTTAACAGAACGTTCTACTCCCAATGCACCATGAGGAAAAGCAACAAAAAAGCCTAGTACCTATTACAATAGTCATGATCATTTGGTTGTTTTTTGCCTCCCACAAAAGATGCTGCCTCACTTGTGATCAGGAATCAAAACAATTTCTCATGTCTCCTGGTAACTGAGCAGATTATTAAATTTCTCGATATCTTTCTGTGCTTCCCTATACAACAAAGACTAGGCAAACTTAAGTGACCACAGCTCAGATAGATATTATGGGCAAAGCACACAAAATAGTCACGTGAAAATAGCGACACAAAACATTTTTTTTCATAATTACAAGCATATTGACATACCAGAAAACACTTTCTCATTCTGTATTTTTGTATGTACAAAATTCTGTAACATACTATTAATATCAATGGACGTATCAATATATTTATAAACAAAGATCCATGTAAAAGCCTTTCTGAACTCACCTGGCTCTCACAATGTCTCAAGAAGTACCTACACTGGTTTAGAGATCCTGTAAGTAAAAAGCTCCTATATAAGTATTCTTAAGAAAAGTGGAAAAAAACAATGAAACCAAGAAGTACCTCATTTATCTTCTCTTCAGATGTCTCATCGTGGTGATTTTTGAATTCTTCATTTATCTTTTGTCTTGCAGCTAAATAAATTAAATAAACAAACAAGAAAGTGTGAACAAAAACTATATCTTGTCTTAGTCACTGCCTCAAACCTCATAATCCTAAATCCTTTGTAGCACTTTCTGGGCACACACTGCCTGAAGTATTTTAAAATAAGTTTTCCATGGAATTCAGGGGATAAGTCGACTAGTATAGGAATAAAATATGATTACCTATCTAGCATTCTGAGCTTTAAAAATAACTAACACACAGAAGACACTACTAAAAGCAGGTTTATTAAAAAAGCAGTATTTATCCCCTAGGGAGCAACCATACATAAAGAGAATCAACTCAAATGCTTACTACCATTAAACATGCTTTGGCTGGACTCAAGAGAGGGAAGTAAAAAAAAAGACAAACAAACAAAAAAAACCCAGGTAAAATAAAAATCCCAGGAAGATCATCAAGGTTCCAAAAAAAGAGATGTTTTCCTTATGAAATATGGCTTGAGTGCTTGAATCTAACAACTGGTTTTTTGTTTAAAATTAAAAGATATCTAGTTATGGACGCACCAGTTTTCCCAATGATTACTTATAAAATATGAAAAGTATAACTTAAAGGAAGATTACGTTAAGAATTCTTTTCCTGTGAATTCAGAGAAGAAAGTTCCATGGAAAGATAGGTAAGTATGCACCAGACGAAAAAGATATCTCACCTTCAAGGGCTCTGGTATCATTTTTAAAAACTTCTTGCCGGGTTCTGTGTAGTGATTTAAAAATCCTCAAAACCTGTCAATACAACATCAATACAATTAGCTTGTTTCCTAGCAGGATTCTTAGTTAAAATGAACACGTTGCAATTAGGGTGGTCTGGTTGACCACAGAATCACAGAATGGTTTAGGTTGGAAGGATCCTTAAAGATCATCTAGCTCCAACCAATCTTTCATGTTCTTTCCATTTAGTACAGAATTTGACATAGAATCGGTATCTAACATACTACACTTCAATCTCTGATTAAATAACTTGCAGCCAAAGCGGATGTTAGGAAATATCCTAGACAGTTCTAGATGCTTCAAATTAACCTGAGCTGCTAGAGTATTAGCACTACACTCCCAAATAATCATTTGGCATTATGGGAATATAATACTGCAAATACATTGATGCAAACATATTTATTGCGCCAATATCAAATAAACCCAACAGAAAACGAAGTAACTGTAGATGTCAAATCATCCAATCACAGAATAAAAAGATAGAAACATAAATGCCTGAAGTATTTTCACATTTATGAGCCAACATGAGAAAAGTGAATTTCAAAAGGATCTAAAACCGTGTATTAACTAATTCAACAACTACTTTTTATGTCTCTGTATCATACCTGGCCATAATCTTCTACAGGTAATGTGGCAAAATCAAAACAAAGTCCCTAAATATAAACTGCCAGATCAGTGAATAAAAACTTCAGTAAAAGCAAACACTAAAAAAAAAATTAGGATTTACTATGTAAAGGTGACACACAGCAGTATTTATGTAAAGCAAAACCACTAAGAATCACAGCTCACGGTTTTGGCTGTTTATTCATACAGACTGTAATGAACTGGAGAAATCCTCAAGTCCTTATCAGACTTTTTTCGGTGTTTGTCAGAGATTGACAAGAATCTCTGACAAGCACCATAAAAAAAAAAAAATTCTTGATAACAAGATACTTTTTGAAGTTATTCTAGTATTTCCTAGTGTGTTTTGGCATATCTAGAAAGCACAATTCCAGGTACTTTGTGATAACCTTAGATTGTTTTCTCACAATTAATATGCCAAAAATTTCTTAGAAGGATGCAGAGGAAACATAGGGCTGTTACTGAGAAATGACCACCTTCTTTGGTCAGCATGCTCTGTATCTGTCAGCTGGAAATGCAAACAAGACTGTCCCCTAAAAGGCCAATACAAACATCCTGGCAGGGCCCTGAAAAAGTGTTGCCTCTGCTTTAAATCTGCCAATGACAGAAACAGCAAGCTTCCCTGAAAGCTATTACTCCCAACAGATGTCAAGCTAAATTCTCATCCTCTGCTCAGCTGGTCACTCGGCCACACCCTGAAATAATTCATCCAGAAGCGTACACACACAAAAAGTCAGTTTTTAGGAAGAGGATGAAGGCATGAGATTAGGAAACTTTCCAGTTCAGTACCGCTTCTTTAACATAATGCTACCACAGCTTTAGTCTCAGTAAGGGACAACTTACAAATATGAACTAATTCAAATCTTGCTTCACCATATGGATTAGACCATGTTGTAATATCTACTATAATTTATGATTTAGCATTATGTTCAGTATACGCTACTGCATTACAGATCTTTCAGGAAAGAGGGCAAACCAGCGCATTTTCAATCGCGTTATGGGTCTCATGAATATTTAAGTGAAAAACTTTTGCCACTTCTACAAGAATTAATATGTAACTTGACAAGCAGTTAAATTAACGTAAGGAGAGACATACGAAAAAGAACAGAGTCTCTGCTAATTCCTTTTCAGCTTGTGTCCTTGATAATTAGCAACTGAATAGAATCACGTTGCCTTCTACTACAGCATTCTCTAGATGGCTGAGTCTGTGGAAAGTAAACCAATAGAATTAGAAGTCAGCAAACAATTCTCTTGTTCTGTATATGTATTTTCAGAGATTTGACTAAATTATTTGGACAGGATTTCTACCCCATAATATTTTCGCCATCTTTGTGAACAGTAAAGTTAGTATTGCAAACGGTTTTGAGTACATGGTGAAACCTGAAGAAGTGTTTTATGGTTATTCTGAACTCTGGTCAACAATTTTCTGGCATCTTCCTCTGTTATTTGCCTGTTTCCGTGAACCCCTCGTGGAAAGTTCTTCACCACACCAACCACAGAGTAGTTTCATTAGGTAACTTTGAAGTACTATGTATTAATGCACTAATCCTTTGAGGTCTACAGTCACCTAATGAAGCACAGAACTCCCCTAATATCTCAGTATATTAGTCCTCACAATACTAGGCTTCACAACGCTTTTGCAAGAGGGGCTCAACTCCCCTGGAAGTACTCTATGCTGTGAAGCTGAAAGGTTCAAGTGATGTCTGCTTTTCTTCATCTTCCCATCACAATTCATTCTCCTGACATATTTTAACCTCTACCTGATTGTCATCTCTCGTTTCCTTCTTCCACAATAACTTCTGCATACAAAACTTTTCTTTCTATTACCCAGTTCTATGTCCTTCTTGCCCGGCAAGCCTCTGCTTGTTGACGCTATAAATGCCAGGGAAAAAGTGCTTGCCCTCCGGTGACATATTCTCCATGTACGTAAGCTGTGTGTAGGCCCTATATACAGCCGAAGGCTGCAGGTTTGCGGGGAACACCGCACGCCTCCCCCGGCCCGCGGGCACTACCAGCAGCTCTAGGCAGCGCATGACGGACAAACCGCCCGATGCGGCCGGCTCTCGGCGGCAGGATCCGCGGCTCTCCGGGACACGAGTGACCCCGGCCTCACGCAGGGCGCCGGACAAACGGGCAAGGACAAGGTCGGGCCCGTGACCGCTGTTAAGGCAGCGACGGAGGGAAGGAGAGAGAGAAGCGGGCGGGAGCCAGCAGCCTCCGCCGCGACACTGAGCGGGCCCTACGCAGGCCCTCCCCGCCCCTTTCCCACCGGCCCCGGCTCTACTCCTTCGCGGCGCTCCCCGAGGCGGCGGAGGCGCGGGACAGGGCCGCGCCGGCAGACACCGCGCACCGCACGCTCCCTGCGCACCGCCCCGGCCGCGCATGCGCGCCGCGCTCACCTGCCGCCGGCTGCCCATGGCGACCGCCGTCCCGTTCCGGCTGGGAGGACCGAGGGAAGGCTGGGAGCGGAAGTGACGACCCGTGCTGCCGGGCTCCCCCGAACGCTGCCCCGCCGGCTGCCTCTCGTCGTCCCCGTGGTTCCGGGCCGCCCGTGCGGCCAGCGCCTGCTTCCGGAGGCGTCCCTAGGCGGTAGGCAGCCTGCCCGCAGACCCCTCCTTCAGCGTGGGCTGCTGGCACAAGGCATTATACCTGCGTTTGCCGAAGAACCATCTGTTTCAAAGCAGAAAGCCGTCAGCGTGTGGCCAGCGGGTGGTTGAACACCTGCTGTTATTTCCCAGAAGTGCTTGGTTGCATTTAAACCCTTAATTCCTGCGCCCCTCTTTTTTCTGTGTGGTTTTTTTTTTTTTTTTAAGTTGGTGATCCTGAGCTAATCCAGAGTTATGTATCAGAACTGATCAGGCTGTTTCATATTGTGTTTGAACATCTTTTCTCTTGGAGACAATATTCCGATGGGCTAAAGAACAACCACAAAGTAGAAACCATTACCCTGTTTTTGTTAGATATATAGAGTAATTAGACTTGTGAGTTGCTTGATTTATGTTCCGTTAAGCCTGTTGCTAACAGTTTGAAACTTGCTGAGTTTTTTTAGTACCGCATAAAAAGTCCTGACAGCAAAGACAGACCTTGGCCGAGCTGGGTGTCTGCACTCAAGGCTACTGGAAAGTTTGGTAACTAGGACGTGGAGATAAATATATGAGACTATCCAAGCGAAGCAGTACTCCCCAGGCGAAGCAGTACTCCCCAGGTTACTTCAAAGCAGAACCTTTAAGATAAGAAACGAAGATGCATACCAGTACCAGTCAGAAGGAGATAAGAAGAATGCTGGTGAAAGCATCATCGTTGGAACCTATCCAGGACTCAAAAGGTGAAAAGTACACAGCGAGGAAGACGTCTTACTTCATCTGAGGAAGACTACTTACTTCATCTTGAGACCCCTGCCCACGACCACCAGGAGGCACTGCGCAAGCGCAGAACATATGGAAATGACTTTTGTACTCATTATAATACGAAGCGGGGACAGGTCATGAATATGTATCAGCATAGTGGGAAAGGTGATGCATATGTAATACTTTACAGGATAAATTGTGAGCACGTTGTAACGGTCTTCGGAACCAGATTTGGGTGGGTACCCCTGGTTCCCGGGGCCTCGGAATAAAGCACCACATATAACCTCCTTAGAGTGGTTATGTGTTCTTCTCTCGGCTAACATTTTTATGCCTACTGAAGTTGGTAGATAGGAATCCAGCCTTGACTTTGGAAAAACCAGACATGGTTCTTCAGGTGACCTAAGAGGAATTGCAGGTTTTGACACCAGAATTGCCTCTGACGGTACATGCCAGGGTCCCGAGGGCACGTAGTGCCTTAGTGGCCTGCCCAGCCTGGGGCCAGGACCCCACATCAGCCCCCCGGGGCCTGCAGCACTGCAGCAGGGCCCGTCTCCAGCCCTGCTGCTGCCTAAGGGGTGACCTGGCCCATGGGTGCACAGACCATGGGTTCGCAGGAGTCTGTAAAACACAAAGGTTTCTTCCTCTAAATTTCTCTATTACAGATTACCACAAAATAGTCACCACTAGCAACTGTGCTACCAGTAGCAAATGTACCTATGATCAATAATGCCAATGTATATCTCAAGCTATTACACATGACTATCAGCAATCAGTAATAGCAGTAATCAGTTGTGTAGCAACAATCAACAACTTGGAGCGAGAGCAAGCCTTGTCTAAAGATTTTAATACAGACATATATATATTTACTTTGTGACAAAGCTTGAGAGAAATCAGACTGAATCTATTTTAACTGTAAAGTTTAGAAAATGAAGCCTCACTGTTACTCTTTTTTCTATCCCCCCCCCCCCCCCCCCCCCCCGCTTTTTCATTTCTCTTGACTGTTGTATATCTATAAAAAGCATTTATGGCTAGATGTTGTAATGTTGTGTTGCCCTCAGTGGATTGTTGCCTGGTCATATTGCTTGGTTTGTTTTATAGTGAAGAAATGGCCCGTGTGTAGAAGGGCTGACACATTATCTCCCCTCTGCAAGAGCCGTTCTGATACTAGCAGCACCTAACACCTAGCTCAGCCAATGCCCTATCTTGATGGGCCCCTCCGGCCCTGAAAGACCTTGAATCATAGAATCAACTAGGTTGGGAAAGACTTTTAAGATCATCAAGTCCAACCATTACCCCAGGACTGCCAAGTTCATCACTAAACCACGTCACTAAGGGCTTTACCTGCATGTTTTCCGAACACTTCCAGAGATGGAGATTCCACCACTTCCCTGGGAAGCCTGTTCCAATGCCTCATCACCCTCTCTGCGAATAAATTTTTCCTAAGATCCAGTCTAAACTTTCCCTGGCGCAGCTTGAGGCCATTTCCTCTTGTTCTATCGCTTGTTACTTGGGAGAAGAGACCTACCCCCACCTCACTACAACCTCCTGTCAGGCAGTTGTAGAGAGAGATAAGGTCCCCCCTCAGGCTTCTCCAGACTAAACAACCCCAGTTTCCTCAGCCATCCCTCATCAGACTTATTCTCCAGGCCCTTATACAGCTTCGTTGCCCTTCTCTGGACCCACTCCAGCATCTCAATGTCTCTCTTATAGCGAGGGGCCCAGAACTGAGCACAGGATTCGAGGTGTGGCCTCACCAGTGCCCAGTACAGGGGGATGATCCCTGCCCTGGCCCTACTGGCCACACTATTGCTGAAAGAGGCTAGGATGCTGTTGGCCTTTTTGGCTGCCTGGGCACAAGCTGGCTCATGTTCTGCCATCAGTCAGCACCCCCAGGTCCTTTTCCACCGAGCAGCTTTCCAGCCACTCTTCCCTAAGCCTGGAGCATCACATGGGGTTGCTGTGATCCAAGTGCAGGACCCAGCACTTCGCCTTGTTGATCCTCATACCACTGGCCACAGCCCATGGATCCAGCCTGTCCAGATCCCTCTGAGAGCCTCCTGATCCTTCAGCAGATCAACACTCCCACCCAACTTGTTGTTGTCTGTGAATTTACTGAGGGTGCACTCAATGCCCTTGTTGAGATCATCAGTGAAGATATTAAACAGCATTGGCCCTATCACCAAGCCCTAAGGGACAACCACTAGTGACCCAACTAGATGGGATACCATTTACCACCACTCTCTGGGCTCGGCCGTCCAGCCAGTTTCCAACCCAGTGAAGAATCCGCCTATCCAGGCCATGAGCAGCCAGGAGACATTGGTGTGATTTGTTCACCTTCTGCTCCGTTACAGGATCATACAGCTTTCAGCTGTCAAGGTATCAGGACCTCCAGGATTCTCTGGATTCAGAGCAGCTTCTGCTTGTCCTTCAAACTTGCATGGCAAGCTTACAGCAGCCCTGCCAGCAACAGTCACTTGGCTGCAGGGCACACCCGATAACACACACAGGTATTTAGGTTGGAATTGATGCGGCAATAAACAACACTCCTGGCTGCAACAGCCCTCCCTACAACACCACCGCTCCCTCGCCACATCTCCAATCCCGTCACGGCGGTGATCCCTCCGCGGACTCGCCAACAGGCCTCTCCGTCCCCGAATCCCTCCGCGCCTCCCGAGCCCCACCTCTCCGGGCCAGCGAGGGCGGAAAAAACAGGCGAAACTACCAATCGCGGCGGGCAGGGCCGGCCGGCCGCCGGTCGTCGATCCAATGAGCGCGGCGGGGGGCGTGGCCACCGGAGTTAACGCGGCGCGGCGGGCAGTGAGTGAGGGCAGCCGCCATGGCTGATGAGATCAGCAAGGCGCAGGCCGCTCGGCCCGGCGGCGACACCATCTTCGGGAAGATCATCCGCAGGGAGATCCCCGCCAATATCATCTATGAGGACGAGCAGGTGCGGGTGGAGCGCGGCCGCCCGCGACACCGGGTGCCGTAGAGGTGGAAGGCGGCGGCAGCCGGGCGGGCCGGCCGGCCGGACAGACGGGGCCTCTCGCGCCCTCTCGCAGCGCCCCTAAGCATCGGGCTCCTTCCGTGTGCAGCCCGCCCGGGCCGCAGGTGCTGCAGGCCCCGACCCGCTGTGTAGCCGGTCTGTGTGTGGAGAGGTGGCCGCGGGCACTTGCCGGGTCTCAGCCTGACGGCACTGCCGGCTGTGCAGGCTTCACTGCCAAGGGACGGGGCTTCTCCCGCACGGTGTGGGAGGGTAGTGGTGAAAGCCTGGGTTGACCACCCGCCGGCAGTCTTCGTGTCGATCGCGGGCGTGTCTCCCAACAGGGCGCTGTAGTCAGCTGCTTTCGCAGGTAAGAGGCGCAGGTCTTGATGTGCGCCTCTCAGTAGCGTTGTGGAGATTGTACAGCTCTGCCTGCCAGGCTTTGGTTATGAGTCTCCGAGAGGGATTATTAAAGGAAAGAATTAGGGAGGATTACAGCTTTTCTGCTCTTCACAAAAGCCTGGGAATGGTTATCCTGCAGGCTGCAAAAAATGGGTTTCTGTGGTGAGATGGGACTGGTATCATTAATTCAGTGATGCTGGTGCAGCACAGTGTGCTAGGAGCTAAGTGAAATAGTCTTACTAGCTTATGAAAAAGTGTAGTTGTTATCTCCAGGACATAAACTACTGTAGTATCCAGGGTAAGCCCATCATCCCCCACCCCCCCCCCCTTTTTTTTTTAATAGTTAGAATACTGGATATTACAAGGACTTTTGCTTTTGAAATAAAGGATTATCTGCAGTCTAGAATACAGACTCACTAAAGGTGCTGTTTGTCTGATTTGTGTGCTGAAAAGTTTTGCGTGGCTTGGAACAGTGCTTGCTTAATAGATGCAGAAAAGTTGCAGCTGCCATCTACTCAAGAATATTGGAAAATTTCATTGATTTTTGGATCATGCTTATGGGTCAAAACTGCATCAGGTTTTTTCTCAGCTCTGATGGTTACAGCAGTGTAACCTGAGCGTTGTGCTTGATTGAGAAGCAAGCCACTGACTTTGAATGATTTGAGAGCATATAAACCTGTTCCTCACTGCCATTATTGCAGAATATTTTTTGAAAGAGTAATTACTTGCAGTATCTCAGTTGCTTTTTACTTTCAACTACACAGAAATGTGGAACTTCTTTTAATAATGGCTGATCTTTAATTTGTTTTGTTGGCTTTACGAAAGTCTTCTCAGAGATGGCTTGAAATGTTACAAGGAGAAATATAAGGAAGGCTTTTAATCATTAATCATTAATTGATGTGCAGAAAAAAGGAGATATTAGAAAGTACAAAGCCTCTGTGAAAGTAAGCCATATCACTATTATTTTAATTGAATCTAAACTTTCTGAAACGAAGGTTAATTTACTGGGCACTCATGGAGTTTCTGTGATTGTGCTTTTGTTCAGTACTACTTATGCTCTTTGTCCCATAGAAGAAAATTATTTGCTATCAGTCTTCTGCTCATTAAATTCTTCAACTCAGTTTAGCCGTTTGCATGCTGACAGTAGGTGGACCACGTAGAATAGAAAAGCTGCTTACAAAGCAATCGGCTGAAAGTGAGATTTATTTAATTAGGTGCAAGTTAGTTTTATTCACCCATTCTTTGCTAGCCACCCTTTTCTGTTTGGGAGAAACTAGCAGTCTATCAGAGATTTAAAATTGGGCATTATCTTCTTAAAGATAGCTTAAAATAGGACAGATTGGAGGTGAACAAGGTAAGGCATTGTAAATGTAAGTAAAGTTTGGGCTTTACACCACCTTTGCTCTTGGCAAAGGCCACAGCTCTTCTCAGTAGAATTAAAAACCAGTATAGTAGCATAGAAAATTATTGATTCACAACTAACTGAAAGCGTCTAGGAAATACATATTTTGAAGAATGTAAGGTATGCTCCGGGAAGACCTTAGAGCAGCCTTCCAGTATCTAAAAAGGGGCTACAAGGAATCTGGAGAGGGGCTTTTTACAAGGGCATGTAGTGATAGGACAAGGGGTTTAAACTGAAAAAGGGTAGATGTAGATTAGCAATTAGGAAAAAATTCTCTACTGTGAAGGTGGTGAGACACTGGCACAGGTTGCCCGGAGAAGTTGTGGCTGCCTCATCCCTGGCAGTGTTCAAGGCCAGGCTGGACAGGGCTTTGAGAAACCTGGTGTAGTAAGAAGGTGTTGGTGAAGGCCCCTTCCAACCCAAACCATGCTGATACTATGATTCCTTTTCTGAAATACTTGATGCTGTTGTGAACAGAAACTTATCTGGCCTCAATTGCATAACTTGGTTCTTTGAAATTGTTTTGTTATCTTTGACCAAGGCAATATTCAGACATAACTGGAAGATGATTAGCAACCGTTTGCCATTTGTTTTATTGAACAGGGTGTTAATAAAGGTGAAATAAGCATAAATGTATTTTTTTATAGGCATGCATACATCAGCTCTGTTTTTACTCGTGAAAAAAATAGTAATACAGAGTAATGATAATTTTTTTCATACCCACAGGTCTTGGTAAGTAGGTGTTTTGTGCTTAGAAATTAGTGGACTTTGAATAATTTACCACCCAAGAAAAATCAACATTTCTGCTTATGTTTGGGGTATCTGACAATCTGCTTAAGTATGCATTTAATGCATATTGGTTTATTTAAACTCTTGGCTTTCTCTGAATTAAATTATGTTTTAACTGTTTGTTTTTCCTCCAGTGCCTTGCGTTCCATGATATTTCACCCCAAGCTCCAACACATTTCCTAGTGATTCCTAAGAAGCCTATTGTAAGGTTATCTGAAGCAGAAGATTCTGATGAATCTGTAAGTACTCTTGAAGCTTTCCGTACACCAAACTGTACCTCTTAATTACTTCATAATTTACTAGACTATTCCCCTTTTGCTGTTGACATTTCAAAGAGGCAAAATAGTTTTCTGATAGTATAATCCTTTTCCTCTAGCTTAAAATGGGAATGGAGTTAAGTTTTTCCAGTAAGAGTAGTGGTATACAGAAAAATGTATCTCTGGGTATGTATTTGCAGTGCAAAACACATTGTTATTTTGGAGTACAATCTTTATATCTGTTTTCATGGCTTACTGGCAGTACTGCTTATTCTAATATGGGGTTGGGGTTTTTGGCAGGTCAGAGATGAAGAATGGGAAAGTTAGCTGAGAGGTACTGAATATTTAATTTGTAACTATAAACAAAAAGGTCAAAGATTTTGTAAACCTTTACCTGATAAGATAAAGCTTCTTTTCCACCAGAATGATATATGTTGCCTGAAGAATTAATGGGGGCTTTAACCATGAGATAAATTTAGCTTCTGTGACGCTTCTGTAATTCGTTACTGTCTAGCTTGAAAAAAAATCTTTTTTTCCCCTCTATATTATGCACAGTTAGGCTTTATAGCTTTTTCTTGGAAAGTGTCAGTTGCAGGCAGACAACAGTTGGAAAAGCAGTGGCTGAATTTCTGAGAGTTAGCTTACTGGCTTATCTGAATGGTTCTCTGCTCTCATCCCTTCTTGCCCTCTCCCCTTTTTGTGTGTTTTCGTTTTTGTTTCTTTTTTTTTCTCGTGTTGTGTTGTTTGTTTTTTTTTTTTTTTTTTTTTTTTTTTTTCTTTCCTCCAGCTACTTGGGCATTTAATGATTGTTGGCAAGAAGTGTGCTGCTAACCTGGGCCTGACCAATGGATTCCGGATGGTTGTGAATGAAGGGCCTGAGGGTGGGCAGTCTGTCTATCACGTACATCTCCATATTCTGGGTGGTCGTCAGTTGGGCTGGCCTCCTGGCTAAGATTACACCACAAGAGTTAACTGCATGCATGCAGATTACCACCAAATAGATTTACCGATGTTGCCCATCAATCTAGCCACTGTTAATGTATATTTTCTTTTTTCGGTGTATGTCTTCCAAGGGTAATAAATGCTCTGAATAACATTCGCACAATAAAGATTTAGCATGTGAGAATCGTCTGTGTGTGGTGTGCCTTACTGACAGAACAATTCTGTAAGTTAAAGTGGTGGTCTCCGAAGTTTAAGTATGTGGTGTGCTTCAGTCTGCTGTTAACAATTTTCTGTAGATTGTGACTTTTCAAGGCATTTGAAACCTTAAGTTGCAACTGCTTAGCAGTCTCTCATGTCTTTTGGAAAGAAAATTTCTAAGCTTTTTGAATGTGGTATGTAAATACTCATAAAGCCAGTGTAGGCTGCTGCTATAACTTTTTTTGGGGGAAAAAAAAAAAAAAGGGCTGTACCAGTACAGTGCAATGTGCTGGAAACATACAGCTCCTGTTGGAGCACTCAGTCAGTGGCTGCTCTTATAAAGCCCCACCTTTGTAATGAGAAGGGGTAAAACAATAGTCTTAATGGCAGCTGTCATGTTTCCATAGCACAGTGGTCTTTACTTCTACATCATTATTTTGATGGAATTGGGGACTTAAAAATATTGAACTGTAGTGTAGGGCCTTGTAAGATGCTCAAGGCATTTCGTCTTGGCACATAAGCAACACGATGTACTATGTATACGTTTTAGATACCAGGTTTTATTGGGTGGACTTTGTCCTTCAGTGAGTGTTAGTGCATGTAGTTGTTCATGCAACACTGTCATCGTATCTCCAAGACAGTGAATTTCCTGAAGTTGGGTTTACATATGTGTCTGCCAGTGTAATTATAAAATATAACTGTTCTTTCTGTTAAAACTGAGCAGTCCCAGCTAACCAGTTGTTATAATGGAAGATACTTGGAAGCCTTTAGGCAGATGCCTTACGAAAAAGTGGGGTGTTTGTGAGCACCAAATGTGTTAGAGAAAGAAATGTTGCAATTTCTGTTCAGATAAAAAAATTGTAAGTTTGGTAACGGCATTTGAATTCATTCAGCTGGAATGTTCAGAAGTACTGTGAGAAAACCTTCAGATTTTTTTCTCTAGGACAAGATTTAAACTGGAAAATCAGCTAGCACTTCTGCGGGTGACTGGTCTATAGTTGCGCTAGGAATAAAGAAGTGGTCCTCTAGCGGTCAGCCTGTCAGCTGTTCTCCTGGATGTCCTGCACAGATGTGAAGAAGAAAACCACCCAACCCCCAGCAGTACATCAACCCTGAGCAGACAGAATGTGTATCACAAGAATGAGGTATCAATAGCAGATGCTTTTTATCAAAATCGACATTTCTGAGTTAAAACATGACTAGTGAAGTTAACTGCATCACAGCTGAACCCTGTATGAAAGTAACCCAGTAAAGCTTTCATTGCTTTATTTGGAATCTGAGGCAGAGGTACATGTTTCAGGAGCATAAAAAGACTTCCAGGTGAGGGCAGAAGCATGGAACCATTGCAGGAATAGCCCTGAGGCAAGCTTGCTAACAAGTTCAGGTGTGCTTTGATTTCACGTGACTTTGTTCAGCAGCGCCTTGGAAATCAAAGACAAATGATGAGTAGTACTGAGCTTAAGACTGCTATCAGGCAATGGTAAACTCAATGTGGGAAAGATAATTGAAGGATTCCCCCCCCCTCGGTAATTTGTGGCTATTAACAAATCACTGAACCTTCAGGAAATGGGAGAATTGGGTATTAGTTGTCCTCTTGTGGCTTTTAAAAGCATCTGTCATCTTTTACCATTTGTTGCTAAAAGGCAGGTTTTGGTCTCCCCATCACCAATTTTCTTCTGCTTGAGTTGCAGTCTGTTACTTCTGTGGCTAGATAATCAGCTCTGGTACAGCCGCTCTGTCCTGTAAGGCCAGTTACGAAGTGAGATGTGTTAACAGGGGGACAGCAAAGGTCATCTTAGATAAAAAAAAACCCAACAAAAAACAGCAGGGAGATGGACATGGGAAGGTCATTACTGATGAATCTGAGACACCCACTGGAAGATGTCTTGGTCTCTTCTATTTCTGCAAGTACTCAAACATAGTTAGGTGACAAACATAGTTAGGTGACAAAACCAAGGACTTCACCTTTAGCCAGTCTTCCTAGGTGGAAGGTGAAAATGCTTTACCTGAAGTAGATAGAAGCTGATGTATGGTCTGAAATTGAATTGCTGTAGTGCTGGGGTCCACTTAACTGAATGATTGAAATACGCAACATCTGTTATGTCTCTGTGAACTCTCTGAGGTATCTGGAACATGTTCCTGCTTTTCAGAGGTAGGGGTGGAGTGGAGAGTGTGTTCTGGAGCAATAGCGGAAATTTTGAAGAAACATCCTTATAAATTCAGGAAGGCTGGATTATCGCTAAATTTTAGTGGTCTCTGGTGGAATTTATGTCTCGTCTTTCAGATAATACCACTGTTACATTGTTCCAAATCAGAGACAACAAATAAGTATTAAGCAATAATCCACTGAAGAAGAGCTTGGCATGGAGAATTACTGGTAGAAAAGGCTTACGGACTATGTTTGTTTATTGCATTTTAAGGGTAAAAACCCCAGTAATCAAGAAGTATGTATACTGCAGTATTTTAATTTGGATCAGAACTGTTCTTCCCAAGTGAATTTGGCTGTGTTTTAGTTTGTATTCTTGGAGCAGTTTTGGGCTGTTTGGGTTGGATTCTTCTTAAATGAACTGGAAGACGCATGCTAGGACAGACCAAATATACTCCAGCCACAAATAT
Organism: Strigops habroptila; assembly: GCF_004027225.2. Lineage (NCBI taxonomy): Eukaryota > Metazoa > Chordata > Aves > Psittaciformes > Psittacidae > Strigops > Strigops habroptila. The sequence goes on along the minus strand of NC_044302.2, from coordinate 54,637,362 downwards.
GCATTTGGTCTTTGTGTCCAACCTAGAGCTAGACAAAAGACCAAAAATCAAAACGCTGAAATGTATGGAGTATGGGTGTTAGATTCTCAGATTAGGTTTACAGATTGACTCTTCCTGATTTGTACTGCTTGCTAATGTAGGATTTCTCGTAAAGGGGGCATCCCCTGAGGGTGGTGATAAAGGTATGAAAAAGAGGCAGAGCTTACAGACACAGAAAGTACAGTATGAATCTCAGAAGATCGTGAACTGAGAAGAAGGATTCAAGTTTTATGAGGGAATCCCATGGAGAGGGTGAGCTTTGAAAATATTTTATTTCTTCAGGACAGTTGAAAAATGCAGAGAGTGCACTGACCACTTTAAAGGATGTATCTCCTGCTTACAGAGCAACACAGAATACCTGACCATTCAAGAGAGTGAAATGTTATGTCAAGTTTATTATTATTGTCCAGCTTGAAGTAATGGTTACACTAACGGGCTTGGATTTGCTCAAACCCTCTGTGTGTTGGGGTTTTGTTTGTATCTGGTGCATCTTACTCAAGAATTAAACAAAGCAGAAAGGTTGATATCTTCAGGAATAAATAACAGAGATGTGTTTAAAAGAGCCATGAAAGACTTTGAAGAGTCAACTCTGGCTCCGGGTTGCAATGGAGCTACAAGAGAGTTCCCTTTTCTTTAAAATCTGTGATGGTACTTAGACTGTTCTGGTTCTGGGGCTTAAAATTACACAGAGACCTGAGTAACGTCCTGATGAGTGTCCAAGAGAGAAAGCTAAACTACACATGCGACATTACTGTCAGTTTTTATGATGTCAGTCACTGAGTCTGAGCTAAGTCCTCATAGCTATGAAATTACATATTCTTTCAGGTATTGAGCTGTCCATACTTTCTGAGCCAAGCTGACCAAGCTACCCATGTAGTTCTTGAGAACCCCGTGACAGTAAGTGTTGCAGATTTGGACAAGCCATCCTGACTTAGGCTACAGCTGTCTTACTTTCTCCTTTTTCTCTTTTTCTTTTGTGTTGAAACTCATTTCCATGGACCAGCTTGAATTTCTCTCAAGAGCTAGCTGTGTTAACCTTTTATCTGATTTTGGCTGTATTTGCTATGGATTTAAATACAGAGTTGTCGCTTTCTTCTCTAGTTATTGGGGAAGAAGAACAGTCATGGCAATAGTTTCCATTATTTTTTAACAGACGGGAGAGAAGGTCTGTATTAAACTTAGCAGAATGCAATCTTGGTTTATTGTTATTTCCAGTTCAAATTTCTGTCCTTTTGTCAACCTGTAACAGTGTACTCCAGATGGTTCATAATTGATAGTGAAGAAACTGGGGAAAATCAAAACCTAGTCTAATACTGTTCGGCAGAGCTGTCCATCAGGGTAGACAGCCAGGTCTGTGCACTATACCAGTCATTAAGGAGTTGAAAAGGAGATGTGGGCTTTATTTCACACTAATGTGCTTTCACAGGACGCTTGGTCTAGTTACAGGGATGCCAGGTGGAAAAAAATCTTGGACCTAAGCCTAAAATGCAGCATTTTCTGCATAGAAGAGGGAGAGCAGGGTGTGGTTTAAGGGGAGGTCACTGCTTTAGTGACTGGGGTAGTAACATGACTCTTTGGAGATAGGAAACTTGGGAAGTATCTGGGGACAGCAAATTTTTATTTATTTATTTTTTTTCTGAGAAACAGAAGGATCTTGAGAAAAAAAGCGTCTAGAGGTTCCAAAGAAAGAGGTGACTTCTTTTCAACTTGTGCTAAAAGTGAAAAAAGAACTGACAGTCCTGCATGTAAAGGTTAAAAAAGGTAAGTATCAGCCTGTTGGATGTTCTGTGTGTTGGAAACCCAGGAACACCTATAGAGATGTTACTGAGCAGGTGTGAGATTGGTTAACTTGGACTTGCTAAACTTGGTCAAAATGCAATCTTACAGGAGACAATGCCCTGAGGATGTGAAGGGTAAAGGGACAAGTCAGGCTAGAGCTGTAGTTACTGGCACCCTCAGGATCTCTGCTGTTGGTTTGGATGAAGGTCAAGTACCACTCAGTCTTTCATAACAGATTTCAGTAGCAGAGAAGGCCCACAGCTGAGAATAACTGTACTGCAAAACTAGGGTGTATTTGTTTTGTTGTAGTGGTAGCTGTGCTTCTGTCAATTCTTGTGAGTGTAAAAATTCTGTTACTGTGCAGAAGATAACAGATGTTCTAGAAACTTGATAAAACATAATAGTGTATGTTGGTTGAAAGGTGAAAACTACATGTGGAAAAGCCCCACTTTACTATCTCATAGTGGGGAGGAGGGTGTTCTGCCATGCTTGTGGCTTATATTTTGTTTAAACTCTCAGGGGCCTTGGAGTTCTGGAAAACAGGAATAATTCTGTCAATTCATTCATAAAATGTACATCTGTGCTGCAGGTATTACTTTTTTTTTTCTTCTCCAAGAGCCTCTCATGCTGGTTTACATAAGCAAGGACCTATGATCCGTGTTTGAGACCATGGCAGCTAGCACTTGCTGAAGCAGCTGGTTGGAGCCACAGAGTTTTAGTCTCTTACAAGGTCATTTACCCTGCAGAGCTGAGATAATGCATTTATCCCCATGCCTCTGTTTTATTGGTATAGTAAGATCTAGACTACAGTGTGTGTGGTGTGAGTGGAATAACAATTCCAAAAGCTTCATTTCAGGAAGGAAATGTCCATGGGGAAAGGGAAGGGAGAGGTGAGGAAAAAAACCAGGGTAAACTGAGTGTGGTGATTGAATGGGGTGATGCTGCAGTGAGAATTCATGCCTGTTTATGTTGTGTTAGGGCAGGACGAAGGATATTCTTGTAAAGGGTACCTTCTGCTTTCTTACATGGCACTGGGAACTTGTGTATTCCCAGTGTTGTTTTCTCTGGGTGCTTTGCTCAGTGCATGGGTGTAGAAATCTGGAGGTGAAGTTGTGTAGCTCCAGAGAGTTGTTGCTCCTCCGATTCATTTCTGTGCTAAGAGTCTATCTCTGTCAAATAACTCAGTGCAAGTGAAGGGAGGCTCAGTGCCTTGCTTTGCACCAGAGCTCATCTACCTGTTTATAACAGTTCTATACCCTTCTACAGAGGAGAGGTTCCAATGAGCTGTGATGACAAACCTAAAATCACAGTACTTACATAGGTCTTGCCTTCCGTAGGCTGTTGATTGAAATGCATTCAATGATAAGGTCACAAGTTACACTGCTTGTTATGGATTGTGTTTGTTCTTTTTTTCTTTGCAATAATTTCTGCAAAAGGATTTAACTTGATTTAATTTTTAGTCCAAAAACTTTGCCTTATAAGTTGCATCTGGATCTCATCTTAGTGAGAACACGTGGTTTTGTGCTTGATGGAATTAATCAACTTGTCACTGCCTTTTCTGTAGTTAGAAAAACCTAATTTGATTTTTAATATTCGTGTCTCTCTTACCGTTTCAGAGCTCAGCAGTGTCCACAAAATTGCTTCTGCTTTTATTCACAATAGAGCAAACGGCATGCATTTGCTTTTCCAGCTATGACATAGAAACATTCAAGTTTTGAATCAAAAGATAGGAAGTAAGTGGGAAGCATGGTACATCTTACTTTTCGCTCTAAGGCGCCTCTCTGGATTGCATCTTGGTCTCCCTGGAGACTGCAGTTATCATTAAGTCATAAGCTAGCCTAAGGCCTCCTCTGTTATTTCTGCTCAAACAAATGAAATTTCAGCTTCACGGCCAAACAAGATGCATTGTGACTGTAGTCCAGTGGTTAGGGCACTTATTTATAGCCGGTGAAGCTTACTTAGAGAATCGTGGGAAACACTGTCGTCCTGGTCCCATAAGAGATGTTGAATACCAGCATGAGGGTCAGGCTGATGTGTCCATTTTGCAGAGGAAGCTGGGAACAGCAAGAGGGTAGAATTACATTCCTGTAATTTAAACTCAAGTCCTCTGTCCCGTAGTAAAGGCATATGGGATGTGATACACTGTCGACTTTAAGTGCAAAATACAGGATGCAAGGGTAGACATTCTGTAATAATCAGAATTTTCCTTCAGACAGTTTTGATTAAAAGAATTAAAACAAAGTGCTGACTGCATTTTATGTATCTTGATCTTGTTGGTGGGGTTGTGTGTGTAGTGTCTGTGCGTGTAAGTGTGTGCGTAGGGTATGCTGGGCTTACCACACTCACCCTCTTCAAAATAACGTAGGTAAACACAGAGCTTTCTGGAAATAACAGGGTAAAACTAATGGGTTCCTTGCACATTTAAGCACTTCAGGGCAAGGGTGTTGTTCTGTCTGGGTTTTTTGGACATTAGAAGAATGTACAATCTATTGCAGAGAAATAAAATACATTTATGAAACAGACCTTCATACCGGTACATTTATCCTTCTAAGAGGTTGTGGTGTAGACTGTATGATTAGTAGTAGCACGTCTTCATCAATATGTTAAGAAAGTGATTTCCTGAGTTCATCCTGTGTATTATTGTGGGAAGAGAGAAAGTGCGTAGCAGAACAATCACCCTCATCTTCAGAAGAATGGACTTCGGCTTCTAGAGTGAGCTCGTACATGAGATCTCATGAGAGGCAGTTGTGGCGAGAAGAAGGGCTCAAGACAGCTCTTTGGTTGTCAAGAACAGTCACCTTCAGGCATACGGACTGCATATTCTGAAGTTCACAGGCAGAGGGGATGTGGCGGGAGGTCCATGTGGCTGAATGGGAAGCTCTGTCTGAACTCGAGCAGAAGACACCTGTACATAGGTGGAATTTGGGAATAGGCTATATGAAAGAAATAAACGTTGCTCAGATGGAGTAGAAGAGACAAGGTCAACTGGAACTGAAATTTGTGGTGGATGGGAAGGGCAAAAAGAAGCCCAATTTCCACGGCCTAAGCAGCAAAGAGTGGACTAAGGAACATGCAGACCTGCTGAAGAATGGGGTGATGGGCATAGTGACAAAGAAATTAGAAAAGGCTGAGTTACTCAACAGCTTTTCCTGCTTGCTCTTTATTGGCAAGTTCTGCTGCCAGGTGTCCTAGATCTTTGCCTAGAGGCCAAGTTTGGGCCATGGTAAAGGAAGATTGAGTTAGGGACATCTAAGCAATCTAGACATACACAGAAGTTCATGGGACTGAGTGGGATGCATCCAGTGCTGCTGAGGGAACTAGTCAATGTCATTGTTAAGCCTCCGCCTGTGATATTCAAGAAGGCATGATGGCTGGGTGAAGTATGTTATAACTGGAAGAAGGCAAGCATCACAGCTAACCTGAAGAAAGATAAGGTGGGTTTGGGGAATGTCAGGCTAGGCAGCCTGATCAAAGTTCGTGGGAAGATCATGAAGCTGGTGTTCCTGGAAGCGTTTCCAGGCACATCAAGAGAAGCTGATTTGGAACAGCAAGCACAGATTTACCAGGGCACCTTGTGCCTGACCAGCCTGATTGCCTGATACAGTAATGTGATTAGCAGTGTAGTAGTGCGGAGACCAAAACTTTTGGCACAGTTTCTTTGTATCCAAAGTGGAGAAACATGCGCTGGATTGGCCAATTATCAGGTGAGTGGAAAAATGGCTGGACAGATGGCCTCAAAGAGTAGGTGTTCAGACAGTTGTTGGTTAGTCATAGCATTCCTCAGGGGTTTATGTTAGGGATGCTAACATTTAATATCTTCATCAGTCACCTAGAGAATGGGATGGAGTACACTCTTCCTAAGAGTTCACAGGACACCAGGCTGGGGAGGGGAATGACTGATAAGATGGAGGTCAGGACTGGTGTTCAGAGGGACTTAGATAGGTTGGAAAAGTGGACTGATGGGGACCTGCACTTGGAAGGGGCCAGCCTCATTCAACAAGTGCACTGGGGATTGACTGTGTAGAAAGCTGCCATGCAAAGCAGGATCTGGGAATTTTGGTGGACAAATGTAACAAAAATTGGCAGCATACCTTTGCAGCAGTGAAGGCCAAGCCCATCCTGGGCAGCATTAGCAGCAGCTTAATTTAAGGAATTCATTAATCCCCTCAATTCAGCACTTGTGAGATGGTGTCTGGAGTGGTGTGTGCAGTTTTGGGCTCACCAGTACAAGGGAGAATTTGAGTTGGAAAGGACCTTCAATAGCCATCTAGTCCAACCCCCCTGCAATGATCAGGGACATCTTCAACTAGATCAGGTTGCCCAGAACCACATCCAGCCTGGCCTTGCATGTCTCCATGGTGCATCCACTACCTCTCTGGGCAACCTGTGCCAGTGTTTTACCACCCTCATTGTAAAGAATCTTTTCCTTATGTCCAGCCTGAATGTCCCCTCTTTTAGTTTAAAACTACCCCTCATCCTATTTCAGCAGGCACTGCTAAAAAGTCTCTCCCCATCTTTTTTATAGGCCCCTTTTAAGAACTGAAAGGCTACAATAAGGTTTCCCCAGAGCCTTCTCTTCTCCCAGCTGAACAACCCCAACTCTCTCAGCTGTTCCATATAGAAGAGGTGCTTCAGCCCTCTTATCATTTTTGTGGCACACTGGAGACAGTCTAGTGGTGGGCGATTGAGATGGAGGCCGGAGCCCATGATACACAAAGATAGCCTGAGACACTGAGTTGTTTTGTCTTGAAGAAGGGATAGCTTGGAGAGGAGGCTTTCTACTTTCTGTTTTCAGCTATCTAATGGGTGGTTGTAGAGAAGACAGGCTCCTGTAGGTGCAGACAGAGTGAGAAGCAGTGGGCTCATGTTGCAGCAGGAGACCTTGTGAATGGATCTTAGGAAATTCTTCACAGTGAGGAAGGTTAGACGCTGGAGCAGGTTGTTCACAGAGACTGTGACATCTTTATCCTTGGAGATGCCCAAAGCTTGACAAGGCCCTGAGCAATGTGGATCTGACTTTAAAGTTGACTCTTGTCTGAGCAGGAAAGTGGACTAGACAGTCTCCAAAGGTCCCTTCCAACATTGTTTTGTGATTCCACTAACAGCACCATAAACATTTTCAAAGAAGATTCAAAATAAACTGATGGAAACAAGAAGAAAGCCACAACGCAAAAAAGCAAAAAGCCAAAATTGCAGAACTGAAATAAAAAGCATGTTTTTATTTCAAACAAATAAAGAGAGAGGGGAGAGCTGTATTTGAAATCCTGTAATTTTGAAAGTATAAATTTGCATCTGTAAGACTTTATATGCTTGTGGAGAGTTTATGACATATCTTACTCCTTCTGTTTTGAGGGTAGGAGAAATGTCATATTAAGCTGCTAACTGTTAGCCACAATTAATTAGAAATCTGTGTCTGGAAACTTAATCAGATTGTGGAACTTGTTTCTTGCAAACACCAAAGGAAAGAAATGGAACAAAAGAGGATCAGAGCTGTTATAATCAGACTGAAGTTTTCTATCTTGAAAAATGCATGATTGGTTTTGCTTTACAGGACATAGATGGCAGGAGAAGTGCATATAATGTCCCCTGCCACCTTTCCATCTACTGATGGACTGCAACTGTCCTGGGATGTCAGTCAGCCATCGTTAATCCCGTGTGAACTCAGACAATAGTGCAATTTTCAATCTTGTTACCTGGAAGTGACGTCACTCTTATTTTCTCAGCTGGTAGACCTTGATATGTGAAACTATGCTGGTACTGATATTATTGATGGGCTCAGATAATTAGTGATGGTGACGGAAAAAGCAAAAATCAAACCTAAAGTGGTCTACCTGAAATTTTCATTTTATAAATTATTTTGGAAGTTGTGTGAGTTGGTGTCCATCTTGGATGCTTGTTTGTTTTAAAATGCATTCATAAAATGTACATGTGTACATTTGAAACTTACACTGGTTTCAGTGGGAAATACATTCAGCCCTCCCTGAGCATTTCTAAAAATTCCTTCTGTCGTGTCTGGCCTGTGGTAGAGACAAACGTATCCAGTGAAGGACATCCTGATTCTAGTGGGAGTTGTATAATGTGCACTCTGTAAGCGAGCACAATGAAAAATGCCACACCCAAGTATCCGCAGAAGCCTGCATGCTGTCTTTTTGGTGAAGGAATCATCCCTAAAACGGCAGATAAAATTTGGTTTTTCCCAATGTACTTCTTCGGCCGGGCCATTTGAGGGCAGCGTAGGACTATTGTTAAATTCAGCCTCTGGTGTTTCAGCGGGGGCCTTGCGTGTCTTGGCTTTGCACATAATTGCAACAAAATGTAAACGGTAATATCAAAAGTTATAAAAATAAGTAATTCAGCTTTTTAAATGGCTTATTCTCTGATGCTTCTTGTTTGCAGAACAGCGTGCATAGGGTCAGCATGGTTGATACGGATACATAGCTGTTTTCAGAGTTTTAGCTTTTAAATAGCTTGATACAATCTGAAGAGCTGCTGTGTGATAGTTCAGAAAAAGATCTTGCTGATGTCCTTGTGCGTCATGCGCTGCTTGTCCTTGAGGATTTGTCACATACACTTGTGTTCACATGAACTCGGTGTCTTCTAGAGGGTCCTTTCCAAGAATTAATCAATGCACGTGCTACCAAAATTATACTTAGTTTCATATTTTGAAGGTGAAATGTGTAAAAACTTACCTTCACGCTGAATATGTTTTCACTGCAGTCACATAAAATCTAGGTGGTTACATAGCACTTTCCCATAGAAATCTTGCCGTTGCTGTCTCATTATTTAGACAAGTACTAGATTATTGCAGTGTATCATTACATCTCGAGGGCTGTGTTCAGAACATTCAGAGGAAAAGGGTCATTAAAAAAATCTATGAGTAATAGCTAGAAGGAGACTAACAACCACCTAGCTGTAGTTTTCTGCTGAACTGTAATTATGTATCAATGTAATCTTTCAGAAATATTATAAAAACCCCTACTGAGCAATGCTGTCATTGAGCAAGCTTTTTCAAATCGCTCTTTAGATGGAGGGTTGCGTTTCAGTCAGGAGGAGCTTTAAAGTATAAAATGAAGGACTGCATACCACATGTTGCCAAGGTTATTCTGAATCTCACTGGCTCCTTTAATTCTTTTTTATTTCCTCCTCTTCTCCCCCCCTCCATAAGTGCGTTTCTCATATCTGATTCACTGGCTTCTTCCATGTGTTTTTATTTAAACTGTGGGTGGTGCCATGCCTGCCTTGGAACCTTACTGAAGCAGAAATCAAGAACCAACATAAGACATACTCGTGGATTCATAAACTGGGTGAGACTTTTGACACAATGTGTATTTCATTTTTGGGTTTAGGATGCCAGTGATCTTAAAAGATAAAAATGAAGTAGAGAATAGTATATTTTCAGGATCTTAACACCCAGTTCAAAATACCTTGGGAAGAATACTTTCAAGGCCTAAATTGTTTTAGAGAATCTTAACGCTCAATTCAAAACACCCTTTCAATATGTACATTGTTTTAAGGGTTATGCTATTAAAAAAAAAAAGGAAGAAAATAATTTAATGAAACCTGATAGGTACAGTTTGGCTCTATAAAATCAGAAATTACTTATCCTGTGGTTTTGTGGCCAAGGCGGCCAATGGTACCCTGGGCTGCATTAGGAAGAACATTGACAGTGAGGTAGGTGATCCTCCGTCTTTACTCCACCCCGGTGAGACCTCATTGTGTCCAATTCTGAGCTCCCCAGACAAGAGAGACATGGAACTCCTGGAATAAGTCCAGTGAAGGGCTACTGGAATGATAAAGAGTCTGGAGCACCTCTCCTATGAGCAAAGGCTGAGGGAGCTGAGGCTGTTCAGCCTAAAGAAGAGAAAGCTCAGGGGGGAGTGGGCCCATGTGAACCTCATGAAGTTCAGCAAGGCCAAGTGCAAGGTCCTGCAGCTGGTTTGGGGCAACCTCAGTATCCATCCACTCTTGGGATGAAGGGATTGAGAGCAGCCCTGCCCAAGAGGAGTTGTGGATATTGGTAGATGAAAAATTAGATATAAGTTAGTGATTTGCACTTGCAGCCCAGAAAGTTAATTGTATCCTGGGCCACACCAAAAGGAACATGGCCAGCAGGTTGAGGGAGGCGATTGTCCTCCTCTGTTCTGCTCTTGTGGGAACCCACCTGGAGTACTGCATCCAGCTCTGGGGCCCTTAACACAAGAAGGATGTGGACCTGTTGGAGCAGGTCCAGAGAAGGCCATGAAGACGATCAGAGGGCTGGAGCATCTCTCCTATGAAGAAAGCTGGAGAGAGTTGGCCTTGTTCAGCCTAGAGAAGAGAAGGCTCTGGGGAGACCTGATTTTGGCCTTTCAATGTATAGAGGCAACTTACCAGAAAGACAGAGAAAGACTTTCTGAAACTGAAAGAGGATAGATTTAGATTGGATATAAGAAAGAAATTTTTTACGGTGAAGGTGGTGAGACACTGGAACAGGTTGCCCAGAGAAGTAGATGCCCCATCCCTGGCAGTGCTCACAGTCAGATTGGATGGGGCTTTGAGCAACCTGATCTAGTGAAAAATGTCCCTGCCCAGGGCAGGAGGGTTGAACTAAATGATTTCTTAAGGTCCCTTCTAACGCAACTCATTCTACGATTCTGTGGGAGCAACTCCAGTTTCCTACCTGTACTTTGTGGCTGGCTGGAAAAGGTAGTGTTGTGCTTGCTTTTTCTGTTTGGAATTTGCAGGCTGATGACTGGGCTCCAGTAGATAAGTGTACCTTTTCATGGGTTAAATTAGATGCTTACTTGATTTTATCTCACCCCTTCACCAAAGATTTGCCTTCTCTGAGCATTTACAGGAGTAGAGTTTAATCTTGAATTAATATATTGAAAGGTAAACATGATAGAACATGAGTCAGAATTAGCAAAAATGTTAACATGGTCATATTCCCGCCATTTTGCTCAGGACTTCTGGGCTGCAATTGCCTAGCTGGAACAGTACACTCTGAGGTTTTCTCAGCTTCATAATAGCACTAGCAGGAAGTGAATGTATTTTAAGTACTTTCTGTGACTGTGACTGTGTCTAAAGGACATACTTCGTAATAAGCTGTTTAATGAAGTGCGCGTATAAAATGGTTGATTTTTCTTCTTTAGGTGTTTGCTTTAGATTGATTAAATGCAAGCTGCAGAACAAAACTCCCACTGTTTTAGTTTTGACTCTTTCGACCACTGTAATAGGGAAAATTGGTGTTCAGCTCCAGCTAAGTTTATTTTCAAGTTTTTGCAGAGAAGAGATACGGATGAGAGATGGAAAGTGGAAAATTAATTTGGGAACAGTCACTTTTCATTTACCTAGAACTTTTAAATACATTATGAAGGCACTGGACCCCTAGGGAAATACAGTGCAGCTTTGAGATGCTTGGCAATTCAGGAAAGAGGAGAGTTGAGAGAGGCGGTACCTCTGTATGCTGACCTGAAGAAGGATTGCGCAAACTTCTGGCTTCTCTGCCATGAAAAATTCAGACAGAAAGCCACAGCTGTATTTCACATCTTTCCAGAATGTGTGAGTTTCCACATTGTTGCTTATTTCTGTCTCAATTTTGAAAAACACTGACTTTGTACTACAGTGCTTTCAAGTGTTCATATCTACATACTCAAAGACACTAGCCTTCCTTTTCTTCTCCCAGCGGTGTGGACGTGGGCCAGACCGTTTCCTGTTGCTTGCTGTTCTTTTAGGTGTGCTCTGAATTAAACAGAAATTTGGACTTACCAAAGCCTTACTCTCTTACAGGAAATGGATTTTGGAGTAGCCCAGCTGACTAGAATTATTTTATAGTGGAGGTATTTTTGATGAGGTTTTATTGCTGATTGAGAAATTCAGAAATCAGTTTTTCACTAGGCAGCTTTTGTATAGTATTTGCATTCAGTTTGTCTTTTAACATATGAAATACTTTTTCTTATCCTCACTTGAGGTAATTTTGATACTAAGCTATTAGCTGATTCAGAACTTTTGTTGGATACAGCCAAGTGCCCCTGTGGGAAAACAGGATTCATTCCTCCTCTGTATCCTGTTGTCAACTGTCATGAGGCTACATTTGTAGAAGTGTCAAAAAAATGTGCACTTACAGGTAGGTAAGAACAGATTTGAGCTTACAAGAATTCTTTGTAAGATACTCAAAACGCAGCTCTGCTAAAAAATGAAAATAAGAAGCACCCCTATTAAGACCAGATTCTGGTAGGGAAATGAGCAGAGCACTACTCAAGATCAGAAAGGAGACAGACAATTACCTTCATGAGAGCTTTGTCTTGCTTTTAAGTGGAAGTTAGAACATTTGCAAGAAAGAGGCTGTTAGCAGGGCTAAGAGTATTTCACATATTACAGCTATTGCTGCTTTTTCCAGAAAACTGCAGATACCTGTTGTAAACAGGACTCTAACACATACATGAAAGCTATGGATTATTTTATATTTATTTTCAAATTGCTTTTAATGTGGGCGGTGATTTATAGTATTACTATGCAAGCTAGATGTGTGATTTAATGCAGCAGGTGCTTCTCTGCTAATTTCTGTTTATGTAATTGGAATTAGTTTGTGGTATGCTGGCCAGAATGCTGAGTTTACTGAAAGGTTTTGGCTAGCTATATGTAAAGAAGGCTTTACATGATGGTGGCCAGAATGCTGAGTTTACTGAAAGGTTTTGGCTAGCTATATGTAAAGAAGGCTTCCCTACACTGCTTCCCAGTATAGAATTATAGAATCATAGAATGGTTTGGACTGGAAGGGGCCTTAAAGATCATCTAGTTCCAACCCCCCTGCCATGGGCAGGGACACCTTCCACGACATCAGGTTGCTCAAAGCCTCATCCAGCCTGGCCTTGGATAACTCCAGTGTTGGGGCAGCTACAATTTCTCCGGGCAACCTGTGCCAGTGTCTCACCACCCTCACAGGAAAGAAATTTGTCCTAATGTCTAATCTAAGTCTCTCCTTTTTCAGTTTAAAGCCATTCCCTCTTGTCCTATCACTACACGCTCTTGTCAAAAGTCCCTCTCCAGCTTTCTTGTAGGCCCCCTTGAAGTACTGGAAGGCTGTTATAATGTCTCCCTGGAGCCTTCTCTTCTCCAGGCTGAACAAGCCCAACTCTCTCAGCCTGTCTCCATAGGAGTCGTTCCTCTAGTTGTCTTCATGGCTTCCTCTGGACCTGCTCCAACATCCTTCTTGTGTTAAGGGCCCCAGAGCTGGATGCAGTACTCCAGGTGGGTTCCCACAAGAACACAATAGAGGAGAACAATTGCCTCCCTCAACCTGCTGGCCATGTTCCTTTTGATGCAGCTCAGGACACGGTTGGCTTTCTGGGCTGCAAGCACACACTGCAGCTCATGTTCAGCTTTTCGTCAACCAGCACCCGTAAGCCGTTCTCCTCATGGCTGCTTTCAATCCAGTCTCTGCCCATCCTAGGTTGGTGCCTGGGGTTGAGACTGATCAGCCTGTAGTTCCCTGGGTCTTCCTCTGTTTCCTTTTTAAAATTGGGGGTTATATCTGATCATTAGAATGAATAGTTAATGAATGATTCAGTTTTTGATCTGTCTGCCACCACTGACAATGTAATGTCAGTGACAAAGTTTGTTAGTCTGTTTGATATAGGTTTGATTTTTGGCTCTCTGTTCAAGGAGGTAGTCACTAGAAAAGTACAGAAAGAAAGAACAAATTCCTCTGAGCTTCAGGGGACATTACGGTGGGGATCTGTTACAGGCTGCCTGATCAAGAGGACTCTGTGGATGAAGCGCTCTACAGACAGATAGGAGCAGCCTCATGCTCGCAGGCCCTGGTCCTCATGGGGGACTTCAACCATCCTGACATCTGTTGGAGGGATGGTACGGCCCGGCACAAGCAATCCAGGAGGTTCCTCAATTGTGTGGAAGACAACTTCCTCTTTCAAGCAGTAGAGGAGCCGACGAGGAGAGGTGCCATGCTGGACCTTGTGCTCACCAACAGGGAGGGACTGGTTGGAAATGTAACGCTCCAGGGCAGCCTTGGCTCTAGTGATCATGAGATGGTTGAGTTTGAGATCCTCAGGACGGTGAGAAGAGCGTGCAGCAAGCTCACTGCCCTGGACTTCAAGAAAGCAGACTTTGGCCTCTTCAGGAACCTCCTTAGTAAGGTTTCATGGGATACAGTCCTAGAGGGCAGGGGAGCCCAAGACTGCTGGTTGGTATTCAAGGATCACCTGCTACGTGCTCAAGAGTGTTGCATCCTGACTAGAAGAAAGTGCAGCAGGAGGGCCAGGAGACCTCCATGGATGGACAAGGAGCTGCTGAGGAAACTTAGAGGGAAAAAAGAAGCTTATAGAAGGTGGAAGCAAGGACAGGCGGCCTGGGAAGAATACAGGAGCATTGCCCGAGAAGCTAGGGACCAGGTTAGGAAAGCTAAGGCCCAGCTAGAATTAAGTTTGGCAAGGGATGTAAAAGATAACAGGAAAGGATTCTATAGATACGTAGCAAATAAAAGACAGACTAGGGACAATGTAGGCCCTCTCCAAAAGCTATCAGGAGAACTGGCTACCATGGATTTGGAGAAGGCTGAGGTTCTTAATGACTTCTTTGCCTCAGTCTTCACCAGCAAATGCTCTGACCACACCATGAAAGTCCTGGAAAGCAAATGCAGGGACTGTGAGAACGAAGACCTTAGGCCCACTGTAGGAGAGGATCAGGTTCGAGACCATCTTAAGAACCTGAACGTGCACAAGTCCATGGGACCTGATGAAATCCATCCACGGGTCCTGAAGGAGCTGGCGAATGAAGTTGCTAAGCCACTGTCCATCATATTCGAAAAATCCTGGCAGTCAGGTGAAGTTCCCGATGACTGGAAGAAGGGTAATATAACCCCCATTTTCAAGAAGGGGAAGGTGGAAGACCCGGGGAACTACAGACCAGTCAGTCTCACCTCTGTGCCTGGCAAAATCTTGGAACAGTTTCTCCTGGAAACCATGCTAAGGCACATGAAAAACAACGAGGTGGTTGGTGACAGCCAACATGGCTTCACTAAGGGGAAATCCTGCCTGACCAATTTGGTGGCCTTCTATGATGGAGCCACGGAACTGATGAACAGCGGCAGAGCAGTTGATGTCATCTACCTGGACTTGTGCAAAGCATTCGACACTGTCCCGCACGACATCCTTGTCTCTAAATTGGAGAGACATCAATTTGATAGACGGACCACTCGGTGGATAAAAAACTGGCTCGATGGCCGCACGCAAAGAGTTGTGGTAAATGGCTCGATGTCCAGTTGGAAACCTGTAATGAGTGGTGTCCCTCAGGGATCGGTGTTGGGACCGGTCCTGTTCAACATCTTTGTCGGTGACATGGACAGTGGGATTGAGTGCGCCCTCAGCAAGTTTGCCGATGACACCAAGCTGTGTGGTTCGGTTGATACGCTGGAGGGAAGGGATGCCATCCAGAGGGACCTTGACACGCTTGTGAGGTGGGCCGATGCCAACCTTATGAAGTTTAACCAAGCCAAGTGCAAGGTCCTACACCTGGGTCGGGGCAACCCCAGGCACTGCTACAGGCTGGGCAGAGAAGAGATTCAGAGCAGCCCTGCAGAAAAGGACTTGGGGGTGTTGGTTGACGAAAAGCTTAACATGAGCCGGCAGTGTGCGCTTGCAGCCCAGAAAGCCAACCGTATCCTGGGCTGCATCAAAAGAAGCGTGACCAGCAGGTCGAAGGAGGTGATCCTGCCCCTCTACTCTGCTCTTGTGAGACCCCACTTGGAGTACTGCGTACAGTTCTGGTGTCCTCAACATAAGAAGGATATGGAGCTGTTGGAGCGAGTCCAGAGGAGGGCCACGAGGATGATAAGAGGGCTGGAGCACCTCCTGTATGAAGACAGGCTGAGAAAGTTGGGGCTGTTCAGCCTGGAGAAGAGAAGGCTGCGTGGTGACCTCATAGCAGCCTTCCAGTATCTGAAGGGGGTCTACAAGGATGCTGGGGAGGGACTCTTCCTTAGGGACTGTAGTGGTAGGACAAGGGGTAATGGGTTCAAACTTAAACAGAGGAAGTTCAGATTAGATATAAGGAAGAAGTTCTTTACAGTGAGGGTGGTGAAGCACTGGAATGGGTTGCCCAGGGAGGTTGTGGATGCTCCATCCCTGGCGGTGTTCAAGGCCAGGTTGGACAGAGCCTTGAGCCACATGGTTTAGGGCAAGGTGTCCCTGCCCATGGCAGGGGGGTTGGAACTAGATGATCTTAAGGTCCTTTCCAACCCTTACGATTCTATGATTCTATGATTCTATGAATGTGCTGATCAGAGGGCTCAGGATGGCATGAAGGAGCCTGTGCCAGACTGTCAGATGTCCTTGTAAGGCAGCTTATGTGGGGACCCCATCTAGCATTATTTGGGGTGCGCAAGAGGTGGGGTTGGGTTTTAGGAAAGTGTATCAAAAGCAGGCTCTGCTCTGATTTGACAACCTGCAGTTAGAGCAGCTTGGGAGTGCTGCTGTGATTTTGAGAACAGGGACTGTCTAATTTGTGAAAAGTCCTTGTAGTTCCTGGAGAGTAGGAGAGAATCAGAAGGTTGCAAAATGCTCTCAAGTGATTTTAACTTCTTTTCCCAGGGTATTCGTTGCTTTGGGGCAGCTCATTCTGCATCATGCTTAACAGAGGAGCTGCAGTGCATCTTCCTCAGTTTCTAAGTCCACCCTGTATCTGCCTGTGTTATCACCACTTGTTCTGACAGCAACTTTCTGATAGCAAGTTTCTGTAAATGAAGCCGAGTGATAGTGGGGAAAGAGACTGTGTGTGAGATTCTTCTATTAAGACTAATGGGAAGTACGTTTTCTAATCTGGGGAAGAATTTATCCCCTTGTTATGATGGCAGAAATGAAGGAATTTCATAATTTAGGGAAATACTCTTTCTTATAATCTGTATGATAGACCATGGCTGGTGCTTTTCTACAGACACAAGTGAAAGTGCTAGGAAAAGGTGATGAATGAAACATTAAAGCTAAGGTTTACAGTGTGGCTCTCATATGAAAATTTGTTTGTGTATTTCCTGAAAAATGATTAATACACAGGAAGCACAGCTGATTCCTGATTGCTTATACATAGTGCAATCTCCAGGGTGGAAATAAAATAATTAGACAACCTTCGGTGTTGTGGGAATGAGGCTAACATTTGTTATTAGTATTTCAACTATACTCTTACCATGATATGACTGAAATTCAACAAAAGCTGACCTCATCCCTCTAACATGCTCTTTGAGTGTTCATTGTGCAAAATATATTTGATGCCTTGACTATTGTTTTGTTCGCTCTGATCTATTGTCCCTTTGTAAGGCTGAGTATTGTTATCTCACACCAGAAATAGAGACAGCCTCCACTGGCAGAGGGTAGTTTCAGCTCCCATGCTAGCTTTCCTCTAAGGAGAATTTTGCATCTTTTCCAGACAAGAGATAACCTTAAACCGAGTTCTATAATTAGTTGTGCCTTTAAACTGAGTATTTATAAAATGGGAACAAGTGGTTAGGATAGGTTGAATTTAATTGGGTTACATAAGCATCTTGCCAAGGGGCTAAATGTTACCATGACTCACCTGTCAGAACTGTCAGATCTTCCTTTCAGTGCATTATTTGTACAAATATGAGAGTTTACCTTCATTATGTTTTTCACACGTCTACTACTATGATGGCAATCTTTTTGCTGTCTGTTAGGAGAGAAAATCCAAAAGTATTTTCTGATTTTGGCTGCTGCTAGTATTTTTTGAAACCATGTAGTGATCCAACACAGGGTGACACAAGTTGTTTGAAACCCTCTTAACATAGAACACTCTACAATGGGCATAAATAATAGTATATCTTACTAAGATTTGAATGTGTCTCTTGTACTTATGCATAAACTAAATTCTAAATGTGAGTTTAGAATTTTTTAAAAAATTTATATGCTTTTTTGTAAACTTCCACTTCTTTCCAATTTAGGAAAATCTGATGTTCCATGAAAAATTGCATGACATCCAGTTAACACAAAATTTAAATGAGAGTCTTTTAAGCAAGAGAATTATGCAGAAGAAAGTAAGGGATGTTGGATAACTGTGTTGAGGGGTGATTCTTCTTAATGTTAACCTAGTTCTACTCAATGAGATTTCAGGGTGAATCTTTAATATCCAGCACTTTTTCACAGAGGCAGAAATGAATACTCAGGGCACAATCACTTTGGAAATCACTCTTTGTGTTAATCTTCCATATCTATTCAATGAGCCTACCTCTGCTCTTTGACTCTCCAGTCAAATGGATTGTGTTACCTCTTCTCTCTGCCCTCATGGAATAGGCAAGACTTTGTGGGCAGAAACAAAGGGTATTGATTTTACGGGGGGTAGATGGTCTGGGGTTTGTTTCTCTGGACATGTCTTTGTGGTGATGCTGGCTTGTAACTTAGGTTGGTGCACCCTCCTCCATCCCCTCTGCTGATGTGCTGTGTACATACAGACTGGTCTGCAGTCAGCAAGTCACCCTGGAGTGCACTTCAAGTTAGAAGTGAAATTTGAGTCTTTTGCCCTGGTCTTAGGCTCCTTATTCAGAAATTTTGGGTAATAAAACAAGTACACAGGATTATTACAACCCTGTCATTACCAAGTTCTGATGTTAATTGGCATGATGGCACTTACAAACCCATCTCAGCTACTGCTCAATGTTACAACATTCCATAGTTCAATGCTCTTAGGTAGCTAATAATATGTAACTTCTGCAGGTGTTGCAACAAATAAGTGCGAATTCAAGATGCTCAGAAAAAAGCTAATGAAATCTTACAGAGGACTGAATCTGAACAGGAAATCTAGCAGGCATTAAAGACCAAAGAACAGTGACAGAAAACATTGACTGTTCTGATATGTGCCTGTTGTGCCTGTTTTTCGTGCTTCAGAAGTACAGATTTGCATATGTAGACAACTTGTTATTCTTCTGAAAAGATATGAATAAAACCAGCAATACAACCAACTCAGTCCTCTGAGCCTCTTGCTTTGTTTTCAAATAGACAATTTGCGATCTTATTGATAATTTTCTGCTTCTTCCTCCTATAAATATTTTCTTTGAATATTTCAGCAGCACTTCAGAGTGTCTTCTGTCTGACAATCTTGCCCAAGTTTTTTGGAAACTGCATTAAATAGCCTTTTCTAAACAAGCTGTCTAGGTATCCTAAATGAATCTAGGAACCTAGTGTAGGTCATCTTTCTTCCACCCTCTTTGAGATTTTTCTTTTCTAGTGCCACTTCTTCAGCCTACAAGACTGTAAAATTTTTAGATACACATTTATAGTTTCAAGTATTGGAATAGGCTGTTATTCACCTGCCTGTGTACTCTGTTCCTGAAAGTTGCCAATGCCTATGAGAACGTTAAGAAAGGCAGGGAGGACTGTGGTGATGCTTACTCAAGTACCACCACAGTCAAAAAGCTTTTCTAGCAGTCTGAGACTGAAGGACTTTCTTGTCTAGAAGTAGTGTCGTTTGAGGCTTTTCGACTATTTAAACATTTTAAATTTTTACCAATGTATTTGTCCAATTTCTTTTTGAATTTTAATATGCCTTTGTCATCCGCGACATTTTGCAGCACTAAATTCCTCAGAGAGAGATCATCCATCTTGTCACAGATCCATGGATTTGCACCATGAATCCCAAACAGAAGATACTACCCCTCCTTAGTCTGTGGTTAGACCTTTGATGTTTCTTTCTGAATAGGATTAGAAACTCATTCCTTTCCTGGCACTTCCTCCCAACATATTTAAGCAGCAGATTGAATCAATATATTGATTTCCATAGAGCTCATTTTTTAGGCTATGATCTCCTTTTATGACATAAAAGGAACATAAAAGAGACTGGGCAGCAGCCCTCTATGAGCTGGGTATTACAATGCCTAAATTCCACTTGCAAATGTAGTTTATGAATTTGAATTAAGTAATTCTGGCTTACAGAATTTAATGTCTATTCAGAGATATAGTGGGTCTTCATAATTACACTTATATTAACCAGGGCATTTGTCTCCCCAACCCTCTTTTCCTCTTATTTGCCAAGTGATGACTTTTTTCTGAACTGATATTCTCTCTTGCTCTGTATTGGAGATGTCAGTTTGTTGTTTAGTGGTATTTAAAATAAATAAAATAGAATATTACTTCTCCACAAAACCCACTCTGTCAGTGCATAATTTCATGAGCCCATATAATGAATACTGTGTGCAGCTCAGACAAAAGGGAACATTTGAACAATCGTTTAAAAAAACAAAGTCAACAGTGATGGACAAAGGCACAGACTTGCTTCTGTACAAGAAGAAATTAAAAAACTGGTCGGAATAAGAGAGAGGTCAGTAAAATCATGAGTTACCATAAAAAAGATTAATATTCCCTACTCCACATAATACAACAAGGGCATCAAATTAAACTACACATTGTCAGGTTTTAAAAAGGTTTTTTAATTGTTTATTAGTGGTATTTTACCACCTACCTAACAGACTTGTATCTTTGTATCTTGTCTTTGGTAGGGGTTAAGTGGCACCACTTCCAATTACATAGACCCCTGCATTCACGAATTGCAGAAGACTAAAGCAACAATTAAGTAAGGCTTTACAAGCATTCAAATGCAGCATTCAAATTGAAGCAGCTTTAGGAAAGGTTCTGAAGCCACTTACATTTGTTTGAGATTAGCTTTTCCTCCCCTAAACGAAAGAGGTTAAATACTCAATTGAATGATTTTGTAAAATTCCCAGCTCTTCTTATCCCTGCGGACATTACCACTAGTTTCTAAGCTATATCCCAAAGTTGTTCTTTTTTAGTTTGACCTTTATGTGCCTTATCCATTCATTTCACTGGTTGCGATGAGTCACAGTTTTTCCATTGACTCATTTGCTTTTAGACCTCCCAACTGAGAATTTATAAAGTCGCAATCTGCAGCTGAAAAATAGCCATAACTGGTTAGAAAATGTAAAACGTGCCTTAGAGGCACAAAATCCTTTTCAGCAGGGGTCATTGTGATGCATCATATTTAGGCAGAAGCTAGGCCAGTTTACACGCAACCACTGCAGGTTTTAACGTGTTCCAGTGCTGCAACTACTGCTGCAGAAGTGAAAAATTGCCAGTGAACCAGGACCTTCTTGCTGCAAACCCTTATACCTAGAAAATGGCATCACAGAAAGCAAGAACAGTGTACATGCAAGCTGCTAAATTGTTCTCTCCTGCAGAGGTGCTGGTCCAGTCCTGCATTTGCCATTGAGATTGGCTTTAGGTCAGCTCTGTGTGTTGGTCACTTTTTCTGTTGCTGTGGGGCGGTGTGGAAACAGAAAAAGCAAGTAGAAAAGCTGATGCTTTTTCTAATTTAATTTCTTCTTAGTCTGTGTGAATGAAATTCATTTAGTAGGATCCAGCACCTGTAATACTGAAAGTAGATGCTATAATCCTGTGTTCAATTTTGTCTTGTGTAAAATGTTAGGTCTTTGGTGCGGAGCCTGTGTCCTCCTGTGTTTTATAAATCCCCATGTACATTCCCAGTGATGTAGAAATTTTTATTCTTAATGGAAGAGGAAACTTTAAAAAAGGGCCATGAGAAGATCTGCACACCTGGAAGCACTAAATGTAGGACAAACATTCCTGGAAGTTCCAAAGTACATTAACATTTCTAATGTCTAGAGTTAATGTTCTTACACAACATGGGTTTCAGCTGATACTTTGCAGTGTTCACATTTGAAAATGAATCATCTTTGGGAGTTTAAAGACAATTTTCAAATTTTCAGGGATCTAAATATCTCAAAAACAATTTCACAGACAGAAATAAATCTATTTATAGATTGCTACAGATCAGTTTCATTTTCTCTGTTTTATGTGGTTTTTACTTTTTACAACTGGAAAGAAGATACTGGCCCGCTGCAAAGGGACTTGCTTATTAATGATCTTAAAACATATTCAAATTGTAAACAAGCAGCTGTATACTTTAAAACTCTGTAATTAAGTAAAGCTTTACGAATTTTTTACTGTGCTTAGCACATGCATGTTTGCCTACTCCAAGGAAGGTGGCCTTTCCCCTTGTCTTAAAAGAAAAGGTGCTTATACTGGAGAAAATGGTCACAACATCTGCTGCAGGAGCTACATATAACATATGTGTCTTGGGTTCAGCTGTAAGAGTAATTTTGCTCCTTCCTAGTAGCTGGTGCCCTGCTGTGTTTCAGCTTTAGTCTGAGAACAGTGCTGATAACATGCCAATGTTTTAGTTGTGGCTAGGTAATGCTTACCCTGACCAAGGACTTTCCAGTCTCATGCTCTGCCACTGAGGAGGGGCACAAGAAGCCAGGAGGAAGCAGAGACAGGACACCTGACCCAAACTAGCCAAAGGGGTATTCCATACCACAGCACATCATGCCCAGTATATAAACTGGAGGAAGTTACCTGGAAGGCCCAGATCGCTGCTTGGTTCGGGCTGGGTATTGGTCATGGGTGGTGAGCAATTGTATTGTACATCACTTGTGTTTATTGTTTTTTTTTTACCCTTTCCCTTTTAGTTTTATATTCTCTCCCCTTATTTCCCTTATCATTATTATAATTATTAGTTTTATATTATACTTTAGTTATTGGACTGTTCGTATCTCAACCTATGGGGTTTACATTCTTTCGATTTTCCTCCCCATCCTGCCCGGAGCAGGGAAGGTGGGGGTAAGCAAGTGGCTGCATGGTACTGAGTTACCAGCTGGGTCTAAACCGTGACAGTGTGAGACACCCATGAACTGTGGAGTCCGTTCTACTGTTGGGTTGACCTTCCTGTAGATTAGAAGTCTTTTAAAGAGCTTTAGGAAATGCTGTGCAATCTGGTCTTCCAAAGATGGATTTCTTTCTATCAGAAAAGTAATTCTCTTTTATTTGGGCATATGGAAGGAGTAAGTTGCAAGCATGCTTGTGCCTTAGACACATGTGGCTGTCTCTGGGATTGACTGTAAAAATCTGGGGACTAGAGCCATTGCAAAATACTAAAGAACAATACTCTTTCAAGTATACTGAGTGGTCTCTATAAAATACACTAGTCGTCTTTTCTGAGGTATGTAAGTGTGCTGCAAAAGTATGTATAGTAGCTAAAATAATACTGTGTTGGAAGGCTCTACATTTTGACACTGTTGTATAGATGTAATGTCACATGAAAGAAGACATTTATTTAGGCTTTATTTGATCTCATTGATACTGGATATTGTTGTAGCCAAATAAGAAATATCTTCTAATATAATTTCCAGTTGCATTTTGTCTCTAAACACTGTGTTTCCTCTGGTCCATATACTATTGAATGTTTAGGATTACCATTTGCGAAGCAGGAAGTCCTCCCTACTGAAAGAATCCCTTATGTAATGGTGAATACAGTGATAGTAGCATATAATTATATATGCATCGAACAACTTTGATAGCAGAACTTTCATTGACTTTGATGTCAGTGAGCTAAATTGTTTGTGATAACCTCTAGGTTTTATGTTGAATTGGGGAAGTCTTGATTCTGGTGTTTCAGAAGTGGTGGATTAAATCAAAACCCAGTTGCTGATGGTGAATGCCAAACGAGATAATGAACCAAAATGTCTTTATAAATAACATTAAACAAAACATGAAATTATTTAAAACTGCTATTTTTCCATCCCTGGCAGTGTTCAAAACCAGGTTGGACAGAGTCCTGCATGACATGGTCTAGCTGGAGCATCCCTGCCCATGGTAGGGGCGTTGGAACTAGACGATCTTAAGGTCCTTTCCAACCCAAACTATTCTATCATTGTATGATTCTATGATTTTGTATTTGCTCTTCTCACTTCTGAGTGTCAGCGAGTTAACTACTACTGTCTATGAAGCCTACGGTGAGGCTGCAAGTTGGGAGGTTCCTCTGGATTAGTACACTAATCTCAGCAGCTGAAGTGTAAATGTAAGAGCAGTCAGTAGTTCTTTTTCTTAGTAACAGAAGTTTGTATGCATCCTGTGTTACAGCACCAACTGTCCTATTGATTTTTTTTTTTTTTAATAGTTATATTTATCCTGCTTCTGTAGAGCTCAGCAGTGTGATCTGCATCAGAACTTCTGCAGATCCTGTGGCTGTTCTCATGTATGGTTTTGGTCAAAACCCATGTATCTTCTCAAGTTGTTAATACATTATAGAGTTGCATGGATTTTTGTTTGTTAAGAGATTACTTTGTGTTCTAGGCACTATCAGATACATGAAACTTGCAAATGGTAAGATGTTGCAGCAGGAAGAGCTCCAAAACAGACATGAGTTCTTGCATGGGGATCACAGGCAGCACTTCCTTATGTCACGAAGAATACAGCATGTTCTCTGCCTTGCTTTATTGTGGAAAAGTATTGCCTGCCTTCTGCTCGTGCATTTTCAACCTTTTTAGGCAGCTAGAAACCAGATGGACTGCAGGAAGAAAGTTTTTTATCCCTTCCTGCTTCTTGAGCATCAGATGCTGCCTTGCCACAGTCTTGCGAGTGTTACTACATTTGTCCAACTCTGTAATTGTTGTGTAGTAATAAGAACAGACAGCACCTACTCCAGTAACTGATCCTGTAGCTGTAGCTGAGTGTTGCTTTTGTCTAGGTTTTTTACTGTATTTCATAATAATACCTCCTAAAGGGGGCTTGAAGAAGATTACATTTTGCAGGTATGCTGCATGTCTTATCTGCAGTGTATCCGAGAATCATTTGATTTCCATGAGTGAATGTAACTGATGGCAGACAGTGGTTTCAAGGTAGAAAAAACCATGATGTATGAGCAGGAAAATGGAACTCAATGTCTTTCCTGTAGTGAGGAGCCCAGAACTGAACACAGGATTCGAGGTGCGGCCTCACCAGTGCCGAGTACAGGGGGATGATCCCTGTCCTGGCCCTGCTGGCTACGCTATTTCTGATACAGGCCAGGATGCCGTTGGCCTTCTTGACTGCCTGGGCACGAGCCGGCTCCTGTTCTGCCGTCAGTCAGCATCCCCAGGTCCTTTTCCACCAAGCAGCTTTCCAGCCACTCTTCCCCAAGCCTGGAACGTTGCATTGGGTTGTTGTGGTTCAAGTGCAGGACCCAGCACTGAGCCTTGTCACAGCCCATCAATTCAGCTTGTCCAGATCCCTTTGTAGGGTCAAGCAGATCAGCACTCATGCCCAAATTGGTGTCATCTGCAAAAGATATTAAGCATATCATTGATCCATGCTTGGATCTCATGTTTACAAGAGACAAATAGAGTATGGTCATAGGATACTCATAACTTAAGGCATTTAAAGTATAATTCAGAATAAGTACCACATTGTATTTATTTATATATATTACAAAATATTTAATATTTTGTAATTGGAAATACCCTAGTTTTCCTTTGCACTAAACAAGTAATATTTCATAGATGTAAATCCATGAAATATAGGTTTCTAACATCATCTTCATTATAAAATATGACTTTCTCTTGTTGCTGATCGTGATAGTTTCTCTATATATGTTGGAAAAACAAATGCATGCTGGTTTTGTTAAGATACCATTTTCTAGAACAAGATTTGTAGGATAATCCAGTAGGTAGCATTGATTGATCATACAAGCAAATATCAAACATCTACTTTCGATATAGATATGTTGTCGCAGGGGAAGTAGCTGTAGGGCAAACTCACAAGCATTAAACAAATTCTTGAAATTTCGAATATTTTTAAAAGTATATAGAATGAGGAAGAATATATTTCCTTGTTTTTTTATATCATAATCTGAACAGGTATCTAGCCTCAGTGAAATTTCACCCAGAGATAGTCAAATATGATTTATTATATTTGTCACCAAGTCTTTATATATAGAGGCAGAAGAATTTGCATGGTTGTGAATTACCTGACCCTACAACCTATTGTATGGTAAATGTTATAAATGTTGCAAATGTTGTAAATGTTCATTGGCTTATAACTAAAGTTTGCATACCTTCTTTTTAAAGTTAGCCTCTTTCCACGTAATACTGGAGTGTATTGTAGACAAGAATAATGAAAACTTCTGGGAAGAAAGAAATGCAGCAATTTGACTTGGATTTATCCTGTCTAGTTTTAGTTATCTCTTCATGTGGACTGCAAGGTACTTCTAAGAAAATTTTGATAACTCTGTGGATCATATTATTTTATGCATCATCATTGCTCTTTTGCATAACCACAACTGCAGCATGCAACTGTGACAACTGTTCAGAGAGAACAACACTAGACTAGTACTTACTGTATTCTTGGCATGCTTAAGTCCTGTTACTTGGGTCTTTTCTGAACATTATAAATCTTACTGTCTACTTTTCTGTAAAGTGCCTCCACCCATTTGTTCTAGCTTTACATTCAGCACAGCACTGTACCAGCTACTAGGAAGAAAATTAACACTATCCCAGCAGAAACCAGGACAAAACGAAAAGAGATTGCAGCTTACAGCAGTTACTCTTACTTGCCTTTATTTCTGTAGCCTTGCTAATAAAGCCAGTTAAAAATGGGCCATTGGCCATTACTGGTTGTTTAAATATCCCACATTCCAAAACAAAATTAGAGTTATATTTGGTGAGACATAAGAGGAAGCTTCAGAGCTTCTTTTGGCAAAAAATAGTAAGATGTAAAAACTAAATTAACTCATCTAGTGTTTAGTTAGGAGGAAAATAGTTATACAGATAATTTCTTTCTGAAAAGAGCTGATTACGCATCTGTTTACAGGGGATTAGTTTAAAAGCTCATTTTTTAATAGGCTTTTTAACTAATGCATTAAAGAATAAATGAATTAAGAAAAGCAAGGGCAAAAGTGTGTGAATGGCTGAAGTTCAAGAATGTGAAAGATGATTGCTGGAAAAAGTCTACAGCCCTTGGAGTCTTGACAACATTGAGCCTGCTTCCCAGGGGAATGAAAAACAGAGCAATTGCTGTACTCTGAAAATCCAAACCTCAAACCTTATCTGATCTTCTATCATGCTCTATAGGAATCGAACTGGAATGTGTAGGTTTTTTTCTCAAATAGCAAGAGATGCCCATTATATGCTGTCAGAACACAGCATGAGCAACTGATAATGAGGAGTCTGCTCTCTGTGATGCAAACATTATTGGTAAATGATGGTGATGATTTGAACTGATTTGGTAATGGCATTATGAAAAAGCTATTTTTTTAAATATTGAAAGTTGTTTCTTGTTTCTTGTTGGTTTTTTTTTTTGGTTTTTTTTTTTTTTTTAATGTAAAAGCATGGTCCACTGAAGTATACATAGTCTTGGGTCAGTAAAATGGTAATTTTTTCTGACAAAAATGGCAATTTTACTATAATGGAGTATCTAGGGAAAGATACTGCAAAATAGAGAGACTTGTGGCCTTTATCATGCTGTTGAAGTGCTCTTTGCTATCAAAACACATGTATTTTAGAAGAAAAATACAAACTAGAAATAATGGAAATTAAATTGCATTGTAAACATTTTGAAAAATGGTGAAAAAGCTCTTAATGGAAAGAGAGTAAAAGAAAGAGATTTATAGAAAGCAGATAAATGTGGTATCTGAGTTGTCTTGGTCAAATTTGTGGCTTTTATTCTGCTGTGAGCTTAATCAGAAACAGAAGACAGCCTCACAGAGAGATTTTGTGTGAGGTGGCATAAAAATATCAGGTTCAGTCCGAAGTTAATGTATATTCAGCTCTCTAGCACAGCCAAAAATTGCTTAGTTGACCTCCCTTTGAATTAAAGTGGAAAAGTTTCATTGCGTCATTGACACTATTGACAACCCTTGGCTGATGACTACCTGATTGAGCGCTTTCTTCCAATGAAAATTTATGTGTAATTTAGTTTTTGAATAGCACTAAATGTTTTCCATGGTTCTTGAACACTGTAAAATAATTCAGTCCTTTAAGCTGTATGAAAATGTCAGCCATAAAAACAATTTTGACAAGCACAACTGTTACACAAAGCAATCATAAAATTAAAAATTAAAATTATTCAGAAGAACACTCATCTTTGAATGGAGCAGGAGACAAGTCTTTGCCCTCAGAAAGCTTTGTATTGATGGGGAGAATACATTTTTATGATTACTTCCTATTTGTAATACAAAGATATTTATGAATCACAGCGGTTTCTTTGTCATGCTTTGACAATAGACACAAAGTATGATATGTCTCACCTTCACAGTTCAATTGGTGATGCTTTCGGAATTTAGTACTTACTGATGATTACTGCAGTGACTCATAAAAAACAAGGGCTAAATTCTACCCATCAGGTTTTTCACTCCAAACACAAAGACCCATCTGTAAATGTGTGAGCAAGCTTTTGCCGTTTTACCTTCTTAGAAGGTTAAGTTCATCCTTTTTCTTCATAAGCATATTTTGTACATTATGACAAAATTTTGCACAATGAGAGCACAAATGTGTCATCCTATTCGGCTCATGCAATCTCAAGGAGAAGAATATTTTTATTTGTGGCAATAGCTTCACCTATTTTTATTGGGTAGAAAAAGGAAACCTGTATTTTTCCTCATATTATTCTTTTCCTTTGTTTTTGACAGGCAATATTTTCAAGTGTTTTGACATTTTATTATGAAATAAAGGAGCTTCATCAACCCATCCTTTAGCTGTATGCCCAAGAATAGTCTTCCTACAGTAAAAGATATTGTGAGAATCCCCATTTGTATGGGAATTCCTGGTCAGAACAAAGTGTCACATCCAACTTGCATGTTATAATATCTCTAATACTGTCATTTGAAAACCCCACAGGAATATGATCGTCTTTTCTATTTTCTTTTTCCAGTTTGTATAGTTTCATCTTAAAAAAGCTGACAAAAACAACCAGAGATAGTTATTTTTTTAACAATGGTATTTTCAGTGGGATAATGTTGAAATGGAAAAGATTATGTGCCTTCTGTATTTATACAGCAATGATGTACCAAACCACTACATTGGGTTTCTTCACCTTTTATCTTTAAACTATGTAAAAATTGAATGAAATGGCAAATAGAACCATAATTTCACTTAATCTTGAAGTGAAAAAAATGAGGAAAGAGGTTTTGCAGCGTTGTCTGAAATCTCACATTTTCTATAACTTGACTCTTGAGGCACTCTGTTGACTGGCTACTCTAATTTTCTGCCATCTATATGCTTCCCTTGTAACTTACTAATTCACCTTAGAATTTTAGTGCGAAATACAGCTGAAATTCAATATATAATCACAGGGAAAACCAGTGCTGCGTTGATTTTGTATGTTGCAAAAATTGAGAATCTGCAACAAACTTTACTGTTGCAGTTTTCTCATACCGAAGTTCAACCCGATTTTCCCAACAGCCTTCCCACATTCTTATGATGCTCACTATCTTAAAAAGCTGTGTTAGGACCTATCTGTTCCCATTCTCCTCTTTCACACCCTACCCTTTATTCCCTTGCAAAGCATCCCTGTGCTTATTGACCACATCTATCCTGGAACTTGGAAGCAGAATCTGATACCTATTCCTGTAAGTGTGGCTATACTAGGGAGAGTCTGAATCATCTTCTGTACCAAACATGACAAAAGCCTATTCCCAGTATCTGTGAACATGCACTTAATAGAAGCTGGAAGGAAGTTATAAATACCCCTCCCCCTATCTTTCAGGTGAGAAGTATTACTTTGAAGTGAGGGAACCTCCTGAGCTAGTGGTGAACTTGCAGCATAACAACTCCTCACTGTCTCACATCCAGACTACTTTTCCTTTTAATTTTCTACTGAGAGTGCTTTCGTATGGGTTATCTTCACACACTTCCAAAGCAGATGTTAAAGGGCATTAGCAGTGTGAGCTAGGGAAATGCAGCTGAGAGTAACTGCAGGTTTGATTGTCTGAAATAGCATTGGCTCAAGAAAGAGAGGAAGTTCTGACCGCAGATGCTAATGGTGCATTTTTCAAGGCAGTGATATTCCTTCTGTGACTGGAAATTCAGTGACCTCCTGGAAATACTTCTCAAGGCTTTCTTCAAATGACTGTGAAGTCCTATTTGTATTTTTCAAAATTTGTCATGGAAAGCACCTCTGTGTCTCTCTTGGTGGCCACTTGGCAGGTGCTAAAGCTGCTGCTGGCACTTTTGAACTGATGTTTCTTGAACTTAGGCTGATAATGATGCAGCAGGTACCTTTGTTTATGATGATTCATAAGTAAGAATAAATTTCCTGTATGATTTTGGAGTTCTGGTGGGCTGAATCTGGATGGACACCAGGTGCCCGCCAAAGCTGCTCTATCACTCCCCTCCTCAGCTGGAGAGGGGAGAGAAAATACAGCCAAAAGCTCATGGGTTGCGATAACGATAGGGAGAGATCACTCACCAATTACTGTCACAGGCAAAACAGACTCAACTTGGCTAAATGAATTTCTTGCCAATCAAATCAGAGTAGGATAATAAGAAACCAAATATTTAAAACACCTTCCCACCACCCCTCACTTCTTCTTAGGCTTAATTTTCTGCCAAATTCTCTACCTCCTATCTGAAGAAGATCTACAAGGATGCCGGAGAGGGACTCTTCATCAGAGACTGTAGTGATAGGACAGGATAGATCAAGCTGGATATAAGGAAGAAGTTCTTTACTGTGAGGGTGGTGAGGCACTGGAACAGGTCACCCAAGGAAATGGTGAATGCTCCATCCCTGGCAGTGTCCAAGGTCAGGTTGGACAGAGCATTGGGTGACATGGTCTAGTGTGAGGCATCCTGCCCATGGCAGGGGAGGTTGGAACTAGATGATCTTAAGGTCCTTTCCAACCCTAGCCATTCTGCGATTCATTCTATGAAGCAACATCAGCATTCAAGAAGATTCTGCGCAGTATAGAGCTAGACCTTCAGAAGGAGAGCTCTGCCTTTTGAATTGCTACAAAACTGGAATACGATCGTATTTCTGCAGCCTCTTTATGAAGCTAGAATTCACTCTTCCTACTACTGTTACTGAAGTAAAACTTCTGTGCTGCCCTGTTTCCTAGTTTTGATGAATGGGACTCCAGCATGCTTCCCTATTAACGAGAAGGGAGATATCAACATTGCTAACTCCAGTGGGACATTTTCTTCTGGTCTGTGGAAGACTGATTTGATCTCTCTCTCTTTTTTACTTTATAGCTGCCAAATGCCTACAGAAGGAGTTAACAGCACTTGAATACTCTCCTAACACCACTTTCCTAGATAGAATGCTTGCAATTGCTTATATGGCGTTTGTGTGCAGTGGTTGTCCAGCTCTGAAGAGGAAGGGAAGTAGTCACCAGGGTATCTCTCCATTAAGAACTACTTCTCTTCGTTAATGCAAAGAAGCTTGAACAAGTGAATGGATTTTCCTTTCTGATAGGCCATGAACTGAATTGCTTCAGACAAATTTGGCTAGGGAAAATGGAGACAGAGGATGATGGCTTTTTTTTTTTTTTTTTTTTTAAAGTATAGCTTTGCTGTTCTTCTATAGAGAAAACCGGAATGGAGTATGCTTTCCAGGTGCTATGGTAGATCTTAATTCAGTTCAATACCTGGTGTTAGGGAAGTCATCCTGATTTCAGTCCTCCCCCTTACATGCAACAATCAGTATTAATAAACTGCAGCTGTAATCTGTATGATCCGTACTGAAAACTGTAAAAAGGTTACAGTTTAAAAATGCAATTTTACAGAAGCTCTAGGCAAATAATGACTTAAACTCTCAGATACCATAATGGAAAGCCTGCCTTCTATCCCAGAAGAGCAGAATCTCTGATGCACTTACAAAAATTTTAAGGAGTACTATTAGAAAGAATGATTGCTTAACATATTCATAGACTGTTGTGAGATAGTTAGACTGTTCTGGTGTTACTATTTATCACAAGACTAAGTGCAATTCAAGCAATTTAAAAGAAATCCAGCAAGGAATGAGCACTTGTTTATTCCTTTGATGCACTGCCACATGAACAGGCATACAATTTACAAATAACCCTCCAGATGGCTCTCAGAGAAGGTTAGAGCAATTTGCTGTTGAGAGACTGTGAGGTAATGCCTGAAAATGACGGATCAACTCAGATCAACTAACATAATCAGTGCTGAGGTATTGGAATAGTTGCATAGCAGAGCTGCAAATTTGCCTAGCTTTATGCTACAAAAGGATATGAAAGCAATGAGTTTGGGTCAGCACTTAACAAATACTGCAGATAGGGTAATGCTATTGGTCTGATCCAATTAAGCAAATAGCCAGTTTACCACTGCTGGGTAAATTTTTGACTCCAGTGGTGTTCATAGTCTTCTATGTGGCCAGAACATCCCTTATTATTCACAAAACTTGTATTAATCTCCACACAGTTTAAAAATACAAGTAATTTGTTCTTACTTGTTTGGAGAACTGTACTCTTCCTTTTTGATTTTTGCCACCTTTTGGAGGTATTAATTTCTGGGTTTGCCCCAGAATGTTTTGGCATATATAGTTTTAATTGGGCAGAGTTAATGTTATTCTTTTAAAGTGTTTTGGAATTGAAAAATGTATTACAGAAGCATAAAATAGTAATGTAACAATAATAGCAGGTTGGAGAATAATTTAATACAGGGTGAGAGGTAACAGCTTTTTCTTTGTTATGCCAGAAGTGTTGCAGTAAGAACTTACTCTGTAGAAAGAATGCTCAAGTAATGAAATCCCTGACAGAAATGTCTGCCCATGTGCATTCCCGCTGGTGTAACTCCTCTGACAGCTCCCGTGCACTAATTTTGCACAGCCTGTAATTATCTGTGCAGCTGGAGCAGCCTTGTGCTGGTCTGAATCTTGATCTTAGGCAAAATGTTCCTTTTGGGTTTATGAATAAGGTGATCGGGAGCATGTTAGCCTTGACAAGGTATTCTTTCTGCTATGGGGTTATATTACATTAACAAAACAAACTGCTGTTGTAAGAAGTGAGTTTTGTTTGGTGAAAAGAAGGTGTCTTTTAAAGCTTTACAGCATATTGTAAATCTATATTCATTTTAAGTGTATGTGTTGTGAGCAAAGAGGTATTTAAAAGATACTTATTCTGGAACGTGAAGGTGTTGGCACTTTTTAACTGACTCCTGCTGTTTTAATTTTTCTCTAAACCTGACAGATAGATGCTGAGGCACTGCTGCATCAAATTTCAAACCCATCTCAGTTTAGTTTTCAACTGACAAATACTCACATTAATATCTTAAATGCCTGAACACCTTCATTGAATCTGCTGGGGCTGTAGGCATTGCTCACATGAGTTACTTTGTACTTACTCAGTTTTCTGTGCCCGGCACTTGCTGAATGTGGATAGCATTAATACCTGCAGAAAAGGGCAGCTGCTTAGAAAAATAAAAAGGCAAGAATAGCAGAAGAAGGGTAGAAAAGCCACTGCCCTTTTTCTGCCCTTCTCTCCTCCACAAGCATCAGTCAGGGCACTCAACGCGACTTCGGTCACTTGATGGGCTGCAGCCACATGGTTGTTCTGTTCTCTTTTCCAACCCGCTTCAACCTTACTGGGCTGATTATAGGCTTCCCACCGATGTAAAAGTGAATCTGGGCAAACCAAGAATGAAGACCAAACAAAATCAAAAGCTGTCTCAAAGCAGGTATCTGGGACAAATGGCCAGCCGAGAGAGCTCAGAAACTGGGCTTCCTGCTTCGGATGCCACTAGGGAGGATGTGAAAGGCAGCTCTTGCTTCTGAGAGGGCCTGTGATCTCATCCACCTGAATCCTCCTCATGAATGTAGAGTTGATAGGAGCAGCTATAGCCAAGCCCTCTGTATTTAGCTGTGCAGTTAGGAGGCAGAGAATGAGGTTAAGCGCAGCGTATGTTGGCAAGTTGTGCTGGATAAGACAAAAATCTAGCTGGCTGAAGTAGTCAAAGAAGTAGTTAGTTCTTACAGAGGTGCATTGAAGCAGTCTGTAATAGTTTAATTTGCCTATGCCTAAGAGTATTTTGCATCTCTGCTGCAACTTCTTAAATACAGAAACAGGCTCTTTCAAATTGTTGCCATTCTTCTTTTACACATTCCTGAAGCATGTCTGCACTCAGTAATAGCTAAGATAAATACATTTTTTGTGACTCCAGTGTCAAGAAGCACGCTTAGGACTTTTGAAAGTTACTATAGCATTGATGATGTTCTGCATAATAAAATAATAAAGCAGGTAAGTTAGCCTGAAGATGTGGTTAGCCAGAAGCTCCAAATGCTACAGCTGTGCTTCAGCAACAGCAGCCTGTAGTAGCAGTATGTAGGCCCAGTTGGCAGAGAACCACGTAAAACCAGATTTTTGTGTAAGCACGTAAATTCCTTGTTTTGAGCATTTGTTGAAGTATAAATCCTAGGGGGCAGTGTTCAGTAATCTATTTTATGGGAGGTGGATTCAGTTGAGGTTTTCTTTAGGAAAAGACACAATTGCTGTGTTCATGTAAGGAAGTGAATACTTCCTCATATCTCTCATTCTAACTCACCAGCCACATGTGTGGGGTCAGACTAGGAAATCCAAATTGCCTTCAAAGTAATTTTCTTGAGTGAGAAAATCAGTAGTCAATTCTTGAGGGATTAAACATGATGATGTAAAGGCTTGAGACTCACAGTTATATTAAGGCCACGTTATATTATTTCAACCCCAAAGTAAGTATAACTGTAATTGATTTACTATACTTAAGTGCATAAAGGAGAGCAAAAAGCCCATGTCTGTCTTTTTAGGTTTAGACTTTTTTGCCCTTCTTTAGACATTTCATCCTATCTCAAGTCCTGCTAATTTTCAGCATTTTTAGATATAACTAAGTCTATTCTAAATAACTGGAGTATTTTCTGGCTATTACTCACCAGCTGGCTGATGTCCTCTGACATTCCCTAAATAATGTGCTTGAAGCAGCTCTGTGCACATGGAGGCATTGTTTTTCAGAACCTTTTTTGGATGCTGATGATGCTCTACTGTCTTTATATATGTTTGTATGTGTGTGTGTGGGCCTTGGCACTATGTAAAGTCATCGCAATTTGAACCAGTATTAGAGTTTCAGATAACCTTCTGTGGTTGCACTGCATAAAGGCATGCAGCTGCGAGCTGATTAGCTACAGGCACGAGATCTCCCTGCCCTCCTCTGACCACCTCCAGAAGAGAAACAGATGCATGACACTCGAGTCAGACTTGGAAGTGCTGCACTTAAACCACAGCATGTTATGGGACACTGGCTTTGATCTAAGCTGCTATGAATCTGCTGACCACTGGCCTGTGTAGCTCAGAGGCTGAGGTGTGAGCTGTTCTGCCACCACTGCAGTATATCAACAGCCTCAAGAGTGGGGCAGTGCTGGCAGGAAAGGGTGCCAACTGCAGCCACCGTCCCAGCTCACTCACCAAACGTGCATCCAGCACTCTAACATCATGCCCTTCACATTCAGCTTGCTCACTCAAACACCTACCCTGCACAAACTTCCCAGCTGAGTGTCTAAAATGGATAGAGAACACTGCTATGTTGTTTTCTCTTTTTGCTCTTAATAGCATGTACTATGAGCACCTTTGGAAATGTGGGATATAGACATCAACATCTTCTAGGGATGTAGGGATGTTTGTCAGACCTAGCCTTTGGCTTCTTCCAGTGATTCTTTCCTACTTTAAGGTGCTGAGGCACTGATTACACACTTGCAGCGTGATTGCTTTATGTCTCAATATCCTTTTGAAGTGCTGTGAAAGAAATGAGGAGTACCTCATCTGCTTGCTGTTTTACTATGAAAGATGAAACAAAGACTTTCTTTCTAGCTCAAATTCTGCTGTCTAGTGAAAAGGTCAATTCACTGTATTAAAAGCAGCATTTTCCAGCTCAAATCTCCCTATATTGTCATATGAAGCAGACCAAGGAAATGATGCTGGTTCCAGGAAAAGTATTGAGAACACCATTTGAAAAGATCACAGAAGCTTTAACCAAGATGTTCCAACACTTAATGATTACTCTTTGTGAAGCAGTCTTCATTTAATGAACAGGATATTATCCCTGTAGAAGTACTGAAACAGCAAAATGCATGGACCTGAATCTACAATGCTTTCAGTCATTGTGATTGAAGGGGTTGTATTGACCCTTGAGGGTTCTCAGGCCAGCGGCAATCTCTGTTCCAATTTATATTTTCTTGCATCTGATGGTGGTGTTGTGTATACTACAGGAAATGGCAACAGAAAAATTTTGTGTATAGCATACCTAGTCTGTTTTTTAAATTTTCTTGTCTTCTAGACTGCACATGTCATATCTTAAATGTGCCAATTTTTAGTCAATATATCTTTTAAAATTTCGGTATTCCTTCCAGATTACATCTAAAGTGATAGTTAAGAATGTAAATACAACCTTTTATTGGGGGGATGGGGGGGGGGGAGGAAGAGGAGGGGGGAGAGATGAGATGAGATGAGGGATGAGATGAGAGATGAGGGAAGGGAAAGGGACAAAATTAATACTATGATTTATAATTAAAACTATTCTTAATCTGACCTTTAACATTACAAAAGATAAAAAAAGTATGAACGGAAATGTTTTCAGAATTTGCAAGCAGGCTAATAGGACCATATATCCTAGATAATTCTCCATCATTGGAACCTGTGTGGAAATTTCTGTTACAGAAATCAATTAGCAGCAGCCTCCAGAGGAATAAAAGAGAACAGAAGAAAACCAACCATGCCCTCCTCCAACATGCTGTAGACAGGAGCCATGTGTATGTGCCCATCTGATCTGAAAAGCGAGTGTTTAGGGTAGCAGAGCCCTTCAGGACTGCAGACAAAAACTGTGATAGTACTTTGGGGTCTACGGTTATTATCTCCAATGTAGGGAAGCTCCTAGACACCTATGAAGAGGTAGGTAGGGGTAAGTCTCTGCTATGGCTCAGCTATTTATTGCATGAACAGGTATTCTGAATTCTGTTTATTATTTGGTGTATTATGAAAATAGGATAAAAAGATTTTATGTGTAAAGTAATAGTTGGTGTGATATAGGCTTAGGAAAGGAATGAATGTGAGAGGAGGTTAAATCATTCCTTGCTTACACACAGACAAGAGAAATGGGAAAATGTTTGCGTCTCAGCTGTAGCCCAAATATCGCATGTGGGAGGTAGGTTTCACAGAACATTCTCCTGATGTATTAAGTAGAGATTTGCAGTTCATACCAAAAAAGAATTATGACTTCATGGTGGGATACATGGTGTTAGAGGTACTGTAGAGATAGATATTGCTTTTGGTACATAAGCTGAGTTTGTGTAAATATCTATTTTATTGTGAAAAGCTGAGCTGTACTGGGGTGCTGGCTATATCTCGAATACCTTGTTTTTCGGAAAGATGTCTCTTGTATCTGCTCTGTCTCAATAAGCTTTCTCCAGTAAAGAGTTGTGTGTATGTATTTTCGATTTCATCTTAACAAAAGAAAGTTTCATCCTTCACTGTTTTCCAATCCAGTCTCAGTGCTGATGTTTCATATGAGTCAACTACCAAACCGTGCTTCATTTTTGTTGTATAAAATGTAGATTATTCCAGAAAAATAAGTATGGTTTCTGAATGTAATTGTTCTGTAACAAAACACATTAGAACTGCAGAGAAATATCGAAGTCAAGTTTCTTATAAAAAGCCTTCTCTCAACTTAGGCACTATCTTCGAATATTCAGATACTAAGCAATTTTATGCAGATGAAAAATAGGATTGTTTCTGTGTGTAAAGTTAAGCCAGTGAAGAACCCCTTAAACTATGATGGCACTGAAGAAATTTAACCTACAGTATTACTTGAGGTGAGTATCACTTAGAAGTCATGAAAGGCCACTCAAAAATATACTCTCATTCACGAACAGAAAAATAGGGAAAAAAATAAAGTAAGATCTGGATGTTGCCTACTTGAAAAACCTGATTCCTTTAAAGTTTTTTTGCCTGCCTCACATCTGCACGAACTGCCTTTTATTCCTGAAGTCTGTGTAGATAAGACTCTGCTAGGTGAGATGAATCTCTGCATCTTACCTAGCATTGACAAGAAATGGTCAATTTTTAGTATTTCTTCTCATCTGGGGTATCCAGAGTTCTCCTTTGATGCTTTCAGAACAATTCAGGAATACAGAAGTGCATTCCCTCTCTGCTCTGCTGCTGTATACCAGCCCTTATCAGATACCCTTTCAATTTAGTCTTTCCATATTTTTTAGTCCTGTACTGAATTATGCATAAAACTAATGGGACAGTCTCAAATAGGATCATGTTATTAATAAGCAAAAGCTGACCATAATCTTGGACTTGCAGAAATTTCAAAAAACAATACACCTGAATTTGTGTA
Source organism: Strigops habroptila (assembly GCF_004027225.2). Lineage (NCBI taxonomy): Eukaryota > Metazoa > Chordata > Aves > Psittaciformes > Psittacidae > Strigops > Strigops habroptila. The sequence goes on along the minus strand of NC_044302.2, from coordinate 54,599,390 downwards.
AGTCTTGGGACTAGTTGTCATCTCCTGCAGCCTTTCATTATTCCTATAAGGGGGTCTTGCTTTTGAAAGGAAGAGGGGTTAGCAATTAGAGAAAAATATGTATAAGAAGTACTGCTGTGATTGGGCAGCCTTTGGATCCACTTTCATACATACTGTGAACGAAAAAAGTGACTTTGTAACAGTCAAGGAAACAGAAAATCAGGATCCTTTGTGCAGATTCAAAGAACATATTTTTTCACACGTGAAAACAGCTTTGAACAGTTCAACTGGATAAAAATACTGTATATTTTCATCTTTGTTTACCATATCACTTTAAAGCTGGGCTTAGAGAAAGAGAGAAGTTCTGGTCTAGCAGAACCTTTGCTCCTTCTGGGCCTCTATCCTGACACATTTTTGTGTGAGGGATTATCTGACTGGTATTGCAGTATCTATCCTGCCACTTTCTTTCTCTTCAGCTCCTAATCCTTTTTCCTGTCACCTGCTTTGGGGGAGTCATGAGTCCTACCTTCATGGGTTTAAGATGCAAAGAATAGAAATGCAGAGTCATTGAGGTTGGAAGGCACCTTTGGAGAATGTCTACTATAACCCTCCACCACAAGGAAAAGGTCAACTGAGGCAGGTTGCCCAGGCCATGTCCAGTTGAGTTTTGAATATCTCCAAGGATGGAGACTCCACATCCTCTCTGAGCAACCTCTGCCAGTATTTAATCACCCTTACCATAAAAATACCCAGGGTTTCTTATTACATTTATGTGGAATTTCCTGTATTTCAGATTGTTCTCATTGCTTCTTATCCTGTCACTGGGCACTGCTGAGAAGAATTTGGCTTTATCATCCTTGCACTGACAAGTGCACATTTTTACAGATGTGCAAGATCTTACTGAGCTTTCTCTTCTCTGTATCAAAGAAGGCTCGGCTTCCTCAGCCTCACCTTCTATGTAAGATTCTTTGATCCCCTCAAAGCTTTCGTGGCCCTGCACTGAACTTGCTCCAGTATTTCCATAGCTCTCTTTCATGGGGCAGCCCAGAACTGGGCCCAGCACTACAGATGTATCTCACCAGTTCTGGGGAGAGAGGAGGGATCACTTGCATGACCTGGTGGCAAAGCTTTTTCTAGGGCAGCACAGGAAGCTGCTGCCCATAAGGGTGCATTGCTGACTCATGTTCAACTCATTCACTAGGACCTTGTGATCCATCTCTGAAGAGCTGCTTTCCAAAAGGTGCCTGCAGTTATTTCTGAATTTCCCTTTGCTGAACTTCATAAAGTTTCTGTTTGCCCATTTTTCCAGCTTGTAAAATCCTTCTAAATGGCAGCACACATCTGGCATATTAACTACTCCTCCCAGTTTTGTATCACCTGCAAAATTTCTGAGAGTGCAGTCAGTCCCATCATTAATGATGTTTAAACAGTGTTGTTACCAGTATCAATGCCTAGGGTACACTACTGGCAACCGACCTTCAGCTGGACCTGTGACACTGATCACAGCCCTTTGAGCCTCGCAGCTCTGCCAGTTTTCAATCCACCTCACTGTCCACTTACGTAGTCTATACTTTGTTTTCTGGGAGGCTGTGATGAGAGACAGTGGGGAAAGCCCTGCTAAAGCTAAGATAAAGCAACTTCTCCTTCTCTCCTGTCACACACCGGGCCACTCATCTCATCACAGAAGGCTATCAGGTTGTTCAGGAATGATTTCCCCTTCATAAATCCATTCTGACTACTGCAAATAGCCTTTTTGTCCTTTCTATATTTGGATTGTTTTGTCCATCATCTTCCCAGGTGAGGCTAATCAGCATGTAGTTCCCCAGATCCTCCTCTTTCTTCTTCTTTTAGATAGGAGAAATGTTAACTTCCTGTCAGTCTTAGGAACACCCCTTGCCCTCTAATTGGCATGATCTTTCAAAGATGATTGAGAGCCTCACAGTAGCATTTGGCTAGTCACCTCAGCACCCATTGGTGCATCCTATCAGGTCCCATGGTCTTGTGTATGTCCATGTTATTGAAATGTTCCCTAGCCTGGTCCTCCTCTACAAGGGGTAAGTTTTCTTGCTCTGCACTTCCCCACTGGTCTCCTCACAACCTGCAGTCTGCCAAGTAGCCACAAGGGAGTAAACCAGCTCAGCCACTTTGAGACCAGCACAAGGAAAATTCTGAGCGGAGTATCTGGCTGATGAAGGTATGAAGGCTATCTGCATATCTCACCATGAAACAGGGACACATGTGTTGCTTCTCCACAGCTAATGACGATGTGGTTAGTGTGGCTCTGTGATGTGCATCCAAACATAATCAGGAATGCTAGTATTTTGATTACACTGTTGCTCGTGCAGTTTGATGGAGATGATGTCACTACCCTTCCTGCCATCATATGTCTGCACTGGAATAAAAGATGCCACCTCTTGATGTGGACAATAAGAGAAATCTGGTCAGTACATTGTTTACAGTACTAGGTTTTGGGTTTTTTTTAAGTCCTTCACTATGAGGGAAATGCAGCAGTATTGGGTTTGTCTCTGCTGCATAAAATTCATTTTAGTGTTCCTGTTGTTTGTAAGTGGACAAAAGGCACTTAATAAAACAGCAGGAAAAAATCTTGGAAGTAAGCTTAGCAGATTTATGTATCAGGAAAATGTATCTTATAGGACAACAATTTTGACCAAAGTTGTTCCCAGCATCAACCTTTCATAGGACTGCTGTGCTGTCTGTTCTCTGGAGCAAATCAGCATTTTCATCACAGGTGAGACATCTGGCACAGAGTTGACCACCTGGAGATTACAAGGACTCCGCACTGTCAAAGAGACCACCCAAATACTGACATTCCACTGTGCTCAGATCAATGGTAAGAAATGTCAGTAGCATGCGCTACTACTAGAAATACATGCTGAAGACATGAATCCTTCAGGAGAAGGGGGAAGGCTCATAATTTACAGAGAAGATCTGGTAAAAATACATAACCATTGATTGTCTGGAACACAATGCATTGTAATACTGTATGCATATGAATGAATTAATGAAATGGAAGCTAGGACAGCACACCGAAGTTGCACACTGTAAAGCTGTCAGTTCATGTGCTTCTAAAGGCACTGTGAGAAGCTGACAAAATAGGTGAGTTATTTGCAGAACTGCAAAGCGGAGTCTGCTGCTATGGTAGCACAGGCACAGACTGAAAGGGGCCGTTTCCTGCCTGAAGTGCGGCTTGTTGGTTTAGAGCTCAGCACACTTGATTCATTCAAGAATTCAGCATCTCTTTTCTGTTCAGTCCCCGTATCTCTGTGTTTTAGAGGTTTCTGCCCCTAGTCAGTTTGATGTGATTCCTCATCCCATTGTGGTTAATGGGTTTGCCTGTGTGTGCAGTAGGAGACAGACTTTGAAATGATAAAGCCGGGTCACTGTGGATGGATGAGCACAATGAAAATTTGTTACCAAAATTTTATCATGGCTTATAAGGAATAGTAAATGAGTCTTCAGCTTCTGCAGTAAATTTAGCCATTTAATTTACCCTCAGAAACATGAGAGTTCTCCTTCCCTTCCCCACTGTGAAAGCCTCTTTATATTACGTGTAAAACTTTAGAAGAAGTTTTACTGTATCCCTGCTGCTAAAGATTGCGAAGTACTCAGGTCTCAAATCTTTTAGCTGAGAAATGACTTGGTCATTAAAACCTTTACTGAAAACAAGTGCTGTCTGGCACTTACTAGAATCAGATATTCTGCAGGACATGGACAATTATTTCCTGTATCAGCATCCTGCTAATTGCAGTGACTGCTTGGAATGTGTTTTTGAGTATTTGGACTTTAAATATTTCTCAGCTGAAAGTCTTGTGATGTTAAGGGAGGAACCCCTGTGCCCTGGTGGTATTGAGTTTCTGCAGTGTGAAAACTGTGGTATTTTTGCAGTTTTGATTATGGCTGTACCATGCTACATTTGCTGTGACGGTCAATATGAAGATAAAAAAGTAAATGAATTTTCACAGATCATATTATGAAGATTTACTTTATTCTTTCCTGCATTACTGACTTGTCTGCATGAAGAGTATTCCTAAAATAGTTTTTCCTACAGAATTTCCTTAGTGGTCCTGTCCTGGGGCCTTTTTCCTCTAGGACGTGTGCTGGTGGCAGTCAGCACAGAGCATGGAACAGGGCTACACCGATGTTCGCAGTGTAACACTACTTTACAAATAGTCCAATTACACCGTGTTGTTTTTGAAATACGTGTCGCAAAGCTAGCCCCTTTCAGTTCTTCACAGGTACCAGTAAGTGTCTCTAGCCTGTAGCACTTGCAGTAGCTGCAGACTGTCTGGGCTATGTGGGAATGTGCTCCCAGGGCTCCTAGCCTCTGGATTTCACTCCTGTTTGCTACCAAATATGGTTCTATTTGTTTGTGCTGTCAGACTCACAGGCACACACACAAATGTTTGTGGTTTTGTTGGGTTTTCTCTTTCCTGCAAGACAAGATGAGGACTTCAGTGCCTCTGAAAACGTACACAACATAGGTAGAAAATCAACATAGCTTTATATTTGATTGGGCTGGTTTATGCGAGCATCTATCCTTGGTTGTCATGGAGTCAGCCAGTGAACTGCTCTGGCTCCAGCACTGGCCTGAACAGAAGAATCAAAGCCTTTGTTTACATTGGTGGGAGGCAGTTTGGTTACTAATACTGAATAGATGCCATGCACTATATGAGAACAACTACAAAAGTCAGGCAGAATACTTTTCAATATCTGATGCAAAATAAGATTATGGGCTGCAGTCCTGCATCTGCCCAACTGAATGTGAGTACAGAATGCAGGAGAAGTGTTTGGTTTGTAGAGCCCATTTTTCTTTTCAATATCAGCCTCCTATCAGGCATAAAATTAGACATTAGTTAATATATAGTGAGAGTGCCCCTAATTCTGTGTTTTCTTAGCAATGGGAGGCCATTACTTTATAAATATCTCTCTTTTTTTCTTTTTTTTCTTTTTTTAAATCACTTGAGTTTTATTTCCCTTGTCATATTTTCCCCTTTCTCACACTTCTATTTAAAACTTCCTGATTCTTACTGGTGGTGCTATAATGCAGACATTCCAACAGATGCTGTTTTGGAGATGTCCAGACTTATCTAACTACAGCAGGAGTTTAGCCTCTTGGTATGGTAATTTTACTTGTTGTCTTTCATAGAATCATAGAATCATAGAATAGTTAGGGTTGGAAAGGACCTTAAGATCTTATAGTTCCAACCCCCCTGCCATGGGCAGGGACACCTCGCACTAAACCATGTTGCCCAAGGCTCTGTCCAAGCTGGCCTTGAACACTGCCAGGGATGGAGCATTCACAACTTCCTTGGGCAACCCATTCCACTGCTTCACCACACTCACAGTAAAGAACTTCCTTATATCTAATCTGAACTTCCCCTGTTTAAGTTTGAACCCATTACCCCTTGTCCTACCACTACAGTCCCTAAGGAAGAGTGTCTTCCCAGCATCCTTATAGGCCCACTTCAAACACTGGAAGGCTGCTATGAGGTTTCCACGCAGCCTTCTCTTCTCCAGGCTGAACAGCCCCAACTTTCTCAGCCTGTCTTCATATGGGAGGTGCTCCAGCATGAGGGCCCTAATTATCCTCATGGCCCTCCTCTGGACTTGCTCCAACAGCTCCATGTCCTTTTTATGTTGAGGACACCAGAACTGCACACAATACTCCAAGTGAGGTCTCACGAGAGCAGAGTAGAGGGGCAGGATCACCTCCTTCGACCTGCTGGTCATGCTTCTTTTGATGCAGCCCAGGATACGGTTGGCTTTCTGGGCTGTGAGCACACACTGAAGCTGGCTCATGTTCAGTTTCAACCAACACCCCCAAGTTGTTCTCTGCAGGACTGCTCTAAATCTCTTCTCCGCCCAATCTGTAGCTGTGAATTACAGAAAGCGTTTGAAGACTCCAATTGAATTATGACCCTATTGTCCAAAGCAGCCTATGTTCTTATCCTAAGGGACAGATCAAAAAAACAGAGGTTGATATTGTTTATTTACCATTTTCTTTGTATAAAGTGGTATGGTACTTACAGGTAGGCTGGAAAGATATTTGCTAATATTGAATTATAGAAAGGAAATAACAGGTTCCAGTTTCCTCCATATCTCTTATATTTTGGTTAAATTGTAGGCTGGTAGATAATTATATTTTCTTGATATTGTTGACACAGACCATTCATATGTGTATTTCAATAAGCAAGTACAGATTCCTGTATATTTTGGCTTCTGCATAGTGCTGAGATCCTTTTTAATTCCATTGCTTTAAATGACTTGTCCTGAAGGTGTTTCCTTAACCACTAAAAACTATATTAGGGTAAGTCAACATGTTATAGGAACTAGTGTTCAGTGGCGTGCAGCAATGTCAAATGAAGTACAGCTCCTGTATCTTTCTTTTTTTTCAGAAATCTTTTTTTTTTTTTTGTTTGAGATTCTAAGTGATTTTGATAAGTCATTAGACAATGCATGACTTTATCTATCTGAGGTCTGTGAACGCAGCTCAGAAGTATGACACCAAACGTGCAGCAGTTAATGCAGAGGAAGCAGTCTTTTCTACTTAACTTTTTGCCATGTATTAGTTTGGGTTTTGTTTTTGTTTTTGGGGGGTTTTTTTGTTTGTTTTTCTCTTAGGTAATATGAGAATACATTTCAGGCAGAATGAAATTGTCTTTTAAAAATTCGTGGCTCTAGCTCTGCAGAGCAATGACATAACAGAAATCTACATTTCTGTAGATTAAAGGTCCATTTTTTTCTTCAGGACTGCATCATGCCTCTTCTTGGCACACGCAAGTGATAGGGGGTTTTGAAACTTTCTCCTGTTATGCAAGAAATGGGAAATATTTCTTTCACATTTGATTAAAAAAAAAGGACAACCGTGTGAAGTTTCTTAGAGCTTTGAAGAGCTGATTCTAGAATATAAAGAGAGTCACATACGTGTGATAATCTGTTTCTGTTGTCTATGCAAGGATTTTAGTTCTAAATCACATTTATAACCAAAAGAAGAGAGGACACTGGATTATTTTTTAAACTTGCATTTTTTTTTTATATGCAGATCCACAGATCTGAAATTTTAAAATTCTGCCAGCTGAATAACACTATGTTCCTATGAAGAGTTACAATCCACGTGCATGCCTACAGGACATCCGAATTTTCCTATGCCCAGGACAAGATTCATATATTGTCTTTAAATATATATATGTACATACATACATAAATCTATAAATATATATATGTACATGCATACGTACATATATATGCATATATATGCTACATTGTCACTTATTCTTCCTAGGCTAATCTGCACCTAAGATTTTAAAGGCAGCAAGCTATATAGCACTACAGAACAAGTTATGCCTACATCAATATTCTGTTTACCACAGATGAACTGCAGCAGGCACAAGAAAATGTTCCTTCCTACACCTAAGAAGGCATCCATTTGCTAAACCATCTCAAAACAAAGATCCCAAATTCACAGGCTCTTACTAGGACTCCCTCTGCTTGATACTGCTTCCAGTTCTATTTGCGAGCTGAGGTCCTTGTTGCTGTCATAGCTTTTTTTAGAATAAGCCTGCTGAGTGAATCACAGCGCTGATTGTAAAAGAAGCCTGGCTGAGTACTGGCTTTCATCTTTAATCTCAGATGAAGACTTTCCAAGTGTGGCTCAGCAGGTAGGTGACTGCCCCTCCTGCTCACTCTAAATTTTGAAAGTGTCTTATCTCCCACAATGATTTCTTTGCCTTTCCTTTTCGACAGATTCTCTTTACTGAATCCACAAAAGAAGAAAAGCTTGGATGGATCTGGAAAACGAGGACATCTTTTCCCAGGGGTAACACATTTTCACCTTTGTAAAATGCTGTTCTATCCATTCCAACACAACATTTCATAATAACAACATCCAATGCACTATGTGAAGCCTGCTTTATTTCTGCAGCAGCAAAATCCTTTGTTGTTATAAAGGTATAAAGATCTCGAGTGCACATAAAGATCATGCAGTGCAGCACAGCATTTTTTGGATTTAGTGCCTTGTTCCTGAAAGCATATAATGTCTTGGATGTAAAACCTCGTTCCTGTTCAGCTGTGTTAGCATGGCACCATGCTAATGGGTCTTGCAGCTTGAGGAAAAAACTATGCTACAGCAGCTATCGTATATTGGCTTCTGAATCCAGTGTGGTTTTCACTCACTCTGTCATCTATGCTTTGCTCCACAGTGTGATGCAGACTTGACTTACACAACTCTCTTGTTTTTTGGAAGTTCTGTCTAGAACTGCTCTTCCACTTACTGAGAAGAAACCAGTAATTTGACATTACAAAAATGCAGAAACCCTGGGGTTTTATTTCTGCCCATATCTCATGCCATTTCAGTAAGATCATAATATGTTTCAGTGTTCTTGCACTCTGCCTTAGTAGTGCCTTGAAGTACACTGAAGTACTCCAGAGCACACAGCACACCAGATTCACAATGGGTGTCCCAACTGAGGTCTTAGACTCAAATGAGGCAAAATTTTGTATATTTTCAAGTTTATTAGAAACACAAATCAAAATTACAACTTTGAAGGATGAAACCCCATGAACCAGTCCCAAAAGAAAGAATCTTCCTGAGTTGATGATAGAACAGTTTTAAATGGACTGCTAGAATATTACAATGTGTAGCATCAATGTTTTTTGATATGCAATGAGTAAACATTTCTAATATTTTTAGTTTAGCACCTTGCCTCCCATCAGGAGATTTAATGGTGTATGTCAAATGCTCAGAAGATTACAGCAATTCTGTAAGACATGTATAAACACCAGTATTCCTGCAAGAAGAATGGAAAAGCTCAGGGCAAAGGAGCTCAGGGTTGTGCTCAGGATTGTACTTTATTCTTGTGGAGCCAAGGAATAGAGCTATTGCTGCACCTGACGGAAAGTCCTCCCATGTCTCCACCTGCTTCAAGTGGAGTAAGTTACTTTCTTTTCAGGAAAATCACTGGTAGAAAATGTATTACTGCAGATATACTGCTAAGGTCTTGTCAAAGCCAATGATATTAGGAGATTTGTAATTAAATAAATGTAATTTTTTCCTCTAAGAACTCTGTCTGTCCTGTTGCAATCCAATGGATTGCAAGTGGCTCCAATTGCAATGAGTGTGCGTGTCTTTGACTTCCTAATACCAGTGTCTGGCAGTTTCCTCGCCTGTGAGAGCTGAAACTTGCAATCAGATCCAAGTTGTTATTTGGGCAAGATTTCCTTAATGTGCACTTTCCTTGTGTGCTTTGCAAACTTGCAGCTGACAAACAAGCAGATGTACTGCAGACACCACTGTAGGATGAGAGTACGAGTGTTGTATAACACACTTGTTTACTTTTTTCCCAGATTGCTCTTTCTTTTCTCCTCCTCCAGCAAGTGTGCTCCTAACCTCTTGGAAAGCTGATAGTCCAGAAATACAAACACTTCTGAAGTTCTTCCCAGCCTTAGATTTCTGATATCTTTTTCCTGGGGTAGTAAAACTAGAAAGGATCCCCAAAGTAATGTCTGTGGACTCTGTCACTGGAGAAGGGAGGGCAGCATCGGACAGAAGATCCCTAGAGATGCCCAGTATAAAAATATGAATAAAGACTATTGTGTGTGGCTATTCTGGGTAATATAGACTGCACAAGAGACAGAGAGCAATGGTAATTATTCTTCTAGTACATGTTTACTCCCTGTTTACTATCGCTCTTCTGGGCCTTGATAGACTTTTACATAATGCTTCTCGTCTGATCAATGCTAACAGCTGCTCGTAAAAGCCATATACTTAAACACACATAATCTAAATTACATGAAAATAGAGGAACTATAAGGTCTGTTGAGTGTTGGGGTTGTTAGTGAGCTGCAAGTCTCAAGAAATGCTAGAAGTTTTGCTGTTTACACCATTAACATCTACATCCATGCTGGTCTGTTAGGTTGCTCCCAAATGATCAGCTCAATAGAAAACCACTTTGTTTAGGTCCATACCATGAAGGTGGCTCCAGACACCCCCTATGGCACACTGCATAGTAATAAGTAAATAGATGATATCTATCCCCTGGGGCCTTGGCAAAGCATTTCTAATACTTCTGCTTTAAGTTGTCTGCTTCTGGCCCATCTTTATGGAGAAGACTGATTTATGCTACGAATATACCAGCGCTTTGTAGCAAAAGAGTGAGGAGATCTGGAAGCCTATCCTGTCTCTCCTATGGAAGAAATGCTTGTTTGGGGGTCAGTTGAACTAAGCAGCCCTGGGGAACATAGCCTAGGTCACTGCACTGCAAGCAGTAAGATAAAGCCCTTTGGGGATTGTGCCAATTCATTTTGCTCTCCACAGCACCTTGTCAAGAGGCAAAACAGGTGTAGAAGTGATAAACACCTTATCTGTGCTGGAAAAAGAAAAATCTACTGTTAGTTTGCAGGACAAAAATAAAATTTATTTCCATTTGCAGGGGTTGTGAGCAAACAACAGGATACCTGAGAATCCTGCCATCATGTCGCAGTCATGATGGGCAGAAAAGACTGTCTTCTGCCTTAGTACGTAATCGACAGTTTGGCCTCTAAATCAACAGTTTGAGGCCATCTGTCCAGGCAGCTGATTTTTATGTGTGACACACAGCAAGCCCAATGAGCACAGCAGTGCTTTTAACATCACGAGTCTGTCCTCAGGTTTCATTTGCACAGAGCTGAAGTCATGTGGGATCTGACGTTTGAAATGGTTCAACATCAGTCTGGGGTGGTCTTTTCTCAGACACAGGCCTGTGGCAGTGTGCTTCCCTTGTCCCCTTCCTCTATCTCCCATGACCTAGACTCCTCCCTGAGAAGGAGTTTAGAAGGCGAAGAAGTCCTTCCTGAACATCATGACTCAACAGGAGGGTCTCCCTGACAGTTTGGTCTGAGTCTGTCCTCTAGACAGTAAATAAGCAAGTGTACCTTGCTATTGAATCTTGCTAAACCACTGTCACATTACCACTGAGCTTTGTTAACTCACTGTTTTATACCAATAAAGTGGACTGTTGCTTCTCTCTTACGAGTGAAGTGCACAACTCCATTTGTGACAAGGCATGTGCTGAATACAAGGGGCTATGTGCACTCTGCACTTCCTGAACAGGAGGGAACATTATCCATATTATTTCCAGGCTACAGAGAACCTTTGTCTCCTTCCTACAGACATATTTGTGGTAGCAGTCTCTCTTGACTGCTATGTGAGCACTTTGGAGATGTCCCTGGACAAAGATGGGTGACTCTTTCTTCAGCAGTGAATTGGATTAGGCAAGATTTCTGCTGGCCCTGTTCCAGGCATATGATGGTGATTGTGAAATGGATAGAGATTCTCCATGCAAGAACTGCACCAAGCTTGCGCCTCGTGTCCTCCATCTCTGCCTTCTTTCACCCTGAAGATGCACCGTGAGCCAGCTGCTGGCTCTGAGAAGTGATCTCACATGCAAGTGGCTGCCTGGCTGCCCAGTCAGTGCTAGATAGTGGAATTTGAATGTTGGAGATGGTTGGACATGAGGTGAGACTGAGAGGACTGTGTGTCATAGATAACAACTTCATGTGTTTGACCTTCAAGTGGATAAAGTGGTCTGAGGTGCAGAAAAGGTAAGACAACGACATCCTGGGAAGCTATTATCCTTCATTTTGAATACTAAAAGGAGGATTTTGTGACACTGGAACAGCAGGGATGGCTCTGAAGTGTATTTCTGTGTGCTCACAGGTGCACACTTCCTGCTTCAGCTGTGAAACAGCCCTATGTGGGATCCGTGTGGCAGCGTGCTGTCTGGTGCTCGTAATGCTCTCTGTCAAAGGACGTAGCTTGGTAACATTGGGTGGCATTTGCCAGGGATTTTCCCAATTATGTATTTCTCCTCACTGCCCAAGGACATGACCCGAAGGGTTGGTGTGGTCTATATGGACCTTAATAATCCTCATGGCACCTGGGTTGGGGCACTGCTGCCCCAGCAGACCTAGCGAGCTCCAGTGCCATGACAATGTGAATAAGGATTTGGCCTTGAGAGAACCAAATGGCTGCTGAGAGTGCAGTGGCTGCACAGTGTGGACACAGCCATATGGGTCCCAGTGCTATATGAGGATCATTTGAGCTCTGACAGCTCCATCTAGCCTTTCGAAAACTACCTTGATTTCACTGTGTGGTGTAAAAGTGGGAGCGGGTGAGTTTGGTTTCATGTTGGCAGTTCCTGCAGTGCAGTTTTCCTAGGGGTGTTTATCCTGCAGGTAAGAATGAGGCATGACTGGAAATGGGCTAAGACTCTGGCTCCAAATACAAAACTCTGTATTAAAAATGCATTTTGGCGGTAGGCTGTCTTTATAGTCTAAGATACTACTAGCTCACCAGAAAACATCTCACCTCCAGTTGGCAGTGATCACCCTGTTGCTTCAGAAGCACGATTGCCTGGTTTGCCTCTGCCCCCAATTTGAGTAAACAGGTTACGCTGTCACTTTGCCTCATGTCACAGTCCCGCAAGTGAACAGTGGTACCACTCAGCTCTCAGTGTGTCACAGGGCAGCTGCAGGCAGAGAGGATAAAGCAACATGCCTGCAATCTCTCCCTACCCTCCATCCTGATTTACAGCTGGTTTGGGCTACATTTGTATTCTGGTAATTGGGAAATCTAATTAGATATCCTGGAGTTCTAATTTAGTGGCTTTTATGGTTCTAAGAGATTTTGAGAATAATCATCTGTAATGACTTAGGACCCATGTTCCATTTGCATGTAGAGTTTCTATGGTGGTGAGTAACTGCTATAATCGCGTATAGGAATTTATACTATTTGCCCTGTCTCTGATTTTAGATTTAGGGGGACAGCTGACATAAAAGGCTATACTTCATAGAAATGCAAGAACAGAAAGCACATTCTGCATGCATAAACTGCGTATTTTTGGCAACTTGTGGATCAACTGACAGAAAGGTAAAATTTTGCCACTCTTTTAACTCCTGGTTAACCACCACAGAAATCCTTTGTAATGACTGAGTACATACAACTGCATGGAATATATGCTAATAGTGTTCTGATTAAGCAGGATTCCCTGCAATTACATGTCATTAGGTAAATAATTTCTGAGGGAGATATACTAATTAGGTGGTTTTCTTCATTATGTATTTCATGATTAAGAGAAGTTTACTATATTTATATAGCAGGGCAACAAAAGCTATTCAGAACCAATCATGCCAATATTTACAGAACACAATGAGAAATTGCTTATGCTTCTGTCTTTGTTGGTAATTGTGAAGGATATGTTTAGTTTCCTTTAGAGGTGCTTTCACTCCCTTAATGCATAAAATGATCCCTCAGTTGGAAAAGAGTTTTGAGATCCTATAGAACTTAAATTATTTTATAACTTTAAATGCCATTGTTATTTAATTCTCTGAGCTATCTGCTTCTATCTACCACCTGCTTTGTTTATTTATAATAATAATAATAATAGTAATCTGTCTGATTTAACATTGTATTGCCTTATGTGGTGGGTTCACTATGGATGGACAACAGGAGCCCACCAAAGTCACTCTATCACTCCCTCCTCTGCCTGATAGGGGTGAGAAAATACAACCAAAGGCTTGTGGGCTGAGATAAGGGTAGGGAGAGATCACTCACCAGTTACCATCATGGGCAAACCAGACTTGATTTGTGGAAATTAGGTTAAATATTTGCCAATCAAATCAGAGTATGATAATAAGAAATAAAAAGAAATATTAAAAAACACATTCCCCACACCCATCCCTGCTTCCGAGGCTCAAATTCACTCCTGATTTTCTCTTCCTCTATGCCTCAGTGGTGCAGGGGCATTGGGAATGGGGGTTGTGGTTGGTCCATCACATGTTGCCTTTGCTGCTCCTTCTTCCTCAGGGGAGGACTACTCACACCCTTCCCCTGCTCCAGCGTGGGTCCGTTCCGTGGGGTGCAGTCCTTCAGGAGCAGTCTGCTCTAGCGTGAGTCCCTTCCATGTGGTGCATCCTTCAGGAACAGACTGCTCCCGTGTGGGTGCCCCGCAGGATCATCACTCCTGCAGCAAACCTGCTCCAGTGTGGGCTCCTCTCTCCACAGGGCCACAGGTCTTGCCAGCTGCAGTGCAGGCTTCCCACGGGGTCACAGCCTCCTTCAGGCATCTCCCTGCTCTGGTGTGGGGTCGTCCATGGGCTGTAGGTGGGAATCTGCTCCACCGTGGACCTCTATAGGCTGCAGGGGCACAGCCTGCCTCATCATAGTCTTCTTCACAGGCTGCAGGGGCATCTCTGCCCTGGCGTCTGGAGCGGCTCCACCCCTCCTTCTTCACTGAATCTGGTGTCTGCCCAGCTGTTTTTCTCACATATTCACTCCTCTCCTCCAGCTGTGGTTGTGCACTGGTTTTGTGCCCTTCTTAACTATATTATCCCAGAGGCGCAACCACTGTCATGGATGGGCTCAGCCTTGGCCAGTACTGGATCTGTCTTGAAGCCAGCATTGGCTCTGTCAGACATGGGAGCTAGCAGCTTCTTACAGAAGACACCCCTGTATCTTCTCTACTACCAAAACTTTGCCACGCAAACCCAATTCACCATGTAAAGCTCTTTAATGCAAGACTATTCCAGTCGGCTGGATCATTTAGGCTAAGAAAATATTTCTGTTATGTCTTCTAGCAGCTTTTGCTTGCCAGCATTATGAGCTTTTTATTCCTTCTTGAACAGAAACCTTTTTTTTAAATTTAAATTTTTTCATAGAGGCACATGAAGTATTAATAGTCCATATGCAGCTCAAGAAACTTTATTAGATCTTAGCTTTTATAGACAGCTTTATTTTCAGCACATCAGGTGTCTGTACCACATGGATGAGCATATCAAGATGAAATTATTTCTGTGGCTATCATTTGTGCCTGGATAAATACCATACTGATTTAAATAACTCCTGTTAGAAGCCAAGACCAGTAGAAAAGTAATGACTGAAGACAGATGCTCTTGATCTTGCCAGATGACAGGCAGGGTCATGATAGCTCATGTATTTGGGATCAGGAGACAAAGTCCAATTCCATTTCATCATGGGAGTTTGTTAGACTCTTGCTGGAGCGTTTTCACACCCATGCAATTTTTTTTACAGATCTTGTGCTATTTTGGCAGCTTAATTCAATTTAAATGCCTTCTTATTTGTGATTTCTCCTTTTCCGTTTCGAAAGGATTTGATTTAAAAAGAAATGGTAGTATTGCAGGACTGTGAACAAATTGAATGCCTTTTCTTTCTTACTTGTTCTCCATCCTGTGTGCTCTTCATTTTGCTTGTGCTCCTTTCCTTGCAATCTCTGTACCCTGGGAAACAAGCAGAAGCTCAGAGGCCAGAAGGCCTCTTCTGCTTTCTAGAAAATGTAAAGCTATCACTGTTTTCAGTCTGCTCTTTGCCTTGTAGCCATTCCTTTCCTCTTAACAGACAAGCAACTCAATTATTGTCCTTTTCTCCTTCACTCCAGCCCTGTTCACAGAATAATCTGGCCAAGTGCTTGTATAACTGACAGTTCTGTGTACTCTTGAGGGATATCTGAGCTGTTTCTCAAGCCAGTGAAGCTGAGACTATGTAGGGTTTCTGAGAAGGCACATGCAAGGATTGTCCTTTTAGACAATTCTTCTGTGTATTCCTCTGTGGTTGCCAAAGTCTTCATGGATGCTCTTGGCTCTGATCTCTGGGAGGAAACCAGACAATCAGACAAGACACTTTTGAGTCCTGTGCTCCTTCTTGAGGGGCCACTGAAAGCTTCATTATCTGTGTACAAACAGTCTACAACAGAGTAAAAATACAGGAGATGAGATGTAATCATCCTACGGTTTGGTGCTTCTCAGTCTGACAGTTGTAACTTCCCAACGGAGGCTGTAAAACATTGAAAATGTTCCTAGTCTAAAGTAGATAAATCTAATTTCCCTCACCCCCACCCATGCAGCTCCTTTCCATTCAAGTCCCAGAATTCTCAGTCAGACTTCTAAAACATGCATGCAGGATATGACATGGGCTTTACTATGTTCAAGTTACCTAGAGTGCTGAGGGATAATGATTCCTGCTCATGCTGTCCAGACACAGAGTCAAGTACCTCCTGCGTGACAGTGTACCCAGATTTGGCATTCCTTCACTGTTATAATTAATCTCCTTCCCTCCTCCCTCTTTTATGATAAGCATGGTGAAAATGTTTAACTTCAAACAAGGGGTTTAGCTTATCTAAGCATAAAATGTCCTGAAGGTCAGATCTGCCTGTAGGCAGAGAATAAGTATTAAGTTCTATGACTAAACGGTGTAAAGAGAACCAGGGATTGGTTATATCACAAATCAGCAAATTGACCTGGGGGTAGATTTTTAAGATCTGTCACTTTTTTTTTCTTTTCATACTATTCTCAGCAACAGAAAAAAGAATCCCAACCAAAAAGCATTTTGAAAGAGACAATGTGATCTCAGCCAAGTCTCAAACTTCTGTATTTTTTCTTTCTCTTGCCTCTCTAAATTTTGCCTCTCTGAAATCTTTGGAATGGGAAAGGCTGGATTATATCTTAGTATAGTGTCTGTGCACTTAAGAGAAAAAAGGAACAGCAAAACCACTCAAAATCCATCACTGTGGGAAGGGCAGGTAGAGAAGGGATTGCGTGAGTTTATTTGGTAAGTTATTGACTTTCTAATGCATCTTGATATTTTTACTGCTAAGAATCCCATTCCAACTTTGTGTGGCTATGGCAAATGGCATACTTAAAATACCTTCAGTTATACTGAGAGATCAGTTTGTAAGCACAATTATTGATTAAACATAAATTAACTAATTAAATAATAGGACCAGCCAAACGGAAAGACATTGTAGGTAATTTCCCTCATTTTTGTTTGGATGGAAAGTGTGTAATGTGCAGTCATAACTTTTTATTTCTCCTAATTTTTTTGTATTGCTTTTTTAATTTGTTTGCCTACACAAACAAATAAGTATTTTGGTATTTGTTAATTGTACAGGCCAATGAACTGATTAATTTCATTGAGTTTAAAAATTAGATTTTCAAATATTCTACATTTTTTCCAGTTCTTCACCATTTGGAATTACATTCACAGTTCTGAATAAGTGAATGAAGTATAAATAAAAGACATAAGTGTTTTATTGTTTCAGGGAGAGTGGTCTTATAGGAACCATGAAAATAAGATGTGAAAAAAAAGCCTGAGCATGTCACTTTAGCTGCCAGAGATTTGACAAATATATACAGAAATTTTATATTCAGACTGACAGCATATGGCATTATTAAGCCAAAAGCAAAATATCTAATTCTTTAAGTTTTGTAAGCTGGAGAACATCAATGAATTTTTCTTCATGCGGTGATCACAAACTACCCATGAACTCTTAGGCTGAGATTTGAAATGTGACTGCAAATTAGATGCTAAGTTAACCAGTGACTACACAAGTGCAGTGATTTATTGTCATGATGTAGCTGTGCAATAACAGTTATGGTCACAGCCCACAGAGGCTGTGTTGGCTCTTTCATTGCTTGGGTGCCTTTTGTCATATTCAGTAGGAGTTTATCAGGCCCTTTGGGCAATAAAGACAAGTCAGTCGAACCTCAGCCCAAGAAGGGACTTTCAGATGGCAACTCCTCAGAGAGTCTGGTCTTGGAGTTTTTCTAGCACTTGGGATTTTTCAGAAGTTTACAGTTAAAGTACTCCAATCTTCATTCTATTCAGCCATCAGCATACAGAGACCTGATATCAGGAAGTCTTACTGTTGTTCTCTTGACCCTTCAAGAGATCAGTATGCCACAGATTTCAGATAATTCTACCTCTTGTTAGGCTTTTCATATGCCCCATCTTTTTTAAAAGTTTCCTATAGGTAATCCATATCCTCTCACTGAGGAATGTACCCTTTTTCACTTATGGTCTGCTACTGTCCAGAGGATTAGTCAGGATTGTGGCCACAGTGAAAGATGCATAAATAAGGAGTATGCTTTATGAGAACTCAGGGTGAGTGTTTTGCAGAGGAATGCCATGAGTATTTGTCATACACATACTAAGCGAAAAGCTTTTCCTGAGGTTTGACTCTGAATTTGGCACAATTCAAAGTAAAATTCTGTCCCTGTTTTCCTTCTTTCACATACACGTTTTGGACTATTTATCTAACACTTATAGCCAAATAACAGTACCATTAGAAACAATGCTAGTGACAATAAATATAATAACAATCATATCAGCTATAATAAGCATAACAGTTACCATTGTTACCCAGACAGAAAATGTCCAGACTCAAATATCCTGAAAAACTGAAGCTAGACTAAAAATCAAAGAGTGAGGCTAGACCCTGTCATTAATAATACGTATTTACAGGAACTGTATTTTAGCCACAGAAATAGAAAAAAAAGGTACATGAAGAGATTCAATAAATAAGGTATGAGGAATTATTCACAAAGCGTCTATAGTTTGGTTGGTTTTGCACCAGTTAGAAAAAATACCATGTTGCAAGTTGAATGAGGTAGTACTTGGAAGGGAACCCTTACTTCCTCCAGCCTTGCAGGTCTGCAAAAGCTCTTATGAGTTTTTTAATCTCATTGACCCAGCTCCAGGAATCTGTATGTGATTTCTTCCTCAGCCTGGATGTAAAGATGGCAAAAGTGAGCACTGAAAATAAGTAAATTGAAGAAAGACATGAAACTGTTTTTTACAAGTACGGAGAATATATCATTGTCATCTTTCTATTTTTTAGTATAATTTTCTTTCTCCCTATTAGTCTCTAAACGGATCTTTTTTCATGTTGTCTTGCAAATCCTTTGGGTTGGTACAGTCTTCCTGAGTCAGTGGCTGCAACAGAAAGCTAGCTAATGCGTCTTATGTTATCAGTTTTGACTTTATTTGGCTGCTCAAGGGAGAGAGAGCTTAGGGACGGCTGAAATGCAGTGTCTGCCCTAAGGCTGCAGCTGGTGAATGATGATCTATTTTCTAATGAATCTATTGAAGACAATCAAAGTCGTTATTCAAGGAACGACAAAGATGGTTCTTTATGCCTTGAAGCCAACAGGCCAGATTAAAATGGGAATCCCCAAAGGAAGTTATACAATGGGTGCTCTAAACTGTTCAGTTTCTTAGCCACAGAAACTACAGAATGACTGGGTTCTGATGCACTTCAGAATTAAGAAAACAGGAGTATAAAAAAAGAAAGGGGGGGGGCATCAACAATTGCATGTTGTTCTGTGTTACATGCTATATTTTGTTCAAACAACTCCATCTGACTGCTAGTGGCATCAGATTTAAGCTTTAACAGGACATTCCTTGTTTTACACAAATTTGTGTAAGCTCCCAGTTTCAGTGAGAGGTTTACTCAGAGTATTGGACCCATTAGCAGCTGTTCTGTATTTCCCAAAGACCACTTGCATTGTTCCTCCCTAACCAAGGATGACTCACAACCAAAAGTTCCTGCAATTAAGCTTTTTTGTTTGTTTGGTTGGTTTTGTTTTATATCTTTCTGTCTTTTTTCCGTCTTTTTTTTTTTTTTTTTAATTTTCATAAGTTATGAATAAAATACCCTAAGTATCAGATATACTGACAGTTATTAGCAAGTGCATTCAGTTATGGCTGATCTATACCTGTGGGTCTGTGACTATGACAGTAAACATAGGTTGCCATAACAAATAGCTGCAAAATAAGTACTGATCCATTACCATGTTCTGAAAAATAGTAATAACTGTTTGTCTGTACAGAGAATTATCAATATTTAATCCAGAAAATGTATATAACAAAAGCCCTGTAAGCTTTTGCTAACAGTAATCAATAACTCTATTTCTGCATATCATGCAGGTTAGCAGTGTTGACATTTTCCTGTTGTATTTGATTTAAGGAGTAGTCAGACCTGTTCATTTCTGGAATCCATTGGAGATTACTGCCTATATAGTTTCACAGAATTCTCTATATGCTTTAATAATTTATTGGCAATACATGTGTGCCTGGTAGAAATCGAAGCTCAACTTAACTGTCATTATACATACACGTGGAAAAAATTTCTAAAGAATTTGTATAATCTGCATAAATGAGATACAAGTGAAACAGTGTTGTGAAGTGTTTTGATGGGATTGTTGGATTGTTGGCAGAAACAGGAATAGAGCTCTGATATCCTCAGTTTTTGTCAACGTGACTTAGCTGATACACTATAAATGTTTTATTCGATGATTGATTTTTTTTTTCATTATTTTGCATCCAGCATGTCGCTGTTGAAGAACAGACAAAGATTTGTGTTTGGCTTCTCACTGTTACGAAAATTTTGCAAGTCAGTAAAGTGTTCTCTCTTTCTTGAAGTTTGTCGTGACAAACAGTGGATATGAAGGACACTGCTGCAAATTTTCTTGATACAGGAGTAAATAATAATCTGCCTCAGAAAGGAATTATGCATTAAAAGTACTAAAAATTTGTTTTTTCCATACAAAGGTTGCTTTTTTGTGGAGGGAAGGGAGTGGATTGGGAATTAAATGTGATGAAAGTCTTACTGAGGCATGAACTTTTTAGAAGGCTGGAATCTCAAAGTAAGATGATATGCTTTATATGTTCGCATATTAAATGACCCTGAGAAATGTAAATGATTATAAATATCATTACAGACTGATAACATAGCATGCAATTTTTAATAACTATATGGGCAAGAGGAATAAATGTAGATCTCTTAAACATTTACTTAACTCATATTCCAGTTTTCTTCAGAAATACACATTACACTTCTTTTATTACATCTTTTAAATGGAATTTCTTAATGTAATGGACCTGAGGGCTTAATAAGTAACTAAATACTTGCAAATAAATGAAATAAAATACAGGCACAGAACCGTAGTCAAAGCAATTTGTGGGAAGGAGATTAGCTGTGTAACACAGAAGATCATAGTGACAGAAAAGAAGGCTGTAAAGGACTGGAAATGTTCATCTATTCCAGGCAGGTATTTATTTAATTTGTTCTTTTAAAAGATTCTATAGATATGCAGCAAATAAAAGACAGACTAGGGACAACATGGGCCCTTTGCGGAAGCTATCAGGAGAACTGGCTACCCTGGATTTGGAGAAGGCTGAGGTTCTTAATGACTTCTTTGCCTCAGTCTTCACTAGCAAATGCTCTGACCACACCACCCAAGTCTTGGAAGGCAGATGCAGGGACTGTGAGAATGAAGACCTTAGGCCCACTGTAGGAGAGGATCAGGTTCGAGACCATCTTAAGAACCTGAATGTGCACAAGTCCATGGGACCTGATGAAATCTGCGGGTCCTGAAGGAGCTGGCGGATGAAGTTGCGAAGCCACTGTCCATCATATTTGAAAAGTCATGGCAGTCAGGTGAAGTTCCTGATGACTAGAAGAAGGTAATATAACCCCCATTTTCAAGAAGGGGAAGGTGGAAGACCCGGGGAACTGCAGACCAGTCACTCTCACCTCTGTGCCTGGCAAAGTCTTGGAGCAGATTGTCCTCGAAAGCATGCTAAGGCACATGAAAAACAATGAAGTGGTTGGTGACAGCCAACATGGCTTCACTAAGGGGAAATCCTACCTGAACAATCTGGTGGCCTTCTATGATGGGGCCATGGAACTGATGGACAGGGGCAGAGCAGTTGACGTCATCTATCTGGACTTGTGCAAAGTGTTCGACACTGTCCCACACGACATCCTTGTCTCTAAATTGGAGAGACATCAATTTGATAGACGGACCACTCGGTGGATAAAGAACTGGCTCGATGGCCGCACGCAAAGAGTTGTGGTCATCAGCTCAATATCCAGTTGGAAATCTGTAACAAGTGGTGTCCCTCAGGGATCGGTGTTGGGACCTTTCCTGTTCAACAACTTTGTCAGCGACATGGACAGTGGGATTGAGTGCACCCTCAGCAAGTTTGCCAACAACACCAAGCTGTGTGGTTTGGTTGATACGCTAGAGGGAAGGGATGCCATCCTTGACCTTGACACTCTTGTGAGGTGGGCCGCTGCCAACCTTATGAATTTTAACCAAGCCAACCGCAAGGTCCTGCACCTGGGTTATGGCAATCCCAGGCACAGCTACAGGTTGGGCTGAGAAGAGATTCAGAGCAGCCTGTGGAGAAGGTCTTTGGGGTGTTGGTTGATGAGAAGCTGAATATGAGCCAGCAGTGTGCTCTCGCAGCCCAGAAAGCCAACTGTATCCTGGGTTGCATCAAAAGAAACGTGACCATCAGGTCGAAGGAGGTGATCCTGCCCCTCTACTCTGCTCTCGTGAGACCTCACTTGGAGTATTGTGTGCAGTTCTGGTGTCCTCAACATAAAAAGGACATGGAGCTGTTGGAGCAAGCCCAGAGGAGGGCCATGGGGATAATTAGGGCCCTCATGCTGGAGCACCTTGCATATGCAGACAGGCTGAGAAAGTTGGGGCTGTTCAGCCTGGAGAAGAGAAGGCTGCATGGAGACCTCAGAGCAGCCTTCCAGTATCTGAAGGGGACCTACAAGGATGCTGGGGAGGGGCTCTTCGTTAGGGACTGTAGTGGTAGGACAAGGAGTAATGGGTTCAAACTTAAATAGGGGAAGTTCAGGTTAGATATAAGGAAGAAGTTCTTTAGTGTGAGGGTGGTGAAGCAGTGGAATGGGTTGCCCAAGGAAGTTGTGAATGCTCCATCCCTGGCAGTGTTCAAGGCCAGCTTGGACAGAGCCTTGGGCCACATGGTTTAGTGCGAGGTGTCCCTGCCCATGGCAAGGGGGTTGGAACTAGATGATCTTAAGGTCCTTTCCAACCCTTACTATTCTATGATTCTATGATTCTAAGTTTTAGATTTATGTTAGAAATCTTATGTCTTTTGATATCTATCACAGTTCTTCCCTGTATTTAGCACTAGAAGTTTTTTCGTTAAGTCTGAGTTCAGCCTTTTTTGTTTCACTGCAAGCCTGTTTTTAGCCACCATAGACAAAAGTGTATATTATTTATTTCTTTCCTACTTGAAGCAGCCTCTTACATATTTAAAGACTGTCATCATTTTCCCTCAAGCCTTTTCCCTCTCCACCCTTCTACACCCCTGGCTCATGTAGTCTTTTTATATTTAGACTAAACAAACCCAATTATTTCAGTATTTCTTCATAGCTTGTGTTTTGCAGATGCCTCATCAGTCCTTTTTGTCTGCTCTGGACCGTCTCCAATATGTGGGGTGCCTAAAACTGGGCATTATATTTCAAGTACTTCACCTCCAGTCATATTAGTGCTGAGTAGAATGGAAAAATTCCTGGGTCTGATAATGCCATTTGTATGTTTATCTAACATCTGACTGTATTTCTAATAGTAGGCCACTGCTCATTCATCTGAAATTTGTAGTCTGCTCTAGACCCCAGGATCTTTTTTGAAGACTATTACCTTGTCAGTCCATTGCTATCTGGTCTTTCCTGTTTGTGAAACTGGTAATTCCCCCCAAAGTACAGAGCTGCACACTCATCTAACTGAGTTGAATCCTCTTTTTCTTTTTTTCCAGGCCGTGTTTTTGGTCTACCAAGGTGACTGTGAATTCTAATTTTGTCCTCCATCAGACCTGTAGAGATCCCACCTTACCATTATTATAGAAAGTGGTGTGCTTTCAAAGACCTATAGGGTTTCTGGTGCCTAGTGCAGTGGTGTCTGCTTGGTCTGGAGCAAAAGTTAGGACTGCAGCATCTGGACTTCAATGATTCATTAATAACTGGGGAATAATTTTCCTATGCTATGCTGAATAAATCTGTTTGTTACTTACTAAATATATATATATATTTTCTTAATCGGGCTGCCTGGAATCTGTGTAGCTGTCACTTTTGGCTATTTCGTTTCAAGACCAAGTGTCATGGGGTTTCATGAGAGCAGAGCAGAGGGGCAGAATCACCTCCTTCGACCTGCTGGTCACGCTTGTTTTGATGCAGCCCAGGATACAGTTGGCTTTCTGGGCTGTGAGTGCGCACTGAAGCTGGCCCATGTTTAATTTCTCACCAACCAACACTCCCAAGCCCTTCTCTGCACCCCCCAGTCTTTCTCTCTGCTCTGAAACACTTCTCTGCACAACTTGTAGCTGTGCCTGGGATTCCCCCAACCCAAGTGCAGGACCTTGCACTTGGCTTTGTTGAACTTCATGAGGTTGGCATTGGCCACCTCTCAAGCATGTCAAGGTCCCTCTGGATGGCATCCCTTCGCTCCAGCATATCAACTGAACCACACAGCTTGGTGTCATTTGCAAACTTGATGAGGGCTTAGTACTGCCACCAAAAATTTAGCATTCTGATCTTGCTTTCCACTGACAAATTCTATAAATCTTGAGATTCTTTTGTTTTTTTCTAATTGATTGACTTAGGGAGTTAACCAACCTGGAAAAGGTTTCAGAGAGCTTGTTAGATTTCACTATTATTATTTCAGTATTTGACATTTATTGTTTGGTTAAGAAAGGAATTTGTGAATCATTCTGAATAATGAATAAATTTATGCTCTGATTGCAAACAATTTATGAAAAGGAACAAAGGGAGAAATTAATTTTAAAAATGTTAATTCGTGCAACTCCAATAGGACTTTTAGCCATCTTTTAAACCTTTATAGACCAGGGAACAGAAACAAACGTGAGGGCTTACTGTAGAGTCCAGAGGAAGTCAAAGGTAGAGTCAGAATTAGAGTTTTTAGCTTTTATCTTTTGGTTTGATGATGACTCTGGCTTTGTTTCTGCATTAGTTCATTGGCAATGAACTAGTTTAGAGTCCTTGAGGGTAGGGGTATGGATAGAGGGCCTAGGAGAGCCATGCAAATCTCAAATTGCAATACCAGCTAGCTTACCAGTGAAGGGGAAAACAGTGATAAGAACTGCAGCAATGACAGGTCGATACTTAGAGTACAATACTTGCAATTGCTTTGCAGTTTGCCTCGGCAGTGTGATTACACACAACTATAATCCTGTTGCCCTGACTGCTAATTCCAGAGCTCTGTGTGTGCACAATACAGCATAAATTAGGCATCACGGAGTGAATATTAAATGCAGGACATAAAGTACTAAGCACCTTGTAAGCAAATGAGAAGGGCAGACTGATAGCATAAAGAGTTAGGGGTTTTATTTTGGACCATTATCTTAAAAATTACATGATGATTCTTCATGGAGATTTACCAGTAGGAAATGCCAAAAATGTGTAAGAAGAAAGATTATCCACAAGCCAAATACTGCGTGCAAACACAGAAAATCAAATAAAAAGAGTAAGGTTTAGAAGTACAAAAGACAAACTGAAAAAAAGGACAAGGAAAGATAATATTCCCTATGTTTGGCTGCAGGTCTGATTTCACCAGTTCTCTCAAAAGCACAAATCAGCAATAAGCAAATCTGTAGTATAAGGGGCTGAAGAAGGTCCACGATAAAGTTTTCATATTAAAATAAAAATCAGAGCTGTAGAATTATGAACAATAGTAGAAAATGGACCCCAAAACACAATCTGATGTGATTTTTCATGTAAGAGGACCAGAGTCATAAGCAGTAATTACGTGTTCCTAGGAGATAACACTGCAGAGTTGCTAATGCTTCAGCATAGGCTGGTTGTGGCAGCAATTTTGTGATTCATCTGATTTTGGAACAGCAGTATTAGGAAATTCTATGATAGTGGTTTCCTTGTGTATGCTCACTTCTTGCATTTGCCTTCCCCCTATTGGTTCCATCAGAAATGGAGCATTTGGAGGAAAGATACTCAAGCTTTGGAAGAAGAGAGGTTTCTGGTTTTACAGAAGTGGTTAGGTATTGATAGTGAACTGATTAGAGCCCTCTGTATCTTTGTACTTTACAGTTGCACTTCTAC
Source organism: Strigops habroptila (assembly GCF_004027225.2). Classification (NCBI taxonomy): domain Eukaryota; kingdom Metazoa; phylum Chordata; class Aves; order Psittaciformes; family Psittacidae; genus Strigops; species Strigops habroptila. The sequence goes on along the minus strand of NC_044302.2, from coordinate 54,573,669 downwards.
ACCTGCTCGTGACTTGGTGATTGACTGCAATGTGAAAGCATATTCCGTTGTTCAGTTGTATTTTAACTTAAAATATTATAGGTATTGTCTAACTGCTGTGACTAGGCTAGTTGCCATGAAAAACTTCATTCGACAGTATTTGCTTACTCTTATTAGTGATGACCTCTCCCAGGTTACTTTTTCAGTTAGAGCTCTAATCACTAAGACTCACAAAAATCCTGCTTTGCCAGACTTGAGTGCTAGGCAGTTTGGGCAAAAACATTCCCAGCCTGTGTTTTTTAATTTCTTTTCTCTAAATACGTATCCACCACAGGCCATAGGCAATGCAAATGTCTCCATCCCAAATTCCTGGAAAGTTTTACTGTTTTATGAATGTCAATTACACAACATGTACTCAGCCAATGTGACACCTTCCACAGATGCTGGCAATGTGAGCAAGCTGTATGGGGTTGAACCGCACATGGTCTGTAGAGACATTTGGAATTCTAGTCACAGTGCACGAAAGCCTGGCAGCCAGGTGCATTCAGAGGGATTAGGGCTACAGGTCCTTCTGAGTTCTGCCTTCTCTTACCCTGCTTCTGCCTTCACCCTGATGCTTTGAATGGTGGTCTTCACGGACTGACAGGTCTGTTGATGGAGTAAGTATAGGCTTTTCTGGTTTAAGCAGTTGTCTCTCTTACTCTGCACTTGTGTACATCAAAAGAGATTCTCATATTCCTGACGCTGCAGTTGCTACCTATGGTGCAGCACCACCTTCTCCTCTTCCTACACCTGTCAAAAGCATATTTTCAGAACTATTTATTTCATTTATTCATTTTTCTCTAGTTATGAATCCTTATCTTTGCTTGCTTTAATTGCTTTCATTCAATTTCAGTGAACAAAGGCATATTCTTTGAAAGCTTATCAGACAATCCAGCAACTTGAACCTCTACCTCTCATACTCCCATCTGACATGCCATACTGTAGAGACTCTTCCACATCAATAAAAGACTCTGAGTCTCCCCTGCAGTAGTCTGAGAAATTTTTCACACATTGGGAAATGACTAGAACATAACTCAGGATTTTTTGATCACAGTTGTCATACCTTCTTTCCCCTTACCCTGGATTTTTGCTGTTGCAAAGCTGAAAAATAAAATGGTGTCATAGCTTAGGTGGGTTTGAGCAATGGTAGAGAAATAATCAGAGGACTTTACTACAGCACTGAGCATGATGAGAATATCGCCTGAAGGTGGGTGCAACTGTGTCCAGAATCTGGTATGAAAGCACCAGTCTTAAGTCCTTAGCTTGTGCTCTCTGTTCTGTACCATAAAGTGTCTTGACTATATTCCAGCCTATGACTAGATTTGCTATCTGGGCTTTTTGTATTATCACAGAGGAAATGTGATCTTTGTCATTAGTAGCAGCTAGTTATCCTCCCTGAGCCAACAGAAGTTGCTGGAGGTTTTGCTAAGCTTGTCGCTGCTGCAACTTCTTTTCATGCATCTTGTACATCTTGTAGACTTGCCTGCATCTCCTTAACAATCAAAAACCAAGGCATTGTGAGTAAAAAATTTGGGGTGGTAGAGGGTTTTGAAGATTTTATTGCATCTGCATCTGCAGCTTACAAATCGATAAATCTGGGGTTTCATTTTTAATAAAAAAAAAAAAAAGTCAGAAGCATATACGACTGCTTTCCTGTTACTGACTTAATTGTGATTATTTTATCTTGAACTCATTTCAATGACTTTTAGAAGACTAACATAATATAATGTGACCAAAAGGAATGAGTTTAACAAACATCATTAATTGAAATGAAATGGAATGGAAAAGCGAGTCTAATATTCAGCCTGTCTGTGAAGAAAAGGCTTCTCCCTTGCCAACTCTGATCCGAAGTTTTCATCCCAGAGGCTATGTCTGCCCTCTGTAGTGATTCTCAGTGGCTGCACTGGGCTGTTGTTCTTACTACTTACTGTTTGGATATGTTCTTTATTCTCCCCAAGTCTTCACATTTTATTGGATACATTTAAATATTCATTGGAAATAACACAACTACAAATGAGTCAACAAAAGAGATTTAAAAGGTTTTGTTTAGTTCCTGAGAAAGATTCTTGAGACTTTCTCAGATGTCACTGACCCCAAAATCACTTCAACATACATTTCTTACTGCTGTCCATCATAGAGTCTACGCTGGTTTACAATTCTATCTGTGTATGCTTAATCAGAGGGAGTTCAGAAGATAAAATTTTGACTCTCTTCTGTTCTCCATGAACTATGGCTTTTCTTTTTTTTTTTTTGTACTTAAGATCACAAAATTCTCATTCCCATGCTTTTTGTCAGCATTTTCAAATTACCCTGTAAAATGCAACTGTATGTGCATACCACTTTGATGTTAGACTATTTCTTTTTTCAGTGTCTTGTTGTTATTACCTGCTTCCTCCTGTCTCCGCTTTTTCCTAACAGATGCCTCCTAAAATAACAATATCGATGATTCAGCCATTTGTGCATAGTCTGTATGATAGCTGGCTTTCATTTTCTGTAATTATAATACGCCTCGCTGGTGCCTTCCTAATCTTCACAGCATTATTTTTCAAGAAAATATTTTTCTATTATGTGTAAAATGTTCGAAGGTTTCCTTCTGAGCACATTTCACTTGTAATTGTGTTTTCTGTTTATTACGATATTTTCTCCAGGAGCTGTCTTTTTGTTGCATTTCCTACCATCAACAACATAAATAGAAAATGTATTTCTTTGTGTCTTACATTATCCCTGAAAAAATAACTTTTGAACAAGTGGGTTTCTTTTGTTGAAGCATTTTAAAGTATCTGAAGCATAATAGATGACAGAGAAGGAAAAGCTGGTGTAGGCAATCTCATTCCCTTGGTAATTCAGTGTTCATCTCCAATGCCTTTTAATCCATTTATCTGCAAAAGATGATGCCATCAACATACTTAGGAAAGAATGGCATACACCTGGTTAGACTGAAGGGTTAATTGTGGTTTTCGATACATAACAATAATTTATTTCTCAAAGTGAAATAAATATAGGTTTGCTGTAATTTTGAAGAAACCATAAATTTGATGTTTTCAGCTAGGAATTGAGCTTCAATTTATATTATGTCAGTAAAACGTGCAAGATGGGTGTAGCTGCATAAAAACAGTATTAGGATCTGGACTTTTTGATTTTTTCAGATACACCCTTGCTTTTTCTTGGATCATTTCATTTTTTACTTCTACAAATAACCATTCCATGTAAGTCACTTCATTCTGTGTGGCCAAAAAGGATCCTGAAGACATGTCATACACTTCTCCTTGACAAATTTCTGGCATTTGATTGGCAGCAGCTTTTAAATTTGTTTGACAGCCATGCTGGAAACTCACTGGGCAGTGCTAAATCTCTACATTTAACACTGAAGGGGAAGTGTACCATGCTTTCTGGGAGAATATGGAGTTAGTTTGATGATGACTTAAGGCAGACTAGAGCATTCACACTGAATTTTGTGTTGCTTTAAAGATGCAGTGTGAAGTAGAGAACCTGAGTGGTCACTCTTTCTCTTTCCCCCCTCTTTGTTATATGAGGCTTATGTATTTACTACCCCAAATGATGCCTTAGCTACAGTTTCTCACTTTGAGATCACAGGTTTCTGGTGCCCACCCCCAAACATCAAGACTCTGCTGTTGGGTTGTTTTTTCCATAAATTTCACCTAGACATAATTAATTTTTTTACTTTCTAGTCATGCTGTTCATCCCTCTCTATTTAATTATATTAATATTTTATCCATCCTGATTTTTACAACGTTTCAGGTCTGTATAGTTAGTTCAGGCACCAGCAGTGTCTGCTGTTTCATCACCTCAACTAGGCTATATAGTGTAATCTAAAACCTTGGAACTTGTCCCAGGTACCACATTGCATCCTTGGTCTTGTTCACAAAAATGGATTGAAATCAAGTTTGGTTAAGATCCTGATTCTTTTAATTGAATCCTGATTCCTTTCATTAAATCATAGAATAGCCCAGGTTGGAATGGAACTCAAAAGATCATCTGATCCAACATTCTATGGAAAGAGAGTCAAGATGAGATTACACAGCATCCTGTCCAATTGCATCTTGAAAACCTCCAGTTTTCAAGATGGGGAACAGTGAATGACTGTTCTCACTGCAAAAAATTTCTTTCTTATGTTGAGATGAAACCTCTCTTGCTTTAGCACTAGTGCAGCTCTTGTGCCTTGTCTTCTCCATGTGGGTCCTTGTGAAGAGAGAGCCTCTGCCCATTTGCAGATGCCCTTTAAGTACTGGAAAACTGTAATGAGGTTCTAGCTTCCTCACTGCGTTTAATTAAGATTACTTACCATTTGTCTACCTAAAACAGTAAGAAGATGCACTTTATTTCAGTTGTCTTTGAAGCTGTTGGCCAAAGGCCAGTGGCCTTTCAGTAGTCCTCTGATGCTGCTAGGAGCCCTTCCCTTAGAGCACTGGGCAAATGATGATAATCTTCCCCTCCTGTCAGAGACATGAAAAAGCAGGAGGTGCCACATTCTGACATTTCTATGACTCATTTAATCTCTTGAGCTGACAGAGCTATATAGACTATTAAGCTGTCCCTTTTGTAATCACAGTTTATTTTTAGTCTCTTTTTCTAAAAGGGAAAAATTAAGATCAAGGAAACTCAATGAGCTTTTACAATAATCCTTTGTGAAGAGATGGGATTTTGTTTGGCTGCTGTGTTATCTTCTATTATTTTTCTGACCAGCCAGAGTACACAAACTCAAATTAATGTGAATTCTTGGGACAAATCGTTCAGCTGAAAGAGAAACTGGGAGTCCCTCTGCACTCCTTCCCTACCCACATGTCCATGGTGCCCAGCAGGGGCTAGGAGAGGAAAAGGAAGGGGCTGAGAGGCTTTTGAACCATCAGATGAGTGACATCCTCAGAAGTAGCCTGGCACTATGGCAGTGGGCATGGGAGAGGCAGTGGGGAGCAGGGGAGCACTCAAATGGATATGCTGCTCTTGCTGTGGAGAGCTCTGGGTGACTGACAAGCAGAATATTGCATAGCTGATGGTGGGCTGGAAAGCAACGTTGCCAGTGTACCTGTGTTCACTCAGCAGCACGACTGTCCTGCCAAGTGAGGGGAATAATAAACCAGCCTGGAGAGTCATGGTGTGCAGATTGTGTTGCATTGCCACTCCTGGAGCTTAGTATCCATCTGTACCATAGGCTGTCTGGGGCCTCACATGAGTCACAGTGGTAACTAAATGCTCAGAGGGTCATACACTTCTCTATTAGCTACCCATCTGAAATGGCTCAGGACTAATTCTATTTTAAAAAAGGCTGGAAAAAGGGATACTTAAAAATTTGCTTCCTGCAGTGCTAAAATCTGCTAAAATGTGAAAGACTCTATTTTCTGAGAAAAAGCATTTACTTCTGAACAATTTTTAGGCATTTGTAATATTACTTAAATTGTAATATAAAGAGATTTTTTTTTCCCATATCCTGATCCTGAATATTGAAGGTACAGTAACAGTTTGGAACTGGACTCCAGCTTTTAAGTATAATAGCTGGGTTTATTTGGTACTCCTCTCAGATTGTCCCAGGAAAATTCTGCTCCTCTTTCAGCAGCCCTCCTACCAGTGTCACTTGTGTTGGTGACAAAGGCTCTTAGAGGTCTGCTCATCCTCCTGGTAATCAGCAGCAAGCAGTAAGTTAACCTCAGCTGGACTGGCAGCCTTTTCCATTGTGCAGAGGGAGGGGAGGATTTGCACTGTCCTCACTTACTTAGTTCTCCTTTATTAGGGGTCTGAAACAGTTCCAGAAACCTGCAGCCCTCTCAGCCCTGTAAATGGGAACAGTATAGATGTGATGCAGAAGTAAGGCGTTGGTTGTGTGCTTGAGGATTTCACAGAATCATTGAGGTTGGAAGGGACTTCTTTATGTCCTGTAGTCCAGTCTTCTTGCTCAATGTAGGGTGAACTGCAGCAGGTTGACCAGGACTGTATCCAGGTGGCATTTGAATCTCTCCAAGCATGGGGACTCCACAACCTGTCTGCCACTACTCAGTCTCCCTCACACTAAAAAAGTGTTTTCTTGTGTTCAGATTGAACTTTTTTTGTTCTTTTTTTATTTTTTTTTTTCCAGTTTGTGCCCATTTCCTCTTGTTTTCTTGGTGGGCACCGCTGAGAAAAATCTGTCCCCCTCATCTTCCCTCCGATGAATATGCTTTTTCCCTCCCATCAGATACTTAGGTACAATGGTAAGATCCGCCGGAGCCTTCTGTTCTCCAGGCTGAACAGCCCCAGCTTTCTCAGCCCCTCCTCATATGGGAGACGCTCCAGTCCTGTAACCATATGAGTGGCCTTGTGCTGGACTTGTTTCAGTATGTCCATTTCCCTTTTGTACTGGGAAGCCCAGAAGTGGACACAGCACTCCAGATGTGACTTCAGCAGTGCGGAGTAGAGAGAAAGGGTGACTTCCTTGACTTGCTGGTGGTACTTTCCCTAATGAAACCCAGAAAGCTGTTCGTCTCCTTTACCCTGAGGATGCATTAGATTTATTGTTTCATACTTGAAATGCAGCACTAGCCTGAAAGAAGCACAGGAAGACCTGCCAGTAGTTAGTCCTCTCACCAGCTGTTGAGAAAGCTGTTCCATGGATTCGAAAGCACATTCCTCAACATGAGCTGATTTCCAAATGTAGTAGGTCTTACGCCCATTCGTCTTGCTGTAAGGACACTCCACACAGCACAGAGAGCAGCTCAGCAAGCAGAATATAAGCCCCAGGTGGCAAAGCCTGAGAAATGAATTAAATATAACTCTTTGAAATAGCTCTAACAGCCATGGCAAATAGGAATGTTATATCAGCCTGAGAGATGATTATGTTTAGAGTTTTCTCTCGGGTTTTTTTTTTTTTTTTTTTTTTTTTTTTGTATATAAAACAAAATATTTATTCTTCTTTTTAAAATGTAAAGAAAGAGAACCATGCACATGGAAGCAGATTGCTTTTCCTGACAACTAATAAACTCAGAATTCTCCTTCTCTGCAACTCAGCAGTGCACACACTCACAGATATATCGTCATTACTTACTGCAGCATTTTTCCATCTCCCATGGTAAATATAAAAGTGGTGTTGTATGAATGTCTCTGTCCTCAGACACTTCCCCTGCTCCCTCAAATCGGAAGTGTAAGTCTTCTAACACTGCTACTTTTTTGGGGAAAGCAGAAAACAGCAGAGTAAAACATACAAACCTTTTCTGATCTTAATTTTCGCTCCCTTTTAACAGGCAACAGATATTTACATCCGGAAGATGACTATTTGGGGTTCTTTGCAGCACAATTAAGGACGTGTGGGCGTTCTGCAATTTCAGGGCACCACTGCTAAATTCAGCTTTAGAGAAACCTCACTTACCTGTGTAATACCTTTGCTTCTTTTAATTCTTTTTTCAAGTGAATATAAAATACATATGGTGTTTCCTCACTGCAGTAAAAGATCCCAGGAAAGTATTTGGGAGGGTTTTGAAATAAAAGCTGACCTGTTGCTTTTAAAAAATACACAAACAAACATTTCATTTTTTTAACACAAATACAGGCTGAGTGGATTGAGAGCATTCCTGAGGAGAAGGACTTGAAGGTGTTGCTTGATGAGAAGCTCAACATGAGCTGGCAGTGTGCGATCACAGCCCAGAAAGCCAACTGTATACTGGGCTGCATCAAAAGGAGCATGACCAGCAGATCAAAGGATGATCCTTATGGTTCCTTCCAACCCAAACTATTCTATGCTTCTATTATTCTATGATAACCTGGAGCCTCACCCACTATAACTTAAACTATAAGTAATCTCTTCTCTGCTTCTAGCTGTGGCCTCCACCTGTAATTATGATACATACAGGAATTTAAAAATTTCTCAAATCTTAAGTTAAAGGTAGATTACTGAGTAGCAGGAAGGGTGTAGTAGAATTTTAAAGTAGTGCTTTAACAAAAAAAAATGTAAGAGAAAAAAGAATAGAAAAATGAAAAAAAAAAATAAGGGAAAAAAATAACATGTAGAAGAAAAAAATACAAGGAGTGTCATAACAGAGGACCTAACAAACAAATTATGAGTAATTTTTGCTGGTGATATTATTGTTGTTTGATTTTTACTAATGTGGTCCAGACTTCCCTGAGCACCTAAAAGCATGATGTAGTCATACAGTATGTCGCTAAATACAGAGCCTTTCATCAAAGGCTTAGTTTGTGTTAAAGCATTATAAAAATAATTGAAATTTTCCATGTGAACTGACTAAATAGTGTTTAAATGTCATTCTGTAACTCAGTTCTCAGCCCAGAGGGGCTGATTTATGATGAGGGATGGATCTGCGCTTGGAAGATAGGCAAAGCCCAGCACGAGAAGTGCCATGAAAGTGCCTTACAGAGCTTTAGGCAAGGAAAGGGTAAAGCAGACAACACCAGGATTTCAAGCTGTCGGGTTACTGATGCGAAGAGCCTTCAGCATATGGAAAATAGTTTGGTACTAACAAGATATAATTTAAATACAGCCTTCAGCGGAGGCTGGTCTGTTCTTAGTTTCAGAGTTTGAGTGGTGAGAACATCAGCTGTCTATATGCTTGGATGGTGTCCACTGAATTAAAGGACCTTAGAAGCTCAGTTCTAAGGTAAATGGCAAGGGTTATTGCTTATTACCTGTGTGTTTACATTTGAGTAGTAATCCTAGAGATTCCATGCCATAGCTGTTCTTCCTTGTCTGTGAGCTATATAAACAGTTGCCACGTTGCTTATAACTTCAGTTTTCTTTAGCATCAAGGCATCATGAACTGATTGTTGTAAGTGGGAAAAGAGAGCTGGTTACAGATTGCTATGAATGGACTGATTTGTGAGATCACAGCGTGGACATAAAAGTGATGATTGCTAAATAGTGCCCCTGATGCGAAGAATCATGTCTGTGGAAAAACCATAACACTAAGCGTTACCAATTTTGTCTAAATTGTGAGTGCATGTATTTATATTTTAGTTAGATTAGCCAGAGGACACAGTAAGCATTTATGCTTCCTTTATGCCAATTTTATGCTGTCTTTGAGAAAATGTATGATGCATACTGTCATAGACTATGTTGGTTCAGAATACCTTGAATAAAGTAGAAAAATTAATTACAAGGGTCCAGTATTTTTAATTCTCTATCAACAGCTTGAAAATTGGATTTACAGTGCTGTAAAACTCAGGTCTGAGAAAATAGGCAGATTGGCATGTGGAGCTGAGGTACAGGGGGTAAATGCTGCGATATTTGGCAGCTTAAGCCCAGTGATAGCTAGTTGTCCAGAGGAAGGAAACTGTGAGATATGCAAGGTGGAAAGGGAGCCATAAAGAGACAGTGTTACCTCGCAATGCTAAATAATGGGGGAAATAGTAATGTTAATGGAGATCACCTCTGCGCATTTGGCTCTAGGTGTCAGAACAGCCTGAAAACCTCTGTGTGGTGGATTGATCCTGGCTTGCAGCTGAGCTCCCACCCAGTTGCTCACTTGTTCCCCCCACAGTGGGACAAGGGAGAAAATCAGAAAGGCAAAAGTTGGAAAAAATATAAAGACGGTTTAGGAAGTGAAGGGCAAAAAACCCCAAAACACAATGTGATGCAAAGACAATCACAGCAGACTGATGCCCTACTAGTCTCTGAGCAACAGCTACATTGGAAAACCTACCTCCAGCTTTATTGATAAGCATAATGTTACATGGTACAGAATATCTCTTTGGTCAGTTTGGGTCAGCTGTCCTGACTGTGTCTCCTGACAAGCTGTTTTCCACCCATGACCTACTCAAAGTGGGAGCAAAGTGAGAAACAGAGAAGGCCTTGATGCTATGCAAGAGCCACAATATTGCTGTGTTATATCAACACTGTTTTGATTACAAAACACAATATGGACTGCTATGAAGAGTATCAACTCCAACCCAACCAGACCCAGTATCCTCTGTTAAGCAGACTATCAGTTGAAACCAGTACACAGGATGGAGGAAAGGGCTGGTCATGTTGAAACAGCATGGCAGGAAGGAAATTCTGTATGTTGTGGCACATAGTTGGATGCTCCAAAATGCTTAATTTCTCTTGTAAATTCATTTGGAACAACATTTTCAACACTACTTCACTGAAGGTGGGTTTCATACTTGTATAATAGCTTGTGGAACACTGTCCTTAGCCTTCCTCTGCATTTTCCACTAACATTTGAGTCCACAAAAGGTGTCTTTTCGAAAACTCTTTAATGCTGGAAGAATTGCTCCACTGGTAAATGCAGAAATTACTGCTCTTCGTTACGCAGAATGTAGGTTTAAGTGCGAGGGACCCGCTGTAACCAGATCAGGTTTTGGTTTTCTTAGAGGTCTAATAAGAAGTTCAGTTAATGGCTCATTCCACGTTATGGGTGGAGGTTTGCATTTGTGCATAGGTGGTAAGTTTGCATTTGTGCAGGATCAGTGTTGGCCAATGATTTGGACTGGTTTTGGTGGATGCTTAAATAGCTGCTGGGTGTTGAAGGGTTTATATTGATGTAACATGGTGGAGCAAAGGACCAAAGAGATTTTTTAGGTACTGAGAAAGTGTGAGTGGGACAGGTGGGTGAATGTATAAAATGTTCCCCCACGGCCAGTCTAACTAAGAATATTCATTATTGCCTTTAATAAAAGCCTCATTTGAGATACCTTAAATGTAATAATTAACACTTGATTTCATTGTCAGAGTTTGACAGTTCTGAATTTGGTTTCCAAAGAGAAATTTCTAGCATGAGTGAAGTCTGAGGTCTCTGACATAATTCTCCTATGTGTAATTTTTCTAACAAGTATTCATCCTGTAGCCCTCACAACAATAGCAGTGAATAAATTTGGTTCTAATTTAGAGGAAAGAGTAAAGTAAGGGTCATATCAACAAAGTATTCTAGAAGAAAATGGATAAAATAGAATTAAAACTCTTTATTTCATTATAATTCATAACCCATCCATGCGTGATGGACGTGTGCTCTTATCTTACAGAAGAAGAAAAACATGACTGAAGGTAAATTGCAAGATATGGGAAAGTTGAATATAGTTTAACATTTATCTTGTAGTCCAAAGACTTCAAAAGTCAACAGATATCTCTCTGCTCTGCAGAGGAGTTTAGATTTCCCTGGACCTCTATGTCCTTTGAATTCTGCAGTGATACAAATATATGTTTTAGTTTGGCAAGCAGCCATGGTAAAATATGCCAGGTAGTTATATAATTCATACTTTCATGCTTTCATGCTTTCGACTACTCCACTTCCTTTTTTATCAGCAGATAAATCCACCTTTAAATATACTAATTGGGAAATAGATGTTGTGTAGGAAATAATTGATTTTTGTCCTTTGATGACACAGGACCATGTGTATGTTGTAAAGTAAGCATATTTCCTGCCTTTAAGGTGAAGGGAGATGGATTTTTACCAAAGTGTTTTCCTGGATTCTCTGGCTGCTTTTATTCTTGCCAAGCATGCCTTAAATCTTTAAAAGATTTAAACCCATCTTCACCACCATCAGGCAGGCTGAATATTGTGTCATCAGCACAGGCTCTACTGACTTCCAAACAGTTAGCAGTACAAGCCTTCTGAAGTCCACATCAAAGATGCCATCTGCTAATAGTGGTAGTCCAACTTACAGTGCTCTCTGGGTTGTAAGTAGACAAGATTTCAGTAGAAACAATGTGGACTGGGCTTCAAACATTTTTGGTAAAAAGGGTCTATCTGCTAAACGAAAAAGGAAAAGAATTCCTGGGGGGATACACAGGAAGTGGTATGTGTGTATTGATTCCTCTGAACTGAAGCAATTTGAGGTTGCCTCTAGGAATATTAGTCCATGTCAAAGACCCTGTAAAAATTTAGCTTTTCTGGACATCTAATAAGGGTTATCTTTTCTCATCTCTACTAGTATTTCTATTCTATGTTTAGTGTCATGTACCTGCCCATATGTGGGCACAAAACTGAGGGGATTGTATTTTAGCAGTAGCATTCTGCAATAATTTCAATTTCTGCACCTGTATCTTGAGCTTGTTTCTCCTTCATCCCGGTGTCCTTATGACAAGAAAAAATATTTCACATTTTACAGAAAAAGCAAGACCTAAAAATCATGTAATTTTTAGAGTTTTAGTCTCTTACTGAATCCCAAAATGAAGCAAAGGATAATCCAAATTAAAATTAAATGAGTTACTTAAAAATTTAAATTGTTTTTGATTGCATTGTTTTTCATTAACTTTTTCCTCAAGCTATGTATTATTGTGTAACTCAGAGAGCTTTGTTCTGTGCTGAGTCTGCTCCCTATCATCTGCTCTTTCTAACAAGTAGCCAGGCACTTTGGTTAAATGCCAGAATGAAGCTACAAGCCTTACCACCATGCGAGAACGACAAGGAGCTGGTGATGTTGTATTTGACATTGTGTCAAATTGCTGACAGAAGAGAGCCTCTGAGGATGACAGGCAATGATCAACATGAGGTGAAGTCTGAAAAGAAAGGATCCACCAGTGGGTAGCAGTCTCAGAAGGATTTAGGATCTTTCAACAGATCCTGTGTATTGTTAAGTAAGTTAATGTTTAATGTTCTGTATAATTTAATTGTTATGGTTTCCTTTATAGCTTAGCAATTATAAAACATTTAATCAGTTGTTTTTACGTCATCAGATCTCACCTTCAATCCCCAAGTACATAAAGCATTCTATTAGCTTTATTTTACACTCCTGACATGTAAGTAGAAGTGGTGTCACTCTACAAAGCATATGACTCCTGTGCAATGATCATATGTCCTTCAAAAAATTATTTGAAGTCTCAAAATCATTGCCAGAGTCTTTAGGAGAGCAAAGAGGAGTTTTAAAAATAGGTACAAAACTAATTAAGAGTTTGCAAATTCAGTGGAAGTAAAAGGTCAGTTTTGTCTTTGCAAAAGGTTAATAGCAGGACACCATGTGGGCTATGTATTCAGACTGTTATTTATTGTGTCTATAGATCATATTAGTAACTTTAATCAGTGTGAAAGTTACAGCATAGGGGTTAGCGTGGCCAGGTGCCACGTTCTGAGGAATTACCTCCCTCTCTGTGCACAAGCCATAATCCCATGAGAGTAAAGCAGTGAGAAGAAGCATCCCTCAGGTCTGGGCAAATGACATAGCATCAGAAGGTGAAAGCTGCTACTTAGGAAGCTTTGCAATGGCTGGGGCAAGAAACAAAAGCTAAAGCAGGGTCACTGGTGTGAACCAGCCACATTTCTGGACACCAGTACTAAAATAAATGAACATATTCACTGTGGGCATAAAATAAATAATGGTGCGAAGATGAAATACAGTAGAAGATGCAAAACAAGATATATAATTGTTAAGCCTTGGTACTTATAAAGGTGACTGTGAATTTAGTTTTGAAGGCAAGGCAGCTTTTTGCAGCTTTGTTTTTCACATGGCTTTTGCATAAGAAATGTCTAAGCTTTATGTTGTCATATCTAGCAAAGAGATTTTTTTTTTTTCAAAAAAGAGAAAATTATGCTTATATCTTCATAAAGCAAGATTTCATATAAGATTGTGTAATACAAGATACTAGATTAACATCAACCACATTCAGGGTGAAATGGTAAGGTATAATTAAGGTCCTCACTGCATTTTTATTTACTACTTCTTCAGGTAGTCTTTCTGAATAACAGAAAGTATTAAAAATAAAAGATAACCAGGAAACTAGTTCTTTTCAAAGCTTTATTTTGGTTTTTGCAAAGATATTTCATGGATTCTGCAAAAGCCCCATAAAGATCTTAGTATATTACATATTAGTCAACTTATAATTCTTACTGCCCATGTTATGCTATGAGTTCTTGATGAACTCTTTGGCGTTACTCAGGCAAAGAGGAAGATTCCAGTAAGTTCAGTGTAATATGTCTATGGCTTTTCCTCTTGCATCACACTGAGGAAGTTGAAAAATATCTGTCTTTCCTTTGCAAAGAAAAGCATCATTTTAAGATATATTTGAACAGTATTTAAAATTTCCAAGGAACAACTCATTCATTAGAAAGCCTGTGAGATAGTTGCGACATATAATTCAAACACGAAGGGCTGACAGTTAAATTGAGCTTTGCATTTCTTGTTAACTTTAATTTGTGTCCCTTTGTCAAATCATCAGTGATTAATTTGATTTCACATTTGTAATAAATCAGTAGAAGATCCAGCACTGTATCAATGTTTTCTTTGCTTGTGCATTTTTGAAATATATTCTTAATCTTTGTTATTCTTATATGATTTATTTTTTTTTTTAATCTTACTGACAACTATTGAGTTGGTTGTGAAAAGTGTTTAAGAAAGTGTTTAACAAATGAGCGAGGAACTACTCAGGCTACAATGATCTTCTCACATGCCTGCTTCCATTCACAAAGGTGAGAAAACCCCCTGAGATTTTTCATTGTCAAACCAGTTAAAAACTGGTCTTTTTTTGAAAGATCACTGGAAAATAACTGTTCTTGGGTGTACCATATATACTGGTGCATTTCTTCTTTTGTTTTTGCTTGTGTGAATGCCTCAGCTATCCCTATAAAATCGTCTACTGTGATACCTGCCCTTGGCATCGCTAATGATGTCAGCAGTACCACTGTGGAGAACAGTTAGTAATTTTTCAGAAAGGCTTACATTAGGAACCTAATGTAACCGCTTTCAGAGCGGTTACATTAGGTTCACAATGGTGAACTTTTGGGCAATTCAACAACCTGAAAAGCAAGGTGTCTGTGAACAAGTGCTTCAGGGATGTCAGGCAGACGTTACAGGCAGACAATTTTCTGATTTGCTATGGAGAATTTCTCTTAAACTGCACAAAAATGTCCTTTGCTATGTCCTTTGTCTTTCCATTTCTTTTAATGTTACAGTTTGAACACCAAAGGGGTTTTACTTGAAGTGGAGAAAAAAAAAAGCACGTATTTGCTGCTCCTTCAGTAGTTAGCCTGTTCCAAACCAGTTGTTCACCCACTGAACCACCTCTATCTGCAGCTTCTGGTTCTGCTTTAAGGGGTCCTAAGTGTGTTGGTGATGGTAACCTTCGAGGGCTGGGCATACCCGAGTCCTAAGGAGTTCTATTGCAGTGTCAGATGCATACCCTGTGTGGCTAAATCTGTTCTTAAACTCATCAAAACACCTGAAAACAGCCTGCATTTCCATATGGCTATTTTAAAACAGGAGTCTATTGCCCGGGCTTTGTCCTTTCAGTAGTCTGTAAACTACACAGATCAGTTTTCGCCCTTCAGTATTTGAAAACAGAAATTCACATTAAATATGTGACTGTAGAACATGTAAATTTGTACCAAATACATAAATAGTAGCAAGGACTTCAATACAGAGCAGAAACCCATCCCAGTTACTACTTGATCACATGAAAGGCGTGTGAACAGAAGCTGTTATTTCTCTTTGAGCATACATTCAAGCTCTTCCTGCCCTCTCCCACATGCCTGTCTCCATACCTTTTGGTTTCTGTCAGCGCTTACATGTGCTGTGGCATTTCCAAATCCTCCCATTCCAGGTGTTTGCTCTGTTCCTTCTCCATCTCCAGCCATTCTTCTCCTGCTGTCTTCAGCCCCTGTAAGCCCTCCCTGGGACATCCCAACCCACAGCAGCCCCCAGGCAGGTGCTCAGTGGTAGAAAGGTGAGTTCAGTAATTTCAGCATGGCTGGATCATCTGACCATGTCCCCAAGAAGAATTACCACTGCTGTTTAATAATAGTCCTTGATGTTCAGTAAGGGTCTCTGATGGATGTCCTGTGTAAGAATATTTCCCAGCTAAGCATTTCTTGGTGACTTATGATGTATTGTATAACCATAGCTAAATAATTCTAAATGTGTACTTTTGGGGGGATATTTCACGATAGGTAGAAAATAGCACTAGATGAAGCACAAGAGACAAGTACAACACTAATTAAAAAAAAAGGACTTTTTCTTTTTTTCTGCCTATTTATTGTCTATCTGTCCTATTTATCATCTAGGACTTTTGTCTAGATTTTTTTACAGCCACTTATGACTTTAACTAGTAAAAAGTCTTGGTTTAGGACATTAATGATTTCCAGGCAAATTAAATATTAAAAGCCAAGTCTGAGAAGTGCAGCTTAAAATATCTGAAACTAAGAATTAAAAAGAGATGTCTTGGTTGTGAGGGGGAGTGTGTGTATTTGCGTGTGTTTGCATGTGCCTGCTAGAACAGGCTCATTTAAGAATGTTTAAAATAATAAGAACAAAGGAAAGGCTGGGAATGATTTGTCAGTGATGATAAAGTCAGAGGGATGTGCCTTCCTCTATCTTTCATGAGAGGAAATAACTAAAAATGGCAAGAGCTGACCTCCAGCTTTTGTTCCAAACCTAAAGAATCAGTCTCAAAATTTCAGCACAAGGAGATATAATTATGAAGAGCCACAGCAGATGCTACAGAGCCTTTTGCAGAGTTCTGCACATTCCCCAGGCAGAAAAAAATTCACATCAGAAGAAAATGAGATAAGAGATGGAAACAAAGTAAGTGTGTGTCTCACAAAATGTGTCCCTGTAGGCTGCTGTGCATATGCAAGGCAGTAGATAAAAACCATGGTAATTTTGATCTCTCCTCTTTCTTGGAATCATTTGTTTGTTTACTGAAATTTATTTTTGCCTCATAATGCATGTGAAATTTCAGTAGCAGAACTGGTTTTAAATTCTTTTTTGGAGAAGCCTTATTCATTGGTAGACTTACAGATCTGACAATAAAGTGAGAATTAGTTTCGTTCATGTTTAAAATGTTAAATTCTTCACATTAGTAAAAAAACTAGTTTCCCTTAGATGCGTTTTTCTGCATTTCCTTTGGTTCTTAGGGCAATGATGTCAAAGGAGAATATGCTTAACCTAAGGGTTATGAGACCTACAGTGCCCTGTGTTACTTTACTGTGTATCTCTGAATAAGTCAGCTAGGACTGAACTCTAAGGAATACCTGCCAAAAGTCTGGGACAAAGCTCCCATTCTGGAAATGCAGAAATTCAGAAACAGGATATTTGCTCTTATGCAGACAAGTCTCAGAATGGCATCCTCAAATGGCACCCAGCTTTGGGCAGTCATTTAAAAAAGAAAAAAGCCCCTTGGCCCTAATCTTGCTGAGGGCAACCTATGCTCACCTGCGTCCTGATAAGTGCTTTGTAGTTGAGAGATGTAGTCTAAGTACTCCATGGCACCATGATGTTAGCAGGGGAGATTTCCGCCCATTTGATTGCAGTAGATTTACACGCCCATTTCTGAACTGCAGCAGGACTGCAGCATGCCGTTGCAGCAGCATGTGCGGCAGGGAGCAGCTGAGAGAAGGCAGGAGGCACTCCTTTTTACAGTTCATTGAGCTCAAGAAACCCATGAAGTTATTTTCACGGGCAGTGTGAAATGATAGGTGTGGTAAGCTGTAGAACTGAAACATTAACTCCAGCAGGTTTAAAATAAGATGAGCTGACAGGATGTTAAGAAGTTCTTAACATCCTCAGGGTTTTTTTGGGTTGTTTTGTTTTGGTTTTTTTTTTGAAGAGCAGGAGCCTTATAAGATTACATATATAGCCCCTTCTCCTTAGTGTAACTTCAGGTCCGTCTATGATGTGTCTGATCTTGTCATTTAGCACCGTGCTCTGCAACAATAGGAGCGCAGGCCATGACGCAGAGTCTACTGGAATTTATCCCAAATACCTGTCAGGGATCACATGAATCAGTGTCTCATTTCATAGCTTCTTAAGTAGTCGCAATCCCTCTAACTTGAGAAAATAACCATAGAAATACAGCCTTTCTACAAGCTACCTTCAAACTGAAATACAACATCTTTTGCATGTAAAAGCTGTTTTAAAAGCTGACCAATGTGCCAGACAGACACAAAGGAAGTAGAGGAGGACCCTGAGGCATGACACCACAACAATCTGCCATATACTGTGGGATCTCTTGTTTCCTCTGTAGCACACAACTGTGGTACAGCTTCTCACAGCCCGCCATCAACCTCTCAGTGTGGCTGCCAGCAGAAGAAAACTCATAAAACTTGATTCCGGTTTTGCGTTTCCTTGCTCTGCCCCATATCCATCCTAGAGACCACGCTTCAGTAGACAGCGAAATAATGGTCAGAGTCCTGGGCCTGTCTCTGTTCTTCCTCATTCAGGTTTGCTAACTCAGCAACTGGTCTATTTTGGTCTTCCTAGTATTAGGAAGGCCTGGAAACTAAAAAGTTTCTGATTTCCTTTGTCTCCTTCCACAGCTCTGCTTCGCAATCTTCTTTTAGGTTTCCTTCATCACCCATACTGTCAACATTTCAAATTAAATAATTGATATCACTGGTCAGAAATGTAAAGTTCCTCTTCTCACTCTCTTCTGTTTCTCCTATATTGTTCAAAGGGCTGGGGCAGAAACTGGTTCAGGGTTTGCCCTGTTGTTTCCTAGCTGTCTGAACCAACACAATAAAGCTTGATCCTTTGAGGCCCTCAACAACACCAGGTTTTAGATATGTGTATAGGAAAACTGGGCAAGAAGAGCTTCTGTATAAGTGAATGCCTTAATAAATAAATATGTGGCAAATCCCTGTCCTTCAGAAAGGCCTCTGGCACACTCCATCTCTTTCATTTTCAGAAGTAAAATATAGAATAAAGACTTCATTATAAGCTGGTTATTTCCTTCATTTTGGGAAAAGTCAGTTGTTTAATTGTATGAAACTCATATTTGATGTAGAAGTCTTCCAGCTTGCTTCATATCTCATTGTGAGTCAGAACTTGTGCCTCAGCCTTCTTCCCATTTTTTCATGCCCTTTTGTAGTGTCAGAAAGCAGGATTTGGAAAAAAAAAAATTACTGTTTTTTTAAAGTGTTCCTGCAAGTAAACAAAAGTAACAAACTGTAGCAAGTGGGAGAACAAACAGTAAAAGGAATATAAAGCAGAATACAAACATACTTTATACAATAGAATAGTAAACATAACCCTAAACACACACTAAATAACAAAGTGAAATAAGAACTGATTTGTGGTCCAGTGGATTTTGTGGTCCTGTGATATTGTCCTATTAAACTTAGTAGAGAATTCATCTGATGAAATGAAGCTTAAATATAAAACATTATTTACTACATGGAATGTTACAAAACCAAGTAAAATGTAATCTGCATTTTAAGGAGAATACAGTTTAGAACTAGAAATATTCAAGTATATAGGCAGAGAAAAATGTACTTATTCGGTATTTTTGTTTAAAACCATGCTTTCTTAGACTTGTTATTTAAACACTGTTCTAAGATCTACAATGCTAACCTTTAAGTCCAAATGTTTAACTAGCCATGTCCTAATGAGTTTTCACTGAAAAGATGAGAATATCTGTAGGTTTTCAAACTGTTGGGTTAATATACTAGTCAGATCTTTTTAAAGAAAACAGCCATACCATCCATTCTTTGCAGAAAATAACAAACCTATGCTTAGTATAGACAACATTGCCACTGCTTTGAGATAAGGCACAAAAAAATAATGTTATAGTGAGAATCAGTGAAAATACATAGGGAAAAGACATAGTAATGATACGTTAGAAAAGAAAAATGGTAGAGTTATTGCTTGTGGTTCTCTACTTATTCTGTTTCATACCATCCTGCTCAGATAATACTAACTCCATTGTTTATAGTGCTAGTAGTTTAGTATTTCTGCTATGTTACAGCTCTTGTATATTTATAGGCCTGGAAACTGGTTTTGCTCAGTTGAGAGATTGAGGTGGCATGGGAGGTGTTTTCATGCTGCTTGGGCATGCTTAGCCATTGTTTTCAGCCTCTCTGGTGTGATACGGCTGCTGTTTATGTACTGTCAAGAATCTTCTCAAAGGAAACTTAAAAATATTGAACACAGGGAAATCATGGGCTGAGATGTGTTAGTCGCATTTGAAGGACTCAAAGCGCATTAGCAAGTACTTAGTAGTGAATGAGCTAACCTTCAAGTTTAAACAATGTATTTAGGGACTGTCACCTATATAATCGAAGAAAAAGGTAGTTTTAAACAACACCCAGAATGTGTCAGTAAGGTGTGATTTTTCTAGGGTCTACATTACCCTAGATGAAAATGATTATCTTGAGTGCCTTCTTATTCTATAAGGGCACATTTACTCCTATTGGAGGGCACCCTGAACCTCTGGGATTGGCAACAGGCAAGACTTGGGTGAAGCCTTTGTTCCCTTTGTTCCTATAGTAAATATGATGGCTGACTGCATGCCTTGGCACCACGGGTAGAAAACATTAAGTTATTAATCCTCTGACATGGTGGGTATCTTCAGGCACTGGGAATCAGATGTCCTAGCCATGGTTAAGAGGTGTTTTGAATGATGAAGCAGATGCTGTCTACTGAAAAAGCACCTCAAAGAGGAAAGTGCTTTTATGTTCAGTCGGTCCTTGGGCTTGATCTAATTTTAGAGGCAAGAAGAAGCTTTTCAATGGCTGCACTGGGAGCAAGATCAGCCCCCTAATGTTTCCAGACTTATTAATTTTTGCTCTTTTCTTCCAGCTCTTTTTTCCACCTTTACTTTATTCTAAGCTGCATATAAAAGTGAAGTCTGGAATACTTCAGTGAAGAAACCTTACAGCCACACAAAGCAAAGCTAACTCTAATGTTCATTTATCCCTATACATAAAAAGCTCAATTATAATCTTCAGGCAGCCTGCACGCATGAGGAATTTCAGAAGCTTTAAGGGTTACACTGATAGTGGGGGGACTTTTCCTCTCAAGCCTACTGCACTGTTTTTGTAATCAATTGTTTAGCCTTTAATCAATGGACTTTTGATTTAATTATCATTGGCTGCAATCCTTTTGTTCTTTGCTCTGTTGCGGCTGTAGCTAGCAGACTTCTACTTGTCCTTATAGTAGGCCAAATCGTTTGTTTCCCAGGGAAGCAAAGTTTTCTTTGTCTTCTCTCATTGAGTATTTTGCTGGAGTTAGGAACACAGGGCCATTAGTTTAATGGTCAGCATATCATGTGCTTCCTTTAAAAAATAGTAAATATCTGCCATTAGTGTTGCTGCAACTGCTAGCTATGGATCTGATAATTTTTCATATTTAAATTTGTTTTGAAAATTAGACTAATTAGTTTTAAGTATTAATCTATTACCAATACCTCAAAAGTCTCAATGAAGAGAAAATGTGCCGTTCTGCTGTTATGTGGCTTAAGACAGTAAAGCTCAGCATTGTGTGTTCTTTTGATTTGAAAATATTCTAATTTTATCCTGACTTCGAAAATGCCTGAGGCAGCATTTGGCTATACCAAGGGAGTGTGCTCTGCGTCTCTATGAGTGTCTTAGCATTAAAGTCCTTCTGACAAATACCTAAGCCTCTTCCATGGCATATTGAAGTTGTGCTGTTTGAATCATACTTTGAGCTTACTGTCCAGCATTTGAAGCTCTCAAAGCTGTTAAAGCTGAAAGTTGATAATAGTAATACTGAGTTCTCGTACTTTCCATCAAAAATGTCTCTTCAGTTCATTGATAAAGAACATGAACCACTGAGAGGCTAAATGATTTATCTACCCAGTATCACATGAGAAGTCACCAGCAGAGCCAGAGAGAAAAGAGACCCAAATCACCTCTTCAAACCACAAGACTGCACTTACTCTTTAATTCTGTAGTGGTCCATCACTGTGTCCAGTTTGTACCAGTATAGTAAAGAATCTTTGGAAACATAAATAACTGTTAAGAAACTGGGAATTAATTCTGTGCCTTTTTCCCACCTTTTCATTTTTGTTAGTGAGGTCAAATATTATTTGCACAGAGCAAATATTGTTGCTCTGGATTTTTTCCCATTTGTTTTATTCCTCTTGTGCAAGATATCTTCTCTGCTTGTTACTTCAAACTTTTCCATGGCAGCCAATTAGGGAGATGTCACCTTCCTTGCGTGACAGGATAAAATAGCAACTGATGTTCATCACTATAAACTATATCCTGTGAATGTTTCCTTTTTATCAAGTTTAAATGAGAGTAAGATTAATCTTGGTTTGAGTTTTACAACATAAAGTATTAGAGATCATGGTTACACCTTCTTTTCAGGTTCCCTCTTACGTTCCTTTCACCTCCTAATTTGATATTCTTTCCCCCAAAAGCCTCAATCTCATTATCGTTTTCTGTGTGAGGAGGCTTTCCATGATGACATTTTAGTACAGCTCTTGTATTCAACCAGCTAGTGTTACTGCTTCAGGTGCTTCTGAGCAATATACCGTTAAGATGTCCTTTGCTATCAGTCCTGCTACCTCTGTGGCATAGTCTTCAAGGAAGCCAGCAACCGTGCTGCTTCTCTTGAGAGGGCAACAGTGATCAGGTTTAATAATAGCAGTAGCCATTTCATGTGATTTTCAAGGGGTTTGTATAAGTTAAAGAGCACTCCACCGTCTCTAAGGCTTCCATAAAACCTACGGACAGCATTTTGTACAAGATCTTTCTTAATACGGGAGACTTATGTATGGAGTTAGACAATGGGTATACCCAGGCACTTCACTAATATATATGTGCTGTACGTGTGTGTATTTTGA
Source organism: Strigops habroptila (assembly GCF_004027225.2). Lineage (NCBI taxonomy): Eukaryota > Metazoa > Chordata > Aves > Psittaciformes > Psittacidae > Strigops > Strigops habroptila. The sequence continues at coordinate 54,551,198 of NC_044302.2, read as the reverse complement.
GTCATGCATCCAGGAGATGTGTTGACCATGTCATCTAGCAGAGCATCCTTTAAAGTAGCACATCTCCTTGACTTTGAAAGAATCTTTGTGCTCCTGCTGAAATGGATGTCACATAGGGCTATGCCAGCTATATACATAGGAGGGATTCAGGTTCCACACAGAAACACTAGAAAAATAAAAAGTTTTTAGGTAAACTTAAAATGAATATCTTAAAATCAAACATATAAAAGTGAAGAAGATTCATTTATTTATTTTGTAATGTATCAACTGAACTCAAACAAATGCTTCATTTTCTTATGTAAAATGGAGCTTTTTTGCTGAATGACATTATTTTGAAAATGGAAATCTTTTTTTTTATGTGGTCAGATACTGAAAGGGTTCCATAGTCTTATTCTTTCCTCATGGAAAGATTTTTCTGAGTTAGATCCCAAATCACAGACTACTCCAGTTTTCCTGAATTTGTACTTTTTATTTATCTATTTGTATTTATTGATATGTTTACTGTTCACTGTACTTCTAAAATAGAGAATGTTCAAGGTATGACAGGAGGAAATCAGGGCATAAGAGGAATCAAGGTTCTTGGTGTTCCTATGTTCTTGGGTTTTTTTAAGAATTCCCTCTCAAAATATGCTGCCTTATGTTCAGCAGAGGTTTCATTGCGTTTTGGCAAAATCTCACTTTTCAAATTATACTGCACTCTCTGGCAAAGCCCCGTTTTTAAAACATTTCCATGTGTCTGTAAATGGCACAAAAAAGATAGTTAATACTGACATATTTGTATCTCCTTATGGAGCAAAGTCTGTCATTTGGAAGTTTTTACCATTGAAACTGTGTAAGCAATTGTCGTGGTTTGAGCCCAGCTGGTAACTCAGAACCCCGCAGCCGTTCGCTGCGTGGTTCAGAAGAATGTAACTCCCACCCACAGGTTGAGATGAGAACAGTCCAGTAACTAAGGTATAATACAAAACCACTACTGCTACCACCACTAATAATAATAATAATGATAAGCGAAATAATGAGGGGAGAGGATACAATTGCTCACCACCTGCCGACTGATACCCAGCCTGACCCGAGCAGCGATCTGAGCCTTCTGGGTAACTCCCCCAGTTTATATACTGAGCATGACATGTTGTGGTATGGAATACCCCTTTGGCCAGTTTGGGTCAGGTGTCCTGTCTCTGCTTCCTCCCGGCTTCCCCTCCTCTCTGGCAGAGCATGAGACTGAGAAAGTCCTTGGTCGGAGTAAACATTACTTAACAACAACTAAAAACATTGGTGTTATCAGCCTTGTTCCCAGGCTGAAAGTCAAAAACACAGCACTGCACCAGCTACTAAGAAGGAGAAAAATGATTGCTATAGCTGAACCCAGGACAGCAAGGCAAAGTCAGCATATCTACCTTCAATTTTTTGAGACGTTTCTTTAGCTGGATGTGTTTCTATTTCTCTCTCACATCTTTTCTTTCTTTGTTTCAGTGAAGGGAGGAAGGCAGAGAATTGAAATTACAGATAAAAAAAAATAAAAGAAAAAGAAAAGAAAAAAAAGAGGGGTTTTACTAGGTAGAAAGTAATTTTATCGTGTGTGTAAGAATCACTGTTGAGCAAAGCATAGGTAAGTGGAATTGGGGAGGAAGTAGAGTCGGAATGGTACAAAAGGCTTGAATGAAGAAACAGAAACAATGATCTGGAAATATTTTGTTCTTATGGCTTTTATGCCTCTTCTTGTCATTCTTCTCTCCCAAAGGCTGTTGACATAGTCCTGAGGAGCTATTGAGCTATCACTAATGCTTGCTTTTTTTTCATGAAAACAGATTTCAGTAAAGATGGAGAGAACAGTAATACTAAAAATATGACAGGCAAGCAGAATTCTGAACAGAATGAACTTTAAAACCTTTCTCCAAAAAAATGATGAATGAGATTCTTAAAGTGCTGTATTGTGAGAGATAGGGTGGTATATTCTTCATTTTACTGCACATAGACAAAGATCTGCTTCATTTGCAATTTTGTCCAAAGAGTCACCGGATTTTGTATCCATTCTTTCATTGTAAAATATTCAGACAACTTTTTCTGCCCGCAGTCAGAGAAGCAGCTGAATGCACTGCCTCCTTCTAGTGTGCTTTGCTTATTCCTGGTTAAAGACGTCTACTAACATGGCAATTGCATCTGATTTTCATTTTTTTGAATGAATAATGGGGTTTAGTGACTCTCGAAATGGTTTGGTTTTTTTTTAAAAACCTTCTAGGCGGTATGTAAGTAGTACAGTAATTCAAATGCCATCTCCCAAACTATCCCAGCATGCCAAAACAGAGATACTCAAGGGGTAAAGTTAGGCATGCGGTTCAGTACTTTGCTGTGTGGGACACATGATGTCAGTGAAGGTAAATGTGACCACAAGGAAGATCAGGTCTTTACTGCCAGTAATTTGTGCTGACATTGAGTATTTTCTGTCATGTGAGGACCAAGCTAAGTTCTGCAAAGGTGAAGAGAATAATTAAAAGGTGAAGACAAATCCCAAGAACAGATTGAAAAGTAGTTATTTCTTTTCCTTTTTACTTTTCCCAGTGCTTTATTCTTTTATAGGGGAACAAGAAGAGGGGAAATCTCAGATGTTTGAACCTGCTCTGGTAATAATAATGTCAAACATCACAAGCACACTTTATGTCTAGACACTCAAGAGGGAAGGTAAATAAATGTGTTTTGGAATTTTATACCCTACTTTGCTGCTCAGGTTATTTTATGTTCTGGGCCCCCTGCTACCCAACAGTCTATTGTAATTTGTTTTATTATTTGGTGCCTTTTGCTGCTGAGATTGAAACAATATATAGTATTGGAAAAAGAAATGCATTAAACATGCGGTGTTTAGTTAGCATGCCCTCTTGCTTTCTTTACTTCTTTGTTACAGTATATGGCAGACTTCTACTATTCAGAATTCTACAGAAATGAAATATTGTTGGAAAGGAACTATCAAACGCCAGCAGTAGTTAGTGAGGGTTTAAATTCTTATGTTCAATCCAAATCCTAATGTAACCTTTACATTCCAGAATAAAATGTTGAAGTTAGTGGGAGGTACTGTGCTCAACTCCTCCCTAGGTTTGGCTCTCTGGCAAGCACCATTGTGCTTCTGAGGAGCTTCCTCTTGTTCTACTCAGATTTCCCCAGTTTTCTCACCCTTCTATGAGTATCTCCCAAAACTTTTCCTTTAAACTAAGCAAGTATTTCACCAAAGAATAGCATTCAGTAATTATTTTATATATTATTTTATGTAAAAGTTGGATTTTTTTTAAACACTTGCTCCTATAAGCTGGGTCTGCTGCTGTGCTCTGCCAGCTAACTCACTGCTCCACTGAATCCTTCTCAGAGTGATACGGGGGCAGATCAGTGCCATGCATGAGCCCCGGGAGTCATTGCCCAAAGGCTGGCACCAGGGTGAAGTGTTTTCTTAATTCATCAGACACAGCCCTGAGGAGTGTATTTGGGTGACCACATGAGGTGGTAGCCTGTGTTTTTTCTGAATTAGGCCTCAGCCCTGGCAAACTTCACATTGCTTCCCCAAAGTGTTGATGGGGTGTCTTTACTGCCTGGAGTTACTGTGGTGGAGGAAAGAGAAGCAGTTGGTGAGGCTTCTGCATGTTTTCTTCTTCACCATAAAATATTGTAACTGAGTCTCTCTGTTCTTATGGATACCAGTAGACTTAAATCCATAATGGAACCCAGTAGACTTAAGCAGGACAACAGTTTCTTTGTCAAGTTAAATGTCCAGCAGCTGGGAGGACTCACTTGAACACGCTGCTACTGCTGCTGGGATCTGCACAATCTATCTGCCACTGTCCAGAATGTAGGCAAAGCTGGATTTTTCACCCCAAATCTAATTCGTGGAAAAAACTATGAAACCTTCAGGCCAACAGAATTACAGAAATAACATTGTAAATATACTTCTTTTTTTCCCCATGGAAATCGGTTTTCATAATTTTAGAGAAATTCCAAATCAAGCAGGAGCTGCTGTGTTCCATCACTAATAGCAAACAAAAGAGCAAGGGAGAAGTCAGTATAGGATGCACACACTTAATCTAATTTCATTAGGTAGATGATCTTTAACTAAAGTAGACAAAACAGCAAGTCTGTAGAGATACTCTCATTTGATTTTAAGAGTTGCCGATTGGTTTCATTTCACTTTAATTGACTGCCTGAAGCTAAAGATGGTCTGAGCACCAAAAATGAACTGAAATGAGAAAAACTGTGAATTATGGCAAATACAGCTACTTTGGTGTAAATCTGTGTGTGGATCCTTTTGCTTCCCAGTCGAAGTGAATAAAATCAATTTATTGAAAGTCAATAAAAAACTGCCAGGATGAATGTTTTTTGTTCTTACCTTATCTCTTGAAGGCTTGTACAACCTAGTACTCTGTTTCTTCTGACATTCCACCTGGACTAAGCCTTCTATATTTAGCACCTTAGAATGCATTATTTTTATGTTATTTTTATGTTTCAAAATAAATTGCACAATCTGGCATTTCAGACAGCATGCTTAAAGTTGCTTTAGTTCTTCACTGGTTCATCAGTCTCCAAAAAATATGCTTGACTTTGTCTGGAGGGCTGTGCAATTTGATGTTGCCATTGAACCTCTGCGGCTCCAAACTGATTTTTTTATTAATTCTTTTATGTAAAGCACTGCTCTACAGACCTGAATTCTGTATAGTTAAATGCTGCTTCATTGTTGGTACATATTTCTACATAAAGAAGGCTATTTGACTGCAGACTTCAAAACCATTACTGCTATATTGTTGTACAAAGTGTACAGATTATGGTGTGGGCTGTTATTTTGTATTTGAGGTTAAACTTCAGATTTATACCTTCTAATTATCAATTCCTATTCTTGAATTTAATCAATCAACAAAATTTTATGTGCATTCAAATGTAATTCTAATTTAATTTTCTCTACAGCTTTCATATTCTCAAAGAGAATGATTTGCCAGTTTCTTGAATTCAGTTTGTATTGCCAGATGCTCTGTCATGCCCCTATGCAAACTAAATAAAAATAAAATTCTAAATCTCCCATACCTCCTACCTGCAATTCTACAAAGAGATGGACCTAGTTCTTTCTGTGAAATGTATTTTGTTCATATTTTCAGATTATCACTGCTGGATAGTGGAAATACTGAATTTCAAGTGAAGATTACACACATAATGAAGAAAGAATTCAGAATTCAGATAGCAAAGCTATTTCTGGGGTGTATGCACAAGCCTATGTGTTATTTTTAGAGAACTTATCATCTATAACTAAAGATCAGAAATTAACCAAAAGGAGTTAAATAACTACAGAGGAGAATTCAGGTACCATCTTCACCTCATCTGCTTAAAAATAAAAGACATATATTTCTCTAAAAGACTTTTCCTGGCCATTACTTAACCGTGTCAATTTTTCCAGTCTCTACTGGTGATTTTGTTTTCTTTGACCAGTGAGGATACTGCTGTGGCTGCACTGATGTTGTTTCTTGTGTGACAGCTAATGTTTGCTGACAGAGCTTATTCTGCAGCAAGCCAATTTCTCCTCTGTCTTCCAACTGATTAGTCATATCCTAAGGTAGATGCCACTGACATAAGTTGATAATCTGCTATGCTTTATTAAACACTTCCATTTGTAGTTATGCCAAAAGTGATAAGTAAGATATCTTCCATGAAAGAAGTCACCTGAAACATAGTTTCTGGCTCTTCTGCAGGAGATTTCAACAACACCCCGAACCACTTCTGATGAAGCACTTAGTTAGCTTCAACAAAGCATGTTGTAGTGCCCAACAAAGAAGTGCATATGCTAACACATCCCACAAGCAACTATTTTCCTGTTTGAATTACATGGCCATCACAGGGCACTTACGCACTTCTCTGGAGCCTTATCTCCAAATTTGAGGAATGGTGGTACTAATAATGTAAACTTTTATTTAAAAGGTTTGTCTGTCAAAGTTTTTTTGTCATACATTTCCTAGTAGGGGACTTCAGCAGCTTTGAAGGTAAGATTGTGGGTGAAAGCAAGAACATGAATGTGTGCATTATAGTATTGTATATATAATAGAAGTAAATGTCTCAGCCGTGGCTACACTGACAGGAGATGAATGTCACAATACCAAAAGTTTTCACAAATTCGTGTGGTTTTACTGAAATGTTTCTGCCAACTTTTTAAGAAAAGGATTGTCTTTAAATCAAAACAATGGAGTTTTTGTAAAAAAAAAGAAAAAAACAACTCTTAAAAAAAGCCATTTAATATTTTCCAGATGAAAGATGAATCAAATTTAAATTTTGAAATTTATGAACTACATTATTTGACTTGCTATATTTTCCTAGATTTTTTAATTGACAGAAAAATGAGAAAAATCAGTTATTCACATGCTTTATGATAAGGTTGCAAATGTATTTGGTTTATGTCTGCCCTGGTAAAAACTAAAAGGTCTCTGCTGCTGTCTCCAAGCTGACCTACATGATTATTGTTTCAGATATCAGCAAATATGGCTCTGTCTAAATAACCTTATGAAAAGTCTCTCTGTGACTCGATATGTAGGTGAAAAGATAAGAAGTACTATTAACTTTATACTGCTTACTGTTCTATCTAATCATTTTCACTGATTTTATCCAAGAGCTTTTGTATCCTTGGTAGCTTTTGTAGTGAAAACTCAGCTGAAAAGGTTGGAGGCATTCAGGATGGGTTACTTGCTTAGAGGTATTTTAGCACTGGATTGTGTTTTGTTGCATCATAATGAACATGCTTTCTCTGAAATAATCCTGGGCAATCCATTCACTTTATGTAACTTGCATATACATATGGGGAGGTGAAGCAATCTCCAAAGTGACATCCACACAATCCACTTACTTTAAATATGTCTGCACAGTTGTGACTAGGTCTCCTGGAGTAGATTATTGTGACTTGATTTTGTATCCCTGATGCTATGAGAGTTCAATATTTCATTTTCTTTTGCCACAAGTCGGTGGCTAAAGTACAGGTGAGGAGTGGCAATGATCTGATATGAATGCACTTCGGCATGATCCACCTGAACTTTGAGATGGAAAAAGGAACACTGCAAATTAATCTGCGCTCCTGAAAGGCAGATTCATTCCCAGAACTGATGTTAGTGGCACTAAAATTTTTTTAAAGGACCTACAAATATTTAATATATTTTCTCAGTAGATAGATAAAATGCTATCACTGGATTATAATGAATAGTTGTTACATCAAAAGAGTTCTTATCTCCCTATAGATATGAGTCTATTATTTGCTTTTAGGTATGCAACTTCAGAACACTTTGAACAGTAAAACTTTAGATTCCTAGTTCAGAATAATAAGAAAAGGAATTTTTTGACATTTTAAATTTCGTTTAATAAGTAGCCCATTGAATTTAGCAAAGTCAAAGCATTGATCTTAGATGTATGACTATTCAGATAGTGAAATTTTCCAAATTAGAACTAGGTTAACAAATTTTGCCTTACAGTGAATAGCAGGGGTCATCAATTCCTGCAGAATGCTTCAGACTCTATCCCTTGATCTGTCCAGGATTAGATTTTGGCTTAACTAATCTTCTCCTTGATAAATATCTCCTAATTATACTGCAAACAAGTCAGTGGTCCAGTCTGATACTTTTCTAGTGGAGGTTAGACAGTTTTCATGAGTGACTTTAAAGGCTTTGTTCCAAACACATTTACCTTTCTTGTGCCAACCATCTAAGACTGTGTCCCTTCACATTAATAATAATGCCCATTTTAATTTCAGCAGGATGGAAACCTACATGACCTTTAACACCACAAACTCTGCTGAGTTAGTATAGGGTGTATTTATGCCTGACCCAATGTGTATTACAGGGAGATTAGATTATTTGATAATTTTCATAGATACAGCATTTGATTCTAGTAAATTCCCTTGCTGTTTATTAACCCTCATTATCAATATACCACCTACAGTCCCAGTGAATCATTCCTCCAAACGGCAATTTTCTTCCAGTGCCATCTGTTGAGAATAAGCATAGACTGTGGGGTCATCCCAATTTAGAGCCATAGGCTGGTTTTTGGATAAAGTATGCTCTAAAAGAGGAGACACAAGCTAAACTGGGAGAAGAATGTACATTTTTTTCTAGAAAAAAACAAACACCATCCCAATGAGAAAGGCCTTTTATTTGGCTGTCTAGTCCAAAAAGCAGCCCGCAGCCTTATACAGGTACCATGCCTACAGTGTCTCCATAGTTACAGCTCTTCAAAGAATTCAAATCTGGCAGGACAACTATGAAACAGACACCTAAGTATGGTGGACATTAAAGACATTCAGAGGAAAAGCAAGCTTGGCTTGTGCTTGGGGCAGGTTGCTGTGCTGGCACGTGCCAATCCCTTTGTCATGGCTTCCCCCCACCCCTGACACACATTGCTTGCTCCTTCTGCTGTGCTCTTAACTTTCCGCATTTATTTAGGGCCCTCGTTTCTTCTCTTTGGTATGTGTCTTATACCAGTGGCAGCAATTTTGCTATATTTTTATTTCCAGCTTTGGGGTTGATGAAGGAGAACTGCAAGGGGGGAGGAAAGTGTCTGTGGATATAGAAGGCTGAAATGCAAAAATATCATTAAAAATAAATAACAGTGCAACGTTTTCTTTTCTGAACTAGGAAGTCTGAAAGTCACAGACATTTTGAGGCTGAATTACCCTATGAGTTGAGATATGGATATGTGGGTCGTTATCTGTAGTATTATGTACTTCCTTGTTTTATGATATAATCCTTGAAGATTTTTTTAAATGTCAGAAATAAAGGTTTAATATTCTACAAGGATTACTACTTCACATCTCTCTGCCTGCAGGCAAGAGAAAGCAATTTTTTTTTTAATGAAATGACTGGAGCTGTTGTATTTGCCTTCCATGGTTCATTAATAGGAACTTGTTTGGTCTCAGTATTTTTCTCTTGACAGTGCAGCAAAATGCACACAGCTTCACTACAGATGAAAGTATTCTCCAGAGAAGTAACAGAAAGCTCAAACAGTAAGCATAATTTGACACTTTAGAAGCAAGCAAATGTCTGTTCCATACACATCGCTATACTAAAGAACTGAATATATCAACTGGGAAGGATAGAAAGAGGCACACTTCATAAGATACAGCAATACACCTTTCACCTGCACTCCACGTGAGTATCTGGTACTTGATGTGCAATCCAACTGCTATTATATAACTAAAGGACACTAGACATTTCTGTGGTCCTCTTATTTACCTGAAAATACTTGAAGTAAAAGACAAGACTACTGCATTTTTATACTGTTTTTCTTGCAATCTGTAGATTTGACAAGTTAAGATATTTGCAGAGATGTGCTCCTGGCCTAGATTCTGGTAGGTGTTATGCCAGAAATAGTGTATGCTACTGAGAGAACTTCTCTGATGCCTTGTGAGCTAGTATAAAATGATGACTCAATATTTTATAGGTACTTCAATGTGGTTTTGTATGTCATGTTAATATGACTTTTTAGCTTTTAGTTTGATCATAATACCCAAACTAATTTATATCCATATATTCTGCAACATACTACGTGAAACCAAATCAGTGAAGATGTAGCTGAGACATGTTTTTAAGATGCTTAGGCAAAAAAATTCTTGGGTACTTGTTTTGGGACTGGATAATCAGAGGAATCTGTAATAACCTAGTTACCTGTTTTAATTCTTTTCAATGCAGCGACCACAGTTTCTACCTGATTTGTGTGGTGGCCCATATGAAATCTTTTTACAGTCTCAATCAATTCCCTGGCAGACAGCAATTTACATTACAGAAACCAAGACAAAATTACCAGACATTAATGGGTCTCATTTTTGGCAGACCTTGCAGGGGAATCTGTATTACAAAATCTGATTTCCTTTTCTACATCCTGGAGTGACCTGGCAGCTGATGGGTGAGGCATACTAGTAAAATGAGAAGCACAAATTGCTGCTTCACAAACTGTTGCTACTGTGTGGAAATGAGGAGAATCCTCCCTTTAGGCACAGACAATCTTTTTTCAAGAACTAAAAATATTCTTAAGGGGAAAAAAACATATTGCTAGGCAGAAACACTTTACAGATCATCTGTACTCTGTTTTGGGATGCCCTTATCATCAGAAAGAAAGCTAGGAAGCTGCCACTATATTATCTATGGGTTTAAAAAAGGTTTATTTTATTTGAAATTGTTGACCATGCAAATTTCCTTTATGCATAAGATAGGTAACAATTTAGTGGCATAATGAAAGAAAGTTATTTAACATGCCAACAAGTCTCCATAGCCATTACCATTAAATTGTCTAATTTACATAATTTAAATAAGAATATCTAACATATTTATATTTACTTTCTTTTTTCTGAACCAGGATTTATATCTGTTTAATAACAATCAAACAAATCCTGACATATTTAAGTACATTTTAAAACTGCTCCAACTGTTTGGTATGCATTGAGTGACAAGACGTTAGGAAAAGTAGTGCAAACAAATTAAGTTGAAATTGCTAGATGAAAATTGAATCTTGCTGAGTGTTTGCTTGGGAAAGGAAATATGATGTGAAGTAGTGACAGCAGTAGTAGTGATCGATGCTGGTCTTGTTACAGTTAACAGTAACTTTTCTAGAGAATTTAGTGGCTATTGCTTGCCCCTGAGTTGAGCTTATTCAGTTGCCAAAAAAGACAGTTGCTCTTTCCTTCAAAATGGAGAAGATTAAGGTCACCGTTCAGAAATCACTGTGCTGTACTATGGATGATGATTGCCAGGGCAGTCTCCACAGGTTTTTGGAGAGAGCAGGGCAACAGCCAAGAGAACTGGAAGTATGGTGGGAAACATGGAATACTTACCTGGAGTATTTGTACAGAGAGAAAGGAATTATTAGGAAGCAGTAGAAATACATGCAACAGATAGTATCTTTTTGCTCTGTGATGTGTGGTGCATAGCATATAGTTTAGCCTTTCTAAGCACCATTGCAACATGAAATTTCTTTTGCTAAAACATACAGATATCATCATAGATACTGGATAGGAAGACAGTGTAGTATCTTTCTAAAAGAGGCCATCCACTGACTAAAACTTTGAGAAGTTTTCTTGCTCTAAGGAGTCCTTTGCATTGATTTTCTTTCCCTAAGAGCACAAAGAGAAGCTCTGTCATCTCAATTTCTTTGCATACCTTTGTTTATTTAGAAATACCCTATTGAGATAAAACTCCTAATTTACAGCTTGTAGTTTTGGGGGCTACAAGAGACTTAGGGAGGTAATAATAATAATATTAATAATAATAATATTTTTTTGTTTTTGTTTTTAAGGAGAAAAGTATAGAAGTAACGAAAGAAAAAGAGACAATCCACAAACATGGAGGCTCTAATTGGACTTCCTGGCATCTTGTTGAAATCCAGTCTTGTTCTTACCTTTTAAAAGAGCACCTTTCATTAGAAGTTGTCAGTGTCAAGGCATAGGAGACATCTGTGACTGTGGCATTCTTCAAATCTTTATGTATAGGCCTGGAAGCAAAGACACGGGTAGATGGATAAGACTCTAAGCTTACCATAAAATAAAATCAGACTCTGCACTGATTGCACAAACATTTTGTGCAGTTTGGTTTTTCTAAGATCCACCCGAAAGTATAGCCTAGGAAATGCCAGGAACCTCTTTTCCTTGTATGTGAAATGCAGAGTCATATTTAATAGACAAAAATTGTGGCTGTGAAACAAGAAAAATTACTTCAGAATTTGAATTTCTTTAATTTCCCAAATAACACCCCTGTCCTGTCCCACTCAGGCGCCCAGGCATGTCAGGAAAAGGGAGCTAAGTATTTTATTCTTACATATTTCAGTAGAATTAATTGAATTAAAAGGATCAATTTGATTAGCCTTGAGTGTGACTAATTACCAAGTGTGACAAGGCAGGAATATTAGTATGGCAATTATCACTGTGGGTAAATTAATCAAATTTATGGATCCTATTGTCACTAAACTCAAATGTGTTTGGACATGGATCCAGTTCTTATATTCATACCTTCTCTAATACTGTTTCTCTTGTCACTTTTGCAGCAACAGCCAGTGTACGAGTACCAAGTGTTCACCATAGGGAAAGAAACTCTCATGCAGATCTTACCAGCTTTTGTAGAATCTGCTGCTGGTTGAAGTCATCCCATAAAGCATCAGATGAAAGCCAATCTAATTAACTAGTCAGCAACTGTGCTGACCAGGATGTTGTATTGGTTAGTGCTTGTTGTGTGTCAGGAATTTTGATCGGGGTTTTGATAGGGACAGATGAACTGTTGCTGTGCAAACTCCCTCAGACCGTTGGTAGTCATAGGGTTTAGATGTCCACTGTGATACATCTATCGCACCTAAGGTGAAGACTGCATGCATTGTCAATGTGGTTTGTATGAAGGAAGGGATGAAAAATCCCAAAATGTATCCGAAAATTTCCTGACAGCTTCATGAAAAATTCTCCCAAACTGTATGTGTTCCTCCCATCCACCAAATACATTTACCAGGACATCACTAGCTGCAGATGCCCAAAGTCAGTTCAAGACCTGTCAGTAGATTAGCCAAAATGGATTTTGCTGTTTTTGTTGCTAGCCTTCTCTTCTCATGCAACAAATTCAGTTTTGCAGCTGCAGAATGACCTTCCCAGGTCTCCTTTTGCTACTCATATACTGGTGATGCAAGCAGGCAGAGGTGCATGCAGTGAAGTTGTTTCATTACAGAATCATAGAATGTTTTTGGTGGGAGGAGACCTTCAAAGGTCATCTAGTCCAACCCCTCTGCAATGAGCAGGGACACCTTCAATTAGATCAGGTTGCCCAGCACCTTGAATGTCTCCAGGGATGGTGCATCTACCACCTCTCTGGGCAACCTGTGCCAGTATTTCACTACCCTCATTGTAAAAAATTTTTTCCTCATGTGAAGCCTGAATTCCTGTCTTTTAGCTTAAAACCATCACCCCTCATCCTATTGCAACAGGCTCTGATAAAAAGTCTCTCCCTATCTTTCTTACAGATCGCTTTTAAGAACTGAAAGGCCACAAAAAGGTCTGCCTGGAGTGTTCTCCAGGCTGAACAACCCCAGCTGTCTCAGCCTTTCCCCATAGGAGAGGCGCTCCAGCCCTCTGATAATTTTTTTGTCCCTCCTCTGGACCTTCTCCAGCAAGTCCATACCTTTTCTGTACTGAGGATTCAAGAGCTGGACACAGTACTGCAGGTTAGTCTCACCAGAGCAGAGTAGAGAGGAAAATCATCTCCTTTGACTTGCTGGCCACATTCCTTTGGATGCAGAACAAAATACAACTGGCCTTCTGGGCTGCAAGTGCACATTGCTGCCTCATGTCCAATCTTACATCCACAAGCACCCCCAAATCCTTCTCGTTTCGGGTATTCTCAATCACTTCATCCCCGAGCCTGTACTGATACTGAAGATTACCCCAACCCAGGTGCAGGACCTTTCATGGGCCTTGTTGAACCTCATGGGGTTCACATGGGCCCACCTCTCAAGCCTGTCCAGGTCCCTCTGGATTGCATCCTGACCCTCGAGCGTGTCAACTGCACCATTCAGCCTCATGACATCTGCGAACTTGCTGTTGGAGCCCTCAATCCCACCTGTCCTGGCATGTCTGCCACTGAAAAGACTTGCTAAAGGGATAGCACTGAAGACAAAAATCCTGGCTTCGTCATGGTGAGAGGAAATTTGTATCTCAGACTTTGTCTGTGCTGCCTCTGTACCAGAGAAGACACTTACGTGGATTATCTACACGATCCTCTTTGGCAAGGAGCCACCCTGAAAGTGGAGGGATGGGGCAGTGTGTTTCTGGGGCAGGAGCAGAGTGTATGTCTCTAATGTACACTTATGGCCCCCAGTCCTAAGGTGGCACCACTGCCACCATCACAGGTACTGTCATTTGCACCTTTCGATGCATTACCCTAAAAGGGGGCACTGAGGGATTAGCCCAGGCTGAGACAGGGCACACTGTCTGTGCCTCCTTGAAATGTGGGAGCCTCACCTCTTTCCACGCTTCATACCCTTTGCGTTCCCCGGTATCCACTGTTGTCTAATTAAGGATATGGAAAGATTACATCCCTGTCTGTTTTCTGTAGCATCTCTTTATGGACCTGTTGTACAGGGCTATGCCTGATTCATTTCTGATCCTGCTGATACTGTCAGTCTCCATAAGCTACTCCAGCTGCAAGTTTCCAAAAATGTTGAAAAACCCCAAAACTCCCCAAAGCCCTGGCTGCCAGGCTGGGGAGTGCAGCTCCTCCCTCCCATGCGTCTTCTGGTTTTGGGGCAGAGAGACCACACAGGCAGTAGCATTTCTTCTGCTCCTTTTTCCTCAGTCTTTCCAACATGGGGAAAGGAAAATGCTACACTGAGCAGCCACAAGAAGAGGAGTGAGATAGAATTATAGAATCATAGAATAATTAAGGTTGGAAAGGACCTTAAGAGCATCTAGTTCCAACCCCCCTGACATGGGCAGGGACACCTCACACTAGACCATGCTACCCAAGACTCTGTCCAAACTGGCCTTGAACACTGGCAGGGATGGAGCATTTACTGCTTCTGATCTGGGGTGTCTTTAACTTGGACGCTGTTCAGCAAGTCAACTTTGTTTGTGATTAAAGCTAACATTGACAGCTTTTATTTTTTGGGGTGGTTAATATTTACAGTCACTTCTTGGAGGAATTAGTTTTAAAACTGCAAGATGAATTTAGTAACTGTTGGCATGGAAAAATAATTGCACTTGTACATGAGCCACATTACCTTACTTGAGTAGGCAGGCCAGCCCCTTCCTGTCTAGTGCAATACTTCTTGCTGCATATAAGAGATTCCTACTTTACTGCTATTGCTGGAGAAGTTTTTTTACAAGGTCAAAGGCAAAAGTATATCTAGCACAGGCATGGCT